>NW_027142395.1:1089567-1785954 GCF_026170545.1 Melanerpes formicivorus | reverse complement strand
CAGTCAGGGTTGGAAGGGACCACAAGGATCATCTAGTTCCAACCCCCCTGCCATGGGCAGGGACACCTCACACTAGATCAGGCTGGCCAGAGCCTCATCCAGCCTGGGCTTAAACACCTCCAGGGACGGTGTCTCAACCACCTCCCTGGACAACCCATTCCAGGGCTTCACCACTCTCATGGGGAAGAACTTCCTCCTCACATCCAGCCTTAAAAAGATTAGAATTAGAAATATTAGAATGAAAAATATAAGAAAATATTTGCAATCAGACAATGCTGGTAAGATACACAGAGTTGGGGTTTAGCTTCAACTTACAAACCTTTGTACTCTAGCTCCAAGAGAGTGCAGTTGGTTTCAAAATCAGAGCTGTTTTGGTTTCAGGGGAATGGTTCTAAAATTCATTATTTCTTCTTACAGAAAAGGATGAGATATCACTCATCTGCTTTAGTATCATCTCCTTTTCCCTTTCCTGTCATAGGAGAAAAATAAAACTAATAGAATAGAATAGAATAGAATAGAATAGAATAGAATAGAATAGAATAGAATAGAATAGACCAGGTTGGAAGAGACCTTCAAGATCATCACGTCCAACCTATCATCCAACACCACCTAATCAACTAACCCATGCAACCAAGCACCCTGTCAAGTCTCGTCCTGAACACCTCCAGTGATGGTGACTCCACCACCTCCCTGGGCAGCACATTCCAATGGCCAATCACTCTCTCTGTGTAGAATTTCTTCCTAACCTCCAGCCCTTCTCTTGTTGGGCCCTCTCATTGCCCTTCTCTGGACACGTTTCCAGCAAGTCAACATCCTTCCTAAACTGAGGGGCCCAGAACTGGACACAGTAAATAGTTACAAGGTACACCCTTGTAAACCTCCAGCAGAAATAATTAACCTTGCTTCAGCTGCCTTTGCAAATTCCAGTGTTTGAATCAGGCACTTGAGCAGACTAGATAGTTCAGCTGTGCAGCCCAGGTGTGAGACACTTTGTGATGCTTTGGAGAAGCCTTACAATTCAGATACACAGGTTGAACCTCTAGCAATAAATGAGCCTGATCACTTAATTCATAGGAGACTGGAGTCTGATGATCTAGAACCTGTCCAAATCAGCCGTTTCTCACAAGCTGCTTCCCTTTGAAGGTGGAATTGAACTCAGAGGCTGCAGTTCAGATCTTCCTCTCTCCATTGCATTCATTCCCCTGCCCCATTCCAGATCATCTACCTAATTTACAGGTACTATCTACAACATACTCCATAAACAACCCTCCTCCCCTTGCTGGCAAATCTTCCATACTGAATTCACAGCATGGAAAGGGAAAGGATAAAGCAGTAGATGCTGCTGATTTGGAGAAGCAGCAGCAAGGGGGGCTTTGCTGGTTTTGTGGGTTTGCCATTTATTTATTTATTTGTTTCTTATTCTACAGTCAAGTAATAAGCTGCCATTTTGAGCATGCTCGTGCTCAGGATGACACCACTGCCCACTCCACCTCCCTTTTTCAGACAGTGCCAGGGCTTCAGACCTATGAGAAGGCCAGAGTTTCAGTCAGGTTAATCTTGCTCATCTATTCATTTCAGAATGACCTGGCTTGTACACCAGCTTTAATTATTCCAAGTAGCCTTTAGCTGAAGCTTTGCCCCCAATGCCAAAGTTTCATTCTATCTCTGTTAATATCTCCTGCAATATATCAGAGGAAGTCAGTAACCTTTGCCCTCCACAGACTTGCTCTGAAGGGTTATGACTACAGCCATGTAAGATACAAACATGATGCAGCATCCATTCCATGAAGAGCTTTCTTCCAGCAAAGGCAGAAGCAGCTCTGTGCTGCAGAAGCAGTATCAAACCTCACAAATCCCAAATACAATGGATGCAAGGAATGTCAGTGTGCTCCAGTATGCATCAGAGTCACTGCCTGCTTTCATTTCCATTAGTGTGTCCCTGAAATAAGGCTACAGGCTTAAAACCTACTGAACCAAACTCTTCCATTGCCTCCATTGCATAGTGCCATATGTCCATGCAGCCAGCAGCATGGTGGCAAGTGAGTCACCCTAATATGCACTTGCAACCATTTCTCCTCAGTTACCCAGGTCACAATAAACAGGATAGGCCACAGTCTTGCCACAGAATGAGTCAGATGTTAGGTTACCAAGGTCACTTGAAATTTTCAGTGACTAATCACAAGCTTTTGTTATCACAGAATTACTATATAAAGCTTCAGCAATGCCCAGCCACTGAAAATATCTCCTGATGCAGGTCTCCACACACACAGAGCTTCCTGCAGCAGCGCATTTCTGTGTGGGTTACTCTGTGCCAAGCATGCTATTACTGATGCATCCTGTTTTTACTGCTTGCAAAGTTACTAGAGCTACTGTATTCCTGCTAGCAGTCTTCCTGACAGAAACCTGTGTGTGCTGAGCATTGTTTTTCTAACTGAAGTAGACCTTTTGCCAAACAGTTAGTCTGCTGTTTTCCCTCCTCTCCATTTGCTGTTGGAGAAATATTTTCCACAGCAAAGCCTTAGCCACTGAGCCCTGCAGGGAAACCCTGATAAAGGCTATTCAGTGAAGCTTTCTGCCTGTAATCAGCACAGAAACATGGAAACCAAAGCCCTTGTGTTTTCTTTTTTCCTTCTCTTTTTTCCTTTCCTTCTCCAAAGGAGTTTAGCCCTGTATTATTTGGGTCTCATTTCAAAAGTCTCTGCACAGAGGGACACATCTGTGCTCTTTTACACAGAAGGTGCAGGAGAACAGAGCAAGACCTCACTTTTTTTTTTTTTTTTGGCATGCTGGCCTGCATCAGGAACAGTGTGGCCAGCAGGAGCAGGGAGGTCATTGTGCCCCTGGACCCAGCACTGGTTAGGCCACACCTTGAGTCCTGTGTCCAGTTCTGGGCCCCTCAGTTTCAGAAGGATGTTGACTTGCTGGAATGAGTCCAGAGAAGGGCAACAAAGCTGGGGAGGGGTTTGGAGCACAGCCCTGTGAGGAGAGGCTGAGGGAGCTGGGGTTGCTTAGCCTGGAGATGAAGAGGCTCAGGGGAGACCCTATTGCTGTCTACAACTCCCTGAAGGGAGGTTGTAGCCAGGTGGGGGTTGATCTCTTCTCCCAGGCAACCAGCACCAGAACAAGAGAACACAGTCTCAAGCTGTGCCAGGGGATGTTAGGAAGACATTCTTCACAGAGAGAGTGATTACCCCCTGGAATGTGCTGCCCAGGGAGGTGGTGGAGTCACCATCACTGGAGGTGTTCAGGAGGAGACTTGATGGGGTGCTTGGTGCCATGGGTTAGTTGTTTAGGTGGGTTGGATTGGTTGATGAGTTGGATGCAATGATCTTGAAGGTCTCTTCCAACCTTGTTGTTTATGTTTATTATTATTATTATTATTATTATTATTATTATTATTATTATTATTATTAATTCTTCACAGAGAGAGTGATTGCCCTCTGGAATGTGCTGCCTGGGGAGGTGGTGGAGTCACCATCATTGGAGGTGTTTAGGAGGAGACTTGATGGGGTGCTTGGTTGCATGGTTTAGTTGATTAGGTGGTGTTGGACGATGGGTTGGATGTGATGATCTGAAGGTCTCTTCCAACCTGGTTTATTCTATTCCATTCTATTCTATTCTATTCCATTCTATTCTATTCTATTCCATTCTATTCTATTCTATTCTATTCTATTCTATTCTATTCATTTTTTTCTTTCAGGATGACCAGTTCCTTTTTCCAGAGGAAAACTTTATACTGCACATCGATTTTCAAATCTGGAGCACACTGTCAAATAACACAGGCAAAGCAAGGGCATTAATAAACACAGTACCAGGAAGTCCACAAAGGTTAAGTGATTTTTTTTCTACAGAGTAATTCATTCTTCCTAATGAGTTTGCTGCACACAATGCTCTCTGCAAGCAGTTATTGTCTATGTTTCTTTAATTTGTGTTCATATAATTCACGGTAGTACAAAATAAATGTCTATGTAGTGTCCTAGTAGATGAAGCGAGGCTATAATAATCTTACAGTATCACTGGCAAGGAGTCCAGGGGGAGAGGAAGCCATTAAACATTAAGCAAAACAATTGCTGTCATCCTCCAGAGGCACTGGCTTTATAAATGCTTCTGTTAGCATGGTACAAAAGAGATGAGTATTTGGGTAAAATTAGAACGATAAAGGGAGGCAAGCACCTCGTCCTCAATTTCATGAGATTTGGTTGGATAACTAAGGATATTTGGATCTGTGTCCTTGAATAAGAGAACTCATCCTCTCCCAGCTGCAGGCTGGGCACCCCTGAGAGCTAATTGTCACCAGAAAATGGAAAAGACAAAACAAAACAAAACAACAACCAAAAAACCACACAAAAACCCCCAAACACCAACCCACATTTCCAGTGTTTTCTATCCTCAAAGCTGAAATACTCCCCTGTGAGTGTCTTCAATTTAACTAAAATAGATCATTGTGTGTAAACAGCTACTCTATCTGCATCATTCATATTTGATGGACTAGTCAGTAAAACAGATACTTTTATCCATCTCCTAAGTGATGGGAAACTAGACACTTCAGTGTCTTGTGCACCTCTCAGTTAACATGAGTGGCAGCAGCTGTTACTCTAGGCTCCTTAACATCTGACATCTGATGTAAAGACAGGAAAATTTGAGACACATTTAGTGGAATTTGGTATAACACAAGTAGCTTCCACAATCAAGCCCTCCCAGAAGAATAGGCAGGACAACTCTTGCCATGTTTGTTAGCAGCCCAGGCATTTGTGTTCCTGGGCTAAGGTGCTGGACGGTAACAATATTCTTATCAGGTTAGAAGCGACTTGCAGAAAAGGTATGGCAACATCTCAAGGGGCCTTCACTCACATCAACAGCAAAGTGGAAATGTAGTCCAGAACACTGTCAACAGAGACCATGAAGTATATGCTAACTAGATGAGCTTGTGTTTCAGCTTAGGTTTGGCACGTGCAACGTCACAGATCTATAAGAAATGCGTAAGGAGACTTTTAAACCTATGAGAAACCTTTAAATCTATTAGAAACCCCTCAGGTTAGGAAAGATGTTGAGTTGCTGGAAGGTGTCCAGAGAAGGGCAACAAAGCTGAGGAGGGGTTTGGAACACAGCCCTCTGAGGAGAGGCTGAGGGAGCTGGGGTTGCTTAGCCTGGAAAAGAGGAGGCTCAGGGGAGACCTTCTTGCTGTCTACAACTCCCTGAAGGGAGGTTGTAGCCAGGTGGGGGTTGGTCTCTTCTCCCAGGCAACCAGCACCAGAACAAGAGGACACAGTCTCAAGCTGTGCCAGGGGAGGTTTAGGCTGGATATTGGGAAGAAGTTCTTCATAGAAAGAGTGATTGGCCATTGGAATGTTCTGCCCAGGGAGGTGGTGGAGTCACCATCACTGGAAGTGTTTAGGAAGAGACTGGATGGGGTGTTTGGTGCCATGGTTGAGTTGATTAGATGGTGTTGGATGATAGGTTGGACTCGATGATCTCTGAGGTCTTTTCCAACCTGGTTAATTCTATTCTATTCTATTCTATTCTATTCTATTCTATTCTATTCTATTCTATTCTATTCTATTCTATTCTATTCTATTCTATTCTATTCTATTCTATTCTATTCTATTCTGTTCTGTTCTGTTATATTCTATTCGATATTGCAACTTCCTTCTGCTTGGAAGAGATGGGAGTAGCCACCTGACAGGGAATCAGATGTAGACTTGATATGGCCCTGGGCAGCCTGATCTAGTTTGAGGTATCTTTGCTCCCTGCAGGGGGGTTGGATTAGATGATCCTTGAGCGTCACTGCCAATCCGAAGCAATCTGTGAATCCCAGAAACAGCCCAGGAAGGAAAGCAATCCTTCCTTCTCTGAGCAGATGCCTGAAGGCAGGGACTCCTGGTCCAGCTCAGAAGAAGGTGTGGTGGTGGTGGTAGCAAAATACCAGAAATTCCATTTAAACATGAAACCAAACTTCTTTTAGTGAGGGTGGTCAAACAGGAATGTGTTCCCTGCAGAGACTGTTGGGCAAACACCCAGTGAAACAGGCAAAATCTCATCAGATCAGCAACCTGCTGTGGTTGACCCTGATGGGAGAATGGGGTTGGACTGGGTGGTTTCCAGAGATGCCTTCAGTCCTCACAGTATGATTCTGTGAAAGGTAAGCTTGCACATCAAGGCCACAGGCAGAAAATTATATTGCTGGTTTGGCTGGCAGACATAGGAGGAACCACGTAGCTAAAGCAAAAGAAAGTATCTTCCTTCTTTCCAGTCCCTCCCAACCCAACACACAGAGTCTATGTCAGCATGTAGGGAAGGAGGAGAGGAGAAGGCAATCCCATGGCCAGAGCATCAGAACTCTTGGATCTGGAAAGAGCTGCTGAGGAAGAAGACCCTTCACCTCCCTTAGGACAAACTGCAGGGAAGCTCACTAGACCTCTTGCCAGCTGGCATTTTAGTGACCTACCCTGCAGACTAAGGGGTTAACATCTGAGCATTTGTGGCCTCACTAGAGAGGGCAGCTGCAGCCTAGCTTTTAAGCCTCTGCTCTGAAGCAAGAGCTGATGGAAAGAAAACGGTAACTTCTGTCTTCTCCTCTGGGAAGAAGCTGGAGAAGCGTTGTGTGAAGGTCATTTTAATATTAAGCCAAAGGTCCAAGAGGCACTAGACAAACAGTTCTGTTTTTCCAAATAAAGAATTAGTAACTGCACGGATAGAAAACTTTCTCCTCTCCTTTTAGCCAGGCTAGTCCTTCCTTATCCCTGAGGGAACACAGTCATTTCTTGGGCATGTTTTCACATGTGTCACTGAGGGCCAGGAACGAGAGGCAGCATGTGCTCACTCACGGGTTCACAGCATGGGGCCTCCACACGAAGCAGAGTCTCAGAGCGCAGGCTGGCCACACCGAGCAGGGATGCTGCCCTTGCAAACCCAGGCTTTGAGGTCTTCTGGAGCTAGTAGTACATCCAGCTTCTAACAGCCTCTTCAGTGGGTGTTGTTACATGTCTACAGCTAAGGTGGGAAGATCACTTCTCTGTTACTAAGAATATAGTCAGGGAAACATTACCCTGTGAATCGCTTTAATATGCATCATGCTGCCACATATACTTTATGACTCTATTTGCAACCTATGTGTCAGCTCATCTCAAGCCCACTGCTCCTGCCAAGTCCCTGCAGTGCTGGCTTTTTCCTCACATGCACCAGGGAAACAGAGAGAGCAGAAGACAAGAAGGTTTTTCATGAGGCCTCTGCTAAGATGCAGGGATGGGGCTCACCTCCTGCCCCCACAGCATTGCTTGGATCCACCAAAGGCAGGCTGTAAAGAAGAGAAAACTGCTCAGGGGCACAAGTGGAAACTAGGTGACTTAAAGCTACAGGACATGTGTAGAGTGCAGAAGAAGTTCTATGCTTGATGAAATCAGTTCAACTCTGTGAGGCAGTCCATGAGACATGAGTAGCAAAAACCTGATGTCAGAGGGTTCCCCTTTGCTTGTGAAGTGACTCACTGCCTGATGGGCACAGGGCAATACAGGCGACAGACCTGCTGCTGAGAGGTCCTCTGGCTATAAGGGCCAAGTTGATGGCACGTGCAGAAGCAGAAAGAGGCATAACAAGTGAAAGGTCTGGCTCCCTCCTCATCACCTCCCTGTGCAAAAGTGTGCCATAAATAAAGGCAGTTTTCCCTTTTCTGTAACTTGCCAGTTCATACCAGGAATACAGCTGGTTACTCATCTGCTGACCTGCTTACTCTGCTGTGTGCTGCAGCTGGCTGCAGAAGGGTTAACATACTGCAAATACTTACAATTTAATAATGTTCCCAGCCTCCAAAGATGAACATTTCTTTGGGGTGCTCTGGACAACAGCAGGATGTTGCTATACCGCTCTCCTGTCGGTGCTTAAACTCCTAAAAATTGAGCATTTGGGGATTTGTATACATTTCTTATCTTGAACTATTGCTTAGCAACAGACTTTAACCAAGGACATGCTTGTGAAACTGCCAGGCATATCTATATCTGCTAAGTGCAAAGCAGTAAACACACCTATCCAAATTATCTCTGCTAGGATCACGTATGTAGCAGATCATCAAGCTGACCAGAAGGTTATCAGCTGTAGAAGCTCTCAGCATTTTTGCCATGTTAATAAAGCAATCAGGAGCTTGACAATCAAAGCCATTTGCAGAAAAAGGTATCTTTGCATACCAAGCAGGTTGCCCAGGGAGGAGCACCCAACAGGATTTGGAGTGATGCAGTTCTGTGGCTGCTCCTCCCACACGGAGAGAAGTGATGTACATGTTTATCTAGCGAGCATTAGGTGTTCCCCTGACACTCTGCTCTGTGTGTGCATACTAATGAAGAGCTCTGTTTTGGAAAAAACTCAGCACACTGGCTTAAACATGACTTCAGATACCATCTTGGTGTCTATCAACCCAGCTAGCTTATCAAGCAGTTAAGAGGGCAAAGCTTAACACCAGTACTGTACCTTGAACTGGATTGCAGCTGACAGTCCAAGGTTATACTTCTCAGTTACATTACTGGTGAAGTTTTTTTTCCTTCCAGTCACCAGGCTGGACTCCACCACAGAGAGGCTGAGGGAGCTGGCGTTGTTTAGCCTAGAGAAGAGGAGGCTCAGGGGAGACCTTATTGCTCTCTACAACTACCTGAAGGGAGGTTGTAGCCCAGAGGGGGTTGGTCTCTTCTCCCAGGCAACCAGCATCAGAATGAGAAGACACAGTCTCAAGCTGTGCCAGAGGAGGTTTAGGCTGGAGGTGAGGAGAAAGTTCTTCACAGAGAGAGGTCTTGGCCATTGGAATGTGCTGCCCAGGGAGGTGGTGGAGTCAGCATCACTGGAGGTGTTTAGGAAGAGACTGGATGGGGTGCTTGGTGCCCTGGTTTAGTAGTCATGAGGTGTTGGGTGATAGGTTGGCCTTGATGATCTCTGAGGTCTTTTCCAACCTTATTGATTCTATGATCTCTATAATAATAGGGCCTGGGAAGGCAAGTGAGTGCACACACCCTTCTCACCTTCTGGTACCCTTGAACCACAGCATCTGGTGACTGTGCTTTGCAAGCAGAGTCCTGTGGAGAGCTTACTGTGACTTTCTGAAGCTAAAGGATCCTTTACTTTATAGTGTTTCTTTTATGATGCAGGGAAATGATCTTCACTTCATCTCAAAGCTCAGGGCAAGGGTGAGATGGATTGAATAAAGTTTTGGTGAGCAGGGAGGCGTGTATGGAAGCTGCAGCCCCTCCTCTCACATACTCTAAGAAAACACGGGTGTACACGTGATACATCACAACACAGCAATGTGAACATTGCTCTGCTTGCCTCCCATGCATCACAGCAGTGTGTGCACCTTGCAGAAGGGGTAGAGTTCGAGAAGCAGAGAGGTAGATTGCTCAGTGTAGGGTTGTCTCCTTGAACTATATAATGTTAAAAGCGCTTACATTGTCGCTGGGAGGACTTGGGGAAGCAGGCGCAACCCTACACGATCCTTAGCTTTGTTAGCACATAGGTTGTGACACCGTCATTGAGGCAAAAGCCAGGCACACTGATGCTGGGTACTTCCAAAGACAGAATGAAACTCTTAATGCCCGTTCAGAGGTCCAGCAGAGGGAAGACCTTCAGTCTGAAGGAAATACGAAGCACTGAACAGCAATGAGCATGCAGCACTTTATGTCAGTACTTGTGGGCAGCTCTATTTAAATGACATCATCCTAGCACTGACTCAAAACTGAGTATACCAGATTTAGAATCATAGAATCAGTAAGGATGGAAAAGACCTCAGAGATCATCAAGTCCAACCTATCACCCAACACCTCATGACTAACTCATGACACCATAGCTTCAAGACTTGCAGCAGCTTTTAAGGTTTTAATCCAGGTTTAAAGCAATTAATGCAATACCCTTCAGAAGCTATCAGCACTTTGAACAGAAGCTACAATGATGTCTGTGTCGTCTTAAGACTTGTTCATATTAATGGCTGTGTTGACAAGAATTAAATTGGTGCTCAGTTCTGGGATGTGTTGGACACCTACATTTCTGAGTCAGAATTCTATACACCCTCCAGCTTTACTCACTTTCTCACCATTTAAAAGGGGGACTAGAGCAACAGAGAAAAGAAAAAGAGGGGAAAGAGCAGGAGCCCCTGTTACATTTCACAGGCTGTATCCTAATGCTCAAAAAAGCAGATTCATATGAGTTTCCAAAAGATGCTTTCCTGTTATACTCTCACACTGGGAAGGCTGAGTACATACCTGCTGGGGGCAGAGGGGAAGAAGGAGAGCCGGTCCTGTGCCAGCAGGATCAAGAAATTTTTGTCAGGGCTTTGTGAGGAGAGGCAGCACAGGGAATTGAAGTCCTTTCTGAAATTCTGATGAGAAGAGGAAACACAGCTCTCCCCTTATTGTCCTGCAGATAAATATTTGAAAGCAACTATAAAGGAAATTCAGCCACGCGTCCCCAGCTACCGAGCAGGCAGCCACATCAGTACAATGGGAGCCACGTTCAGACAAACAGCAACACAAAGAGATTCAATGTACCAAGCTCACTGGTGCTGATCTCTATACATTTCTGCTGGGGCTACAATTTTATACAGATATCTGATTGTTTTAAACCCTCCAGAAGATGCATTTTCACTGCATGGTGGGAACACCAGTATCACAGAGCATGAGGTTTGTTTTCAAAGGGCCATAAGGGCACAGCAGAACCATCTCACCTACTCCAAGGGGAACCCCAGGGTTACACCAGCAGAAACAATTGTTGGCAAACCCTCCGCCAGATCAGGTTGCAAGGTTGAGTTATTCATCAGTCTTTTCCTTCCATTCAGGGAAAGAAAGGACGGTGTAACCGCTTCTCACAAGGACTCATTAAACCCGGCACCACGGATCCCTTCACAGGACAAAGTAACTTGAGAGCCGAGGCGAGTGCTTAACCCAGCACCAGCCGAGAGCTGCCTTTGGTGGACAGACAACAGCCAGGGCTGGCGGTGAGGCACAAGCATGTAAGTGACTGAATTCTCCAGGCTGGGGCAAGTGGGGCAGCAGGAGGGCTTCAGAATTGGGATCTCCCTTACAAAGATTTCTAGAAAACTAAGTGAAGCCCAAGGACACTTAGCACGAAGGACACCAGCTTACTGGGCTGTTGGCTGTCCCACCAAGCAGTAGACAGGGAGTGCATGCTTGAGACTCTTGCAGCTCTGTAGTGATAACACTCTGCTGACCACAGTGAAGCCACACAAAAGTAACACTGCTGCAAGCAGGGAGAAGATCAGGCTGGCTGCAGAGTTCAGACTTAATTTTGTTTCCTGAACCAACATTTCCTAAAGGGCTCCCAGGTCCCTTATATTTCAGAAGAGCAAGAGATCTCCTGAACAGACAGGTCCCTATCAACAGCTCAGTCAGCAGATCTGGCATAGTCCAGTAAGACAAGTGCAGAAATCTTTGTGCTTCCCAACTCTAAGCAGCATAGGGTTCATCTGTGCAGAAGGCCCTGTAGACATGACCAGACTCTTCTACATATAGTTTCTTGCAGTCATTTAGAACAAGCACAAAGCAACCAATTACTTAGAGGAGAATGAATAAAAGAATGGGTTTGTGAAATCTGCATGTTATGAGTACTCACAGTACAGAAGCAGATCACAGAATCGTAGAATCAATAAGGTTGGAAAAGACCTTTGAGATCATCAAGTCCAACCTGTCACCCAACACCTCATGACTACTAAACCATGGCACCAAGTGCCACATCCAATCCCCTCTTCAACACCTCCAGGAAGGTGACTCCACCACCTCCCTGGGCAGCACATTCCAATGGCCAAGAACTCTCCCTGTGAAGAACTTTCTCCTCACCTCCAGCCTAAACCTCCCCCAGCACAGCTTGAGACTGTGTCCTCTTGTTCTGGTGCTGCTTGCCTGGGAGTAGAGACCAACCCCCACCTGTCTACAACCTCCCTTCAGGGAGTTGTAGAGAGCAAGAAGGTCTCCTCTGAGCCTCCTCTTCTCCAGGCTAAACAACCCCAGCTCCCTCAGCCTCTCCTCACAGGGCTGTGCTTGAGGCCTCTCCCCAGCCTCGTTGCCCTTCTCTGGACATGTTCAAGAGTCTCAAAGTCCTTCTTAAACTGAGGGGCCCACAACTGGACACAGAACTCAAGGTGATGACTGCCTAAACTCTCTCCTTCCTTCCCTTACAAGTTTCTCCCAACCTCCTCAGGCTCTGCAACTTTTAGAATTACTCAAATTTCAAGAAAGTCCAAAGTCTGACCCAAGATCAGATTCCCTCTGAGCTGGGCACTGTAAAGCCACAGGGGCCTTTCTCCCAGCGTTTACAGCCTAAGCAGATAATGCCTGGGCTTGCTGACAGAGAATGAGAATGCAATTTGACCAAGGAGAAACACCAGGGCATGGGTTGGGGCTGAAGTTTAAGTTGTGTTTCCTTAATATGGACACAGAACTGAGAGCAAGCCAGGAACCAGGCAGACCCCCTGCCCCTTTAGGAGCACTGCTGCAAAAATGGCGAGTCAGGCACAGGCAGAACTGGTTGATAGGTTCTAGAACACACTGTGGCCAGCATGTAAAATGACTCCTATGTACTACATGCAATAAACCATTCTGGTTTACCTTGCATCCTTATCTAGGTACTGATTACCAGAGCAAATAACATCACTGTAAGCACTTCCCAGGCTGCAAAGACATCATTCATCCCTGTGTCAGGAACGTTTATTAGTGCCACCCGATACTGGGGATAAGTCTGCTCCTGGTTGCCTCAGCTCTTCTGAAGCTTTCCTGTAGCAAGAAATGCCAGATGTTATAGCTTTTGCTTTGATGTGTTTCAATCAGAGATTTATGACATCTGATAAGGGTGACTCTGCCACCCCCAATGTTTCTCTGTTTGCCCTTTCTCTCCTTTGAGGCAGGTACACCCATCTGCTCCACCCTCACTCTGCTGTGTCTTTCCATAATGGAAAGAAATGACACACAGCAACAAAGGTTTTCCCTTAAGTATATCGGGAGGACACACTTCCACTCCTGGCTGCATGGAGAGCACCACACCAGCCAACAGGAACTTCACAGGAAATAGGATTTAGGGAAGGTATGAAAGAGAAGTGAAATGGGAGCAAGGCGTTTCTGTCATGCCACGCTGTGTTCACAGTGCTTTCCTGGGCAGGGTGACAACACAGAGCCACACTCACCTTTCTACTCTCAGTAGCAGCTCACCAGCTACCAAATGATGGCCTGAGGACACAGCACACTATAGAAGGACATTGAGACTCTTGAATGTGTCCAGAGAAGGAAAACGAGGCTGGGGAGAGGCCTCAAGCACAGCCCTGTGAGGAGAGGCTGAGGGAGCTGGGGTTGCTTAGCATGGAGAAGAGGAGGCTCAAGGGAGACCTTCTTGCTGTCTACAACTCCCTGAAGGGAGGTTGTAGCCAGGAGGGGGTTGGTCTCTTCTCCCAGGCAACCAGCACCAGAACAAGAGGACACAGTCTCAAGCTGTGCCAGGGAAGTTTAGGCTGGAGTGAGGAGAAAGATCTTCACAGAGAGAGTTCTTGGCCATTGGAATGGGCTGCCCAGAGAGATGGTGGAGTCACTATCACTGGAAATGTTTAAAAAGAGCATGGATGAGGCACTTAGCACCATGGTTTTGTTGGTAAGATGGTGTTGGATGATAGGCTGGACTTGATGATCTCAAAGGTCTTTTCCAACCTGGTTAATTCTATTCTATTCTATTCTATTCTATTCTATTCTATTCTATTCTATTCTATTCTATTCTATTCTATTCTATTCTATTCTATTCTATTCCCCCTTGTAGTCCTGACACTAGTGTGCAAGTTGCAGAAGGTGCCATGCTTCTGACCCAAGCTGGCATTAGTTCATGGCTGCTTGGGAAACCACCTTGTGGGTGTAAAGCTTCTAGTGGCCCTGGTGTCACCCACACAAATGGAAAACAAGAAATATCAGATAAAGGAGGGGGGAAGAAGCAGTGAACTCCCAGCACTGTTAGAAAAGGTCTTCCTTTTGGAATATTGTGTTGCAGAAGGGTCTGAAAGCTGCAAACAAGAGCCAAGCCTTTTTTGTACCATGTACTGTTCATCAAAAAAGTATGCCTTTGAATAGCTGCTTTCACCCTGTGATCTCCCAAGCAGTCTTCAGAGGGTGAGTGTATCATAATCTCTATAGCTGGGCAGGGAAGTCAAAACACAGAAAGATTAAATGTGTTTCCCAGGGTTGCTACAGCTCTTCACTCCCTGCTTAACGCACCACTGAGCCAGGCTTCCCCTGGCAACAGAGAGCCTTCAAAAAATATCCAGGAGGATCCCGAGATTTTACTGATTTACAAACATATGTGATCCAATTTTCAGTGCACTTAGAGGGAAGTACAGGCACAAGTCTCTGCAGAATGGCTGAGAATGGGACACAGGATGAAAGTGTACTAATTTTAGAAAGCCAGTCCTATCTGTCACCTCTGCTGCAGAGCTCAGACCAGCCCATGCCACGCTGTCTGCTAAGGGTGCACAGCAAGTCACCCCCTGCACATGAGGCATTCACCAGCTTGGGATTCCTGGGCTCTTGGCTGACTCTGGAAGGGCAAACTCTTATTGCAGTCATGTTTTTACATTTATTTTCTATTAGCCATTCCTCACTCCTGGCACTCAGTGGGGACATGATTGCACTCTCTGGCATTGTAAGAATTTCCAAGCCTGACCAAAGGTTTGCCAAGACACCTATTACAGTTCCAGGGCCTCCATGTTAATGAGCCTGTGTAAAGCCCAGGATCAATCAGCAGGCAGCAGCAGTTTAAATTCCCAAAGAAATCTAACTTCTGACAAAGAAACAAACTTTCTCCCCATAGGATCTGCAACCACTTAACCACTGAAGAGCTACGCTGGTGCAGGGGGAGTCTGGAGTGAAATTCAAACTGAAACACTCATAAACCACCTAATTGTTATTGTGCAAGCTGAAAAGCAGTGCAAGGAAGCAAGCACAAATAAATCACACTGGATTTCTTTCTGAACTGTTTGCCTTTAAATGTGCAAAGTCATATACATAGCACTTCCATATCTCTATTGGTATATACTTTTTTTCCATGTTATTTTCAATTTTATAGGATTGGAAAGCAGAATGCAATTGGAATAGGACATTCAAATTTCTGCAGCTTCAGAAATTGAGGGGAAAAAACCCCAGAGCTGTGTACATATTTCCTTCTAAGAGACAGAGAAAAAAATGTAGAGTGATGATTCATGTCTCTGGAGAAAGAATCATTGTGCTGCATTTTGTGGGTTCCTAAATAACATTCTTCAAATGCAGGGCTAATCAGAGGGCAGAAAGTGCTATCTGGCCCCAGGTCTAGCTTGAATATCCAGGCACCTGTGGGTACTCATGTCACAGCCAGCAAGTCTTCTGACCAGGTGGACAAGGCCAATGGCATCCTGGCCTGCATCAGAAACAGTGTGGCCAGCAGGAGCAGGGAAGTCATTCTGCCCTATACTCAGCACTGGTTAGGCCACACCTTAAGTCCTGTGTCTAGTTCTGGCCCCTCAATTTAAGAAGGACATTGAGACTCTTGAACATGTCCAGAGAAGGAAAATGAGGCTGGGGGGAGGCCTTGAGCACAGCCCTGTGAGGAGAGGCTGAGGGAGCTGGGGTTGCTTAGCATGGAGAAGAGGAGGCTCAGGGGAGACCTTATTGCTGTTTACAACTATCTGAAGGGAGGGTGTAGACAGGTGGGGGTTGGTCTCTTCTCCCAGGCAAGCAGCACCAGAACAAGAGGACACAGTCTCAAGCTGTGCCAGGGGAAGTTTAGGCTGGAGGTGAGGAGAAAGTTCTTCACAGAGGGAGTTCTTGGCCATTGGAAGGTGCTGCCCAGGGAAGTGGTGGAGTCACCATCCCTGGAGGTGTTCAAGAGGGGATTGGATGTGGCACTTGGTGCCATGGTTTAGTAGTCATGAGGTCTTGGGTGACAGGTTGGACTTGATGATCTCTGAGGTCTTTTCCAACCTTATTGATTGTATGATTCTATGATTCATTATGCTTATACTTGGGTAAACTAAAAACAGGCCCATCCTTCTTCATGTTTCCTTCTCACAACCTAAGCCCATTGTCACCAAGGTTTATCACCTCTGGATATACATCCCTGTGGTCATCATGTTAATCGTGGTGTTTGCTGTTCAGATAGTTTGTGGAGAAGTTACATAAAACAAGTGAGTAGAAACTAGAGGAAATAAATAGAGATATTTTTCATCCAAATCCAGGCAGATGGGAGTGACAGATTACAGAACTCACAAATGCCAACTGGGTCACATACTGCTCTGCAACTGAAATTTCACCATACAAGTGGGGGCTTCTTCATCCACTACATGCCCTCCTAGCAGATGGAAATTTCAAGGTACCATTCCAAAATGTTGTGGTATTTATAAACCTAAGCCAGTGAGGATCTGCCCACAAGGGGCAAAGGTTGATGCCCTCTTTGCCTTTGCAGCTTATCATAGGTACCATTTGCCATTTTGTCTCATAACAGCATGCCATATGTTTGAATTTTATCACTTCTCCAGCACACTCTTATGTGCTTTTCCCAATTTAGTGACAGACCTAGAAGATGAGCCATTGTTTCTTCCAGTCAATACAGCATCAGTATAAAAACAAACCAGATGCCTTTAAAGATGCCTTTGCTCTCTACAACTACCTGAAGGGAGGTTGTAGCCAGGTGGGGGTTGGTCTCTTCTCCCAGGCAACCTGCACCAGAATGAGAGGACACAGTCTCAGGCTGTGCCAGGGGAGGTTTGGGCTGGAAGTTAGGAGGAAGTTCTACACAGAGAGAGTGATTGTCCATTGGAATGGGCTGCCTGAGGAGGTGGTAGAGTCACCATCACTGGAGGTGTTCAGGAGGAAACTTGATAGGGTGCTTGGTTGCATGGTTTAGTTGATTAGATGGTGTTGGTTGACGGGTTGGACGCGATGATCTTGAAGGTCTCTTCCAACCTGGTCTATTCTATTCTATTCTATTCTATTCTATTCTATTCTATTCTATTCTATTCTATGTTCCAGATCCATTTTTGATAGGTGCAATCCCCCTTTAGGAGGCAACACAAGTGAAGCACAAAGATGTTAAGCCATGTGCTCACCTTTATGCAGTTTGCCAAGAGGAAGAACACAACCCATGACTCAAACTGACGAGTGTGTTTCCTGCCCTCTCTGTTCTGCTGTCAACTGCCCTTCCCAGGGTGGGACAGTGTTTTCTCACACATGATTTTGCTCTTTCTTTTTCTTTTTCTTTGTTTTTTCTTTTTTCTTTTGATTACTACCATTATCATTTAGCTGAAGTGTTTAGTCTTAATTACAGTAAACATTTTTCCATTTCTGTGCAGATGGGAAATGCACTGGAATAGAACTGCGTGGTTTAAGTTCATCATCTGTTCATCTCTTGATAGAGATCAATATAGATTAGAGCTAAGCCTGTTTATCCATACTCATTTTCAAAACCCAAAATGATATGCAACAGATTTATAATTAAGCAGAAGTGATGATGGTTTTGTACAGCTTAGTTAAATGGATTTGCCACCATGCATTAGAGTAGAAGCTATAAAACCAGACCAGATGCTGCATTTCCTCCCTCCCTGTTCTGTGCTGCATTTGCATAAGGGTCCTGCATCTGTAATAAACCTTGAGGTCAAAGGTTTTTGACCTGGCAATCTGATATTAGACTTCTAAAACCTTACTGGCTGCCCAAATAAGGTGGCTTCATTTACAGAGGGCATGAACAACTTCAGCTAGGAGTAAAAGCTGAATTAAATTTACTCAGGGACCTAAGTACCCAAACACAGTGGCAGCTTGGGTCTCCTAAGCCTGCTGAACTCAAAGCTTCTTGTGTAGCTCCTGCCTTATAGCACAGACATTTACATTTCTGCCACAAGTAAAACCAGCTGAGTCACAACACTGTGAAACCTGTCTTACAAGTGAGATGCAGCAGGAGTCCTGCAGTGGATGTTGCTCTGCCAAATCAGTGTAAGCCCCCACCAAGAGCATACACATCCTCACTTACTGTTCAGGGGCAAAGGCAGCTAGGCAAAGCCTGGCAATTCTTCTGCACATCTTAGTGCAGTGGTTGCACGGTTTGCTTCCATAACCCCATCCTGATGGATTTGAAGTAGAGATTGCATCTCCCAGTGACTTTGTGGAAATACTTGGCTGAAAGCAGGATTTAGCCTGAGGTGTAAAAGGGACAGATCGCATAAGCCAATGCAGAGCACCTGAGACTCAAGGAACTCCCTCTGTGCTGGACAGTGGTATCAGTTTGGCTGGTAAGCATTTCACCCTAAGCATATTCACTTAGTGAGGACCTAAGAGGACACTGGCCCTATGATTGTCAACTCTCAGTTGCCAAAGCTGGGCAGAGCAAGACCTTGCAGGTGAGAGCTTGTCCTCACCACACACAATGCCTGTTTCACCACTGTCTTTGGTGGAGTCAGGCTTTCACAATATTCCACCTTTCATTCACAGTGAAGTCACTGGGGTTATTCAAAAGTCATAGATACTATGAGATATCACTCACATCAAGGAAAAGGGTAGGCTTGGGCAAGGACCTGTTGAAATCAACATTGCACAACCACTTCCATGGGGAGCTCCTTTTCTCCAATTATTAGCTACAGTGATGAAGTGTGTGGGTGACTCATAGACCTTATGTTGACTATCAACAGCAAAAGCTATTTGGCCATCTCTAATTTCAAAGTAGCTCTTTAAAAGCTGTGGTGGGTTGAAGTTTCCCCCCCAACATTAACTTTGCCAGACCAACTCAGTTAGAAGCAAATGAAGCTGTATTTATTTACAAGCAAAATCTGCACTCTACACTGGAATGCAATGAACATGTACAAAATATACAGGAGTTACAATTAATAAACAGCACAAGGACCCCCCTGGCTAAGGAACAGGGGAAGCTACTAGCTTATCCCTCCCTGCCTTCCCCTTGTGCCCCTGTACAAAAGGGACATGAGAGAGGAGCAGAGAAGTAAGACTTAGCCAAGGCCAGCCAAAAGCACCTTATCTCTCCTGAGTGAAGAAAAAACATGTGAGATTTTAGGCCACACCTTGAGTCCTGTGTCCAGTTCTGGGCCCCTCAAGTTAAGAAGGACATTGAGACTCTTGAACATGTCCAGAGAAGGAAAATGAGGCTGGAGAGAGATCTTGAGCACAAGCCCTGTGGGGAGAGACTGAGGGAGCTGGGGTTGTTTAACCTGGAGAAGAAGAGGCTCAGGGCAAACCTTATTGCTGTCTACAACTACCTGAAGGGAGGTTGTAGACAGGAGAGAGTTGGTCTCTTCTCTCAGGCAAGCAGCACCAGAACAAGAGGACACAGCCTCAAGCCATGCCAGGGGAAGTTTAGGCTTGAGGTGAGGAAAAAGTTCTTCACAGAAAAAGTGATTGGCCATTGGAATGTGCTGCCCAGGGAGGTGGTGGAGTCACTGTCCCTGGAGGTGTTCAAGAGGGGATTGTCCTTGGTTTAGTAGTCATGAGGTGCTGGGTGACAGGTTGGACTTGATGATCTTTGAGGTCTTTTCCAAACTTATTGATTCTATGATTCTATTCTATGAGATCAGAAGAGAAGAGAGAAAGGGAAGGATTGTTATGGTACAGCTCCTCTTATTCCAGTTATTTACCCAATGAATTTGTTTATAATAAGCTTTTGTTTTCCTTTTTCACACCCAATAGTGATTTTTAAAATATTTTTCTACTTTTCTGCTCAAAATCTGTAACTAAATTTTACAGGCAGAGCCTAAAACCACCACAAAAGCACACCTTAATTTTTGAGCCTTCCCTGCTAGTTGTAGTACTTCTCTTGATGCAGGCACTTCTAAAGAAACCAATGCACAAAGAAGCAGCTTCTGATGAATACTGGTTTCAGAAGAAGTGGGTATTTTGAGGAGTCATAGTTGCTTACTGTATGCCAAGACTTAATAAAGATACCTGAGAGCATCATTAGCATCTCTAGGCAGCTAAAATTTGGTTTGTGGTTGGGTTTTTTCCCCTTACAAAAACATAGAATACATAGAATAAACCAGGTTGGAAGAGACCTTCAAGATCATCGCGTCCAACCCATCAACCAATCCAACCCACCTAAACAACTAAACCCAACCAAGCAAACAACAAAACAACCTCCCTGTCCTTTAGTGTCTTGGATTGACTACTGGAATATTTCTTGTGAATAATTCAATGCTATGGAACAGTATTCCAATCACAGCTGATTACCAGTTAACACTCATTTTAACTGATGCAGATAATCATGCCAATGTCACAGCAAATACATTATCAAGCATTACATATGGACACTGTGATGTAAACAAGAAGCTGAGAACTCCATTATCTGCCAGTGCATCACTACCAAGTAATCTCTAAACATTTCATCATTGTTTAGACTGCATTCAGATTGCACAAAGTAACTTGCGGCTTATAAATGGTAGATACGACTGTTTTCTTGGGTATAATTAGCAACAAAAAGGAAGAAGATTTCCTTTGTTACCAGTTGAAACACTTGCTCAGGATATTGGAAAAGAAAATATCCTCCCTGGACTCCCATGATAGATCATACTTCCCTCTTAACAAGTCAAGTTTGATTGAGGGGAAAGATCTGACAAAATAAGCTCTTGTCTTTATATGGAATCAAAGGAAAACGTGACTACTCGCAGCACTGTGGACAATAATCCTTTGCCTCAGTTTCTCCTCTTCTGTATTGTGAATGACTGGTAGGAATATATACCCTTTTTTAAATTACTTCCTTTCTTTTCCCTCTCCAGGGAGTCACACTCACATTTTGTCACTGAACACAGACCCAGAGTAAGGAAATGCATGCTGGCACATTCTTTTCCAGTCCTCAGAGCAAGACACTGCCTGTCCTCCTTTTTTTACCGTAGGCCTCCTGCCTTTGTTCATTGAAAAGCTAGCATGGCTGCAGGGCTCAGCAAGGCCCTTCACTAGGTTTTTTTTTTTTTAGAGCTTTCTAACCACTAGGCTTTTAATGCACAAATGAGATCTGAACTTTGCAGAGCAGAGCTACAAACAGATATTTAGCTCTTGACATACTCTGAGCCTTGCTGTTAATTCACAGATAGGTATAAAATAACTCATCCTGTTGAGCTACACATTGGCCACAACAACCCCATGCAGTGCTACAGGCTGGGGTCAGAGTGGCTGGAGAGCAGCCAGGCAGAAAGGGACCTGGGGGTACTGGTTGACAGTAGGCTGAACATGAGGCAGCAGTGTGCCCAGGTGGCCAAGAAGGCCAATGGCATCCTGGCCTGCATCAGCAATAGGGTGGCCAGCAGGAGCAGGGAAGTCATTGTGCCCCTGTACACTGCACTGGTTAGGCCACACTTTGAGTTCTGTGTCCAGTTCTGGGCCCCTGAGTTTAGGAAAGATGTTGAGCAGCTAGAAGGTGTCCAGAGAAGGGCAACAAAGCTGGGGAGGGGTTTGGAGCACAAGCTCTGTGAGGAGAGACTGAGGGAGTTGGGGTTGTTTAGCCTGGAGAAGAGGAGGCTCAGGGGAGACCTTATTGCTGTCTACAACTCCCTGAAGGGAGGTTGTAGCCAGGTGGGGGTTGGTCTCTTCTCCCAGGCAACCAGCACCAGAACAAGAGGACACAGTCTCAAGCTGTGCTGGGGGAGGCTTAGGCTGGAGGTGAGGAGAAAGTTCTTCACAGAGAGAGTTGTTAGCCATTGGAATGTGCTGCCCAGGGAGGTGGTAGAGTCACCGTCCCTGGAGGTGTTCAAGAGGGGATTGGATGTGGCACTTGGAGCCATGGTTTAGTAGTCATGAGGTGTTGGGTGACAGGTTGGACTTGATGATCTTTGTGGTCTTTTCCAACCTTATTGATTCTATGAGCTAAAGTGCTTTTGGATGTATGACAGGTTCTGGTCTCACATCTCATGATTTTTCATGGGGCATTTCATCTTGTTTGTCTACAGAAAACAACTGCACAGTTAGGGTTTGGTCAGGTAATGGGAGACTGCATTCAGCCATCACATTCTGGCATTTGATAAGCAATTAACTAAAGGAAAGAACAGCTCTTAAGAAAATGCTTACTGACAGCATGTAGATGATTTAAGGCCAATTCATGAACCACATAAGTCCTGTGTAAGCCTAAAATGTCACAAGAGACACAGTAAAAAAAATAATATAAATAATTGCATTAGGTAATTTCTTAGCAGTCTAACAAATGGTTAGCTTTCATCAGCTTGAATATCTGACTGTACATTCAAACACTCCTATCATCTGGGGTGGGAAGCTTCGACTTCCATATCCAAAGCCTGCTGATAAAAAATAAATACAAAATGCAATGGATCATTTCAAAAGAAGGGAGCTTACTGGATTGCTGTCTTAAACTTCAGCAGCGTTTCCCCTGCTTTGCATGTCACAATTTTTCACACATCAATCATGTGGAGTAAAAGGTCAGGTAGATAGAAGTTGGTCTTTTGGAAAGAGTAGCAAGCTCAGTGCCACATGATCAGCAAGACACAGAAGAAGAAAAAGAGAAAGGAAGAGAAGAAAAGGAAGAGGAGAAAAGGAAGAGGAGAAAAGGAAGAGGAGAAAAGGAAGAGGAGAAAAGGAAGAGAAGAAAAGGAAGAGGAGAAAGGGAAGAGAAGGAAGAGAAGAAAAGGAAGAGGAGAAAAGGAAGAGGAGAAAGGAAGAGGGAAAGGGAAGAGGAAAAAGAAAGAGGAAAGAGAAAGAAAAAAGGAAAAAGGAAGGGGAAAAAGGAAAAGGAAAAGGAAAAAGGAAAATTAAAAAGAAAAGGAAAAGGAAAAGGAAAAGGAAAAGGAAAAGGAAAAGGAAAAGGAAAAGGAAAAGGAAAAGGAAAAGGAAAAGGAAAAGGAAAAAGCAATATGGGAAAAGCCTAGTGGAGATGGCAGATGAGAGAGGAAAGCAGGTTTATGAATTCAACTGAAAAAAACAACCCTCCAAATCAGACCAGAGGTTTGGCAGAGCTCATGTACATGGCTGCTGTTACTTGCACAACAGATAAATCACTCTGATACTGACCCAGTCACCATGTAAGGACTACTCATAGAAGGGGATTATTAGTTTTCATAATATGGAATATAAACAATTTGCTTCTCTAAAGATACTTTCTTGAGGCTCTCCTTACCTGGCTCTTAGCCACAGTACTTAGAATTACATTAATAGATTTATTTTTGTTCTTGCAGCATTTTGACCTCAAATGGCTGTGGCAGTAGGTAGAGTATGTGCCAACCTACAAGCTAGCCAGTATGTGCTGCACCCTGTCATTACAAACTTTGCCATTCTCATTCTACAACCACTTCATTGTCAGGTTATTTTCCTAGAACAAGGATTCGATTGCTGGTGATTAATAACACCTATTATCCATCCTTCACAAGAGAAGTCAGCAATAAAATGCAAGCACCATAATACCACTCCCAGTAGCCACCATTCCTAAGTCACAGTCTTGCAGCAGCCTCCCAGAGAACTGGCAAGGCTTGCCATGGTTCTCCTGTGCTTTCAAAGACAGTTCTATATACATTGGGCTTGATGGCTGCACCCAGAGTGGCTGTCAATGGCTCCATGTCCCAGTGGAGGCCAGTGACAAGCGGAGTCCCTCAGGGATCAGTCCTGGGACCAGGCTTGTTCAACATCTTTGTGGGTGACAAGGACAGTGGCATTGAGTGCACCCTCAGCAAGTTTGCTGATGACACCAAGCTGTGTGGTGCAGCAGACACGCTGGAGGGGAGGGAGGCCATCCAGAGGGACCTTGACAGGCTGGAGAGGTGGGCACAAGCCAACCTCATGAAGTTCAACAAGAGCAAGTGCAGGGTCCTGCATCTGGGTCGAGGCAATCTCAGGCACAAATTCAGGCTGGGCAGTGACTGGCTGGAAAGCAGCCCTGAGGAGAGAGACTTGGAGGTGCTGGTGGACGAGAAGCTCAACATGAGCTCTCAATGTGTGCTTGCAGCCCAGAAAGCCAATCAGATCCTGGGCTGCATCAGGAGAAGTGTGGCCAGCAGGTCAAGGGAGGTGATTCTCCCCCTCTACTCAGCTCTGGTGAGACCCCACCTGGAGTACTGCCTCCAGTTCTGGAGCCCCTATTACAAGAGGGATGTGGAGGTGCTGGAACGTGTCCAGAGAAGGGCCACAAGGATGATCAGAGGGCTGGAGCACCTCTCCTATGAGGACAGACTGAAGGAGTTGGAGCTGTTCAGTCTGGAGAAGAGAAGGCTCCGAGGTGACCTAATTGTAGCCTTCCAGTATCTGAAGGGGGCCTATAGGAAGGCTGGGGAGGGACTTCTCAGGATCTCAGGTAGTGATAAGACTAGGGGGAATGGAATGAAGCTGGAGGTGGGGAGATTCAGGCTGGATGTGAGGAGGAGGTTCTTCACCATGAGAATGGTGAAGCCCTGGAATGCGTTGTCCAGGGAGGTGGTTGAGGCCCCATCCCTGGAGGTGTTTAAGCCCAGGCTGGATGAGGCTCTGGCCAGCCTGATCTAGTGTAGGGTGTCCCTGCCCATGGCAGGTGGTTTGGAACTATATGATCCATGTGGTCCCTTTCAACCTTGACTGATTCTATGATTCTATGATTCTATGATTCCAGATATGAACAAATCCATTTAGATGGATGTTGTTAGGCCATGTGGGAATGGTTCTGAAATTATTTATATTTTCTCTTTCATTAAAGAAAAGACCAATTGGTCAGGCAAGGCCAAGGGGAAGAGAAATTACTTTCTGCTTTTGGAATAAGGAAGAGTAAGATTTCCTGCTAAACACAGGGTTTGGTGTGCTGAGGAAAACAAGGAGCACAGCTACCAAGGGAAGACAGTTGTGGACGTAATCCACAGCAAGCCAGCATACCACTGAAGTGGTAAAACAAGCACTGCAATGATTGAGCACTACAAAAACTAGCTGCAAGGTTTTGCAGAAGTGGACTAGAGTGCTTGAGGCAGAAGGCTCCCAGGTATGACTGTCATAACTAGACTATGGACTACAGAGAAGGGAAGAGGGTGCTGAACGTGGGACACCAAGGCTTGTTGGATTGTGACAGCCTGCATCCCTGCTGATTCTGACCCTCTTCAGTAACTGCAGGGTAGTCCTGAGACTAACAAGCCAGCTTCAGAAATCTGCTTAACTTTTGAGCAGCTAACAGCAGGGAAGGGGAAAACTGGCTTTGGAGGTCTGTGATTCCTTTCACTAAACTAAACCAAAACCTGCTTGGACTTCCTTGAGTAATGGCTAATAACAGATGGGGTCCTCAATTTATAGGCTTAACAAATTTGACTTGGGAATGATAGGTTAAGTAAAGGTGACTAATGCAAAAGGCATTTCCTGGCATGATCAGGACTTCAGGGGAAACACAAGCATTAAATTCTGACAGTCACAGACCCCCCAGGTCATCACTGTTCAAGGGTTGTTTACTTTTACCATAGAATCATAGAATCAATAAGGTTGGAAGAGACTGCAAAGATCATCAAGTCCAACCTGTCACCACAGACCTCATGACTACTAAACCATGGCAGCAAGTGCCACATCCAATCCCCTCTTGAACACCTCCAGGGACGGTGACTCCACCACCTCCCTGGGCAGCACATTCCAATGGCCAACATATCTCTCAGTGAAGAACTTTCTCCTCACCTCCAGCCTAAACTTCCCCTGGCACAGCTTGAGACTGTGTCCTCTTGTTCTGGTGCTGGTTGCGTGGGAGAAGAGACCAAACCCCTTCTGGTTACAATCTCCCTACAGGGAGTTGTAGACAGCAATAAGGTCTCCCCTGAGCCTCCTCTTCTCCAGGCTAAACAACTCCAGCTCCCTCAGCCTCTCCTCACAGGGCTGTGCTCAAGGCCTCTCCCCAGCCTCATTGCCCTTCCCTGGACACATCCAAGAGTCTCAATGTCCTTAAACTGAGGGGCCCAGAACTGGACACAGGACTCAAAGTGTGGCCTAACCAGCGCTGAGTACAGGGCACAATGACTTCCCTGCTCCTGATGGGATCAACACCTGCCCCCAGCTTGGTGTCATCTGCCAACTTACTGATGACTGACTCAATCCCCTCATCCAGATCATCCATAAAGATATTGAACAGGATGGGGCCCAGCACTGATCCCTGGGGCACACCACTAGTGCCTGGCTGCCAGCTGGATGTGGCACCATTCACCACCACTCTCTGGGCTCAGTCCCCCAGCCAGTTCCTAAGCCAGCACAGAGTGCTGCTGTCCAAGCCAGGGGCTGACTGCTTGGCCAGGAGTTTGCTGTGGAGGGTGGTGTCAAAGGCCTTGCTGAAGTCCAGGCAGACTACATCCACAGCCTGCCCCACATCCACCAGGCAGTCACCTGATTGAATGTTGGAAATATAAAACATGGAAGTGACAAAAATACATTCTTGTATCTGGAGACGATGACATTTAGCAATAAACATGAGACTGTTAATAGCATAGAGCTTTCTCCTGCCAGCTAATACCAGGATAAAAAAAATCATCTGGAAAGCAGGCCTTGTGTATATTCTGCTATCTTTATAATTCAGAATTAATATAGAACACAGAGATGTTAGTTCTACAAAATCCTTTTCCTGACTGGAGGAGTATTTTAAGCCATTCACAGGAGGTTGGCATGCATTTATGAAATTGAAAAGCTAGCCCCCACAGATAGGGGCACTGCAGCAGTGCATGGGTTTGTGTCTTTGTTATTAGATGGGATTTAGATGAGGAGCAGTTGCTTATGAGATTACCCAGGGTATACAACCAAAAACCTCAGCACGGATGCCATTTATATCTAGCTGCTAGCTTGAGGTCAGATGAGAGGGTTTGTAGTGCAGAGCAATTACACAGCAAAATAAACAGCAATATAAAGCTGTGCTCCAAATCAGCATGCACACCAGATTGGGGCTGGGATTCCATGGTTGGAAATGCAATTGTAAAGGGTACTACAGATCATTTGCTGCAAAATTATCATAGAATAGCTGTACCTATAACTCATTTAAGAAGTTGCTTTTTGTTCAGAATGGCTCTCCTAGCACAACAGCCCAGCTGGCACGTGTGGTGGGTTGAAGTTTCCCCCCAGCATTAACTTTTGCCAGACCAACTCAGTTAGGAGTAAATGAAGCTGTATTGACAAGCAAAATCTACACTCTACACTGGAATGCAATGAATGTGTACAAAATATACAGGAGTTACAATGTTATACAGATGGAATTACAGAATCAATAAGGTTGGAAGAGACCTCAAAGATCATCAAGTCCAACCTGTCACCCAACACCTCATGGCTACTAAACCATGGCAGCAAGTGCCACGTCCAATCCCCTCTTGAACACCTCCAGGGACAGTGACTCCACCACCTCCCTGGGCAGCACATGGATAACAACTCTCTCTGTGAAGAACTTTCTCCTCACCTCCAGCCTAAACTTCCCCTGGCACAGCTTGAAACTGTGTCCTCTTGTTCTGGTGCTGGTTGCCTGGGAGAAGAGACCAACCCCCTCCTGGCTACAACCTCCCTTCAGGGAGTTGTAGAGAGCAAGAAGGTCTCCCCTGAGCCTCCTCTTCTCCAGGCTAAGCAACCCCACCTCCCTCAGCCTCTCCTCACAGGGCTGTGCTCCAAACTCCTCCCCAGCTTTGTTGTCCTTCTCTGGACACCTTCCAGCAACTCAACATCTTTCCTAAACTGAGCAGCCCAGAACTGGACACAGGACTCAAGGTGTGGCCTAACCAGTGCTGAGTACAGGGGTAGAATGAATTCCCTGCTCCTGCTGGCCACACTACTCCTGATCCAGGCCAGGATGCCATTGGCCTTCTAGTCCACCTGGGCACACTGCTGGCTCATGTTTTGTCAACCAGTCCCCCCAGGTCCGTTTCTGCCTGGCTGCTCTCCAGCCACTCTGACCCCAGCCTGTAGCACTGCATGGGGTGGTTGTGGCCAATGTGCAGCACCCAGCACTTGGACTTGCTGAATGCCATCATGTTGGACTCTGCCCATCTGTCCAGCCTGTCAGGGTCCTTCTGGAGAGCCCTTCTACCCTCTAACAGATCAACATCTGCTCCCAACTTGGTGTCATCTGCAAATTTACTGATGATGGACTCAATCCCCTCATCCAGATCATCAATAATGATATTGAATAGGATGGGGCCCAGCACTGATCCCTGGGGGAAAATCAGCAAACAACATGAACCCCTGCCCTGGTCACGAGACCAAGGGAATCTACCAGCTTCTCCCTCCCTACCTCCCCTACCCCCCTGTACAAAAAGTGCAAGAGAGAGGAGCAGAGAAGTTAGACTTCGCCAAAGCCAGCCAATAAGCAGGTTATCTCTCCTGACTGAAGCAAACCAGCTGAGATCAGAAGAGAAGATGAAAGAGGGAAGAATTGTTACAGCACAGCTCCTCTTATTCCAGATATTTACCCAGTGAATTTGCTTAGAATAATCCTTTGTTTTCCTTTTTACAGTGATTTATTTATATTTTTCTACTTTTCTGCTTGAAATCTGTAACTGAATTTTAAAGGCATGGCCTAAACCACCACAGCATGGAACAGCTGGTGAGATCGTAAAGGATTTTTAAATGAAAGGTTAGGATTTATTTGACCGAGAAAGTCTGTCCCCTGGTAATTTGTATTCACACAATCCTTTGCTATACTTTCAAATAAACACTGAGGAACTGCACTGCTGCTTATTTTATTACTTAAAGAAACTTTCCCTCTAGAACTGCAAATGTGACAGACAGAACATCGATAATTTGTTTTGCAAGGTAGAATAACCTCTTTTCCATCAAATACCTAGAAATTACTGGTACCTTGGGACTGCTGTTCAGCAAATAGATTCAGCCCCAAGAGGGAAAAGGGACTTTCTGCTCCAACAAATACAGCCAAGACCATAGCTGAGATAGGTATGAACATGAGCCAGCAGTGTGCCCAGGTGGCCAAGAAGGCCAATGGCATCCTGGCCTGCATCAGAAACAGTGTGGCCAGCAGGAGCAGGGAGGTTATTGTGCCCCTGTACTCAGCACTGGTTAGGCCACACTTTGAGTCCTGTGTCCAGTTCTGGGCCCCTCAGTTTAGGAAAGATGTTGAGTTGCTGGAAGGTGTCCAGAGAAGGGCAACAAAGCTGGGGAGGGGTTTGGAGCACAGCCCTGTGAGGAGAGGCTGAGGGAGCTGGGGTTGCTTAGCCTGGAGAAGAGGAGGCTCAGAGGAGACCTTATTGCTGTCTACAGCTACCTGAAGGGAGGTTGTAGACAGGCAGGGGCTGGTCTCTTCTCCCAGGCAACCAGCACCAGAACAAGAGGACACAGTTTCAAGCTGCACCAGGGGAGGTTTAGGCTGGATGTTAGGAAGAAGTTCTTCACAGAAAGAGAGATTGGCCATTGGAATGTGCTGCCCAGGCAGGTGGTGGAGTCACCATCACTGAAGGTGTCTAGGAAGAGACTGGATGGGGTGCTTGGTGCCATGGTTGAGTTGATTAGATGGTGTTGGATCATAGGTTGGACTTGATGATCTCTGAGGTCTTTTCCAGCCTGGTTAATTCTATTCTATTCTATTCTATTCTATTCTATTCTATTCTATTCTATTCTATTCTATTCTATTCTATTCCATTCCATTCCATTCCATTCCATTCCATTCCATTCCATTCCATTCCATTCCTGACAGACAAAGGACAATGGGTACACAAGCATTATCACTGCAGATTCTAGTTTTAAAGAAGTCAATTAGCAACTGCCGTGAATTGCCTTTTCCAGCAGGAGCTTCTATACTTCTGTTTTCTCATGTATTTTCCCAGAGTTATTCCTGAGTGTATGTCAAAGGCTTTCAGGAGGCATTCATTAATAAAGATTCTTATAAATTGTGAGAGGGGCATTCTTAACTATAGTTTGAGTTCACCCCATGTTCAGCCACTGCAAACTTCTAGTCATAAATCCTTGAACCTCATACAAGGCCTTGGAAGGAGCATGCTGTCCTTGACACACACCTGCCTATGCCAAGCTTGATGGGGGTCCCAAAAATGCAGATGTGTTGAAGGAAGCAACACCCACAGTTTCATGTTTAAACTGACAGCCAGCTGAGTACTCTCAGCAGTGTTGTTTTCACTTTTCAGTTGTGCTGGGGGAAGAGCAATCTGCCAGGGCTCTGCCTACTCACTGCCTTCTTTCTGCCAAGCCTGTTCCATGAGGAATACGTGGGCAGCAGCCCCTCAGCTCCTCAGAGGAGCTGGGCTGCAGTTCAGCCATCCCATATGCGCCCCTGTCTTTAACAAGTGGCTGCATGCAGCGCTCTGATGATGCAGTCAAACTATTAATAAATAGCAGTGATGGGTTCTCATTGGCCCATACTGACTTTGGAAGCAGGGTAAATCTTTTTCAAGCAAAGGCTGCCAGACTGGGCTGCCCGATTACAAAGTTAATCACAAGATGTCCGGTAAGTTTTGACATTTCACCCACTCCATGAATTATAACCTTCCTTTATTTCCAGCAGCCAGCCAGCACCACTTGCAGTTAGAGTGATGGTTTTCCTTTTATGGTTTCCATGTTTTGTGGCTAATTGTGAAGAAGGCCGTTTTCGGAATGCCTGGGCAGTACACGCGTGAATCACGGCAGCAAGCCACTGCTTCTGTCTCCCAACGTGTACCACGGAACTATTTTCTTCCAACCCTTTTGTAGTACAGTACATTCTACCCTGTGAATCATTTTCATGCTAAAATAGAAATCAGTGATGACTCTATGTTCACAACAGAGGAGCAAGAGCTAGCCTCCCATCAGTCACGTGCCAGGTTTAGTGGCCATGTAACAAATTGCTGAATAGAATTTCTATTCTATTCTATTCTATTCTATTCTATTCTATTCTATTCTATTCTATTCTATTCTATTCTATTCTATTCTATTCTATTCTATTCCATTCCATTCCATTCCATTCCATTCCATTCCATTCCATTCCATTCCACTCCATTATTAACCAGGTTGGAAAAGACCTTTGAGATCATCAAGTCCAACCTATGACCCAACACCATCTAATCAACTAAGCCATGGCACCAAGCACCCCATCCATTCTCTTCCTAAACACCTCCAGTGATGGTGACTCCACCACCTCCCTGGGCAACCCATTCTGAACAGCTGGGCTTGAGTGTCAGCTGTAGAGAGATTAACAGATTCCTCAAACACATACATCCTCAGAAAACAAGATTTTTAAAACATAATAATAAAAATCAAACTCTGGTCCTCAGGAAAGATCCAAAACAACACCCAGGTGTTTTGTGCCACAACCAAAGAGAATAGAATTAGAATAGAATTAACCAGGCTGGAAAAGACCTTCAAGATCATCAAGTCCAACCTATCATCCAACACCATCTAATCAATTAAACCATGGCACCAAGTGCCACATCCAATCCCCTCTTGAACACTGCCAGTGATGGGGACTCCACCACCTCCCTGGGCAGCACATTCCAATGGCCAATCACTCTCTCTGTGAAGAACTTTTTCCTCACCTGCAGCCTAAACCTCCCCTGGTGCAGCTTGAGACTGTGTCCTCTTGTTCTGGTGCTGGTTGCCTGGGAGAAGAGACCAACCCCCACCTGGCTACAACCTCCCTTCAGGTAGTTGCAAGGAGCAGTAAGGTCTGCCCTGAGCCTCCTCTTCTCCAGGCTAAGCAACCCCAGCTCCCTCAGCCTCTCCTCACAGGGCTGTGCTCGAGGCCTCTCCCCAGCCTCATTGCCCTTCTCTGGACACGTTCAAGAGTCTCAATGTCCTTAAATTGAGTGGCCCAGAACTGGACACAGGACTCAAGGTGTGGCCTAACCAGTGCTGAGTACAGGGCACAATGACTTCCCTGCTCCTGCTGGCCACACTATTCTTGATGCAGGCCAGGATGCCATTGGCCTTCGTGGCCACCTGAGCACACTGCTGGCTCATGTTCAGCCAACTGTCAATCAGTACACCCAGGTCCAATGGGACAGTATCACAGGCCTCCTTGGCCTGAGTGACTTTTTTTTTTCCCCTGCACAATCTTGGCCTGTTTAGGCCTAATACCATGGTAAAATTCGGGGACAGTTCAGGCCTGGCCAGCCTGAAACCAGCCAAGCAACAGAGTGGGAAGGGGAGGGGGAAAGAGTAAGACCCTTTTTTTGTGAACCCCAGGTGGGGAGGAGCGCTGGGGGGTTGATCTGGTGCAAAGGAATTTGAGTGTTAATTTTAGACTGGGGATTTCTTTGAACTTTATCTGCTTTGCTATGCTTCACTATGATTTGTAATTTTTTCACAGGCTCAAGCTGCACCAGGGGAAGTTTAGTCTTGAGGTGAGGATAAAGTTCTTCACAGAGAGAGTTGTTAGTCATTGGGATGTGCTGCCCAGGGAGGTGGTGGAGTCACTGTCCCTGGAGGTGTTCAAGAGGGGGTTGGATGTGGCACTTGAAGCCATGGTTTAATTAGTCATGAAGTGTTGGGTGATAGGTTGGACTTGATGATCTCTGAGGTCTTTTCCAACCTTATTGATTCTGTGACTACTGAAGGGCCAGTTGCTTCAGGGAGTCACTCAGAGTAAAAAGCTGAGTACAGGGCACAATGACCTCCCTGCTCCTGCTGGCCACACTGTTCCTGATGCAGGCCAGGATGCCATTGGCCTTCTTGTCCACCTGGGCACACTGCTGGCTGATGTTCATGCAGCTGTCAATCAGTACCTCCAGGTCCCTTTCTGTTGGTAGAGTAACTTGAGTGCTCTTCAGTGAGAACACAGCAATATTTTTTTTACTGGAAGTTATGTAACTAGAGAGCTATTTAGTGGGGTAAAGAATTCACAGCTGGGAAGCATAGCTGGCTCAGGGTTCCACAGGCTGGTAAGGCCTGTGCAGGGATAGCCAGCAGTTTAATAAACAACATATAGGATATTTTGAGCAAAGAAGTAAAATGGAGCTGTGGTGGCCCTGAGCTTGATCGCTTGCAGTATATCGGGAAGGCCAGAGAAGTCATACTACTGCTGGAGAGATTAGGATCAGCCTCAACACTGGAAGGGCTGAAGGTGGTTTAGATATTCCAGAACTGTAATTTAAGCAAGGAAGGAATCTTACAAATCATTGTTCTGCCACATAAACTGTGGCAGGCTAGGCTGGGTGCCTCCTGTTCCTGCCACACAAGCTACACCTCCGGTGTCCCGAGGGTCCAGCCCGGTAGGTGGACACAGGAAACAGACTTTTTCATACCCATAATATGCTGCACCCTAGAAACCCATCTGCAAAGTCTTTCTCTTCCTCTTTCTGCCCTCTGTGCTCCCGTGGGAGATGCTCCCTATCAGGTAATGGTAGGGCAGTATCTCAAGGCCTCTGAGGCCTGGCTAGGCCTAATGCCAGGAAGAGAAGGGGGAAGGCAGTCTCAGACCTGGCCAGCCTGGGACTAGCCCACGGCGGGGGAGAAGAAAGAGCCCTGGGAGGTCCTGGGTATACACTCAGGTGGGGAGAAGGGAAGTGTTGGGAGGCTTTCGGGTGTGCTGTAGGGGACTCTGTATGCTTTGGGATTCTTTCGTCACTATGCTTTGTAGCTCCTGTAAAACAGTCACTGCTTTTCCATTTAAACTTCCCATCACTTTTGCGATCCATTTGTGTGATGAGTGTCATTCTTTTGCCCCCCTCAGGGGCAAGAGAGGATCTGCCTGGCCTCAAACCAGGACAATAAACATGATATGCATCCAATCCACTTGCTCCTGTTTTCAGCTGCAGAAATGGCACAACTTTGGCACGTTTGCAGCCAGAACATGCTTCCTTCTTTTAAACTCTTACAAGAGAACTACAAAAGAAAAAGTTTGTTTTTTTTCAGAGGATGGGTAACATTAGAGAGAACACATACTGCTTTTCACTGTGTACACCATAAAGGACCTTCAAGATCAAACAGTCACAAAAGGAAAACTGAGGTGTTTGGGTTGTGTTCTGAAGACATTTTTGCCCCATGAACATGAACTGACAGTCACAAGTGGTGTTCCTCAGGGCTCAGTATAAGGACCACTCCTGTTTAACATCTTTATCAATGACCTTGATGAGGATTTAGAGTGTATCATTAGTAAATTTGCAGATGATACCAAGTTGGATGGAAGTGTTGATCTGCTTGAGGGTAGGAAGGCTCTACAGAGAGACTCAAGTTGGCTCAATGGGATGTACTTCAACAAGGCCAAGTATTGGATCACACCCTTTGGCCACAACAACCTTGTGTAATACTACAGGCCTGGCAAAGTGTGGGTGGAGAGTTGTTCAGCAGAAAGTCATCTGGAGGTTCTAACTGACAAGCAGCTGAATATGAGCAGTGTGTCCAGGTGACAAAAAAAGCCAGTGGCAATCTGACTTGTATCCAAAATAGTGTGACCAGGAGGATTAAGGAAATGATTGTCCTCCTGTACTCTTGGTGAGGCCAGGAGTACAGGAGTTGAGTACTGTGCTGAGTTTTGGGCACCTAAATACAAGAATGACATTGAGGTGCTAGAGCTGGTGAAGGGCCTAGAGAATGAGTCTTATGACTGGGACCTTATCCCTCCCTACAACCACCTGAAAGGACAATAAACAGAGCTAGGTATGGGTCTCTTCTCACAGGTAATTAGTGATAGAACAAGAGGGAACTGCCTCAAGGTGCACCAAGGTAGGTTTAGGCTAGACACTAGGAAAAAATTTTCACTGAAAGAGTAGTCAAGCATTGGAACAGACTGCCTGGGGAGGTGGTTGAGTCACCATCCCTGGATGTATTTAAAAGGTCATTTAGATGTGGGGCTTAGCAATATGGTTTAGCAGCAAACTTGGTAGAGTAGGGTTTTTGGTTGGACCTGATGATCTCTGGGGTCTTCTCCAACCTGATTCTATGACTGTGTGTTATCTTTCTTCCAATAGCAGTCTCATTGCCATTAAAAAAGACAATTCCTGCAGTACTCTTAAGCACAGCTTATGAAAAGATCAATGCCTTAGTGTGCTACAAAGGCACAGGAATAAATGATTGTGGAAAGTAACGGGACCTCATGCACCAAGTGAGATGAAGTTACTGTTGATTGTTGGGGTATTCATAGATGAGGGCTGGAGCTCTTCTCCTATAAGGACAGACTGGGAGAGTTGGGGTTGTTCAATTTGGAGAAGAGAAGGCTCCAAGAAGACCTTATTGGGGCATTCCAATATCCAAAAGGGGCCTACAAGAAAGCTGGTGAGGAACTTCTTAGGGTGTTGGGTAGTGATAGGATGAGGGGGAATGGATACAAGCTTGAGGAGGGTAGATTCAGATTCAGTGTAAGACACTGGCACAGGCTGCCCAGAGAGGTGGTGGAAGCCCCATCCCTGGAAGTCTTTAAGCCCACACTGGATGTGGCTCTGAGCAACCTGATCTATTGGAAAGTGTCCCTGCCCATGGCAGGGCGGTTGGGACTAGATGATCCTTGAGGTCCCTTCCAACCCTGACAAATCCAGGAGCTTACTTTGCTTTTCTGCAATAACTTAAGGAGCTACTGCAACAGTATTTGTGGTTGTCATGCTCACAGCGAGCAGCCAAAAGAAGAGAATACACCCAGTGCCTGAACAGCATCAGTATGAAGTTTGTTGGTTGAAGTTTTGCTTCACCTGCAGTTTAGAGTAAGGAGCATCCATAAAGCAGCTGAGGTGGGACACACATTATATTTGGCTAGTTTTTCTGTGGAAAGTGACAAAAATCTAAGACAGGACTACTGTCAGCATCCAGGGGAGGTGCCTTCTTGGGCCACAAGAGAGATTGACTGTAGCTCATTTATCAGCATCTCCAGTCTCTGAAAAGTGCAAGTTTGTTCAAATCAGGCAGCTTCTGGCAGCATGAATTGAACTGATATTGCAAAGGGCTAAGCTGATTTGAATTACTTCAAAGGTGCTCAGGTCACATAGAGCTCCTATGCCTCAGCCAACACATGGCAATTTATGTCCATGTTTTACATTTCAGATGGCCATGCATATGTTATTAGTGGATATATTAATTTACATCTGCCTCTGGACAGAAGAAAACACAAACTGCCTGGGCTTTGAAAAAGAAGCAATTACAGTGAGTTGAATCACTGTTATCACTGATTCTGGGGTGGGTTTTTTTTTGTGTGTGTGGTGTGCTTTGGGTTTTTTTTTGGGGGGGGGGGGAGGTGGTTGGGTTTGGGCTTTTGTTGTTTTGTTTACCTGCTTGTTTTAAGAACCTGGACACCCAAAAATGTGGGGAATGTTGAGTAGTAGTGGGTAGGAAGAAGTAACACTGCTGTGAGAGACAAACTTGTCTCTCTTGCTGTGACTCAACAAAGATAAAATCACCTTAGCTGCTTGCCCAGAAAATAGCTGATGTGTATTGGGCAGACACCACTGCATAACAGCTCTCTGGAAGGTGCTCTCTACAACTACCTGAAGGGAGGTTGTAGCCAGGTGGGGGTTGGTCTCTTCTCCCAGACAACCAGCACCAGAACAAGAGGACACAGTCTTAAGCTGCACCAGAGGAGGTTTAGGCAGGAGGTTAGCAAGAAATTCTTCATAGAGAGAGTGATTGGCTGCCCGGGGAGGTGGTGGAGTCACCATCACTGGAGGTGTTTAGGAAGAGACTGGATGTGGTGCTTGGTGCCATGGTTTAATTGATTAGATGGTGTTGGATGATAAGTTGGACTCAATCTCGAAGGTCATTTCCAACCTGGTTAATTCTATTTTATTCATAGATAAAGGTTGCTCACCAGACTGCAGCTGCCCTGGAAATAATGGGCAGAGGCCACTGCTATCCATACTCTCTGGAATATGCATATGCACCACCTGGACTCATACCTAAAAACTGTATAAAAGATCTGAGCAACTACTGGCTTGGGAGAAGGAAAAGACCTGGACAATGCTGTGGAGAAAGAAAACACAAGAGAAGGAAAAGCCCGGGGCAATGCTGCTCTGAAGAAAAACAGAGAGAATACCAGGAGAGAAAAATGACAGAGACATCACCATGGAGCCTGGAAGAAGCAGACCGAGAGGAACCCTCTCTCCGTGTCCTAAGTTCTGCCTGCTACAACTCAGGGAGCTGAAGAGGTTGCTCAGAGGACAGGACAGCACAGCCAACAAGGACATTGAATCTAGCCAGGGAGATTAAAGGGAATACTAAGAACTTTTACAGGTATATTAATGGGAAGAAGAAGACTAGGGAAGGTGTGGGCCCCCTCAGAAAGGAAAATGGTGACATGGTCACATGTGATGAGGAAAAGGCTGAGGTACTTAATAACTTCTTTACATCAGTCTTCACTGCAAGGGCCTCTAGCCACACTCCTGATGTTATGGAAGTCAAAGCCAGGGACGGGGAGGAAGAACTGCCCATTGTAAGTGCAGATCAGGTTCGTGATCATCTGAAGAACCTGAAAGTGTTCAAGTCCATGGGACCCGACGGGTTACACCCACGGGTGCTGAGAGAACTGGCAGATGAGGTTGCTAAACCCCTCTCTATTATATTTCAAAAGTCCTGGCAGTCTGGTGAAGTCCCCACAGACTGGAAAAGGGGAAACATTGCCCCCATCTTCAAAAAGGGCAAGAAGGAGGAACCAGGGAACTACAGGCCAGTCAGTCTCACCTCTGTGCCTGGAAAGATCATGGAACAGATCCTCCTGGAGTCACTACTCGCTCAAAAGAATAGTGAAGAGGTGATTGGGAACAGTCAGCATGGCTTTGCCAAGGGCAAATCCTGCCTGACCAACCTGGTGGCCTTCTATGAGCAGGTGACAAAATTAATAGATGAGGGGCGAGCAACTGATGTCATTTACCTGGACCTGAGCAAAGCCTTCGACACTGTCCCACACCACATCCTGGTCTCCAAACTGGTGACACATGGGTTTGATGGGTGGACCACTAGATGGATAAGGAACTGGCTTGATGGCCGCACCCAAAGAGTGGCTGTCAATGGCTCCATGTCCCAGTGGAGGCCAGTGACAAGTGGAGTCCCTCAGGGATCAGTCCTGGGACCTGTCTTATTCAACATCTTTGTGGGGGACATGGACAGTGGCATTGAGTGCACCCTCAGCAAGTTTGCTGATGACACCAAGCTGTGTGGTGCAGCAGACACGCTGGAGGGAAGGGAGGCCATCCAGAGGGACCTTGATAGGATGGAGAGGTGGGCACAGGCCAACCTCATGAGGTTCAATAAGAGCAAGTGCAGGGTCCTGCATCTGGGTTGAGGCAATCCCAGGCACAAATCCAGGCTGGGCAGTGACTGGCTGGAGGGTAGCCCTGAGGAGAGAGACTTGGGGGTGCTGGTGGACAAAAAGCTCAACATGAGCTCTCAGTGTGCACTTGCAGCCCGCAAAGCCAATCAGATCCTGGGCTGCATCAGGAGAAGTGTGGCTAGCAGGTCGAGGGAGGTGATCCTCCCCCTCTACTCAGCCCTGGTGAGACCCCACCTGGAGTACTGTGTCCAGTTCTGGAGCCCCTATTACAAGAGGGATGTGGAGGTGCTGGAAGGTGTCCAGAGAAGGGCCACGAGGATGATCAGAGGGCTGGAGCACCTCTCCTATGAGGACAGACTGAAGGAGTTGGGGCTGTACAGTCTGCAGAAGAGAAGGCTCCGAGGTGACCTAATTGTGGCCTTCCAGTATCTGAAGGGGGCCTACAGGAAGGCTGGGGAAGGACTTCTCAGGATATCAGGGAGTGATAGGACTAGGGGGAATGGAATGAAGCTGGAGGTGGGGAGATTCAGGCTGGATGTGAGGAGGAGGTTCTTCACCATGAGAGTGGTGAAACCCTGGAATGTGTTGTCCAGGGAGGTGGTCGAGGCCCCGTCCCTGGGGGTGTTTAAGAGCAGGCTGGATGAGGCTCTGTCCAGCCTGATCTCGTGTGGGGTGTCCCTGCCCATGGCAGGGGGGTTGGAACTAGATGATCCTTGTGGTCCCTTCCAACCCTGAATGAAACTATGAAACTATGACATCTCCTCCATGCCAAAGCTGCAGCAGCCTTCCTCCACAGACTCAAACTGTCTTGGGGGGGTGAGGGGTGTGGTAATATAATTCCTTTCCTCTTCTTTCTCCCTCTCTCTATTCTCTCCCTCTCCCCTTCTGATCCATCCATTTCATTTGTGCAATAAATAGCCTCAATGTTGATATTTTGGCTTTGTCTAATTTCATAACATGGGAATATCCAAAAGAAATGAGTCTCCCTCTCTGGACTGAGACAACTGCCCAACACTGTTCCCTTGCCATCATGACTGCATCTAGGATGTTGAAGGAAGTTGAGTTGCTGGAAGGTGTCCAAAGAAGGGCAACAAAGTTGGGGAGGGGTTTGGAAAACAAGCCCTATGAGGAGAGGCTGAGGGAGCTGGGGTTGCTCAGCCTGGAGAAGAGGAGACTTAGGGATGACCTTATTGCTGTCTACAACTACCTGAAGGGAGGTTGTAGACAGGCAGAGGTTGATCTCTTCTCTCAGGCAACCTGCACCAGAACAAGAGGACACAGTCTCAAGCTGTGCCAGGGGAGGTTTAGGCTGGATGTTAGGAAGAAGTTCTCCACAGAGAGAGTGATTGCCCATTGGAATGGGCTGCCTGAGGAGGTGGTGGAGTCCCCATCACTGGAGGTGTTCAGGAGGAGACTTGACAGGGTGCTTGGTTGCATGGTTTAGTTGATTAGGTAGTGTTGGATGATAGGTTGGACACGATGATCTCTGAGGTCTCTTCCAACCTGGTTTATTCTATTCTGTTAGTAGAAGCATCCTCTGTCATTTGTTAAGGCAGAAAACACTTATTAGTTTTTTTCAATAGTATCTAGCAGGTTTTACTTCAAAATAATTGTTTCTCATTAAGAATGCCCTCAGGCTGCATACCCAAGTGTACTGCATGCATGACTAGGCACAAACAGCTCTGGTCTGAAAGGGCTGTAACCACAGTGGTGTCTGCTGTGGCTGTGTGTCTGGCACAAGCCCTATTTTTCAGATGCTGAATGGGGTTAGCCTCCAATGTAAATTACTGTTTAGGTCCCCATTCAGCAAAGTTCATACTTGACTTTCAGCAGAGGCTTCAACCTATTATTCAAGTTAATCAAGCACTTGATTGCTTTATTGGTTGGCACTCAGCATATCCTTAAAAATATGCTCTATCACGACACATCCCCCAGACAGTCAAGATACCAACTGCAGGCTTGCTTCAGATCCCACTGAATTTAATGCAAGACTTCAGTGGCCTTCAGCTGAAGCATATAAATGGGAGTTACAGGTGTGCTTCAACATTAGAACACAAATAGTTTTTTCCTATCATGTAATTTTCATCTGATTTACTTACTTGCATGCAAACCTGAGCTGTGAGCTTACTGTCCTGGTGTAGTGTTAATATCCTGAAGAAAAAGTCAGTGCAGACAAGAGGATGAGGGGACCTTAATGCTAATATTTCTTCTGATACTTCCTTTATTAGAATAGAATAAACCAAACCAGGTTGGAAGAGACCTTCAAGATCATTGCGTCCAACCCATCAACCAATCCAACCCATCCAAACAGCTAACCCATGGCACCAAGCACCCCATCAAGTCTCCTTCTGAACACCTTCAATGACGGCGACTCCACCACCTCCCCGGGCAACCCATTCCATAGTGCAATCACTCTTTCTGTATAGAACTTCTTCCTAACATCCAACCTGAACCTCCCCTGGCGCAGCCTGAGACTGTGTCCTTTTGTTCTGGTACTGGGTGCCTGGGAGAAGAGACCATCATCCGCCTGTCTACAACCTCCCTTCAGGTAGTTGTAGAGAGTGATAAGGTCACCCCAGCTCCCTCAGTCTCTCCTCATAGGGCTTGTGTTCCAAACCCCTCACCAACTTTGTTGCTCTTCTCTGGACTCGTTCCAGCAAGTCAACATCCTTCCTAAACTGAGGGGCCCAGAACTGGACACAGTACTCGAGGTGTGGCCTAACCAGTGCAGTGTACAGGGGCAGAATGACCTCCCTGCTCCTGCTGGCCACACTGTTCTTGATGCAGGCCAGGATGCCATTGGCCCCCTTGGCTGCCTGGGCACACTGCAGGCTCATGTTCAGCCTACCATCAACCAGCACCCCCAGGTCCCTCTCTGCCTGGCTGCTCTCCAGCCACTCTGACCCCAGCCTGTAGCACTGCATGGGGTTGTTGTGGCCAATGTGCAGAACCCGGCACTTGGATGCGTTCAATCTCATGCCGTTGGACTCTGCCCATCTGTCCAGCCTGTTGAGGTCTCTCTGCAGAGCCTCTCTACCATCCAGCAGATCAACTCCTGCCCCCAGCTTGGTGTCATCAGCAAATTTACTGATGATGGACTCAATGCCCTCATCCAGATCATCAATAAAGATGTTAAAGAGTACAGGGCCCAGCACTGATCCTTGGGGCACACCACTAGTAACTGGCTGCCAGCTGGATGTGGCACCATTCACCACCACTCTCTGGGCTCGGCCCTCCAGCCAGTTCCTAACCCATCGCAGTGTGCTCCCGTCCAAGCCATGGCCTGACAGCTTGGCCAGCAGTTTGCTATGGGGGATGGTGTCAAAGGCCTTGCTGAGGTCCAGGTAGACTACATCAACAGGCCTCCCCACATCCACCAGGCGGGTCACCTGATCATAGAAGGAGATCAGGTTGGTCAGGCAGGACCTGCCCTTCCTAAATCCATGCTGGCTAGGCCTGATCTCTTGGCCATCCTGTAAGTGTTGTGTTATTGCACTCAGGATGACCTGTTCCATGATCTTGCCTGGCACTGAGGTCAGGCTGACAGGCCTGTAATTCCCTGGCTCATCCAACCGGCCCTTCTTATGGATGGGCACCACGTTGGCCAGCTTCCAGTCCTCTGGGACCTCGCCAGTGAGCCAGGACTGCTGGAAAATTATGGAGAGTGGCTTGGCCAGCTCATCTGCCAGCTCTCTCAGCACCCTAGGATGAATCCCATCTGGTCCCATGGACTTCTGGGGATCCAAGCTGCTAAGGAGAGTTCCAACCACCTCCTCATGGAACATAGGGAAACTGTGCAGCTCCCTGGCTCCTTCTGCCAGCTCTGCAGGCCAGCTGTCAGGAAGACGTTCTGCCCTTCTAGTAAAAATTGAGGCAAAGAAGGTGTTAAGTATCTCTGCCTTTTCCTCATCCTTTGTTACAATGTTCCCCTCCGTATCCACCAAGGAGTGGAGGTTGTCCTTCCCCTTCCTCTTACTATTAATGTATTTATAGAAGGACTTTTTGTTGTCCTTCACAGTAGAGGCCAGTTTAAGCTCCAAGTGTGCTTTTGCCTTCCTAATTCTCTTCCTACAAGACCTAGCAACATCCTTAAACATTCTGTGGGTTGCCTCCCCTCTCTTCCAAAGGTGATACACCCTCTTTTTTTCCCTCAGTTCCATTAAAAGTTCATGAACCATCCAGGCTGGCCGTCTGCCCCGGCGGCTCATCTTCCGGTACATTGGCACAGCCTGTCCCTGAGCCTTCAACAATTCTTCATTGAAGTAGGACCAGCTTTCCTGGACCCCTTTGTTTTTAAGGGCTTTATCCCAAGGAACCCTCTGAATTAGTTCCTTGAGTAACCCGAAGTCTGCCCTCCGGAAGTCCAGAGTGGAGGTCTTCTTGCTGCCCCTCTTGGCTTGACCAAAAACCGAGAATTCAATTATCTCGTGGTCACTGGACCCCAAACACCCTCCAACCACCACATCACCCACCAGTGCCTCCCTGTTGGTGAAGAGGAGGTCAAGCATAGCCTTGCCCCTGGTAGGCTCTCGCAGCACCTGGGATAAGAAGCTGTCCTCCATGCATTCTAAGAACCTTCTAGACTGTCTCCTCTCTGCCGTGTTGAGTTCCCAGCAGATGTCAGGCAGGTTGAAGTCGCCCATGAGAACAAGGTCCGGAGATCTTGAGACAGCCCTAAGCTGCCTATAGAATGCTTCGTCAACATCTTCCTCCTGGTTGGGTGGTCTATAACAGACTCCAACCAGGGTGTCTGCCCTGCTGGTCTTCCCTCTAATTCTTATCCACAAGCATTCAACCCGATCGTCCCTAATCTCCATCTCAATGGCATCTAGTGCCTTCCTGATGTAAAGGGCCACCCCTCCACCCCTTCTTCCTCGCCTGTCTCTCCTGAAGAGCTTGTAACCGTCAATTGCAGTGCTCCAGTCATGTGAGTCGTCCCACCACATCTCTGTGATGGCAACTACATCATAATTTTCCTGCTGCATCAAGGCTTCCAGCTCCTCCTGTTTGTTACCCATGCTTCGTGCATTAGTGTACATGCACTTCAGCTGGGCTGCTGGTTTCACCTCCGACTCTAGCTTGTCGCCCCCAGACTCTTGTCTGAGAGGACTATTTTCAGCCCCTTCCCCCTTCAAAACTAGTTTAAAGCCCTGTCGATGAGACCCGCCAATTCCCTACCCAGGATCTTTTTATCTTTGGGGGACAGTCCGTTCTCATATACAGTGATCTTTCCCCTTCTCTGGGACAGATGTACTCTATCTGTTGCCAGCTGGCCTGGTGCAGTAGAAAGTTTCCCAATATCAAAAAACCCAAAATTCTTTTGACTGCACCAGCCTCTAAGCCACTTGTTAACTATAGCTGCTGACCTGTTCCTTACTGTATTCCCTCCTGCAGTTAAGGGTATTGATGAAAAAATTATTTGTGCCCCTGACCCCTCAACCAGGTCTCCCAGGGCCCTGAAGTCATCTTTGATAGCCCTGGGAGTTGTGGTTGCAACATCATCATTCCCTAACTGCATAACTAGTAAAGGGTAGTAGTCAGAGGGCTGCACCAGTTTAGGCAGCCTACTGGTAACATCATTAACTTGGGCTCCTGGCAGACAACAGAGTTCCCTATGAGATGGGTCAGGCTGACATATAGGGCCCTCCATTCCCCTCAGAAGGGAATCACCAATAACAATTACCCTCCTCTTTTTTTTGAGGGAACAGGTCCTGATGCCAGCAGAAGACTGTTTGACCTTAGGCTGCTTTGCCTTAGGCTGTTTAACCTTAGGCTGCTTAGCCTTAGGGAGAACCCCAGATGGTGTGTCCTCCGGCATCAGGACCACCTCACCCTCAATTTCCAGTGCTCCATATCTGTTTTCTAAGAGCAGCGGGGAAGGTGAGGGGAGGCAAGGAGGTTTAACTTTGCGTCTTTTGAGAGTAACCTGCGTCCATTCACCTCCGCTTTTTGAATAACCAGCCTCTGCTGGGGGAGCCTGCAGAGCCTGCTTACTCCAATTCAACTCTTTCCTCTTCTGGTTCAGCTCTTTCCTCCTTTGGTCCATCTCCTTCCTCCTCTGGTTCATCTCTTTCCTACATTTCCTTACATTTCTAAGGCTAGCAAACTTATCCCTCAGTCTGGCCACCATATTAAGCAGATAGTCAACCTGCTCACACCTTATACAAGAGTTGCCCCCACTACCCTGCATCTCAAGTGCCAGGCTCCAGCATTCTCTACAGCCAGATACCTGGACAGCTACCTGCTTCTGTTCTACCTTGGTCTGGGTCGACACTGATTTTTTTAGGGAGATTTTGCTGCGAGTTACAACCATGGCTGTCCCTGGCCACAGCACCTACTACCAATTTAAAAAAAAAAGGGCGGCGCGTGAGAGTACAAGAGAACACGGGAGAGCTGCCCGAGGAACAGAGCCCCCCGAGCCGCAGCAGAGCCTTTTAAATTCAGCCGCTCCCGCCGCTGGGATCACGAGTCTGACCACGTGAAAGGACAACAGAGAACAACATGGTGGAGTTGAAGGTAGAATCTCACTCAGAAGTATGGTCTGTCATTTTGCCTGCGTACCTTTCAAGGTTCTGAGCTTGCTTAAGCATGACTCCCCTTAAAGGTGAAGCTCTGATGGTTCTCTAAGGTGTTAGTCGTAATTGCATGATCTCACAAAACTGCATGGAAAAGTGAAGTATTTTATGATAATCAGCCTTTATGGGAGGAAGTTTTGGGGGAAAATGTCTTGGTGTAAGAAATTAAATCCAGTTTTCAAACAAAAATGGAAGAATAAGATTATAAAACCCCAAAGAGCTCTTTGGTAAATAAATTCAAGCTGAACAGACTCTGTCAGACTCATTGCTGTGGGCTACCTCGACTGAATGGCTCAACATTCATATGCCACTTTTGTTTTCATCCCATTACTGAGATTGCTGTGCCAAAGGGCAAGGCAGTCTGGAAGAGGATTTCCTGTCTAGGATCTGCTTTGGGGCTGTAAGTTAACAGTCAAGACAGGCCCTCCCCATGATGAGCAAATTAGAATACATGTGTCTCATGACCAATATCAAAGATCTGAACTGCAGATGTTTCCTGCCTGGTTTTCACAGGCTACATTCACTGGTCCTCTGTAGCTGTCCTGAACATCCTTCTAAACTTCACAAAAGCTCTGTTCTGCAGGTGAAGAGCTTTGTTACTCAGTGTCTGTTACACGACATAGAATGGAGAACAGAAGACCATCTCAACCACAGAGCCAGGACAGAAATACTGCCCAGGATACAGAGAAGATAGTTTCTGAGCAGTGGAGCCAAGAGCAGCTCTGCTGGCAAGATGAAGCTCTTTAAACCCATCTGCCCTGTATTTTGAACAGAAAAAGGAGAGGAAGATCAGGAAGGTGCAACAGTGCCCATGCTTTTCATAGAACCATTTTGGTTGGAACAGACCCTTTAACATCACTGAGCTAGATCATTAACCTAGCCTCACAATGTCCATTAAACCACATCCCTCACGAAGAAACTCAAGTTGAATGTTTTTGGGATTGCTTGCATCCACAAAGGGAAAACACTCTAAGAATTGAGGAAGTAGAATGAGTATGCAACCTTTGACTGCACCACTCAAGTTTCTAACTGGGAGGAATTAAACCAAAAAACCCTCCCAAAACCAAACTTCTTGTGCATGGAAACTGAAAACACAAAAGCAAAATAGCCTGAGGAACATTGTAAAGCTGAGGAAGTAGACAGAGGCCTTGCATTATCTACAGATTAACAATCTCTAGAGCCTTCGCACACACACACTGCCAGTGAGCCACAGCTATTGTTTCTCTTATGTATATGCACTCACATAAATTCTTACCTTGTCTTTAGAACATAAGATGTTGAGATTCCTTTGAGTTGCTTTTAAGTGCATATTGTTAGCTTTTTCTCTGCAGGAAGAAAGTACACAGAACCACTTGGTTGCAAGCTACCAGAGCCTGATATTCTCACTCTCCCTCTGCCTTCTCTTTAAAACTGCATTATCTTCATCCAATTGAGCTGGGCTTCTTGAAGACAATCACATAATACAGTTACCCATTATTAGCACTGGCTGATTAAGGAAGTGAGTTTGTACAGTTTTTCTCCCCTCTGAAGGCGTATTAGAAAAGTAAATTCTCATTTCAACTTATTCCTTCTAATTCAAAGACTGAGGAAAACACAAACCAATATTGGATCAAAATTGTTTCAGTGATATTGTTTTAAACTTATTGATACTGCTCATTCATCCAGAGCTATGGACATCTGCACAGGCCAAGTCTCTTGTGTGGAAAGGCTCAAGAATGTCCCCCAGATATAGTGTCAGTAGTGAAATTTTGCCCTTGGGCATGACTGCTAAGGCAGGGTCTCTGCCCCTCCCCTTCATGGAAAGAAGTGTAGCTGAACTGAAGGATACCATTGATATGCTTCCTTTCATCCTACTTCGTGAATAGCAAATGGGTAACTAAACACTGAAGGGATACAACTTCTAGCATTTGTGGTGAGAACAGACTACTTTGGCTAGGTGCAGAAGAGGGCTGAAGAAGGAAACACATACATTTGAGTATTACATACATTTTCCCCCATGCTCCTGATATGTTATTGCATCAGGTATCTGGAAACTGTTTGCTTAAGACTACTCAGCAAGGGACCTCAATAGCTGCTTGCCTACACTTCACAGATTGGAAGGAGGTACAGATGCAGATGAAGAATAAAGCCTTCAGTTTGATGTAGATACTTCTTTGGCTTTCTTAGCTGCTAATATGGAAGCAGATTTGTCTTCAGAGGCAACAAAGGACGGACTACAAAGATGTGAAACCTTGACCCCCTTTCCCCAACACTTATCCCCAGTTTTGCTGCATTTGTAGTAAAGACTACCCTTTAATAAGAGCAAAACAGTAAAAAGCATTTTGTGCCTCTCCTCAGTAGCCAATGTATCAGAACCTTGGAGATAAAACCCACCCTCAAGGGTAATTTCTGATGAATGAATTATGATCTGTATCACAGCAATCTGGGCCCTTCTGTGAGGAACCTCCAGCTTAGATCACATGGAGATTTCTTCAGGTTATGTGGAGATGTGTTTTCTGAGCTAGTGCTTCTTTAGGCAAGCACAGTACATGGGCAAGTTCAAGGGAAAGAAAAAGCTGCCAGATGTTTGGTGGCATTTCTTCTAAAGCTCTGTAAAGAAGCACAAAAGGATCTGAAAACATTTTAGGGGAAACCACTGCCTGCAGAATCCCCCCCAGCATCAATCCAGCTATGATGAGCATGAAGGTGGAGAAGGATGGAAAAGCTAGCACAGATACCTAACTTCCCTGTGTGTTTAGCCTGGGTATCACAGTCCATGCTGAGAAGAAAACTTGTCATACTAGACACGAAGAACTGCTGCAAGTCCTCATTTAGCTCTTGCTGTCAGGGGATCTTGCAAACCACCCTGTTAACCTGGCTGGCAGGGATGGCTTCTCCAGTGAAAGTCAACAGAAGACAATCCTCTAATACTTTTTATCTTGGCAGCCTTTTAAGAATGTAACACAAGCATAAATAAATGCCAGGATTAATTCCATGGAAAAATGCCTAGCATTCTCAGAGTTGAAAATGCAAATCAATTGTGCAGTTTGCCTTATTTATACCATTGAAAAACCAAGAGAATCCTAGCAATGTATTGTATTGCTATCTGAATCAACTCCAAATTGTTGTTAAGTTTCCATGCACCTTAATCCATCAGGGGGCTTTTATTTTTAAGCATATGCAAGACCTTTTCAATCAAAGGTAAAAACTACACTGACCACAGAGCTTTAGAGTAGACCTTGAACTGTGAGTTGTGTGGGAATGATCTGGCACTAACAGCAACAAAAGACAATTTTCCTCATGGGACACAGGGAGCTTCAAAGGTCTCTTTCAAAGGCTTAAAGTTTGGGTACTAGAAAAACAGGGGCTATTTCAGAGGGGAAAAAGAAAAGTGTTTATAGTAGAGACTTAAACACCTTAGAAACAGAGGGAGTTGAGAAACCTCAAGCCCTCCTGATGTTGCTAATCATCTAATATTTCACAATTAGGTGGGGTGAAGGGGGAAAAAAATGGTGGGGTATTGCCTTTTAATAGCAGCATACTGCAGTGAAAACCTCTCTCTAGCTTTTTTGAAAACAGCTCTTACTCCAGAAACGCACAACTCTTCTACAGTCCTGCCAACACTAAAAGCTAGCAGAAATTCCTTCCCTCAGGGGCCCTTCACTGCATTTTTCTGACTGTCAAAGTCCATGTGGCTTTTAAGAAGGTGTACAGACCAGTAGCATATTGCTGTAATGATACAGTGGGTGATTAACCCTAACTCCAGGCTTGTCAGACCTGGAAGGAAAGGGAATACCTGCCTAACCTCTAAGGTTGCCTTGCCCTGAAAGGAACCTGCACAAGATGGTGGCTACCTAAATAGGCAAAGGAGGGATGCAGAATGAAGAGCTGAGCAAGGTGTCAATGGCTACTGTTAGAAGTACTGGTTTACTAATAGGGAAGTTTAACTTCTCAGCAAGTACATGCCTACCCAAAGGTCTTATCTGCAAGATAAGGATTATCCAATTGGAATAATCTGAACACTACTCCAGCTGCAAGGGCCACTGGCAGTGTATCAAATTCAACTACCGCTTTTGTAATTAGAGAAGAACCTAGAAGAGCAAGGCTTAGGGTCTAGCCCTGGAATCTTGGTACTGTGCAGAGAATAGCATTAGACTTAGTCTTGCACATCATTTTTTCCTAATTTTGCATTCTTTCAGCCTATCTTTCCTCTGTTTGCCTTCCACTATTGCCAGGCCATCTCCTTCTGAAAAAGGACAATGGAGTCTGATACTCTGTTTGCACAGCAAGATACTACAGCAGGAACTATCTGCTACTCTGCATGCATAACACATCCAGTAAAATGTGTTCTCTGACAGCCTACCAAAACTTCTGAATGTTATTAAGCATAGGAGTTATTGTATCTCCTCAACCAGCCAGAGGAACACACCTCATCTTTAGGGTATTACTGTTCAGAGGAATCATAGAGTCAACAAGGTTGGAAAAGACCTCAAAAATCATCAAGTCCAACCTGTCACCCAAAGCCTCATGACTACTAGACCATGGCACCAAGTGCCACATCCAATCCCCTCTTGAACACCTCCAGGGACAGCAACTCCACCACCTCCCTGGGCAGCACATTCCAATGGCTAACAACTCTCTCAGTGAAGAACTTTCTCCTCACCTAGAGCCTAAACCTCCCCTGGCGCAGCTTGAGACCGTGTCCTCTCATTCTGGTGAGAAACTCAGGTTGAGGTATTCCAGTTGGAATGAGTATGGTGTTTCAGGACTCTCAAGTTTAAGCCACTGGAATGATAGCCTTTTCTCCATAGTTCATATTTACGAGAGCCACAGGAAGTGTTTTTCTCAGGAGCAGCTAGATAGAAGTCATCCATTTAAAACTAAAATGGCTGTTTATACATCTGAAGACATTATCACATCAGACTTGCGCTTACAGGAAACTGGAAAATTAAGGTCCCCATCCCTATTCCAGTTTTTTTTTTTCCTTTGCAATCTTACTCTAAGTCCTTAAAAACCCTTTTTTGGCTTTTAACCATGTAGACAGTTATCCAAGACTCAATTCCTCAAAAACAGTAAACATGACCTGACAAATCATGATTATCCTTGTAGGCAAGCAACAACTGGTTCAAACCCCAGAACTGGAGCAGATGCAGCATAGCTGTTCTCACTCCAGTCAAAAGTCTGTACTAGAAGTTATGTCTAAGGATAAAGACATAGCTGAGGGGATACGATATAAAAACCTCCCTTACTGTCTCGCTCACCCATTAGCTGTCTGTTCCTAACATAGTAACTGTATCCAAGCAGGATACAAGCTTACTAGCTTCTATTCCTCATCCAGTGATACATTCCCCCACCAAAACTGCACAGCTCCAAGTGATTATGTAACTATTTTGAAGACAGGTCACGGTCCAGACCTAAAGTGTCCTGCTTGGTGACTCCCAACAAATAGAAAATTAAGAAACATTCTCATAAAATTTATCAGGCTACAGCAAGCAATTATGCTTGCTGAAGACAGGGTTGCACAACCTGGTAAGCCTTGGAAGCCAGTAGGGGCACTTTCACTCCAGAGTCATTCAGATTGGAAAGGCCCTCAGGAGGTCACATGGTCCAACTTCCTGCTCAAGCAGGGTCAGCTAAAGCCATTTGCCCAGCACCTTGTCAGCTAGGACTTCAGTCTACAGACTCCATGTTTGACAGACCTCTGTAAAAACATTTTCTCCTGCTCATATAGTATTTTTTTCATTTGTGCTCATTGCCTCATTCTGCCACTGGGCACTACCAAGAGAAATCTGGCACCACCTTCCTTCTCTTCCATCACATTTTTTATACACAAGCAGGATCTCCCCATAGCTTACACATGAAGGGAACTGCACTCTTTAATCATGAAATCTGCCACCTCGCCTCTCAGTTTAGAATAAACCAGCACCACCAGATGTTTCACTGCACTGCTATACCACACCATTTTTTGGTAATTATAGCACAGAATGCAAAAAGCTCTGTATTTATCAGACAAGGATTGTATCTTAGCAATATACCAGAAGATGAACTTGACATTTTGGAGTATTCCTATATGCACATATAGCCAGAAATCTGCCTAGAGTGATCACGTTTCACAATAGCAAAAATCACCTGCAAATGCACCTCAGCCCAAATCTTCCACCACACTTTACTACCTCAGAAGACATTCTTCCATTAGTAGAAAGCACTGGTAAGTACCCACCCCCATTCACAGTTAAAGGACTAATGTAAACAGAGCAACAAAATTTCAGTATTGACCTAGAAATCACACATTTACATAAGAGCAACACAGAAATTAAACTAGCTGCTTTGATTCCTGACACCACCAAACCAGAAGCTAAAATAACAGTAAATAGAGGTGGCCTTCTCTCACATTCTTCACCCATTTTATGAAAGGCAATTACCTTGTCTAATGCCATAAACAAGAGGATCCTCTCCTTTTTACCTCAGTCAGATGCTTCTGAATGCATGCAGTGTTGTAGAAGACTCTGGGTCAGAGGGACTCGCAGTCTACTGAAAGCCGCAACACCGCATTTGCAAATAGAAGCAGTTCTTGTCAGATCCTTGTTTGCAATACTTACCTCAAAAATGACACTTTTCAATACTCCTGCAATTCAGAATCTCAAGTGGTTACGATGATCAAGTTCTCCTCATCCTGTGCCACTTTAAGCATCTGTCTTGCCTGCAGGCTGCTAGGCTCATGATGCATACTGGACAAGAAGCGTTTGGTTGCCCTGGCTGCTTGAGTATTTAGACTGCACAAACCTCCTGAATCAGAATGCCAGTGCACAAGCAACAATTCTAAGGAATTCTGAAGATGGTGGTTTAGACACTTTCAACAAGGCTCCTTTGGAAAACCAAGAGCTGCTTGTAGTCCTTTAAGATTGAGGCCATAACCTCTTGACCAGATGTTTCAGAAATCAGGTTGATGATCTGTCCTAATTTTGCCTTTTCACTGTCATCAATTATACCTCAAAGAGTTTGTAGATTAGCTAATCACACTGCTGGGACCAGTGAAGGTAACCAGATGCATGACCATTATTTGTTTAAAGACAACTAGAACACCCAAGTAGCAACCATACAACATATGTGAGCTCACTCAGTTCTTGCCAGCAGAGTACAGAGGCAAGGGGCACAAATAGCCTCTGGCATTTTTTAGAGACCTTTGATTTGCCCTTCGTCAAAACCAGGTTTGTTTTCTATTTAAAATCACCTTGAACCCTCACAAAACCCCCTAGTGCTAGAAACACTCATCATCAGCAAGAGGACATTTTCCTTCTGTACTTTTTTGCTGACTGCATCCTGAACAGCAATCCAAACATGGCAGCTTCAGACATGGAGGTTTCAGAAAGGAGTGAGACTAATTACCCCAATATAGCAGCTGATAGGGAATAAACTCCAAAGTAATTAAAAGAAAGCAAACAGGTTTAGTTGTCCGAACAAGGAATTTTAATTTTAGGTCAACTATTGAACTAGGTCAACATCCAGTTCACAATGTCTACAGATAGTGGGCATAGCCAGTCACTACGGTAAGTTTATTGAAGCACCAAGCTCCACACAAGACTGTAAAATACATTTTAAACTACTATTAAGAAAGCTTCTTCAAGTCAACAATACTAGTAAGGGCCAGAGTTTAAGGACTAAGTTTTCACCTTCCAAGCTATTTTAAGACAGCCAATCCATTGCATAAGCAAACCAAACTGCTACATACTGAAACAGAGCAGCAACTGTATTGAACAATTCCTGTAAATAATTCAAGGATACATTGAAACAGTATGGGTAAATTGTAATTTTTTTATTGGAAAACAAATATACAACTTGGAATGGATTTGAGGCAAATCGTGCCATAAGCAGATTTTCTGAAAATAAGTGGCTAAACAAAGTTTAAAAAGCATAGTAACAAGAGGATAAAATGTTTTCTGGTACAGGACCAGCAGTACAAAAAAAACTTGTGTACGAGTACCTGGATAAAATCACCCGTTTTGCATTAGTGCAACTTAAGTTTCATATTGTTGACTGTCAATTGTCCACAACGTTAAGACTCCACATTTCAACAACATGTTACAGGTATGGCCACAAGTTACTGAGAAGTAAGCTAGGAGAATTACTTTTACAGTGCATTAGCCACATGTACACTATTCACATGTTTTTATCCTGCAGTTAGCTGTAGAAGTCCTTATCCTCCATCACAGAAAGCAGAATAAACTCCTTCATGTACTGGAGAACAAGAGCCAGCATGTCACGTTAAGGAACTGCTAATGCACAGTAAACCCTAGCTTACTTGATGTAACTTGTTACACTACTCATACCTAAGTATTCTAAAGAATTGTTTTTTTAAATAGACAGCCCAGATGTTCCCTCAACCAACTCCATTTAACTTTTGATGTGCAGAAGGGCTTAAAATATCCAGAGTAAGCCACATGCAACATTTGTTACTTAGATCAATTTTCCAAAAATCAGAACAATGACAGTAAGATAAAGGAGAAAAAAACATGGAGGAATGGCCTTCTAATTACTATACATGCATATTCTTTTGACAGTAAGGGAAAAACCTTTTACAGATAAGTTACAAACAGAGAAAAGGCAAATAAACAATTTTGTACAAGAAATTTAACACATTCTGTACAACGTCTTCACTTCGCTGTCATCATTTGTACAAACTCTGTAAAAGGAAAAGAGTTGCATAACAGTTATTCAGGGGAAAAGAAATCTGAATTGCAAGATCTGAGAAGCAATTGGCCTTCCTAGTGCTAAAGTTTTGAAACTATATTCTAAGTTACAACCAAAACAGCATCTTCAAGGCAGTCCTTTTCCAATCACACCCAAAAACCTCCTACTTAATGGCAGAAATCCTCTACATTTATAAAAAATACTGGTCCCTCAGTTAAGTGGTAACAGCCTTGTTTTCAAACTAAAGCATTATGGAGTCCTAATGCCCTTGCGCAATAAACAAGATACCAAAGAACCACTAGAAGACCGGTAGCAAATTTTGCTGAGTGACAACTAAGTTAGGTAGGTCTACAATGCTAGTTTGAGCTCCCTTCAAAGCAGAACAGATCAACTCTTCCTACTTCACCTGACCAGCTTTAACCAACTGAATCACTGCTTATTCACAGCACACTGGAAGTTATGATTCCACAATATAGGACACTCCACATATTTTGCTGAACCATAGTTTCAGATACAGCAATAAAAAGGGAACACAAGTTGTTAACTGTTGCTGAAGTGTAAGAGCAACTGGAAACCAGAGGGACGCCAGCCTCTAAACAGTGTATTCCCAAATGCAGTTATGGAGCAGCAGGCTCGTTCATGAAAGACTTTCACTCAGATGAGAACTCATCCTGAGGCTGCAATCAAAGAGGCCTTAAAGGGAAGTCACACCCAGAAAGAGCATTATCTGAAAATACTCTAGTCCTTTTATGAGATGTGCAGAAAATTCAAATGAAAACAAGCATCTTCTGAGATGCAGTTAACAGAACTCTTCTGTTTTCATGACTTAAGTTTCAATGCCAGGAAGAAATAAAAATAACCTACTGCTGCAGCTGATTTATGAAAGAGGTCTTCTAAGGGTCCTGAAACTTCTGTACATTTTACAGACTTTGCCCCTTTAATTTGTAATTTAAAAAGCATTAAAAAAGTGACTGTACACAACATTTATCAATGAAGAGAACAGTATGGGAACAACCCAGCTGGCTTCCCTATTCTAATGATCATTAGACATGCTAACATTTAGAAAGTTATTTCCTATGCTGCCCACTTGAATTATCATTTTGTGCCTTTGGCACAAAGGTAGCAATAACTCATTCAAGCCCATTCAGAGGTATACGATGTACATACTGAAGTACATCACATTACACTGGTGAGATCATCTGAACACTTATTTAACCTTGGTGTGACTATCAGCATCTACAGTCACCAGCATGCTAAGTGCTACACAATCAATAAATTCTTACCTTCATAGTTTACTTGACCATCACCATCAATGTCTGCTTCCCTAATCATTTCATCAACTTCTTCATCTGTTAGCTTCTCCCCAAGATTTGTCATCACATGACGGAGCTCTGCAGCACTAATGTAACCATTACCATCCTGGGAAGGGAAAAAAGGAAGACTGCAATAGACTTGTCTACAATCTAGTGACTTAATTACTACTTAGTACTGCCTAGGCTTTAACCACCACCAGCTGTTCAAGATGAGAAAGCTATTAGCACATTTTCACTATTGTCCAAGATCTTTTAGTCTTTATGTAATACAGTCTACTTCGGCTGCCCTACCCCATACACATTTTTTTAATCACTGAAAAACACCTTACCACTTTCACAATGTTTTTAGGCAACTGTCTGGTTCAAGTGTCTGTTTTAGACCAGAAGCTACTTCTCATTCACCAGCTTTATGGGAGTCCAGCACAAATTCACAAGGCCTTCAGAGACCACTTTTACATATTTCAACTTAGCTGAAACATTGGATATTTAAGTATTAGTGTATGCAAACTCTGGACTTCTCCCCACACCAAGTTACTTAAAATAATCTGTTTTGTTTTGAAGTGTATCTTGCTCAAGAAGATAACTTGAACTGAACTCCTAAATAAATCTCAACGAATAAGTGAAAGATACAAAACATTACCATTAAAACATTTAAGCAATTTTCCTGCCAGTCATGTAGGAGTATTTTAGTATCATAACAAGTGTTAGCATAATAGCATCAGTCATTACTATGACTCATTTGACTTTCAGAAGCAGTACCATAGTAGACTGAACTTTAAGCTGCCTAGAGGGTCTAGATGACAGGACTGCACATACCCTTGAATTCAGTGAGAAAGATAATTAGAAATCTCATAGAAATTACAAAACTGAGAAGTGAGTTTTTGCAACAGGTGTATTTGTTAAGATAAACACTTTAGTACCTTGTCAAACACACGGAACGCTTCTCTAATTTCTTCTTCACTATCTGTATCTTTCATTTTTCTTGCCATCATTGTCAGAAACTCTGGGAAGTCAATTGTGCCATTGCCTGCAATATCGAGCAGCAGTTAGAAAAATGCAGATTTTATTTTGTTAAATCACTGATCAGTATAGTAAAATCTTACCATCAGCATCTACTTCATTGATCATATCCTGTAGCTCTGCTTCTGTGGGGTTTTGACCAAGCGATCTCATCACTGTCCCCAACTCCTTTGTAGTTATAGTTCCATCACCATCCTTGTCAAATAGTGAAAAGGCTTCTTTGAACTCTGTATAACAACAAAGAGGAGTTAATCCATTCAGCATTGAAATACTGAGTTGGTGTTAAGAGCCCACTGCTGCTTATTATTGTACATTAAACTTGAATTCATTCTCCTAAGAAGTTTTGCTGTACTGCTCAGTGCGCTGTAATTGCAATGCCAATACAAAAGCACCAGCATATGGAAAACAACTTGCCAGTCTACCAATCAACCACATTTTGACCTAAGTAAGGTGGAAGCTCATCCATTTCAGAAGTACTCTGATGTTTGTTGCTATTTCTTAAACAAGGATCCTTGATACAGAGACAAAAGGAACAGCTCTCTGCAACAAGAATTATCCATCTCCTTGGTAGAAACTGTTTGTTATGAGAAAATAGTATGAAGTTTTCAGTGAGCTGAAAAAACATTACTCAAAATACACAGCTTAATAGCACTTCTATTACCAATAGAGACAAGTCAATTGGAAAAAAGGTACAAATGAGACCAAATTAAAAATAGTTTACCATTATAACCCACTTCCACTGGACATGCAAATCTGAACAGTATATGCTATGCAAAGCTGCAGTACATAGAACCATAGGTGTTAAGCTCTTGGCCATGCCCAAAGATGAACTTCTAGCTCTCACTGGACTTCTGCAGTTCTTTGGTCTATATATATATATACACAGATCCAGTTGGCTGTTCAAGAAAAGTCACTAGTCTTAATTTCTGAAAAACTGCTTAGAAAATGGCTTCAATTATGGGGTATCCCAAATAGCCTTCATATTAATTCTATGATTCATATGACGGTTTTTGACTAAGGTTGGAAAAGACCTCAGAGATCAAGTGCAACTTTGTCACCAAAGACCTCATGACTACTAAACCATGGCACCAAGTGCCATCGCCCTCTTGAACACCTCCAGGGACACTGACTCCACCACCTCCCTGGGCAGCACATTCCAATGGCTAACAACTCTCTCTGAAGAGCTCTGCCCTCACCTCAAGCCTAAGACTGCTTAGCTGTTTCAGTGCTACCTCAACTTCTTACAATGGCTGTATTATAGCCAGCAATACTAATACAAACATAACATGTTTAATCATCAGGTCCAAAAACTGAGTTGGTTTTAATCCATGCCATCTGTTTGTCTTTGGCCACAGAGCTTAAACTGGTTCACAAATTACACTTGAACATGAGAAATTTATCTAGTTTCTTACTTAGTTCAGACAATTTTACAGCCTAACACTCACAATCATGCCTTTGGAGAAGTCATTATCTCAAGGGTTCTCTCATATCAGAAATACCCCCAAGAATTAATTTTCAACATTTCCAAGCAGCCAGCTTTTTAGATGGTGTTTCCCAGACCAGAATTAGTCACTGTAGAAGTGTTTTCACATGAACCACAAACTCTTATTTCATCCATTTCATACTCTGAAACACTTGTGGTGAGTACAAGCTTGGCAAGTGTTAAAAACTTAACTATAAAAACAGGCTTTTTGTAGTTCATGAATACAGCTGTAATACCAGAGCCACAGTTGAGCCCCATCCAGGAAAAAAAAACAAACCAAAACACTCTTCTACATCTAATAGTCTAAAGCATTCCAAAAAACCAACTGCCACTGTTTATACCACATAAGAATAAGGCAACCAGAGGACCAGACAAAACAGTTCTGAGTGAGTAGTGTGTAAAACCAGGCCTAAATGGGCAGCTATAACCTGTACCTACAATAACTTTCAAACAGTCTTTGGGGATAGTTTCAATTATCTCAAAGGTTTACTAGGAGTAAATTCTTACACATGGAAAAGGCAGGCTTGAGACAAGCCTAGCAGAAAAGTTCAGTCTATCATGGAAGGGCACTGAGTTTTCATCAAGAATCAGGTACTGAAGTGTCAAGTTACTCAAAGTGTTTAGCTCTTAACCACTTAATCCTTAGGTTGAAGGTCAACTGTCACTACCTAAACAGACTTCACACCACTGCAGTGACCCTGCTTACAAAAAGTAATACTTTTCAGTAGTGGTGGTTTTATGTGTTTCTTTTGGGTTTTGTTTGTTCTTTCTCTTCTGTAAGACATGCTTTCTACAACATGGGTCAGCCAGCAGTATATCTTCTGAACACTTGAAATTAACCACTGGAAGGACAACTCTTTAACACCAAAGACGCTGCAGTAGCCTAGAAACCACCAGTTGGAGATAACCATAAAACAAAGCAAGACAAAAATCAGTAGTGTATTCCTGTATCAAATGCTGAATCAGCTTAGGAATATGCTTGAAATACCTCTAACTACTCCTAAAACCACCTCCAGAATTTAAAACAAAGGAAAAGAAACATATGCAGACAGTTTAGACTAGAACAAGGGCAAACTAGCATAGCAGCAATGGCCAGGTAAAGGCAGCTATGGAATACTGAAGTTCAGTCATCAACTCAATTCTGGCTTCCTTCAACATACATTTCCCACACTTAAGTAACGACTCCACTCCATGTAATATATAAAGCAAATCCTCCCTCTATTCAATATTCTTCCATACCAAACTCTGAATGAAAATCCTCTTGCATCCTAGATTCTAACCTGTCAGAAACCAATTTGGACCATGTCAGCAGAAACACTCATCTTTTAGGCTAGTCTACAATGTTACAGTCTTTCCTTCTTTCTAAAAAGAATACTGCATCAAGAGAAAACACCAATTCTAGGCACTGCATTATGTGAACTCTAACACACTAGCTCAAAATGTTCTATTTAACAATAGCTTGAGGCATCTCTGTACCACATTGCCCGCACAGATGAAATGGCAGTCTTCAGTGACCTAATTGTTCAGTGAACCAGAACTACCATTCCCACTCTCAGAGAGTTTAGCCAGCTATGTCTGGAACTTTTGTAGGAGAATTCCAATTGTTCTCTTCACAGCCACCACTTAAAACATGACTATTTCCATTATGAAATAAACTCTAAATAACTGCTGTGGTAAGATCCCCAGCAGCAAACTAAAGGAATGGACACCATACAGGCCTACTTGTTTAGAGAGCCCATTTAGATCTCAGAGGTCTAGTGCCAGGAAGAACAGCTCACTAGACCAGTTGTTTTGGGAAAACAGCATCTTAGATTTCCCCTCCTCCTACCCCCAACCACCACTAACTGAATGGTCCTGATCTATATACCTTTTAATACAAGGTTTAACCAAAGGGATATATCATTTGACTGTGCAATTTCAATTCTTCCTGCACGATGCTGCAATTAGCATTCACATTCTATACCTACTCAGAGTTAAAATCAGTCTCTCATATCAACAAAACATAGAATGTCTTTCACCCCTACCTATGACAATAAGATTCACTCCTATGTGAGCAATGAGTTCCATAGGGAGTAAGAACATCTGGAATCTAATAGCTGTACGCTGGTGCTTTACAGCAGATGTGGAATATTTGTTTTAAGGTCAGGAGAAGTGGTTGTTTTAACTACTTTGGCCTTCTACTTAGTACATTTGTCTTAAGCTTGCCTGTAAATCAAAAGCTAGGTATCTTTGTATCAGAGGAACCAGAATGGTATGGGGTTCAAAAGCCTTTAAAACCAGTCCCTGCATACATGCAAAGTAAATCTGTAACACCTCTCCCATGCAAGCCTTTAACAGCAAAATTAAGCACAAGTCAGCTGCCATCCTTCCTAAGCAGTATTAGGGATAGTTCTCTTACAACCCAGTGGGCTTTCATTATCTTAGAGGTTTATAGTTTACCTACAAACATTAGCTGCAGAATTGAAAGTGGCAGACCATTTTACACAATACTAACACTGTTACATTTTCTTTCCACACAGATGAAAACCCTCCACTTCTCAGAGCCAAAAGTGAGTATTAAGCTTGGCATGTTGAACTGTACTATCATTACTGAATAGCTAACATTTTTACTAATCCTGAGGCGGTGTTAATATGCTTCCTGTTTATTTTCCACAATCAGCTACATCACCTAATAAAGCCTGGAACAATGAACCATTGTTGAAAAGACAGCAGTGACAACTGATAAAGCTTGCTCCAACTATACTGATCACAAAACCCTTAAGATATGTAGGCCACTTACAGAAAAAAAGTAATAATCTTGAACTAAATCTGACTTCTGCTTACTCAGAAGATAGTCTATTTTGTTGTAACCATGGTAATAAGGACTTCCCACAAAACCATAACAACTCTCCTCTGAGTTAAAGCAATCTTCTGAGAAGAATGTTCTTACATTTCATATTTGGCAATTATGGCAAAACCAAAACTAGCTCATTATGACATTTCTGTTTAACACTAACAGCTATACCACGGTTAAACAGAAATACCTCTCTCAGAAGTTACTAATATGCCAGACCTGGTGCTATTAACAGAACTCAACACCTTCTAAAAGGATTTCACATGACAGTTATGCACACAGTTTCTAGTATTAATACTACACACTTGTCAGACAAAATCCAAAACTTTTTGAATGCCCTTGGCAAAGTAGTGCAGAATTCAGCCTTAAGTCACATCAATTAGTGAAGTTAAAATCAGTCTTCAGAAAGCAGTGCCAGATACCGTATCTGTGCAGCTCACGAGTAGGAGACATGATAGCCACAAATTTTAGCCACTAATTAGACAGATGTCAGTACACAGAAACCAGTGTTAGAGGGACAGCAGTAAGACATAACAAATGCATAATTACTTAAGTACTTTCAAGCAAGCACCAGTCCATCAGAACAGTGTACAATCACTTGTGTCCAAGTACACAACATAGTTCCAAATATGGAATATCAAGAGTTGCCATCATGAAGCCAGTCTCTGCTGTCATCAAAACCAGCCACTTTAAACCACCTTCACTAATAGAAGACTGCAAAGTAAATTTTTGCCTTCTGTTACAAAACCACTCTAGACTCCAAGCCTTTACCAGGTATTTACCCTCCTGCTACCTTTCTGTTCATAGTTGGGACAATTCTGCATTTGTGAAAGAAAACAGTCTCAGGTCTGCCAGTAAGTAAAGTTGTGAGGATGGTCTAATTGTTCTAAAGGACAAAACTTCCTATTAATTGTATCCACACAGCTTTTACAGTAGATAAGACATTAAAACTGAGGTGGCAAGTAAAAACATTCCACAATACCTCTTTAGTATCTAAGAAAGCTAAATATCTTGTGTAACACAGACTGTCACTGGATTAAGAGATGTGCCAGGTCAAGTAGGAGTAGCAACACAGCATGTGAAAACCTCACCTGCAATCTGCTCTTCTGTCAGTTGATCAGCCTGCAATAAAAGAAGAATATCATTATAGTTGTGGTCAAAGTTCAAAGCAAAGTAAGACAGGCATATATATATAGAGAGAGGCCTCTGAATACTGTAGCTGTTCTCCAGGACTTATTTGTAGTACTCTGAAATAATTCTACCCAACAGAGGTCAAAAGTCATCAGGATTGCCTGCTAAGTAATAACTGGCAGCTTGTCCTCATTTCCTGACCCCGTAATATCTGGTACACCCAAAATAATGGATTACACCATATATGTATCAATCAATTACCCAAGCAACACTACCAAGCTAAAGGCACACTGAGTTTTTAAAGTCAATCTAGGGAGACCAAACACAAAAGACTACTGGCAGTAATAATTTAGAAAACTATCCTCAGCTTTAAACATGAGACATCCAAGTAATGCAGCAGTAACCCCCCCAAATCCCAAATTTAAGGTAGACCAGTCTCTTCTGCTAAGTTACAATGCTGTAATTAAAAATATGTACTCTCCTCTGCAATTAAATAATCCCTAGACTGACATGAAGCTTTATGTCCAAGACCTGTCCATAAAAAGCAGAATCCACGTAACTAGCAGCTTTAGACCAAACTGGTAATTCTAATTCTATTTGTCATATGGCTATCCAGACGTTTTTCAGACCACAGTCTTTGGACTCATGTAGTATAAGGTAGCTCAGTTGCAAAAAGTATTACACTACTGAACTTTTCTGTAGTGCATCAGTTGGCTAAGACTGAGTTTATACCTCATTTTATCAAACAGTTTTGAATCAACTAGATTTGACAGCCAAAAAAAAAATCCCTTTGTCATCAAGTCTGATCCCAAAATGGACTTCAAGTCAGAAAATTCTTCACATTCAGAATAGCTTCAGTTGTGTCACGGTAAAAGGGCCACACACTTCCTTCAAAGGAGCTCCTTGAGCACTTTATCCCACAGTACTCCACAAAAAAGTGAATAAAACCCACCACAACTTTAAAGATACAGAAAAGATACACTCACAGCCTATGTTCAACAATGCTTTTTAAGCCTTTTTTTAAATCTTCTTCCTGCTGCAACCGTTTCAGTTACCATCTCTCTACAATTACTGCAGTATTGATAGTTAGAAACATTTTTCAGTCATTAGTTGTGCCCAAAGCACCTCTACACATTAGCCAACCGCCAATTAAATACTTTGGAACTGTTATCAATTTTTACTTTGCTAATTTCAATTGAATTATATTTCTGTATTGCATACTAACTTGATAGCTCATTTCTGTTACAGGAAGAATAACCAGAACCTAGCTGCTCAAACAACCACAGACAAGGCCAAACACCTACAAAATAGATGCCTAAAATACAGCAACAGCACAAAATAAAAGGCAGAACTAGTCATTTCTCAGACTGCTGGTGGCTCACCTACTCCTAGAAATCAAGGCCACACTACTGAGCAACTTCTAGAAGAGTAGCCAATGGGTATCTGCAGCTATAGACTCCACTTGTTCCAGTGTTAGCAGCTTCAGGAAGTATTGCCATGAAGGTACAGCTTTTCGTATTAAAACAAAAACACGGAGACAGTCTAGGGTGGCAGCAAACCCTGCTGAGAGCATCAACAATTCAACATTAGGCTTTGAGATGCAAGCATTCTGCTCATCACTCAGAAGCCTAACACACTTCTGCTTGTCTGGAGTGTATCATTAACACAGACTCATTCTTTTGCATGCTATTTACATTTTTATTGCTTGAATGAAAAGAACAATGTGCTATATTTCTGTAGGGTATTTTTATCCACAGAAAGCTGTAGATCAGATTTAAGTAGCAAGAACCTAGTTTATTTAGGTCAATACTTATGGGTTACTAAGTTGAGTCACATACTGTTTTATATAAACAGTTTTATATAGACATGACATTAAGCAGCATTTAAGCGGTTGAGTGTTCCCAAACTCTTCCTGCAACTTAAAACATCCTACAGCTACTAACCATAAATTTGGATAAACTGTCAGTACGTGTAAGAGGTAAGGTGTTTGAGAAGAGCACGAAGCTTATTAGAAGCCACAGGTACACGGCAGTTGAAAGATAAGCGAGGGGGTGGGGCAAGGTTGAACAAACACCATCTGTACTCTGCAGTGCTAGGCTCTGCAGGGACTGCTGCGCAACAGCAGTAAAAGGCGGAGCCAACAAATCTGCCAGATCACTCCCTCCCATGCCACTCAGGTGCCAGGCTATCTTCTTGGATCCATCCCAACGAGCTACAGGCCACTGGGGTCTTCCTAGAGGAGCCTTCTAGAGTTCCTTTGTCCTGAATTTAACCTATGCATACACCATACATGTGACAGTACGCAGACCTTCAGTAATGAAGCCAAACTTCGGAAACAAGCAGTTAAATTACAACCATAATATGCCTATGCTGGAGTTTTGATATGCCCTTTACTTATGGCCAAGCTCCACCTGAAAGTCTCCTCTGATGAAGTCAGGGAAACCCATCACAGTTTTGTTACAGCATTCCACTTCACCTTGCAGTGCTTTCATTTTCACTGCAATAGCTCCCTTCCCCCCGTTGAGGGCCTGACAAAGAATCTAAGCCTCCGAGGAAAGAAAGGGAGCCGTTCTGTGTGCAGCCGTTTCAGTAGCACAGGCAGCCTCTAGAGGTAGTGTTTCATTATGGCCGTAAATGCTATGCAGTAACTGGTTTGGAAGAGCCTCAGCAGAGCTAACACCGCCTGATAGATAACTAATCAGCAAATCACAGAACACCTGACACTGCTCCCCTCCAAAACTCGGCATTTTGGTATACTTTCCAGGTGTGACATCTGAAAGGAGAGTTTTGTTCTGACAAGATTAACTTAAGAACAAGAACTAGACACGTTAGCACACTAGGGCTAAAAGTCAACACAGTAGGTTAACCGATATTGAGAACACCACATTCTGCTTTATCTAGCATACGCAGTACCGGACAACATACATTCACAGGCTGAGCCGGTCTGGCCTGCCAGAATGAACTATAACCACATTCAAAGTGTCACTATGCCTCCTGGACACACCCATCTTTATACAGACCTTGCTTGAAGATACTCCATTTTTGGTTCTGCACAGATGACTACAAGCACTAAGTCTTTTTCTGCTTAGATTCACTGCCTTTTTTCCCCTTTGTAGATGGTTTGCTGTATAGGTTCACAAGTCAAGCAATTAAAAAAAAATAAATATTCAGGCTTCTCTTCATCTAATTCCTCTGCCTAGAGAGAACACCTCAAAACCTTAAATCTAAGCACCCACCATTCACATTAGACATGGCAAGCTGATAGTGATCTGACTCCTTAAAAGTACGTAATGAATGAAAAAGCAATTCCACTATACTGCATCTTCTCTTAATGCAGGGATTACATCAAGCAGTCACTGGTGGTGTTTTTTTGCGACAGAACTAGGGTTTTTTTGGTATGTGTTTCAGTATCCACTTGTTTTAATTAAAAAAATTAAACTCATGTCCTTCAGACCAAATTTGAAACAATTCTCCAATTCCACGAAATGTGTTCTACTTCAACAGTTGATACGAACCGCTAGGAAAAATAAATTGTGCTTGATCGGGAAAATGTGCAACTGTCCACCGCAACGGCCAAAAAGGGAAACGAAAACCGTTAAAAAAAAAATAATCCCTTCTTCAACAGCCACCGAAAGCAAGGCGTTATCATGAAATCGTCAGGGAAAAGAAGCTCCAACGCGAGCTGACAACAGGTCTAGCAAGAAAGGAGATGGTGCAGTGAGGCAGCCTGCCCCTCATCATCATGCTGCTCGAAGCTGCAGGGCTCCGCATTGCATTATTACCAGGCGCAACACACCTCGCTAGCGAGACAGACATCTTAAGCGCTCGGAGCAGCCGTTGCCGAGCCGCTGGCTCCCCAGCCCCATTGAGCCGCACACGCCGGTTTGCCGAAGGCGAAGGGGGGAAGGGGGAGGAAGCGATAAGAAAGCGGAGCTCGTGCCATCATAGCAGGCTCCTTCTCCCCCTCCCGTCACCCCCCCACCCCGCGGGTCTCCTCCCAGAAGGAACCGTTATCTGCCGCCCGCCGCCCCCCCCACCCCCCTCCAACTCCCCCCAACACACGCCCCGACAAAGCGTCATGGCGCTCGAACGGAGTGGCAGTTTGAATTTCGAATCCGCACCAACGCCCCAGGGCGGGAAAGGGACCCGGGCGGGATTCGTCCACCACTTCCTCCTACGCACGCAGGACCTCCGAGCAGGACCCTCCGCCCCAGGCTCCCCGCGCTGCCACGTTAAGCCTACTGACCACAGCAATGGACACCTTCACCTCTATCCTCCACCCTAATACAGGCGGCCTCACTCCGCACCAGCCAAACCACCTGCCCCCAAGCCCATCCAACCATAGGGAGCCCCACTCCCTTCGCCCCACACACCGAGCAAGTGGAACAGCACCCACAAAACCCTGTCACTGCCCCATGCCCAGGGACTCACCATGATGGCTCGGCCTGGCTGTAGGGTGTGGTGGAAGCTAACAGCAGCACTAGGCACACCAACAACCAGCCCGCTCTACAGCTCGCCTCACACTGAGCCCTGCCTGGCCGCCAGCAGTGCCTCATAAACCGCCTCACAGCGCGCCGAGATCACTCCGCGCCGCTCCCTCCCCCCTCCCCTTTCCCCGTCAGGGAACAGAGCTGCGAAAGAAGTCCCGGCACCTCGCGCTCTCCTCTTCAGGCCCCCCGCACCCCGAATGCGTCCTCTTTCTGCCCCTGACCCCCCCAACCCCGAGCTCAGGAGGGGGTGAAGTGCGGTAAAGAGGAGGACTGCAGCTGTGGAACGGCGGAGAGGAGGGGCCAGAGAGGTTAGGCTGCGGGACTATTTCTTCGAGCGGAAGAGAATTTCAGAAAAAATACCGAGGAGTGCAGGGACTCCAGAAGGAGGGTGCTGATTGGTGGATTCGTACCTGCAATGCGTCACTTGGACATGCACAGTCTGAGCTGGGAAGCGGTTACCCCTCCCCCCGTCCGCAGTGCGCGAGGCCCGGTCCGGCCCTGCTCGGCCCGGCCCAGCTCAGCCCAGCCCCGGGCGGCAGCAGCACTGCCGGCCTCTTTGCTGCCCAGCGCCCCGCTGCGGGGGGCGGCATGGCGTGCTGGCCGCCCGGGCCCCAGTGCCCTGCTGCCGCCATGGGCACGCGCCGGAGACGCGGGAGAGGCGGTGGCCGCCGCAGAGGGGCCCAGGGTGGGGGGAAGGGCGGGCGGGGGGGCGGAAGCGGGCCCAACGCCGCCTCCTTCCACCGGCAAACTGCAGGCCGCTGCGGCGGCAGGCAGGCAAGCAGGCAGGGAGGCAGGCGAGGCCGGGCCGAAGCAGACGCCCAGCCGCAGGCCGCGAAGCGGGGCCGCTGCTGTCTGCCTTGCGGTATTACCCTGAGGCTTCACCGAAGTGCACCGGGGAAAAACGTCCCCAAGAGCGTGTTGCCAGAACGTTTCAAGCCTCGTTCTCTTGCTGTGCTCCGGAAAGCCTCACCCACAGATTACTAAATAAGAGTCGTTCTTCAGCTCAGTCCAGAGATGCTTCATCACTGGTGGAGTCGTTAGAAGAACAGATGCCTTTCTTACAAGCTGTGTATGCCCTGGTCTTGAGAGAAACAGATGGCCAGCAAGTCTGAGCTAAAAATCTCAAGGCTTGCCACGTTTGAGATTTATTTGGGCAAATTACTGTAGGCAGACTATCCAAACATGCAAATGTGTTTTCTAAGGTATACGGTGCACTTCAAATCGGCGTAATTCGAGACAGCTGCAGTGTTGGCTGAGCCCAGTGAAGGCAGGCCCAGCTCTCAGCTCTGGAACCCACGGGGCTTACTGGGGGACTGCAAATAATGTTACTCAACTTCAGGGGCCCAAGTCCCAGTTTCCTGACCTAAGCTTGAATACAAATTACATTGCAATAAAAACTATCGACTTCCACATCTATTGCAAGAAGGAGTTGATGTTTATGCAGTACTTGCAAAGGAATGGTATTTGATGCCTATTTACTCATCACTTTGCATGCTAAAATGGTGTCATTCATCTCTGCTCTTTACAGTCTTTATAGGCCATATAAATAGGATGTACTTAGGAAAGGGCTGGCATGAACAAACTTCACAAAAATTCTGTGTCTTTCCCTCTGAATATTAATTTACATTCTCGGGCAGGCTTTCTTTTGAGAGCTTATCTTTTGTGCAGCAAATTCAGGAATGAAAGTGAAAATCAAGCAGGGCTTGGTTTCTTAATCAGAGACTCCTTCATCAGGCCTGAGGCCTCTTGTCCTCTCTGCCTCATGTTGTGGTCATAGGGAATACAGAGAACAGCACTAAAGCCTTAAACTTGGCCTTCTGCCTTGTAATTAATATTTTGTGATGCAGATTTTTTTTAGGCCTGCTTTCCTCTCAAGTGTATTTGCAGTCTGCAAATTAAGTGGATAAAAGCAATTGTCTGTTTGAACTCCTAACGTTTTTCCCATGTCTAATGTATACCCAGATTAATAAAACACTTTTCAGAAAGAAACCAAACATGAATGCTGAGGTTATTGTTACACACACCTCCTTGTACCTCTCTGGTAGGAAGTTGGAGCAAATCCCTGCCTATGGTCAGGCAATGCTTGACAGATAAAGAAGTCATCAGGATGGCTTCAAGCAGTTTTACTCCCCCTCCCATGCCCCTTTTGGTTTAGTTTTAATGATTGCTGTGATGTTCCCAAATTCTGTACAGTCCCAGAGGTGTGAATCACAGCAGACAAGTTCTAGACAAAGAAAAAAAAATTGTTACCTGCTCTAGATTTGGGATAAAAGTGGCATAGCACCACTCTGAGTGCATGCATGCTGCTCCCTCAAATCTGGAGCAGGGCAGTGCTGGTGCACCTGTGTTGAGCACAACCATTTCCTTTGTTAGGTCCTGCAAACACCCACGTGTGCGTGGTGCTGGGCCTGATTTACCAAGCCCTTTCCTTGGCATCTGTCCTTTATACTCACAGTATGTCAGAGAGGCAAAATATTGTGACACCAAGCTTCCCGAGGGGGTTGCTCAGGTACTAAGGCCCAAGGAATGTAAACATTTCTGTAAAACTGGTCCTGAGGCATTTGAGGAAAATTATATGGAAGGGCTGTACTGAGCAAGTTAAGCCTGAATCCTGTTCCTGGAGTTTGCCACTGGCCACCACATGAGCATGGAGGCTTTAGGAAACTAGGCCCATAGTGTAAATAAAATGTAGGTTCTTTAATTATGGCCTAAGGGTCTTTGAGGCCAGGGACTTGAAAGCAAGAATTTCTGGTCCTAGAGAAGCTGACCACCATACTGTTTATTTCTGTCTCTGTCCATTAAATGACCATGTATCTGTAAGATATTAATTTATTTGGTCTCTTTAGTTACATTCAGTTTTCTCTGAGGGTAAAAGAGGAGGTCATTCAGAGCATCCCTTCTCTGCCCTGTTTCTTATGCCCCGTGGTTCCCTGATCTCTTTCTCTCCCCATTCCCTGTTCTTATGTGTCTCCTTTTTTTCCCCATCTGCATTTTCCTCCAGCAGCACCCATTTCCTGTGGGTTTCATCACCACCCCCACCCTGCTTCCATCTGTTGAAGAGATCAGCCACGAAGTTAGCTTGCAATAACACTACCGGTGAATGACACCAACACTTACAGCTGCATTACTAAGCATTAAAATGAACACCCCAGTGAAAATGGGGGGGGTGGGGGGAGAGTGGAATTCACCCCTCACAAACAGGTCAGCAATCTCAGGTAGGTAAACCAGCGTCTTCTCAGGTATATTGAGGCCAGACTCCTCTCTCTGTAGCTTAGAGAGGCAGAAATGCTTTCCAGCAGCCTAGCTGAGACACTCTTTGCAGCCTGCATGTGCCATGAGAGGCAGGGAAATACATCAAATGACCAGCCACAGCTGCGGGCTGCGACTGACACCTCTGACAGAGTGGGAATGGGAATTGACTGTAATTCCTCTGTCACAATGGTCCAATATAGCTCTACCAACTCTGACTTTTTACCATGGTAATTTGTCTCTCTGGTATGTAATTTAATAGATTTGTCACTGTTTGTGCACTGGGATTTTTCCCCCCACCATGCAGAAATATAGCCTTATAAAAGCCCAGCTTCAAGACTAGGGCAGCATATTAGAAAAGGAGTTTGAGGTACAAGGTTTAGATGATAAAGGCAACAAATTAGAAAAGCAATTTGAGTTACAAGGTTAAATGAGCTGTATATGCCAGCAATTTTCACAGTGACTGTATGTGGTGCATTTAATATTGTGTAAATTCAATTTATTCTTTTGTTTCAATAATACTTTAATGAATCACGTGGACTGATATATACAGAGTGCTGTACACAGCCTTAACTGCCTCCTCAAGTCTGGCTATGTCAGGTCTGTGTAGATAACAGTAATAATTTTAACAACTTAATTAGAAATTAATTGCAAATTTCATAAGTAAATTTCTGAGGTAAGAAGAAAAAAGTTCTCAGGGCGAGTACTAAAACTTAGCATTTAACTAACTGCTACATAAAGAAAATAGCTCATGGCTGATTTTGCCTGAGTCTCATTTTTTCCAGCTTTGTCTGTAACAGAGAACTTGCCACTGAGAAGAGACTTTATCTACAGTTCCAACTTTATGGGGATAAAACCAGTTTCCTTGCTGAGGGCCCATTCAGTCCCAAGCAAGGAAAAATTTTGCTGTGTGCAAAAAATGAGACACCATGACACTTGAAAATGTCCAGAGAAGGACAGTGAGGCTGGGGAGAGGCCTCGAGCACAGCCCTACAAGGAGAGGCTGAGGGAGCTGGGGTTGTTTAGCCTGGAGAATAGGAGCCTCAGGGGAGACCTTATTACCCTCTGCAACTACCTGAAGGGAGGTTGTAGCCAGGAGGGGATTGGTCTCTTCTCCCAGGCAACCAGCACCAGAACAAGAGGACACAGTCTCAAGCTGTGCCAGGGGAGGTTTAGGCTGGAGGTGAGGAGAAAGTTCTTCACAGAGAGAGTTCTTGGCCATTGGAATGGGCTGCCCGGGGAGATGGTGGAATTACTATCACTGGAAATGTTTAAAAAGAGCATGGATGAGGCACTTAGTGCCATGGAACCAGCACCAGAACAAGAGGACACAGTTTCAAGCTGCACCAGGGGAGGTTTAGGCTGGATGTTAGGAAGAAATTCTTCACAGAAAGAGAGATTGGCCATTGACCAGGGAGGTGGTGGAGTCACCATCCCTGGAGGTGTTCAAGAGGGGATTGGACGTGGCACTTGGTGCCCTGGTTTAGTCATGAGGTCTGTGGTGACAGGTTGGACTCGATGATCTTTGAGGTCTCTTCCAACCTTGGTGATACTGTGATACTGTGATCTTTATTTCTGGCATCCCATGAGCATCTAGTGATCAAACAATCCAGAATGCTGAGAATGGGGAGAAATTGGGGTGGCTGCTTCTCCAGCTACCCTCACCTCACCTGGGGGGCAGTTGTGATTAGGAAAAACCAGAAGTTTCTTGACTGCTGAGGGGAAGACATCCCCTCTAATATGCACGCGGTTGTGGGAACAGCTGCACTTTCTCCTTTTGTGTTGAAAGGCTTGCCCTGCCCTTTGTGCCTGATCCCTAAGGCATTCACATGTGGACTGCGTAGTCCCTATAAATCACTTCTTCCCCTATGGAATAAGACAGAGGATTCCTTCCACTGCTTCAGTCTCTGTAGGGACATAGATGAGAGCAGGGTCCAAGTCCCAGGCAGAAAGGACTGTCTCAATTACTTTCAGAATACTATGTTACATAGCTGTGTCAATGCTGAAGGTGATGCAGGTATATCCAAATCAGCATTTCAATAAATATGGATAGTAAGGCAGCTCTTGCAGTGTGGTGCTTAACGCATTCTGCTATGCCCATTCAAGAAACCATTCAGGTTTGCAGTTAGTGGATGCAGAACTCTATTGTGGGGATTACATGGCTGCCCTGCTTGAGGCTTGATGTTGTAAAGCTGATTCAGGTGACTTAAAGCCAAGTCTTTAACTATATTGTGACCATTCACTAAAATGAAGCAAACTAGAAGGGTACAAAAATGTAGATAAGTGCACTTGTACAGAACAGAGAGAGGTTGGAGGAGGATGCAAGATCTAATCATAGGTTCTAGACTAGGATTAAGAGCGGAAAGCCAGTGGGACTCAGTCTTGCTTTCTGTTGCTGTTGTTTGTTTTTCTTGTTGTTTTTTAAAGAGATAAACAACTACTTCCATTTTTATGAGGATTTATGATGGAACATTACCTATAAACCTGCAGTATTTTCTGCATTCCTATGAGGAAAACATAGCTGTAGGTGTTCATCTCACCAGTGTATCATTCTGGACAATGAGAAGGCTGCCTGAGAGGAGACAGTAGGAGATCCTCTTTCTAAACCGTGTTCTTGATGTTCAAGAACAGATGGTCCCCAACACAGATTATGAGCAAGATCTTGCTTTTTCTGTTTTGTTTTCTAAAATACCTTAATAGGAGGGAAAAGATAACCCCCCCATATTTGCTTTAAGGTAAGAGAAATACCACACTCATCACCTAGAGTACATCTTGCTTTCCAAGGTCTGGAAATGATAACACTTGTAAGTGGCAGCATAAAGTTCAGGAGATCACAAAATGTATTCCAATGTCTTCAGACTCTGCTAAGCCTTCTTTTTCTTTCCCTTCATGAGCTGTAAGAGAAAGTCTTCAAGAGTCACCTGCACTTCCACACATAGGCCAAAAGCCTTCATGCATGAGAACTAGTATCAGAATTGTTATCAGAACAATGTTTACAGTCGCACTGTGTGAGATGTGAGCTGTGCAAGCTGTGTGCTGCATATCTGCAGACATGATCACCAACTTCAGTCTTGAGAGGAGACTCTCTCTGGTTTGATGAACACAAGTGAGAAAGTATTTGCAAGTGAGCAGTGGCTAGGATTTTGCCATTTTCAGTGGGAAAACTGATGGCATTCAACAAGTCCAAGTGCCAGGTGCAGCACTTTGGCCACAACCGCCCCATGCAGTGCTACAGGCTGGGGTCAGACTGGCTGGAGAGCAGCCAGGCAGAGAGGGACCTGGGGGGACTGGTTGACAGCCAGCTGAACATGAGCCAGAAGTGTGCCCAGGTGGCCAAGAGGACCAATGGCATCCTGGCCTGCATCAGGAATAGTGTGGACAGCAGGAGCAGGGAGGTCATTGTGCCCCTGTACTCAGCACTGGTTAGGCCACATCTTGAGTCCTGTGTCCAGTTCCTCAATTTAAGAAGGACATTGAGACTCTTGAACATGTCTGGATAAGGGCAGCGAGGCTGGGGAGAGGTCTGGAGCACAGCCTTGTGAGGAGAGGCTGAGGGAGCTGGAGTTGCTTAGCCTGGAGAAGAGAAGGCTCAGGGGAGACCTTATTGCTGTCTACAACTCCCTGAAAGTAGGTTGTATACAGATGAGGGTTGGTCCACCAACAGAACAAGAGGGCACAGTCTCAAGCTGTGCCAGGGGAAGTTTAGGCTGGAGGTGAGGAGGAAGTTCTTCACAGAGAGTTATTAGCTGTTGGAATGGGCTGCCCAGGGAGGTGGTGGAGTCACTGTCCCTGGAGGTGTTCAAAAAGGGATTGAATGTGGCACTTCAAGCCATGGTTTAGTTAGTCCTGAGGTGTTGGGTGACAGGTTGGACGTGATGATCTCTGAGATCTTTTCCAACCTTATTGATTCTATAATTCTATGAAAACACATACAAACTATGCTTATTCACCACCTAGACTATGCCAATGTTATGGGTTGGTATCAGTTTGCCCAAAGCCAAGCCCATAAAACATGGAATGAAAAATACAATGGAATTAATAAACTTGACAAAATGCATTCTTCAAATTGCCCAGATGTGGACATATAGGAAGATAATGGTCAAGGAGAAACATAGTGATTCTCCATTTTAATGTGAACAAATGGCTAGAGGAAAAATAAGCTTTTCCAGGTTTGAAGTTTTGGTTACTTTCTACAGGGCAGGTTTTCATCCTAATGTATTTTTCCTTCTTTAGCAAACAGAACAATAGCTAACTCCTATTAAAAAATTACCAGTGGAGGGAAAGCAGTGCTTATAATAGAGTTATTGCTGCAACCTTAATTAGGGCAGAGTGCCAGATACCTCTGTGATGAAAATGAAATCAATGTACTGATGGTTTTTTGGTTACCTTTTTGGGGGGAATGAAATGTCACAAAATATTTTGCACAGTTCCTGCTGGGGACCAGGGCATATGGGACTGGTGTACAATAGAATGATTTTGTTTCAAATTGGTGCAGGTAAGACAGACAGCTGCTAGAACCGAAGGCAGCAGAAATGTTTCAATTTTCTAATGACAGCCAACTATGAAGCACTTATTGACTATAAAATTTCAAACATAGTATAGAATCTGAGTCAAGAATCTGAGTAGACTAAACATTGTATTCTACTTCCCTTTTTCACCCAGATAGACAATGTTCCACCTAAACTGAAACTGCTCTGGAAAGTCAAACCGTGTTCATTTAGTTGTGCGCTCTAAGATCCTGCATGTTTAAAGTCATTCTTATCTACCTAGTGCCAGCTGAGGAGCTCCACCTCTGTTGAGGTCAGTAAGCATTTCACAGGCTTTCTTTCAATGGGTCACATCCTAAGCATCTTACTCACTTTTTTCATCTGTCTGTACTCAGGCATGCTTTCAGAGAAGTTTATCCACATTGGGGCTGACTAAATACTGAGCAAACAGTGCACGATTTGGCTCTCTTTTATAAATAATGATTCTAAGGTTTGATTTAGCAACAGATGAGCCTGAGCCATAAAGTTGCATCTGGCTCCTAACTGTGTCAACTCACATGGCAGAGATTTTTTTTTCCCCAACATGTTTTATTTCAGCCAAATCTTGGCCTGAAAGTTCATGCAGAAAGACAAACTGTGAATCAGAAGCCTGTATCAGCGCTCTGGGTAACGCGCGTACCAAGATAGCCTGCAGCCACATGCCAGCTTGCCATTGACCTTTTATCTGCATAAATAGTCATGACCTTTGGGCTGCTCAAATTAGTGCTAGCTGCTTGAGCAGTTAAGTATCACAACCTTGTACTGCTCAGGCAGCATCTCTTTGCTTCTTAACTGCTCACACCATTTCCTTCACTGGGTGATGGAGGTAGGTGGTGGCATGGGGCAGCTTTCTTAGCTCTGTGGGCATCCTCTGCCTTGGTGCTGGGTAACGCCATACTAAAGCCTCACTACATCAACTGAGCAGCACAGGGAAGACCAAGTGAAGAAGCTGACAATCTGCCTTCAGATTGACACTTTTCTGTAGGCCACAATAAGCCTTCACCTTTATTCTTGCTTTAATTTACCATCCCCTCTCATTATCTTTCATCAAATTTAAAACAGGACCTAAAAGAATTTGAATATCACAATAAATAAATCATTACCAAAATAGTTATTCTTTTGCTGAGCTTCAAAGGCAGTAGTTTTGCTTAAAGGCTGTAGTGGATCTCTAAACCACAGATCTCTCTTTAAAATCTAATCTACTTCTCTTTTTCCAGTAGACTGTATGCTGCAAGGTTTAATGCCCATTATTTTCTCAGTAGACCCGAGCTAGCATGCTCTCTCATGTAAATAAACATTTAGTCCTGTTTCAAAATGCGTCATTTATGTCCTGAAACCACAGCAGTTATTTTTGGAAATAGGTATTTGCACAGTTTTATAAGCACAGCTTTTCCAATTGTTTAGAAGAGATCCTTTGGTTGCTGAAATAACAATATTGACTAGGACTGGTAAATGAGAAAATAAATAATGAAAGGAAGGGAGGAAGGAAGGGAGGAAGGAAGGGAGGGAGGAAAGGAGGGAGGAAGGGAGGGAGGGAGGGAGGGAGGAAGGAAGGAAGGAAGGAAGGAAGGAAGGAAGGAAGGAAGGAAGGAAGGAAGGAAGGAAGAAAGGAAGGAAGGAAGGAAGGAAGGAAAGAAGGAAGGAAGGAAGGAAGGAAGGAAAGAAAAAGAAAGAAAGAAAGAAAGAGAAAGAAAAGAAAGAAAAGAAAGAAAAAAGAAAGAAAGAAAGAAAGAAAGAAAGAAAGAAAGAAAGAAAGAAAGAAAGAAAGAAAGAAAGAAAGAAAGAAAGAAAGAAAGAAAGAAAGAAAGAAAGAAAGAAAGAAAGAAAGAAAGAGTTTGATACTTCTAAGGATATAGAGCAGGAAACAAAATACAAATGTTTTCAGTTCAGTTCTCCAAGACAATGACTGCACAGACACATTTCAAATGGAGGTTACTATCCTTGAAATTTGCTCCAAAGCTCTTTTGTTCTCATTAACTTAAGCTTTGTTCTCTTTGGCTCTTTTGGTCAGAGGGTAGCAGATACCAAGTGTGGTTTTCAATCTGATGTACACCGTCTGCATGATGCTTGAAAAATTCTGTTGACTCCTATTATGCATTCTGGAGACATTTTTAATTGCACCAACTGTCAGGCAAGTAGTGAGATAGCTAATCACTAATCCTCATGTTTTTAAAACTCAATTTGAGGGAGGCATCCTGCAAGTAAGAGTGGGAGCTGCATGCTGAAGCACACGATTGCTGCCATGGGCAGACCCACTGAAAGGGAACTAATTGTTCTACTGCATCAGATCCTTCAGCTCCACACCAATGTCTAGCTCACAGTGGTCAGAATGAGCAGAATTTCACCCCATGTTTCAGGAATACCATTTTGCTAGAAGGGCTGCAGTGCCACCCATATGGTCCTTGGTCAGCCACTCAAAATGCAAGTGTCCTGCCTCTCTTGCAGGAGGATGATTTGGACAAGGGCCACAAGCTCTGAGAATGAGTCAGGAGGGTGCAGGTGTGTCTTTATGCTGTGCAGCTGGAGTGAATGCAAGAAAGAGGTCTGTGGCAACAGGTTGGACTTGATGATCTCTTCCAACCTTGGTGATTCTGTGATTCTGTGAAAGGATGAGGACTTTTTGCTCCTGTTTCTGTGAACTGTTGCATAGACACAAGATGCTATGAATTTCAAAGCCCCTTCGCCAAATTACAGCATCCTCCTCTTTAGTTATACCTAAGAAAGGGCATATATGTTTCACTAGTGAAGCAGCTGAAGGGGAGGGCTTGTCTGAAGCCTTCTCCTCTGCATCCACTGAGCCCCTTACACACAAGCTTTGTTGCAGCTGCAGAGGGAAAAATGCGGACTACCCTTGCTGAAACATTGGCAGCACATCACTGTTTACAACTGGAATTCTTGCTGCCTGTTTTTACCAATGACAACTTAGGACAGGAATAGGAAACTTCACATGATGATGAGGTCAACTTTTTTTCACTTGTACAGTACACCTAGAGAAGCACAAAGCTGCTGAAGTTAAGATTTATGGTTGCTTGCAAAAAAAATTGCACTTGAACCAGAATTTTTAGCTGACTCTTTTGTGTCATCTTTTATAGCACTTCCATCAGCATACTCATTTGAAACTTTTACAAGCAGTTTGGCTTGTTTCAATTTGTTCAGCATTTCAGCTCTCCCTCCTTGATTATCAGTGGCTGTATCAGGAGCAATTTTAACTTGACCCATTCTTGAGTAAATGAGAAGGCAACGCATGTGTTTGCAAAGCATGTTTAACTTGTGTCTTTTATCTGTGGTTAATATTAAATCTATTGAACTACATAAATAAGTAATTCACTTACAAACTTGTCAAACTAATAGTCATTTCTTCCCCTCAGAGTTTATAGCTCCAAGGTATCTCTTCTAAATGGTTTAATTTCCTTTTGTGTACCTAGAGATAAAAGCAGTCAGCTAGACAGCTTTCACATGTGGAAGAGAGAGGGCCGCTCAGCTGTCAGCTTTCCTCTGTCCCCATCCCACTACATACTATGTACATAAATGACACTCTGTATGTCACTTCTGCTGTGGTGGCTTGTGCATGTGAAGTAAACTCCTGCTCAAGCCTTCTGGTTTGGATAACAGCTCTGTAAAATAATTTCTACCAAGAGAATAGGGATCTGTTTCTGTTCTCATGCAAATGAAATTAGTGGAATTATATAAGCATAAAATCAGGGGCAAATGAGAGGAAACTCACTTGTTCTTTTGTGCTTTTATGGAGTTGGGCTCCTTAAACACAAATAAGGCAATAATCTCATAAGAGATGGGAAGCATGGCATCAGGCACCTAGCCACAGCAGTTGAGACTTGAAAACCATGCAATGCATAGAGATAGCTGGGTGTCAAAGGGTGGTTTGAAACAGAATTAACTCCACAGACTGGGAAGCCCCTTAGAGTTAAGCAAAAGGAAATACTAAGTGCAGGGGGTCTAAATGATCCTTCTCCATCCTCATAGATTTTTAGATTCATAGAATGGAAGGGGCCTTAAAGATCATCTAGTTCAAACTGCCCTGGCACTGGCAGGGACGCCCTCCACTAGACCAGATTGCTCAAGGCCTCGTCCAACCTGGTCTTGAGCACCTCCATGAAGTGGGTATCCACACCCTCCCCCGGGCAACCTGTTTCACTGTCTCACCACCCTCACTGTAAAGAATTTCTTCCTAATATCTAGTCTAACCCTATCATAGAATCACAGAATCATAGAATCAATAAGGTTGGAAGAGACCTCAAAGATCATCAAATCCAACCTGTCACCCAACACCTCATGACTACTAAACCATGGCACCTAGTGCCACTTCTAATCCCCTCTTGAACACCTCCAGGGATGGTGACTCCACCACCTCCCTGGGCAGCATATTCCAATGGCCAACAACTCTTTCTGTGAAGAACTTTCTCCTCACCTTGACCCTAAACTTCCCCTTGCAGAGCTTGAGACTGTGTCCTCTTGTTCTGGTGCTAGTTGCCTGGGAGAAGAGACCAACCCCCACCTGGCTACAACCTCCCTTCAGGGAGTTGTAGACAGCAAGAAGGTCTCCCCTGAGCCTCCTCTTCTCCAGGCTAAACAATCCCAGCTCCCTCAGCCTCTCCTTGTAGGGCTTGTGCTCGAGGCCTCTCACCCTGCCCTCCTCAAGCTTCATTCCTCTCTTTCTGACACTATAAGCCCTTGTAAAAAGTCTCTGGCTTTCATGTAGGCCCCATTCAGGTACTAGAAGCCCACTGTAAGGTCTCCCCAGAGTCTTCTGTTCTGCAGGCTGAACAGCCCCAACTCTTGTAGCCTGTCCCCATAGGGGAGGTGCTCCAGCCCTCTGATCATTGTCGTGGCCCTCCTCTGGAACCTTATCCAGTTGCCTGTATCAAAGCTGAAGGGAGAGATCTCCTTCGAGTCAGGAATCTGTTCCTTAAATAATTGCTTAGAACTTCTCTATGGAAGCAGCTATGAGAGTGCTTTCTCTCAAAACCTACCCCAGAACCATTTTAGGCTGTGTACTGTGCTGGTGCTGGGCTCTTAATCCATGGGAATTCTTCTCCCTCTACCATGAGATGCATATGTAAAACCCTGCATAAACCATTGTAGTCTCTGGGATCTGGGGGTGGAGAAAGGAATGGAAGAAATCTTGTAGCAGAATATATTTAGCTTCCATCTCTTCCAGGATGCTCCTTCACACCTCTCACTTAAGTGCATCCAGCCTTGTGCTGTGGAAATTCAGCAGAAGCAGCAGAGCTCTCTGCCTTGATGAAGAGGCCTAGATTTATACTTCAATAAAGCAGCCTCAGTTTTGAAAACATAAGAGACATCCCCCCCCCCCCCCGCCAAGTTGTTTGACAAAAGACATTTTAAACACAGCCCACAGGAGAGAGGTTAAGTTGGTTTCTAAAACTGTTCAGCTGTACTGGAAGGAAAGTAAAATTTTATGGCTGTGCAGAAATGAAAAATGAGATCAAGATAATTAGTTAAAAGGGCAGAAATCACATTTACTAAGATGCCTTTGGTCTGCAATGTTTGGTCTTTACTGTTTTTCAACTAACAAGACTGTAGAACTCATTACTTGTCCTTAAGGAGTGCTACTGTACATGGGGAGTAACCAGCTCGTGGTTATCTGCTGTGACCAAAATGCTGACATTTTGAAATGGATGTTATTCATTGCAACAACTTTGAGGCCATTTCATATGGAAACAATTAAGAGGTAGAAAGCATATCATAACAAAGGAATGAGAAGAAAGATCAGGAAATACAAGAAGATTGGATCATTCCCTAAAAATAGACACAGTATTTACTGTTGGCAATTACAATAGATCTAAGAGCTGAATTACCACAGGAGAGCAGACATGACTCTGAATTGTAGATTTCCTTAGGCAGTCTAAGAGGAAACAGTTCAGTTTAATGATGAATGTAAAATTTAGAATAGAATAGAATAGAATAGAATAGAATAGAATAGACCAGGTTGGAAGATAGGTCCAAGATAGACAAAATGTAACTTATTTCATATGTGCGCAACAGGGAGTGAATCTGAAAATACCACACTTAAAAAGTGGTCACAATGGGAAGTTACAGACAAATAAAAAGCAAATAGGAAATAAAAGAAGGATGCAGCCTATGTGCATTTCTTTTAAAGCAAGGGGAAAATACAAATGTATGTTGAAGAGCACTCACAGAGGTTTGCCCATCTTCTTGAGACCAATCTGAATAGGCAACGGGAAACCAAAAAATGCTTAAGAACAAGATCTATTCCTAAGAGGTGTATACTCTTACAGGCAGGATATACCCAGGGGAAGGGCTCTTTCTCACACTACTATCAGAGCACAAGCAAGATGATGACTGGAAAGCATATATCATAATTAAGAGTACTGAAACACCATTTAATACTTTTGTCTGATTGAGTAATTAGATAAACACAGTATTAATGCTAAGTGCTATGAGATAGATGAGATGCTGTCAGTCATACATAGCTGGGAGCCAGGCTGTCCATGTCCCTCTCTTCCTAAAGCAGTTATCCATATCTGCAGGAAAGTTTGGAAATCACTTTCAGTAGCTACCAATGCTAGAGCTCCTAGTGCCTTAACTTCCATGGGTTGCAGCTGTATGCACACATACACAGAATTTCAGTATGTCCCAAAACCTGAGTGATTTGAACTTAAACTTGCATTGTTAGGTAATAGCAAACTGTCATCTAACTTCTCCCTCTTGACCACTGTCCAGGAGACTAATTTCTGTTGCTGCTGAAATCAATTTGAGTTTAATGACTGACCTCACTAGGGCCAGGATTTGGCTTAATGTCTTGATGTAAGGAGCTAATGGTTCTTCTGACAACAGCTCTGGCTGTTGTCAGAAAAAAATATTGTCAGGGGAAAAATATTTAATGCCTTTCATCTGGAGGAAGATCCCATTCATGATATTAGCTGGCAGAGGCGACATCGGGTATCAATGCCTTCATTCCTGTTCAAATGCCCTGCTTTCTTCTTAAATAACAGTAATGCCCAAGTGGAAGGCATCTCACTTCAGGAAGCTGAGATCTGTGCAAATACTCACTAAAACTGGCCAACATATATAGAGCAGAGGGATGGTCAAGGGTGCACCTGAACCTCTGAGTATGGCACTAACCAACCTGGCATACTGCCTGCACTTTCATCACCCTGCCTTTCCTCCACTCCCCCTGCACCTCCATGACCCTCGCAACATGATATTCCACAACAGCACTAGTCTAAAGCTAGCAGAGCTTCAGAAAGCTGGCTGGAGTGGGTGGATTTAGCAACAGCACTCTCCCTCTGGCTCCTTCTCCCTTTCTGGAGCATCTCTCAGAGGCAGTGAGCTTGCCTCCCACACCTCTTGCCACTCATCCCCGGGCCACTCCTTCTAATCACTCATGGAACCCATGCAATTTCCAGTCTTTTCCTAATTTTGGAAAGTGCTTCTACCTAAGTAATAGCAAAGTGGGGCATGGCAGGAGGCAAGTGGTTGGGAGAAGTAGCCCCACATGGGATGTGAGCTTCATCCATCTACCAGCTGACCACATAAAGCAGCGGTTGTGGAATAAGTAATTCTGGGTACCACTGGCATTTTAGAAAGAGCTACATATTTGACATAGTTTCTCCAAAAGATCCCTTTAAATAGTAAAACTTTTGCACATTTGTATTCAGAGCTCTTATGATTTTATTTTTAAAGGGAATGTAGGTGTTCACAAACAGTGGGTGTGAGACTGACAGCACTAGACCAGAGCTCTACAAGTGCAGAATAACTGCTGCGTTGACTACTATACTGCAAACTCCTGTAATGAAAATACCAAGGATGGAGAGGGTCTTCCTGGCCTTGTGCTTATTTTGCCTTTGTCTTTGCAGTTGAAGCTGCCCCAAAGGGAACCAGCAGCTAAGATAGTCCATGCCTGTGCGTGCACACATGTGTTCAAACAGTTGCTAGGACAGACACAAGGTTATCAAGCCTTTCAGCCAGTAACTGCTTTTAAGCCTCAGCAATGCATTTGGATTTTGCACCTCATTGCCCCAGAAGTCGCTTTTTGCATGATGTCAGGAGTTCTCTGACACTTCCTTAAGCAGCATGTTTGGGTCTTTTAAAAATTCTTTTTACTTTTAAGAACAAGAAGTCAGTTCCGACTCAGATACTTGTACCCAACGTTGGAAATATCAAAGGTTCTTAGGAGGTTTCCAAGGACTGGGGAGACTCCCAAAAGCATGCATGCTAATCTCTTAAAGGAAACACCCTGGAGTACAGTGTTTTCCATAGCTGGGGTAGCTCCTGCCTCTAAGCATCATTTAACAGGCAATCCTGCAGACCAGAACGATCGTATTGGGCTTCCAATCCTTTCTCCCACTCAGAAACACCTTATGAAAAAAAATCCATGTCAGAATGCCTCTGAAAATTTTAAAGCCTCTTTTTTATTCCTTCCTTGTTCCTTGAGCCATCTATTCTGTACATGATAAGGTCAGGAGTGGTGCCAGTACAGCATAGAAACCTCCCCTTTCTTCAGGCATGCCAGGTAGATTACCAAATTAAGTGACTTCCTACATTTTTCTACCAGTCTGTAGGCATGCAATTTCCTTTCAGCAATTTCTCGGAATCTTCCAGTCCTCATGTTGATGTGCTTTGGCTTTTGGCTCAAGATATTAGGAAGAATAACTCTGTAGCCTATATTTTATTCTTCTCTTCCTTTGAATAATTTAGGGTCAAGTTATAATTTTCTCTCACTGGCTCTAGTCTTGTGCAGAGTAGAATAAAATTCTTCTCATTTTTGTCATTTTTCCCCCCAAGCTAACTGGAGTGGTTTTGTTAATGTGCTATGCTTGTATGCTCAGCCCCCTGCTAACCATGTTAAGAGCTGTTTTTCCCTTGTACATTCAGCAGGGAAAATCAGAAGGGGATCAAAGCATTGTGCCAGTTCTGGATGCTAGAGAACACGTAGGCAGGAGCTGCCTGACACAGAGTTCCTCTGAAGGTGGCATCTGCCTGCCAGATTACAGGGGGCTGTAGTCAGGCAACAAGAACTGGAAGAGAGTGGTGCCTTGGACCTGCTTTTTTGTGTTTCACCTGGGAAATATGATTTGCAAGGTTTGTTTGCTTTCATAGTGCTAGAAATTTCTGTTACACAGACAGAAATGCTGTTGCTCCAAAAAGATCAGGCTCAAGGCTCTGAACTAACTGGGAGCCCAAAGAATAGATTCAGGGTGACCTGAGGTCTGCCCCTGCAGAGAAACTGTATGAAAACCAGCAACAGAGCCTCTTGCTGCGAGGTCATCTAAGGCTCCTTGCACATTCTCCTGATTTTTATGGTGGAATATTTTGTGATGATTTTCAACTCTTCTCTCTGTTCATTTTTTTTTAAAGTGCTTTTGCAGTAGTCAGCTCTCTGAAACACCATTTTCTTTCCTTTGAATTGACTGAGAATCTAGGTTAAAGTGACTGACTGATGTGACAACAAAGGAGCAATTGTCATCAAGTCCAAAGAATTTGATATGCTGCAGTTATAAAATGTACTTGGACAGCCCAAGTTCTGTGCCAGATTAATATTTGATGTCATTGGACTTGACTGGCTGTAACCGAAAAAGCTGGGACCATTGTTGGCAAAACGGCCATCTCCCTCTCAGGAAGAAGTTAGAGCTTGTAGAAGCTGACAGTCTGACAGCCTCATTTTCCATTTGCCACTAGGCACCAGTCAGTGCGAGCAACGACAATGTAATTTTCTCCATATTTAACGAAGGAAAGGTCAAATTCTCTTTGCAATCCCTAGGTATTGTGTATGTTTTCTGTTATCAGTAACAACCTTGCATCTTGCTATAGTTTAGAGGGCATCAGTGCATGGCTCCTCTTCACAGTAACTACTCCTTCTCTGTCCCTCCTCAGGCACCCTCACCTCTCCTAGTGCCTGTGGCAGCAGCAGTACCTGTACCAATCTGCTTCAGACTCCTCAGCTAGCAGCAGGTACTATTTAATCATGGCCACAGTTAGACACAGTAACCTATATACCTGGTAAATAGAAGCTGGAAGGGTCATTAAGCAACACCTAGGACCCAGATATTTTAATAGAATGGAATGGAATGGAATGGAATGGAATGGAATGGAATGGAATGGAATGGAATGGAATAGAATAGAATAGAATAGAATAGAATAGAATAGAATAGAATAGAATAGAATAGAATAGACCAGGTTGGAAGAGACCTTCAAGATCATTGTGTCCAACCCATCAACCAATCCAACCCACCTAAACAACTAAACCATGGCACCAAGCACCCCATCGAGTCTCATCCTGAATACCTCCAATGATGGTGACTCCAGCACCTCCCCAGGCAGCCCATTCCAATGGGCAATCACTCTGTCTGTGTAGAACTTCTTCCTAACATCCAGCCTAAACCTCCCCTGGTGCAGCCTGAGACTGTGTCCTCTTGTTCTGGTGCTGGCTGCCTGGGAGAAGAGACCAACATCCGCCTGTCTACAACCTCCCTTCAGGTAGTTGTAGAGAGTAATAAGGTCACCCCTGAGTCTCCTCCTCTCCAGGCTAAGCAACCCCAGCTCCCTCAGCCTCTCCTCATAGGGCTTGTGTTCCAAACCCCTCACCAACTTTGTTGCCTTTCTCTGGACTCGTTCCAGCAAGTCAACATCCTTATTCTGGGCCCAACTACATGTGTGAGAACTCCAACCTGCATAGTCCATGCAGCTATATAATAGTCCAACATACTCAGAAATCCTAAACTCTCTCAAGGAGTAAACAGTTTTGGGCTCCATCATCAATGTCCTCAATGGCATTTTTTGTTTGCCTGCTGATCCTTTGTTTGAAGTTATCCAAAATATCTCTAGGTTAATGAGGACCACGTACCAGTGACATCTCATTTGCAAACAAACAAACAAGGAAATTGGTTCTGTGTCACAGAGATATTGAAAAATAAATCAAATAAAACTTGGCATTTTAAATGGAAATCAATGGACTGCAAAACTGTATTTGTTCTAGCTGGTTAGAATACTTGTTGAGTTCCAAGCTGTTTGTCCCCTTCTGAGGAGAGATGGCATCTTCTCCATTTGAACTACAATTCCAAGACAGTTATGAAATAAGACTTGAATCTTTCCACCTTCAAAACAGTTTTATGTGTACAAGGGAAAAATTAATCTCAAACCATCCCATGAGACACAAATTCTAGCCCTCATTTACAGAGATAATGAAGAGGGAGCAGATACTTTGTCCACATACATGAAGCAAGTTTCTGGTAGAGGTGAAATAGAATAGAATTTACCAGGTTGGAAGAGACCTTTGAGATCAAGTCCAACCTATCACCCAACACCATCTAATCAACTAAACCATGCAACCAAGCACCCCATCAATTCTCTTCCTAAACACCTCCAGTGATGGTGACTCCACCACCTCCCTGGGCAGCACATTCCAATGGCCAATCACTCTTTCTATGAAGAATTTCTTCCTAACATCCAGCCTAAACCTCCTCTGACACAGCTTGAGACTGTGTCCTCTTGTTCTGATTCTGGTTACCTGGGAGAAGAGACCAACCCCCACCTGGCTACAACCTCCCTTCAAGTAGTTGCAGAGAGCAATAAGGTCTCCCCTGAGCCTCCTCTTCTCCAGGCTAAGCAACCCCACCTCCCTCAGCCTTTCCTCACAGGGCAGTACTCTGAACCCCTCCCCAGCCTCGTTGCCCTTCTCTGGACATGTTCCAGTAACTCAACATCTTTCCTAAACTGAGGGGCCCAGAACTGAACACAGGACTCAAGGTGTGACCTAACCAGTGCTGGGTACAGGGGAAGAATAACCTCCCTGCTCCTGCTGGCCACACTGTTCCTGATCCAGGCCAGGATGCCATTGGCCTTCTTGGCTCCTATTCCTATAATGAACAATTGTGACTATGTCTCTCTTAAAATTCTTTCAGTATCTACCAACTACAGGCAGTATAGTACCTGAATAATAATAATTAACAATAAACCCCTGTAGTGGATAGCAAGTATGTGGTTGCCCTATAATTTCCTGTGACACCTGTCTACCTGTAACTTTCAGCTCAAGATGCATGAAGACATCACAAGGGACAGTATTGCTTCTCATCTGCACTCAACTTAACTCAGATGCTTTTCTGAAAATCTGTTTCTTGATCTTTTTATAAATCTTAAGAAAAGTATATATGACCTGAAATCCTGCTCAACTGAAATATTTACATATTACCATGTGGAATACATGAAAAGATCCCTATTATGAACAGACCATTATCGCCAACATATCTACAATATCTGCTTCTTGTCTTCTTCCCCATTCTGTAATGGTAATAATGGTGATTATTCATATTTCAAACAGAAACAAATAGCTTTTCTTACACATTCTCATTGACTCTCAGTGTCTATAATTACCATACAAAAGCTAAATTGTTGTAAGGATTTTTTTCACATTGAATTGGTTTGGTCAAAAACCCTCCAAAACTTTTCACAGGATTTTGATATGTACCATCCTGAGAACTCAAGATTTGACTTTTCATTTTTCCAAGGTCTATGAGGTTTTAAACTTGGCTACAAAGCTGTGGTGGTTTGAGCCTTTACTACGGTTTAAGAGCTCAGATGGGGGCAAGGCTGGGAATCCCTCCCCTGCTCCCCCCCTCCTCTTTCCCAATAAAGAGGAAAAGAAAGGGAAGAAGCAAGTCCACCAAGAAATAATTTGGAGTTGGCTTGGAAGTAGAGAGGTAAAGAATTTTCTTTAAACAATATATATATTGATTGATAGATAGATAGATAGATAGATAGATAGATAGATAGATAGATAGATAACAATAACAGGAAGGGTTCACAAGGATGGATGGGGAAAAAATAAGAATACAAAACCAGTCTCTTTGAAGAGGCATGGATGTAGCAGGGAGGAGCATGTGGCAGAGAAGCAGGGAGCCAGCAGCAGTCCTCTTGTCCAAGCAAAAGCAGGGGCCAAGAAAGCTAATGGCTGCAGTGTCCTCCTTTTTATAGGCTTGCTGGACAGGGAGGGGGAGTGGAACAGACTAACTCAGTTTCCCCAGGGAAAACCCCCAGCAGGGAGGGCAATGCTCTCACCATCCCTCCCCCCCCCCCCCCCTTCCAGGATGGACGTAACCCATCACAGAAGCCAATGAAATGTACCTTGCAAGGCTGAAGAAGGTTGTTTTCAGGATGGGGAAGGTACAACTGAAAAGGAAAACTAAGAACCACAGTAAGACCTACCAGCTCTGACAACAGGATAAAGTGAAAGCTAAAAAGAAGAGGCAGGTAAAATATCCCACCATAAAATCAGGAGAATGTGCAAACAGCCTTAGATAACCTCGCAGCAAGAGCCTGTGTTGCTGGTTTGCATACAGTTTCTCTGTGTGGCAGACCTCAGGTAACCCTGAATCTACTCTTTGGGCTTGAGCCTGACCTTTTTGGAGCAACAGCATTTCTGTCTGTGTAACAGAAATTTCTAGCACTATGAAAACAAACAAACCTTGCAAATCATATCTCCCAGGTGAAACACAAAAAGGCAGGCCCAAGGCACCAGTCTCTTCCTATGCCTCAACTTCCACCCACTGCCCCTTGTCCTGTCACTGGGCACCACCAAGAAGTGCCTGAATCCATCCTCTCGGCACTCACCCTTTATTATTTGAAGTCCAAACAGGTGATATTTGAGACCAGAACAATGCAATAAAATATTACTATGACAAAATACAGAGAATTTGGAATTTGTGACTTTCAGCTCTGTGACCTCCCAGTGCTCTGTCTGCAGGACAGAGCTGTCCTACTGCAGAGTTGTGTCTTCTAATGCCACTCTCCAGAAATTTCAACCATATGGAGTATGCTATGCAAAGCAGTTATCAAAAATTGGACATTAGCTCTGTCCTTGATATTAAACAGCATAATTTAGATTACTGCAATCAAACATTAAAAAAAAAAAAAGCAGCATGCGTTACCAATGTGAATTTACATCCCCTCAATTGCAGAAATGATCAGAGGAAGTATATCTCATTTAAAATTAGTGTTCTTTAAGGAAGGATTAAAAATCGAATGGATTGGAGAATAACAGCCCACCCAACCCTTTGCTGCCTTCAACTCTTGCAAATATTTATTACCAAAATCTCTAAAATAAGGAGAACTTGTTCTTGGGAAATATATAGACCAGGGGTTTTTTTTTGCCAGTCTATATCAATTACACAGAGTTATTATGGGTTGGTTCCACTGGGATGAGAAGGTGGCTGGCGTCAGGTAATTCCTGACGATACCAAGCTGGGTGGAGTGGCTGACACACCAGAGGGTTGTGCTGCCATTCAGCAAGACCTGGACAGGCTGGAGAGATGGGCAGGGAGAAATTTGATGAAGTTCAACAAGTGCAAGTGTAGAGTCTTGCACCTGGAAGGAACAACTCCATGCACCAGTATACATTGGGGACTAACCTGCTGGAGAGCAGCGAAGGGGAAAAGGACCTGAGGGTCCTAGTGGATGGAAGGTTGACTATGAGCCTACAATGTGCTCTTGTGGCCAAGAAGGCCAATGGAATTCTGGGGTGTATTAGAAGGTGTGTGACCAGTAGGTCATGGGAGGTTCTCCTCCCACTCTGCTCTGCACTGGTGAGGCCGCATCTGGAATATTGTGTCCAGTTCTGGACCCCTCAGTTCCAGAAGGACTTCAGGGAACTGCTTGAAAGAGTCCAGTGCAGAGCCACAAGGATGATGAATGGAGTGGAACATCTTCTGTACAAGAAGAGACTGAGGGAGCTGGGGCTCTTCAGCTTAGAGAAGAGGAGACTGAGAGGTGACCTCATCAATGTTTATAAATATATAAAGTGCCAAGAGGATGGAGCCAGGCTCTGCTCAGTGGTGCTCAGTGACAGGACAAGGGGCAGTGGGTGGAAGTTGAGGCATAGGAAGTTTCACGTAAATATGAGGAATAAATTTTTCCCTGTGAGGGTGACAGAGCACTGGCACAGGCTGCCCAGGGGGTTGTGGAGTCTCCCTCTCTGGAGATATTCAAAACTCATCTGGATGAATTCCTGTGTGATCTGGTGTAGGTGATGCTGCTCTGGCAGGGGGGTTGGACTAGATGATCTCTTGAGGTCCCTTGCAGCTGTGATTCCTTACATCAGTACTCTTGATTAACACCAATGCACAAAGCCTTTTGTCCTTGAACTTCTAAAACAAAGGCCAATCAAGAAGCTAGGAGTTTTATTTGCAATTTCTAGTGTTTTTAGCTTGAAAGCTTTGGACTCAAAATCCCTCCCTGGGCTTTTCACAGAATCACCAAATATTAGGGGTTGGAAGGGACCTTGGAAGATCATTCTGTCCAACCATCCTGCCAGGGCAGGATCACCTGAGTAGGTCACACAGGAATGTGTCCAGGCAAGTCTTGAATGTCTCCAGAGAACGAAACTCCACTGCCTCTCAGGGCAGTCAGTTCCAGTGTTTTGTCACCCTCACAGTGAAAAAGTTTTCCTTTGTGTTCATATGCAACCTTCTGCAGTCCAGCCTGCACCCATCACCCCTTGTCCTATCATTGGGCATCTCTGAGAAGAGCCTGCTTCTGTCCTCCTGACACTCACCCCTCACATAAATATTAATGAGGTCACCTCTCAGTCTCCTCTTCTCCAGGCTGAAGAGACCCAGCTCCCTCAGCCTTTCCTCATAAGCAAAGTGTTCTACTCCATTTTGTTTGTGGTCACACTGCTGTGGGCTCCTCCAGCTACACCTGAGCCTTCTTGGCTCTCTGTCCACTTTGTCTCCCTTCTACCTGCCCCAGAGATTGCTGGCTTCAAGCTGATCTCTACTTTAATGTGTAGATTACCCCCTAGCCAAATCACCAAATCATATGCTCACATTCTTGCAAGGCCTTGTGGGGGGACTGTCCAGTTCCAGCTGTTTCAATCATCTATAATCAAAAGAATGCAATTATTCTGTTCCCATCTAGATGGTTGGCATCCATCAGGAACATCAGCCCAAGCCTGCAGAATATACTGAACCCTTTCTGAAGTGTTGTAAATTCAATCATCATTGTTGTAATGCCATTCCACCATCACTGCCTCTTCCCAAGATGCAGCTGGAGAGCTAAGGCTCCAGTAGCACCTGGCTTAGCACCAGGGCTCCCCAAACTTTGTAGGCTCTGCTGTCATTTCCAGACACTGCTTTTCAGAACATGAGGTATTAGGCCATGGGTAACTATCCAGGACTTGACTTTGATGCCCCTGCTGTTATCTGGTCTTTGAACTAGTATTATCTATGATGGGTTTTTGTTTGTCTACCTCTTCCTGACAAGGACAGCTAGACACTGCAGTGGAAATGTTACTAAATAGGAATGTAGAATAGAATAGAATAGAATAGAATAGAATAGAATAGAATAGAATAGAATAGAATAGAATAGACCAGACCAGGTTGAAAAAGACCTTCGAGATCATCAAGTCCAACCTATCACCAAACACCATCTAATCAACTAAACCATGGCACCAAGCACCCCATCCAGTCTCTTCCTAAACACCTCCAGTGATGGTGACTCCACCACCTCCCTGGGCAGCACATTCCAATGGCCAATCTCTCTTTCTGGGAAGAACTTCTTCCTAATATCCAGGCTAAACCTCCCCTGGTGCAGCTTGAGACTGTGTCCTCTTGTTCTGGCGATGGTTGCCTGGAGGAAGAGACACCAACCCCCACCTGGCTACAACCTCCCTTCAGGTAGTTGTAGAGAGCAGTAAGGTCTCCTCTGAGCCTCCTCTTCTCCAGGCTAAGCAACCCCAGCTCCCTCAGCCTCTCCTCACAGGGCTGTGCTCCAAACCCGTCCCGAGCTTTGTTGCCCTTCTTGGGACACGTTCCAGCAAGTCAACATCCTTCCTAAACTGAGGGGCCCAGAACTGGACACAGGACTCAAGGTGTGGCCTAACCAGTGCTGAGTACAGTACCTAAGACTACTGGGTTCCATCATGCCCAGCTGCCCTCTGCCATGAAATTGGGTACTCCTCAACAGTGTCAGCCTTGCACCATGCTGTCCAGACTGGACAACTTCCCTGTAGACTAAAAATAAATTTCTTTTCTCCTTCAGAAGCTGCATATAGGGAAATAGGTGTTATGGTAAAGGAAAAGGTTATCTGCAACAAAAGAACAAGCCCTGGCCATCAGCGTAAAACATTCATAAAGTATAGGCTGACAGAAAGGCAGATTATTTCTTGGAGATCATAGACCTTCTTTTTTCCCTTCTTCGTTCATTGGTTTTTACTCATTTCTTGTCTGTTGGAAAACTAATTTCTCTTGTATTTCAGAGGACATGTGCTGAATGACAGATCGCAGGCCAGCCACTTGGCTGATGCTAGCTGACATCTGTACATTAAGCTAAACCAAGTGATCTTTGGCCCTATTAGAAGCAAAGTCAACCATATGTAGGCAATAACTACACACACACAGAGCAGCAAACCCTCCCCACAAACACAGGCCACACTACTTCAAAGAGTAGTAACTAAGTAACTAAGCAGAACAAAGGTCTATCCCTAAATGCTAAGGGTCTTTTTTAATGGCTGATAACATACCATGCCCCACTGAAGCTGAGGACTTTTTACAGCTGAACAAAACCTATCAATCCTCTTTTACATAGCACCACTCAAGGGTTAAAAAAAAAAGAGAGAAAGTATTCTGGTAAGAAGGTCAATATTGTTATCTCTGTTTTTCAGAAAGGAATGCTGAGCAGCAGAGAGTGGAGCTAAGGTGCCTATAGTGCCTTACTCAGAGGGGTGTAGTAGTGCAAAAGAAGACTTCCCCAGTTAAGAAGTCAGAATTGTTATAAAGAGGCCAACCTTGCTTTACTTGAGTGGTTGCAAACACAGCCCTGTTTATGGTAGGAATGTTTCCTGACCACTGCAGACACTAACTCAGCTCCACTGACTGTGCTAAGAGTGCCTGTGGCAGCCAGGACCATGTCTACACTAGGGCATAAGCAGATGAACAAGTTCCTGCACTGTCAGCTGGAGTATGAAATTACAGCAGTTCAGCTGCTTTGCAGGAGCGGCCATGTGCGCACGCGGAGGCTGCTGCAAAGGCAATGCCGCTCATCCCGCAGGGGAGCGACGGAAGCTGTGCCGGTGCGCTGGGTGAAGGAGCTGAGGAAAGGCCAGCCTAGGAAGAAAGCCATATTGGGGGAATTTGCTATCACTTTTCAGCTATCCCAGATGACCACCATTCTAAAACTTCAGTGGCGCAGTGTCTGCAGCTGTAGAGTCAGGCCCTCTGCAGAGTAGCCTGAAGGAAAGAGCCAGTCTCCTGAACCCACAGGACTGCTTGTTGACCCAGGGTCCTGCTCCCAGCTACTCCAGGAAGCAAGTAAATGGTAGGGCAAATTTTATTGTTTGGTTTAACATGAAACTTACAGAGTAATTAGATCCAGTGCAATAAACACCGGGCATTGCAAAAGGGGAGATAACTACATGCACACTGACATGGTGAGTGGCAGATTCCTTTTCTTGGTCCTAGTCCAATCCTTTGCCTGTGAGGAATGGATCATTCATCTCAGAGAAGCCTTTACTGCATGGCCACTGTCCTGGCCTGCTGACCCTGCTTTCCTATGTGCTGTCAGGAAATGGAGAGTGAACCTCGTGCCACAAACTTCAGAGTTCTTCACTGGGGAGAGAGGACAGGATGGCCCACAGGTTCTACACGTGCAGGTGAAAAAGCAGCCTCTCAGGATAACTCATTAACTCAAATTACCTTCCTTTCTTATCTCACTCTGCTGGTAAGTCACACTAACAGCCCTTCAGGAAGACTTTGACTTTGTGTGACTTTTCAGCCTAGGTTGAGACCAGCCTGTTCCTTTACTTGACCAAGCAGCCTCAGTAAAGGAAACTGTAACGCAAGGCTCACTGCTGCAGTAAGGCTGCTTCGTTTGCCTCTGACTTATCCTGCACGAATTGCAAATTGTGGTTTCCCCCTGCAAATCCCAGCAACACCCTCAGCAGCCAGCTAGGCTGTTGGTTGGTCTGCCTTTCAGCTTGACATGGGAAAAATCTAGGAGCAGTTAGTCTCCTGATAGCAATGTGTATAGCAAACTCTGCATCTGTATGTTGTCATGGAGATGCCATGGGATACATCTGAGGGTGTTTGCTGGTTAGGTTTCTGCTGCATCACACATTTGTACAGAAACTGGGTTTTGACGAAAATAAAGTATCCAAAGTTTTCCAGAGCAGAAGTGGAACAGAGATCTGTGTCAGAGCAGGCCAGGTCACCTTATTCTTGAGAGTTTGCACGGGCCTTAATTTTTTATTTTCCATTTAAATTGTTCCTGATTTCATACCGGCATATCATCAACAAGTTGAGAATGAGACCAGTAAAACAAAATAAATCAATCAAGGGGTAAAAGAAGCAGGTTATATGTTTCAAAAGCAACGAGGGGATTGAGTCCATCATCAGTAAGTTTACAGATGACAGCAAGCTGGGGGCAGGTGTTGATCAGTTAGAGGGTGGAAGAGCCCTGCAGAGGGACCTTGACAGGCTGGACAGATGGGCAGAGTCCAAGGGCATGAGATTGAACTCAAGTGCCAGATTCTACACATTGGCCACAACAACCCCATGCAGTGCTATAGGCTGGGGTCAGAGTGGCTGGAGAGCAGCCAGGCAGAAAGGGACCTGGGGGTCCTGGTTGATAACAGACTGAACATGAGCCTGCAGTGTGCCCAGGTGGACAAGAAGGCCAATGGCATCCTGGCCTGTATCAGGAATAGTGTGGCCAGCAGGAGCAGGGAAGTCATTGTGCCCTGTACTCAGCACTGGTTAGGCCACACCTTGAGTCCTGTGTCCAGTTCTGGGCCCCTGAGTTTAGGAAAGATGTTGAGCAGCTGGAAGGTGTCCAGAGAAGGGCAACAAAGCTGGGGAGGGGTTTGGAGCACAAGCCCTGTGAGGAGAGGCTGAGGGAGCTGGGGTTGCTTAGCCTGGAGAAGAGAAGGCTCAGGGGAGATCTTATTGCTCTCTGCAACTACTTGAAGGGAGGTTGTAGCCAGGTGGGGGTTGGTCTCTTCTCCCAGGCAGCCAGTACCAGAACAAGAGGACACAGTCTCAAGCTGCACCAGGGGAGGTTTAGGCTGGATGTTAGGAAGAAGTTCTTCATAGAAAGAGAGATTGGCCATTGGAATGTGCTGCCCAGGGAGATGGTGGAGTCCCCATCACTGGAGGTGTTTAGGAAGAGACTTGATTGGGGCACTTGATGCCATGGTTTAGTTGATTAGATGGTGTTGGATGATAGGTTGGACTCCGTGATCTCAGAGGTCTTTTTCAACCTGGTTAATTCTATTCCATGCTATTCTATTCTATTCTATTCTATTCTATTCTATTCTATTCTATTCTATTCTATTCTATTCTATTCTGTTCTGTTCTGTTCTGTTCTGTTCTGTTCTGAAAATGCACAATGGTAGACTATAAGACTTCTGCAAATGCAGTTGGGCTGAAATAATAAGTCAGGGAATTGCCCTTAACAATTAACCTGAGACATCTGAAACCCCTGTCATTTTCTACCTTCACCTGATGATTTTAAGGTAAGCAACTTTACTGCTTGTGGCCATATTTTTTCTCTTTTCAGTTATCTTCTCACAGATTTAACACAAGGTATTTCTCCTTTTAAAAGGAGAAATAATTAATCCATTTCTAAATTCCGCCTGGTCCATGCATGACAAATCACGTGGCCAATGGAATCATATTCCAAATAATGCAGTAAATGCCTGCAATCAAACAGGCCAAAGATCTGTCAGCTAATTAGGTAATCAAACCTGAGATGTCACCACCAGGTCACAGCCTACACACCATCTTCAATCCAAGCATTTTAAAAGAAATCATTATCTTTGTCTTTCTACATAACATCCTTACAGTGTAGCCTTTTCTATCTATCCACACAGTCAAACCGTTCACCTATCTAAGCTCCCATCTAATCGTGCCAGCTGAATTTTTTTCAGTTGCACCTGGAAGTGACCGCCAGCTGTTGGCCTCCTTCTGAAGCCATTCAGCTTTGACACGACTCTAGAGAAGCTGCTGCCTTTTCATACCCTGCTAGTGCGGAACCGCCGGCTGAAAAAAGCTCCCTTGTGTCTGTTGACATGAATAATCCCCAACATTTTTAATCTAGGCTGCCTTTGTCAGTTGGCTGACACTTGTGCTATGCCATGAATAAAAGCTATTTGATGACAGTAGAGAGAGGGACGTGAGACAAGTGTCTCCATTTCCTGGGCTGTAGGGGAGCGCACCTCTATCGTTTGTCATGTGCAGGAGGGTGAAGATGTTAAAGGCAACCTGAACGCAGCCAGTGATGACGTGGTGCTGCAAGGCAACACAGAGAAGGGAGACCCAAAGCTGCTTCTAATAGCCTGCTGCTTAGTTACGTTCCTTGAATGGCTTTGCTGCTGTATAGGAAACTTAAGTCACTGTAAGTTTAAATAACATACATTTTAATGTATGGACCTACCTAGAGTGTTCAGAGTGTGCCTGCACATGAGTATAGAGAACACTCCTCTTACAATCCAGCTAGAGAAAGTTTAGTTTCCCGCATATGTAAGCAATGGGATTACATGTATGTGCTAACACAGGCGTGTGAGCAATGGGATTAATAATGAATGGTTTACTTAGCAGCAACTGCTGCTCTTCAAAACACCCTTATCCATTTGTACCTATGGAGTGTGCACTGCAGAACCACAAATTCCTGGCAAAACTCTCCAGGGAAATCACATGGAAAAGCAGCTCAGGTGACTCTGCGCGAGTGTGTGTGGAGTGTTAGTGCTAACAAGGAAGAAAAAGAGATTTAAGGTAGAATTGGCAGAGTAAGAAGGAAAATGTTTGGCTAATAGAACATGGGAAGTAGATTGAGGTGTCAGAGGTGCATGAAGAAAAACCACGACTGAACCATCAACAAGATAAAATGAGCAGAAAGGAGGGATGACTGGGGGAGTATAGGCAGGAAGAAGAGTTGGAAGAATGACAGCAAAAGCAAACCAACACCACAGAGGTTCTTGAAAGAGAAGATAGGGAAATTTAATTAGAGGCTGAGAGACATATAATCAGTGGGATTTGAGAGAGATGGGCTGGTGTGTCACAGCTGTGAGACTTTTAGGAGACTTCTGAGCAGTGAAGAAGGTATGAGGGAAAGGAGGACAGCCTGCTGAAATATAAATATCTAGTGCATGAATAAGAGTCTTCTGAAGATGGACAGTAAGGGAAAGGTTGATTTTAAAGAAGCTTTAATACTTCCTAATACTTTAGAAGACAAATCTTACCGATAACCCTTTTATTACCCCAAAACATAACAAAGTTTGAAGGACTAATATGAAGAGAGAGCACGTGGTATAATCAGCAGGCAAAAGCACTTAAAAATACATCCAGAAAAAAACATTGAAAAAATAAACATGTAAAGGACTTTTATCTTCAGGCAGAGCATTCACTTGATTCCAGCTCAAGCTGATCCTTGCCCTGGGTTTTGCACTTACTGATAAGAAACAATAAGCAGACTGACAGGTTAGTCAAAGTTTTCTCCCCACTGAAGTCCATACCAGGGTTTTCTCTGAAACTCTGACCCAGCTGAGAGAGGCACTGCCCTCTCCCCTGTTGTCAGATCAGAGCTTGAGCTGACAAAATGCACCTGCCGTAACGACTCACCAGTAAGGACCCTGCACTTTCAATATAAAGTTTCAAGCACCTGATATTAGTGTGACTTGGAGGAGCTCTGGCATATCTGCCTACAGGCCTGGAATTTGTAGAGCACTGAGCTGTTCCGGGGCACCTTGGAGCTTTGCAGTGGTTATGTTACCTAGGGTGATGCTTCATAGCTGTCTGGGAAAGCAAGGCCTGTGCCCTCCAACGAATGGCTGAGACAAGAAGCTGCATGAGACCATCTGGAGCAGCATGAGAAAAATCAGAAGATGGAGAAAATTATTTTGTCCCAAGAAGAGGGAAAATTGGTGTGCGTACAAAGGCAGTGTCCTGGTGAGAGACAATGAAAAAATGAGGGCATAATTTCCAGATGAGATGTTGAGCAGAAGATGCTTTGGAAAGGTCTGTTAGCCAGATCAGCTTTTGGGATGTGTGACTAACAGCAATGAGCCATAATAATTGTTTTTTAAATGTCACTTTCAAGCACAGTTTTCTCCTGATTATTACTAAAGCACATTCCTGGCACAAAGTACCTCTGTCTGGGGTAGTACTTCTATGCCTGGTAGTACCTGAGGCTGGCACTCAGCTCTAGGCAAAAATGTTAAAACCAGTATATATTTTTTTCTCTTGCAAGGGAGAATCTCACAATTAGGCCATCTGCTACCTTCCACACCAGCAACAGCTCATCCTTGCATTTGTTAGTAGAACCAGGGCTAGCAATTAAATAGTAGCCCTTCCTTCCCACCCTCCTCCCAACCTGAACAGCCATAACCCTTCCTGCTGCACCATGAGCTCCTCTTGTATGGTGCCTACCAGAGATAGCCTTCTTCACCTAAAAAGGGCCAAGCTTCTCTGTTCCCCTGTTATGCAACTGGTCTCTGCCCATTGCCCAGCCTTTTGTCCCAGCCTTGGCTCCCATGAGCCATTGCCACTGCTGTAGGTGGGGAGGGATGATTCTGATATTACAGAGGATGAAGTTGTTGCTCCTTGATGGTTGTGAATCGCATTCCCACATCATGTCAAGCAGTCACAGTCAGAAGAGAGCTGCCTCTGCACCTAATGTGCCTACTTTCACTTAGCTTGAGCCTCCCTGGGACAAATCATCTTTCCAAGTAGACTGAGAAAAGGACTGATAGGCCACACTGATTTCAGCCTTCCTACAGACAGGAAGAGAGGGTCTTGTAATACCGTGTCTCTACAAGTAACTGCACCCGGCATAGAGATACCCACCCTACCTTGCGGTGGTCAGCTGTGGTTGGTGTGAAGCTCAGTGCAGCTGGGCACCGTCACACTTCCATCAAACCTAGCTTCTGCCAGAGCCCAAACAGACCAAATCCACATCCCTGCAGTACACCACAGCCCCCTGGGCAGAGTCCAGTATCTCCTTCTCCCATGTGCTCCCTGCACAGCACTGGCACTTTGGCATGGCAACCACAGCTGCTCTGTGGTTGCATGTAGTTAGCTTTCCCTTTCCATTCCCAGCCTGTGCCCTTGCCCTTGCTGCACTTATCAGACATTCTTCTATCCACTGCCACTCTACAGAAGACAGCTCTCTTCAGCAGGCTGCTGGCAGGTAATGTGTCTGACTCATAATGGGTTTCTTTCTTTTAAGAAAGATGTGTATCTCTGAAGTTGGGAATTTTCTCTCTCTCGCTCAAATTCGTAATCCTGGGATCGCTGCAGTATTCAGCACTTGAGTTACTACAGCCCAGTGGCTGGATGCAGCAGCATGCTCAGGTGCTGAATGCCAAGCCAGGAGCAGATAAAAATGCTGCACAGATTTTATAAGCCACAGAGACCTGGAGCAGCTCTGTGCTCTCAGATACAACGCTTTTCCTTCTTTCGACACATCAAACACGTTAGTGTGCCTGCAGTAGGAACGGAAGACCCAGATGCAGGCAGACCTTGGGCTTGGCTTCACCAATAACTTTTCCTCTGACACTTTTGCAGAAAGCTAAATATTTATGCACTCTAATGAGCATGTGTTTCTTTAAGGGGGCTTGTTCGCTTTGCGCTAATCCGGGTTAAATTGTGAAGCACAACGGCGTTTTGTTTTCCGTGCTGGATGAAGTCACCCTCGGGGCAATCGCTTACTGCGGGGGTCCCTGTGTCACCCAGATGATAAACCGGGGCTTGCTCGGCTCATTTCGGTGAGCTGTGTTTTCACTTGCTGGGCTCTCCAGCTTGAGCAGACATTTGAAACGGGAGGTGGTCTGGGTCGATGGAGATGATGTTTGTCATGGGGAAGAGGACGCATTCGTGCTGCCAGGCAACCAGCTCTGCAGTGCCCGTGCCAATGGCTGGAAACACCTCTGCAGAGGCAGGTCTAGAGAAGGAGCGGCCAGCCCGGGGCTGCTCACTACTGGGGGCCCCCCATCACCCCACAGAGCCCAGGGGGTGGTGCAGCTGCTCCCCCAGGGGCCCCTGCAGAGGTGAAACAGGGAGATGAGGCTGTGTCCCCACCCCTGGCCGTCTGAGGACTCCTGGAGGGAAGGATAGAGCAGAGACGGGGCCAGGCAGGGCTTGTAGGGAGCTCAATGCCCGCTCTTCCTACGGTTTCGGTCAGCATGGCTCAGTGGCCACTGAGGAATACACCCGTGCAACGCAGACACAGCTCAGAGGCTGCCATTTGCATGGTGGTGCTGCGGGGGCTGCAGGAGTGTCTGCAGTGCCCCCTGCCCCTCTCAGCACATGTGGGCATGTCAACCCTTCTGCAGGAAGCTTGCCAGCCCCGGCTGCTCCCCCCTCTCTGTCCTGTGGCACAGCCGGCACAACCCACACGCCCATTGTTCATCCAGTTTTCACCTCATGTGTAAGCCCTAAAGAAACAAAGCCTTCTCGACATCCTTTCTGCTGCATCTTCAGCCACTCCTGGCAAGAGATAAAAGGAGAGGGGAGAAGAGGGACCCCAGACCAGCATTGTTACTGGCATGGGGAAGAGTTGCTGTTTTATGGGCAGCCATGCTATTTCGGCTGATGGGCTCCAGAGGGAAGTCCTGTACTCTACTCTTAGCCTGGGTCATGAATGCCTTCCCCCAAACCTTGCTGTAGTCTTCCACACGCAGCTTGTCAGCTGAGGGTACAATAGGTTTTACTCATGACAGATGTGCACACACACACACATATATATGCATGAAAAACTCATTCAGAAGGATTAGGCAACATTACCACAGGGTGTGCAAAACAGCTGCATCTGCTGCAAGCACGCCCTTTGCTTACTCATTTTGATAAATTACTTTGATTTCTTCCAGTGTCTCACTCCAGGAATATTCTTGCAAAGACAAAATGGAGGCCTTGGTATTAAGCATTTCAAGAAGCTTTCATGCAGTGAGGGTTAGGCCTCTATGATCTTTTATTTCCTGGGGAAATCTTTATTCAGATTTTAATTTAGCCTTTGTTTTACAGTTTAGGGACAGACACCTGGAAGGCCAGGGAACACATTTTGTTCTGTTCTGCTCTGTCCTCTGTGGCCAGGGCTTGGCCCTAAGGCCGGTGGGAGAGACATAACTTACTCAGAGACATGCAGATGACATGTATTCTCACCACTCCAGACAGCTCAAACCCTAGAAATACCATTGTGAGGTGAGAACAGGTGAAGAGAAAGGCGAGACTAGATAATTTATTGCAGCTCCCCCCTATGGTAGTTGCAGATAAATCTCTAGGCATGAAATGCTGTTTGAAGCTGGGGGATGGGAATCATGTCTGGATCCCAGGAGCAATTTACGCTGAGCTTGGGGGCCAGATTCTGTGTGCAGTGAGCAAAGGTGCAACAGCAGTAGTGCCATTCAGAAGCAGTGTTTGTTTCTGAGGCTTCCTCCCATTTCCCCTCAGTTTCATCATTTCTGCCTGTAGCAAGGCAGGTGGCATGGCTTCCCAGTGCAAAAGGTGGTAGGAGATGGAGCACTGCCTCTTTCACTGCCTGTGGGTGCAGGTGACCAAACCTCTACCAGCCTGCACAGCCCGGACTGGGAAGCAGACTGTTAACAGTTCTGCATCATGCTACCTGATGATTCACTCCAGCTACCTTTTCATTCGCTGGGAAACACAGAAGGGAGGCAGGGAGCAGATCCACAGACCCAGTTTCCCCATACCTAAGCTTACCCTTTCAGTAAGCCTATGGCCCTGCTTAAGGGGAGCGTGGAATACCTACCAGAACAAGCACCGTTAAGGATTACTGTTAGGAGGTATGAAGCAAGGATGTAGACTGCAGCCTCAGACTCTCATGAGTCCAAGTAAGAGGTGAGGGGTGAGCTTGAGGGCTGTCATGCAAATTGTGCATGCAGTGGTGATGCAGAGTGCTAGCAGTAGGCCACTGGGCTGGCCTGGAAATAGCTTTTTTAGCAGAATAAAAATACCTGACTTTGACAGCCAGCATGCTGGTTTGTGTATGCATAATTTGCTGCCATCATGCTATAAATCAAGACGAGACTGCTAAAATTATGTATGACCTCATTTGATAGATTATCTAATAAGGAATTTGCTAATGCAGTTTATCACTTTAAAAGCCATACAACTGCTAAGGATGAGTACTTTGCTGCAGCACATTTAAACCTAATTGTCAGAGGAGAAAAGCAAGCGGATTTCAGAGGTGAGTTAGAAGAGCATCCTTATGAGGATGATGTCTTCACTAAATCAGTGGTGCAATGCAGCAAGCAGGGTGGAAAGGAGACTCCTCTGGATAAAGGTACAGACAGCTGCTAGACAAGGCTGCACTGTGTGAGAATACTGCATGGATTCACTGGCCAGTAGAGCCATCACAAGTGCAAACAGTTGTATCCTAACAGGCATGCTTTATTGTATTGTTTGATCTAGTGCTTGTTTTTTACTGTTATGACATTTCAGTTCTGTTTCACTGTCTTGCAAGCAGATCTAAAATCCCTGATATGTGAATAGAAACTACGAGCCTAGACCTCTAACTCTAGCTTGCTATTCTGGTTATCATGCCTGTCAGAATGAAAGCAGGAATTGTTTAGCTGCTATATGTTACCATCAAATATTTTTGTTCTTCCAGTTCTGTGACTCATGTAAAAAGACTGAACATCACTTCCAAGTACACAAACAGAACTATAAAGCAGCTCAAGCCAATGAAACAAAGCTTGTTTTGCAGGTTTGTTAACCATGTATTCTGTTCCAGTCCCAAATTTATTAATCACACAAATGCCATTTTCATTATTGAGGAAGTTATAAAGTTCATTCTGGGGTCTGAATGCCTGTCTACATTCCCGGGTAGTATGATCCTGTTCAGAGCTTCTGAGATAAACATTAAACCTGCTCACAACTCTGTGTATGTGTAGGGAGGGGGAGGTGTTAGAAAAGTGATGATTTTGAACTCAATTTTGGGTTTGGGAAAAATGAGATGGAAACATGAAAGAGCCTACTGAAGGTCACACAGAAAATTGTCATCAGCACCAAAGACTAAAGCTGTGCCTTCCTCAATTCCCATCTTGTCTCCTGACTGCCCAGAGCGAAACCGGCAAACATCCCCTTCCCACCTTCTGCACCTTGACCACATCCTGCCTCATTTGCAGCCCTGCACAGAATGGGGAGTTTGTTACTTGGCAGGGGAAATGCTTTACAGCAGAAATGGGGAAGTGATCATTGGCGTAAGAAGGAAGTAGGCAATTTTACAGAGCACTACTAAATGAATACACTAGGTGAGACCTCCACATTCACTTCAGTGCCTAACTAATGATTTGGGATTGAGCAGAAGCTACTGCTGTCGAGTGAAAAGAAAAGAAAAGCCCAGAGAGTGGTGGTGAATGGTGCCACATCCAGCTGGCAGCCAGGCACTAGTGGTGTCCCCCAGGGATCAGTGCTGGGCCCCGTGCTCTTTAGTATCTTTATTGATGATCTGGATGAAGGGATTGAGTCCATCATCAGTAAATTTGCAGATGACACCAAGCTGAGGGCAGATGTTGATCTGTTAGAGGGTGGAAGAGCTCTGCAGAGGGACCTTGCCAGGCTGGACAGATGAGCAGAGTCCAAGGGCATGAGATTTAAAACATCTAAGTGCTGGGTTCTACACATTGGCCACAACAACCCCAAGCAGTGCTACAGGCTGGGGTCAGAGTGGCTGGAGAGCAGCCAGGCAGAAAGGGACCTGGGGGTGCTGGTTGACAGTAGGCTGAACACGAGCCAGCAGTGTGCCCAGGTGGCCAAGAAGGCCAATGGCATCCTGGCCTGTATCAGGAACAGTGTGGCCAGCAGAAGCAGGGAAGTCATTGTGCCCTGTACTCAGCACTGGTTAGGCCACACCTTGAGTCCTATGTCCAGTTCTGGGCCCCTCAGTTTAGGCAAGATGTTGAGTTGCTGGAAGGTGTCCAGAGAAGGGCAACAAAGCTGGAGAGGGGTTTGGAGCACAGCCCTGTGAGGAGAGGCTGAGGGAGCTGGGGTTGTTTAGCCTGGAGAAGAGGAGGCTCAGAGGAGACCTTCTTGCTGTCTACAACCACCTGGAAGGGAGGTTGTAGCCAGGTGGGGGTTCGTCTCTTCTCCCAGGCAACCAGCACCAGAACAAGAGGACACAGTCTCAAGCTGTTCCAGGGGAGGTTTAGGCTGGCTGTAAGGAAGAAGTTTTACACAGAAAGAGTGATTGCCCATTGGAATGGACTGCCCAAGGATGTGGTGGAGTCACCATCACTGGAGTTGTTTAGGAAGAGACTGGATGGGGTGCTTGGTGCCATGGTTTAGTTGATTAGATGGTGTTGGGTGATAGGTTGGACCTGATCTCGAAGGTCTTTTCCAACCTGGTCTGGTCTATTCTATTCTATTCTATTCTATATCCCAGGGCCTGGGATATCCCTTTATTCAAAACCAATATTTTGGTAGAGCCATACAATAGAGTCATGCAGGCAGATTCCCCATGGCATTTGTAGAGCAGGCCCACCTAAATATTATGATGCCTGTATTGATAATGTAGTCTCAGCTGAGTAGTTGGGACAGTTCCTGTGAGAACTGGAGTCTGTGTTTCTGCTTGAACACACAAAACACAGCTGTGTACCTACATCTGATTGGAGTGACTTATCTACAAAAAAAGGCAAACACAAATAATGGCAATATCATCTGCTTCAGTAAATGCCCAGCTCTAAATGGGAGGAATCACTTGAGGGGTAAGAGTGTAGTTCACATCATGCCACAACACCATTTGTGGTTTTCCCCACTGACATTAACTGCTAGAAAATGAGTTGGTGGATTTTACATTGAAGATGCATCTCCACAACAAGCTGGACTCAGGGCACCTGCTCATTCACCCTAGACTGTCAAATAATCCCCTGGCTATCATTTTCAGTCACAGCTGACATAGTTTAGACAAGTTTTATCGCAGAACTTTCATTAGATATTCCTTCAGCCTTCTCATTTCATGAGCTCATACCCCTACCAAGATAAAAATCAGCCAGTAACACTTCTCAAAGACCTAGCAGTGCTTGTGTGATGCAGGCCGTAGTGGCCAGGCAGAATTTACTCCTTTGCATTTTATCTCCTGATTGTCATCAGCAAATCAAAGTAAAAACAGCAGCTTTGAGCCCACATTATTGCAGTGAGATTCCAAAGGAGATCATGGCAAACCTCATTCAAACCAAGGGATAAACAAAGGAACAAAAAGAGGGCCTAAGTCTGTACCTCTGAAGTTGAATGATTATTTTGAATGTTGAATGATTATTTCTGGGCCCCTCAGTTTAGGAAAGATGTTGAGTTCCTGGAGGGTGTCCAGAGAAGGGCAACAAAGCTGGGGAGGGGTTTGGAGCACAACCCTGTGAGGAGAGGCTGAGGGAGCTGGGGTTGCTTAGCCTGGAGAAGAGGAGGCTCAGGGGAGACCTTATTGCTCTCTGCAACAACTTGAAGGGAGGCTGTAGCCAGGTGGGGGTTGGTCTCTTCTGCCAGGCAACCAGTACCAGAACAAGAGGACACAGTCTCAAGCTGTGCCAGGGGAGGTTTAAGATGGATGTTAGGAAGAAAATCTTCCCCGAAAGAGAGATTGGCCACTGGAATGTGCTGCCCAGGGAGATGGTGGAGTCACCATTGCTGGAGGTGTTTAGGAAGAGACTGGATTGGGGCACTTGATGCCATGGTTTAATTGATTAAATGGTGTTGGATGATAGGTTGGACATGATGACCTCGAAGGTCTCTTCCAACCTGGTCTATTCTATTCTATTCTATTCTATTCTATTCTATTCTATTCTATTCTATTCTATTCTATTCTATTCTATTCTATTCTTCTATTCTATTCTATTCTATTCTATTCTATTCTATTCTATTCTATTCTATTCTATTCTATTCTATTCTATTCTATTCTATTCTATTTATTCTATTCTATCTCAATATGCATCTATTCAAAATGCATGGTTCTCTTTCCTTCTGGGCCAGGAAACCCTGCCGGGTATTTGTATGTACTGTGCTTGGCCATATGGTTAGTAATGCACATATCATAAAATTAGTACTGGTACAATTCTTCTTAAAACACTGCTTATGGGCCCAAAACATCCTGTAGAAGAAACAGACTGAAAGTATACATTGAGGTTGCTCTCTGGTACAACAGGCAAATTCTCCTGCTGTGCAAATCAAAAGGTGGATTGCTTGGAAAACATAAAGCAAACATTCCTAGAAGGACAGAACTACGGTGACCATCAGCAGTTATAGATTGCCCAGAGAAGTCCAGGGGACATAGGAGGAGAGCACTGAGATCATCCCTGAGGACCATATTGCTCTCTTTCAAAGGATGGAAATCCCATCTCACTAAGCATTCCCTTAGATAATTTGAGAGATCTTCACTTGAGTCACCACAAAAGAACAATGTCTGCATTTCCAAGGCTGTAACGATCAAAGTTTTACAGACATCCTATTATGTTCAACTTACATAATCTGAGTACTTAGGTGCTCAGATAATATAGTGATAGAGCTTTATGGGATTAAAAAAGGAAAAGCTTCTCATGGATAATAATAGAACAGGAATGGAATTATAGTGCTCCAGGAATTTGTAAAATACCTCCCATTTTCCTTCTGGCTTTATTGGATTGCTAAGAAGGACTTACTGCAACAAAGATGATGCCTCAAGCCTTATATTATTTATGCTGAACTTTGACTTCTCAAAACAGAATTTTGCTTTTGGGATCAGAAGCTTCTGGTGACTTAGAGACATAAAAAGGCAAAGGTCGAGGTTCAAACAGTAGTCTTAGGAGGGCTGTTTTCTTCCTGTTGAATTGAAACATCTGTGCCAACTTCAGTATGAATTCTGACTCTCATCTGTATGCAACACATTTTGAAATGTATCCATGTATTGTAGAGACAAACACAAAAGTCTTGCACAAGTAGCTGCAGCAGGAGACTGCTGGAATAGAATAGAATAGAATAGAATAGAATAGAATAGAATAGAATAGAATAGAATAGAATAGAATAGAATAGAATAGAATAGCATAGCATAGCATAGAATAGAATAGAATAGAATTAATCAGGTTGGAAAAGACCTTTGAGATCATTGAGTCCAACCTGTCACCCAACACCATCTGATCAACTCAACCATGGCACCAAGCACCCCATCCAGTCTCTTCCTAAACACCTCCAGTGATGGTGACTCCACCACCTCCCTGGGCAGCACATTCCAATGGCCAATCACTCTTTCTATGAAGAACTTCTTCCTAACATCCTGCCCTTGTTTTCATACATACAAGCCATATTATCTCTAATAAAATAAGAATAGCTTCTAATCCAGAGACAGAATGGATGTGTACATGAACAATGAAAGGGGTTCTTTCTCTGAAAGTGTTTCCCCCACACTGCTTCTCATGCCATTGCTTGATTTTCTGAAGCAGCACCTCTCTGGTGGTACTGGTTGATAGCAGGTTGGACATGAGCCAGCAGAGTGCTCAGGTGGACAAGAAGGCCAATGGCATCCTGGCCTGCATCAGGAACAGTGTGGCCAGCAGGAGCAGGGAAGTCATTGTGCCCCTGTACTCAGCACTGGTTAGGCTACACCTTGAGTCCTGTGTCCAGTTCTGGGCCCCTCAGTTTAGGAAAGATGTTGACACTTGAATATGTCCAGAGAAGGGCAACAAGGCTGGGGAGCTGGGGTTGTTTAGCCTGGAGAAGAGGAGGCTCAGGGCAGACCTTACTGCTGTCTACAGCTACCTGAAGGGAGGTTGTAGCCAGGTGGGGGTTGGTCTCTTCTCCCAGGCAATCAGCACCAGAACAAGAGGACACAGTCTCAAGCTGTGCCAGGGGAGGCTCAGACTGGATGTTAGGAAGAAATTCTTCACAGAAAAAGTGATTGGCCATTGGAATGAGCTGCCCAGGGAGGTGGTGGAGTCACCAGCACTGGAGGTGTTTAAGAAGAGACTGGAGGAGGCACTTAATGCCATGGTTTAGTTGATTAGATGGTGTTGGATGATAGGTTGGACTTGATGATCTCAAAAGTCTTTTCCACCCTGGTTAATTCTGTATTCTGTATTCAGCTTGTGCAGGTTATCCCAGGACTCTTCAAGTAGCAGGGATGCAGTTGATCTGAAAGGCAGACTACAAATAAACATACAATGAATGCACAATAAACATGTGCAATGCCCCATTTTTACCACTCCAAAGATTGTTCTTCCGTTGCTACCTCCCTGGGCAGCACATTCTAATGGCTAGTCTCTCTTTCTGGGAAGAACTTTCTCCTCACCTCTGGCCTAAACCTCCCCTGGCGCAGCTTGAGACCGTGTCCTCTTGTTCTGGTGCTAGTTGCCTGGGAGAAGAGACCAACCCCCACCTGTCTACAACCTCCCTTCAGGTAGTTGTAGAGAGCAAGAAGGTCTGCCCTGAGCCTCTCTTCTCCAGGCTAAGCAACCCCAGCTCTCTCAGCCTCTCCTCATAGGGCTGTGCTCGAGGCCTCTCCCCAACCTCATTGCCCTTCTGTTCAAGAGTCTCAATGCCTTTCTTAAATTGAGGGGCCCAGAACTGGACACAGTACATCAACAGTCTGGAAGGTGGTCTGTAAACCTAACATGCCAAACACAGGGAATGCTAAGAGCATCCCAATTTGAACAGCTTCTGTCATGGGAGAAGACTATATTTATGCAAGGATGGATAATTTGGTTTCCCAACAGCTGGGTGATTTGCTGTGGAATAATTTGGTCATTGTTGACATTAGACCAATTGGTACTTTACACATAGGAAGTCTTCTCTGGGAAGTGTGGCCTTCCAACTCCTATGACCAAACACAGGATGGAAAAGGGCAAAAATGATAACAAAGGATTTCAAGTTATGTACTGCCAGAAAGCAGACCTGAACTATCACCAAATACCTGTCATTAAAAACTGGCTCACAACAAATCCACACTTCCTTTGTGGAGTCTCATATCTAAGGCTAGCCAGTGATGAGAGGTAAAATGCCAAACCCTTTTGTTTATTGACAATAGAAGTCTGCCAGTTCTTTGCAGCAATAGTTAAAAAAACAAAGGGAACTACCTATGGTGCTACTTTTCTGTCATTTTGAAACTGTTCTTCAGGATATTGTATTCTTTTCTGGTTTTATTTATTTCCAACTGTCATTGCTTGGCAGGCAAAAAGTCTTGGAATGTGTTATGTCCCAATCCTTCCAGCAGTTAGGTTTTCACAGACCTAATACTCAAGAAAGCTGGAACACATCTAAGATAAATATCCTACTGTCCTCTTTGCTGAGTCCTCCACATCAAGTACTGTACAAGCACAAGGAAATGTCAGGTATTCCACAACTGGATGGAGAACAGACAAGGGAGAGCTCACAGTGAAATGCTGGGAGCTTGCTTCCTGTATACAATGAAAATGGAAGACAAAGCAAAGCTGCTCTTTGATCCCAATAGTGCAAGCCACGTTCTGTTTGCCCCTGTACTGGCAGCCTCCAGCCCATTCTTAACTGCACCCCCACAAGCACAAGGCATTGCCTGCCTCCCTCTGCTGCAAAGTGGCTGGGTCTATGCAGCGTTAATTAGGACAGGATGAGCGTGTGCAGGCCAAATAGGAGTGGAGCCACTGCTCCATCCCAAGGAGCAGCACAACAAACCTTACATGAAGGAGCAGACAGCTCTGCTGCCCAGGGCTTCTTCTGACCCAGGTGCCTTGACTTCACCACTTACAGTGTTTCCCACTCTGCTCCTCCCAGAGGACTTGAAGGTGTTCCCTCAGATGCTGTAATTCAGCCCTTCCAGGCATCAGCCCTGCTCACCCATGCGAGGACAAGAGAGTATTTAGAGCTGAAATAGCCAAAGAATATAGTCAGGAATCTATGATAAAAGCTACAATTTTATGCACCATGGAGCATCCACCAAGGAAATGCACAGAGCTAGTGCCACAAAATAATTACATGTGCAGAGCCCATTGTAAAAACAGCTTTTATGTGCATCAGCACAGCTGGGGACAGTGTTTAAAAATATAATTATGTAATGCATTTTCTGTAGCCCGTGAGCCATTCCAGTGATACCATCAGTCCAGCAAAACTGCAGGCAGCAGTTCCCTATCTATTGGACTGAGCACAGAAACCTTTTTCAGGAGCATTATTTCTCCCTGCCACGAAATAGCTTTGTCTCTGATGTCTACGGGGAATCTGTGTCTCTGTCATTGGCCACTTTCTCTCCTACTTTCACCAATGAAGGAGAAAGAAGCAGGGAGTTATTTTTGGCCTTGCAGCAGACTCCAGCATCTAAATCAGTTAGTTCTGAAACCACTTGGGGTGGTGCTGGTTCTGTTGTAATGGCTTCAGAGGGAGGGAATTTGTGATGCCTGACTGTTAGTGAAAGGAAACAAACCAGCTGTTGTCAGGTAGAAGGGCAAAGCAAGGTTAAGGTGCTGGGTAATGAAGCAGGGTCCAGCCTTTAGTACTGGATTTGTGGCAAAGGATGAGTTGTGGGTTGGACAACACAGAGGAGGCTATTACTAAGGCATGTATAGGCTTCAGTGTAGCAGAAGTTCTCTATTAAAATGCACAAAGGAAACAGGCTTGCAGCTATACTTATTGCTGGCATCCTCCTGCCGTGCCCCCCTCCCCCATTTATTTTATCCTTTCATCGCTTATGGTATGTGAGCTGCAGAAGGCATGGAGGAAGCTTTGATTTCCTCCTTGTTTAATCTGCAGTTGCAGCTGAGTTGAGGTGATGCAACTGTAAATTTCTGAGACAAGGCTTAGCAGTGCTGTTAAATGATAGCAGTACCATATGCAGATATTTATCCAAGACAAAAATAGAATTTTATAGACACTACTTAATGGTCGTTTTTAAAGCCCTAAAGCTTTCACTGCTTTGCAGACAGTAGTGTGTATATCTTGGCCAAATCCTACATGGGAAATTACATTTGACCTATCAAAATCTTCCTAGGAGACCAAGCAAGATTGCTTTTTCATTTAGAAACTTATTAAAGAAATCTGTGCCTAGCTCCATAATACAAGATCCACAGGTGGAAGTAGTGAGATAGCTTCTCTGGCTAGCCAGGGCTGTTGGGCACAGAAATAGGACTTGATGCTAATTTCTAAATATGGGATCTGATATATGAAAAAAGATTTCCTTTACTCTGATAGATGCTGGGTTGTGTGCCACACAAAAAGGCAGAGTGAGAACCAAAATTCAGGTCTCCATATTGCTGCTTACATGCTAGCCTCACTGAGAAATAGGGACACAGCTCCTCGCTTTCTCTCTTCCTCCCTATGAAAATTGTGCTTCTTTTTTCTTAGTGGAATGACATCTATCACAAGTCAGAAACTTGTCACAGCTGGAAGAGTCCATCACTGGCTGCAGTATGACAGAGCCCAGCAAAGTGGGGGCTCTGTGTTTGGATCTCATCTGGATGATGAGCAATGCTCAACCAAATAGTTGCTTGTCTGAAAAACAGGCATAGGCATCATCCAGCTACCCTGTCAAAAGGAAGCGGATACAGGGTCGTTTGAAAGATCTCAGCATCACCATGTATTTGATTCCCAAGAAACTAAGCTATTTGGATGCTTCCTCTCCCATGGAAATCTCTGTAAAATACATTATATAGAATCATGGAATTACTGGGTTGGAAGGGATCTCTAAATGCCATCTAGTCATCCAACCACTCCTCAGTAAGCAGAGACATCCCCAGATAGATCAGGTTTTTCCAAGTCCCATCAAGCCTGACTATGAATGTCTCCAGGGATGGAGTCTCCACCACCTCCCTGGGCAATCTGTTTCAGTGCTCCACTGTTTCAGTGCTCCACTACCCTCATAGTAAAGAAGTTCTTCCTAATGGCCAATCTATATCTATCCTTCTCTAGTTTAAAATCATTGCCCCTTGCACTAGTGCTGCAGGCCTTTGCAAACAGTCCCTTACCAGCTTTCTTGTAGGCCCCCTTCAAGTACTGAAAGGCCACTGTATGGTCTCCCTGCAGCCTTCTCTTCTCAAGGCTGAATAATCCAAATTCTCTCAGCCCTCTAGACCCTCTCCATGAGATCCGTGTCCTTCTTATGCTAAGGACCTCAGAACTGGACACAGTAGTCTAGGTGAGGTCTCACCAGAGCAGAGTGGCAGAATCATCTGTCTTGCTCTGCTGACCTTGCTTCTTTTAATGCAGACAAGGATGTGATTTGCCTTCTGGAGTGCAGTGTGCATACAGATGAAGCTCTCTGTGACAGAGCCTGCATAGATTATCTAGATACAGACTTACATACTTCATGCCACCTCTGCTTTACAAGGAAAGCTAAGACAGTTATCACTGCATTGCCTCCACTGCACAGCCTGCTGTGATACCTGTATGCTCATGGGAATGTTTGATGCCACCTTACACAGTGTTAATGGAAAACCCTGTATTCACTATGTAAACACACACACACACACAAATGTGCATAGATACTGAGCAGAATTTATAGTATTAGCAAAGATTGGGTTTGGGGAATGTTGAGCATTTGAAAGGTTTCTGTAATTGAACTTGAAGAAAACCAAACTTTTGCATATTAAACATAATTTAACATGTGCATTTGTTTATTCTGGGTGCAGGCCTGAGCATAGAAGGTTCCATGTGAACATAAGGGAAAGCTTTTTCACTGTAAATGTGATAAAAACACTCGAATGGGCTGCCCATTCCAGTTGTTGTGGAGCCTCCTTCTCTGGAGATATTCAAGACCCACCTGGATGCATTCCTGTATGACCTACTCTAGGTGATCCTGCCCTGGCAGGGTGGTTGGACTAGATGAGCTTTCAAGGTCCCTTCCAACCACTAATGTTCTATGATTCTGTGACTTTTAAGATGTACTTGGCAGAAATTTTAGAAAAGCATTTCATTAACTCAAGTAATTGCTGCTTTGAAGCACCAGGTGTATGCTATAGTCAGTCAAAATGAAACTACAGAATGGAAGAGAATAGAATAAACCAGGTTGGTTGCCTGGGAGAAGAGAATAACCTCCACCTGGCTACAACTTCCCTTCAGGTAGTTGTAGAGGGCAATGAGGTCACCCCTGAGCCTCCTCTTCTCCAGGCTAAGCAGCCCCAGCTCCCTCAGCCTCTCCTCATAGGGCTTGTGTTCCAACTTCCTACCATGCAGACAAATGGAATGTATAAATAAAAAGTACTTTCAAATTAACTTATTAAGCAGAATTGGCCAGTGACCAACTAAGAAATATGTCAATGTGTGGTATCATCATCAGCTGTGGAAGGTTTGTGGTATGTGTTTGTTTTGATTGTTTTTGTTTCTTTATTTGTTTGTTTTCCTGTAAGATGCAACACTTTATATTCTCATGGGAATTTGTAATTGTCAACTTGAATGTTCTCAACACTTCCAAGTGAGATGCATAGATTCATAGAATCAATAAGGTTGGAAAAGACTTCAGAGATCATCAAGTTAGGTAGGGGCTGGTCTCTTCTCCCAGGCGACCAGCCCCAGAACAAGAGGACACAGTCTCAAGCTGTGCCAGGGGAGGTTTAGGCTGGCTGTAAGGAAGAAGTTCTTCCCAGAAAGAGAGATTGGCCATTGGAATGTGCTGCCCAGGGAGGTGGTGGAGTCACCATCACTGGAGGTGTTGAAGAGGGGATTGGACGTGGCACTTGGTGCCATGATCTAGTCATGAGGTCTGTGGTGACAGGTTGGACTCGATGATCTTTGAAGTCTCTTCCAACCTTGGTAATACTGTGATACAATGAACACACAATAAACATGTGCAATGCCCCATTTTTACCCCTCCAAAGATTGTTCTTCCATTGCTTGACCTTTCAGTGCAAAATCATAAAATCATAGAATCAATAAGGTTGGACAAGACCTCAGAGATCATCAAGTCCAACCTATCACCCAACACCTCATGACTACTAAACCATGGCTTCAATCCCTTTTTGAACACCTCCAGGGACGGTGACTCCACCACCTCCCTGGGCAGCACATTCCAAGGGCTAACAACTCTCTCTGTGAAGAACTTTCTCCTCACCTCCATCCTAAACGTCCCCTGGTGCAGCTTGAGACTGTGTCCTCTTCTTCTGGTGCTGGTTACCTGAAACAAGAGACCAACCCTCACCTGTCTACAACCTCCTTGCAGGTAGTTGTAGAGGGCAATAAGGTCTCCCCTGAGCCTCCTCTTCTCCAGGCTAAGCAACCCCAGCTCCCTCAGCCTCTCCTCATAGGGCTGTGGTTGAGACCTCTCCCCAGCCTCATTGCCCTTCTCTGGACATTAAATACAATGATTCCACACAGTGAGCTGGGTTTTCAAAACCATGCTGTTGAACAGATACTCTCACAAGATTATGAGGCTGTGCCTTGTTTATGAAGGAGATAATACCTTCCTAAGTCTGTTTCAGGATGTGTGATACCAACAGGTGAAGACCACACTCTTCTTTGTGTCTTTTCTAATCCAATTGCAATGGTATCAGCATAAAATGAGTTGAAAAACTGACAGTTTTGGAGCTTGAAATACTATATTTACTACCTTTCAAAGGAAACATGTTAAATAGAGTACTGTCAGCAGATGAGACACTGGGAAGAAGCAGGAATGGACAGGCAACACGACTTCCTCAGGATCACATAACAGTTTCGTAGAGGAATTCACAACAGAGCCCCTGACTTATGTTCCATGCATTGCTAACCACTTCTCAGGTCCAAACTGCTTGCAGCATGCCTTTCTGTAGAAACACCACAACACTGCACTACCACAGGAACAGCAGAGAACATGTTCATTTGAAGATCTGTTCCACAGATCTGGTTTAAGGTTCTTAACACAAGTTGCTTGAAAAGGCATGCTTTGTCCAACTGCAACTCTGTTGCTTAAAATGCTAACAGAAAAACTGATTAAGGAAAACACTTTCAAATAGAAACCGTTTTATATGACCAAAGGGAACCTTCAGAGATGAAAAGGAAATAATTTCACCTTTTAATAATAATTCACCTTTTGGGTGAAGCCTGGTTGTGAATTCAGAGGTAGAAATGTGCAGGATCCCAATGCTGACATCAGCATCGGGGTGGGGGAAATATACATCTATATATATCTCTACATATAGATAGAGAGATATATGTACACACACATAAAAGAAAGTAGTCAAAACCATAGGGAATACCTCAGATTGTATCTGCAGATATTTCTGAGTAGCCACAAAGAGGTTAGTGCTAAGTATATTTATTAGTTAGCAGACTTATCTAGGTGTAACTAAAAGCGATTCCTTGAAGCCAATCAATCATTCTTAAAATATGGTACATATGTGAAACTGTTACCTCCTCCAAAACAGACAACTGTCTTGGCACAGAAGAGTAAGCAATACTGCAGTGTAAACAGTGGGATTTGGTCACAGGTTTGAAGGAGTGTCAGAAGGAGAACCATCAACCTCATGCCCTTAAATTCTTTCAATGCACTTCCTTTAATCCCTCATACTAATGTTATTTATACAGCATTTATTAAAAGTGGTTTCTAATTTCAGGTGCTCCACTTAAGTCACATGACTGCTAGAGGTCTGCACACTGAACTCCAGCTGAAAGGGTGGAAGTAGTGGGCAATATGTACCTAAGCCCATCCACTTCCCTATGATTGCAGTAATGCATTCACACTCTGATATCAAACACCACTGCTCAGCACATGTGGCTCCTCAAGCTGTATTCCCTTAAAACATGGGAGCTGGGGAAGCATTGGCTATTTGGGGACCTTGCATGCAAAATATGTTTAAGTAAGAAGATACCAGCAGATGGATTTCATCAAGCAAAAACATTGAGCAAAATGCCATAGCCATTCCAGATAGTTACAGTGAGTAAGAAATGTGAAACTGAAACCCGTCTTGTAACCACATCTTGGCAGCATGCAGTTGCAGGTAATAATTGTCTTCACAGTTCAAATTCTCATGTACTTTCCTGCCCATGAAACAGAAAGCTGAGAACATGATCATCTTGACTGGCAGAGAGAGCAGGTGGAGGGCAGCTTTGAACTACTTGGAAACCACAAAAGAGGCTCAGCCTTTGGAACAGTAGGTGCTGGTCAGCCTCTTCCAAAGCACCTGATCATCAGATTATTTCCTATTGTCGTAGTTTGGGCTGGGTGCCCTCTGCTACAGGGGTGTTTCCTGTGTCCAGAAGTCCAGCCCAGTGGGTGGACACAGGAAATTAGATATTTCTACCATAATCACTGCACCACTATAAATTTACAACGGGGTCTGGCACTTCCTCTTTCCTTCCTCTCCGTCACCCGGTAACTGGGGGAGATGTCTCCCGGCCATGGGCCTGGTTAAGCCCAAGGCCACGGGGGGATGGGCAGTCTCAGATCTGGCCAGCTGAGACTAGCCTGGGGGTCTTGGGTGCACCCTCAGGGGGGCTGGGATCTTTCTGGGTCTGTTTTGGGGTTTCTCTTGTCACTGTGTTCCTAGCTTTCTGTACACACTCACTGTTCTCTATCTAAACTTTCCATCACTTTTGCAATCCGTTTGTCTGAGTCGTTATTTCTGCCCATGGTGGGGAGGGGGTTTGCCCTAACCCACTACACCTATTACTCACTATGCACAACAGCAGGAGAAGTAGAGGCATATCTCATCAACAAGGGTGACAACAAAAGAACTGTTTTAGGAGAAGATGATAGCCAACTTCTACATGAAGCATCGTCTAAAACCACCGCAAATGTTTCTTTCCCCCATGGAAAAGTGAAGTAGATATGAAGAAATGTCCACAGAAGTTCCTGCCCTCTATCATAGTCTGAATTTTCTAAAATTCATTACTGTTGGTACAGACCTAGACCCAGTTTTGAATGTTTACTCATCTGGCATGTGCACATGAGAAACTAGTCTTGTTCTGAATCTAGACAGTAGATTTGGAGAGCTTAAGACAAGAATGGACCATTAAAATCACCCCTTCTAATCTCCAATATCCCAGAATCACAGAAAACATCTAGTTGGAAGAGATCTCAAAGATCATCCAGTCCATCCTTTGACCCAGTGTAGGGTCAAACTTAAATCATGTCCTTAAGTGCCAGGTCTACACCCTGCTTAAACGCATCCAGGGATGGTGACTCCACCACTGCCCTGGGAAGTCCATTCCAGTGTTTGATAACCCTTTCAGTGAAGAAGTATTTCCTCACATCCAGCCTGAACCTCCCCTGGTGAAGCTTGAAACCATATCCTCTAGTCCTGTTGCTTGACACCAAGGAGAAGAGGCTGCCCCCTCCTCACTCCAACCTCCCTTCAGGTAGTTGTAGAGAGTGATGATGTCTCCCCTCAGCCTCCTCTTCACCAGTCTGAACAACCCCAGCTCCCTCATACGCTTCTTGTAGGCCATGTGCTCCAGGCCCTTCACCAGCCTCACTGCCCTGCTCTGGACATGCTCCAGAACCTTCTTGTAATGAGGGGCCCAGAACTGAAGACAGTACTTGAGGTGTGGCCTCACCAGTGCGGAGTACAGGGGGATGATCACCTCCCTGTTCCTGCTGGCCACCATGTTTCTAATACAAGCCAGGATGCCATTGGCTTTCTTGGCCAACCTGGGCACATTGCTGGCTCATATTTAATCAAATGTCAACCAATAACCCCAGGTCCTTCTCTGAGTCACAGCTTTCCAACCACACATCCCCAAGTCTGTAGCTTACCATGGGGTTGTTGTGTCCCAGGTAGAGGACCTGGTACTTGGCCTTGTTAAACTTCATATAGTTAGCCTTAGCCCATCGGTCTAACTTGTCCAGGTCCTGCTGCCAAGCCTCCCTACCCTCTAGCTGACTGACACAGCTACCCAGCTTGCTGTCACCTGCAAATTAACTGAGGGTGCATATATTAGGCTGGATGTTCGGAAGAAGTTCTTCATGGAAAGAGTGATTTGCCATTGGAATGTGCTGCCCAGGGAGGTGGTAGAGTCATCATCACTGGAGGTGTTTAGGAAGAGACTGGATGGGGTGCTTGGTGCCATGGTTTAGTTGATTAGATGGTGTTGGGTGATAGGTTGGACTCGATCTCGAAGGTCTTTTCCAACCTGGTTAATTCTATGCTATGCTATGCCATGCTATGCTATGCTATGCTATATCACCACCCTTTTAATTTCAACTCAGTTACCCTGTATAGAACCAAATAACCATCTATTTAAGTAAATATCTGTCTAAAATGTGTCTTCTGAAAAAGTATTATTTAGTCTTATCTTAAAGAGGAGGAAGTGAACAATCACTGCTCAGGAGTTTTTTTTATCACCCTTTCAGAGTATGAGCCAAATTTCCAGTTTGAACTTGCTTAGCTTCAGGCTCCATCTGAGAGGTATTTCACCAGTCTCCACACATTCTCTTGAGCCTTCAATAAGTTTTTGGTGATGCACAGTACAGTCTTACTGTGAGGGTACTTTATACTGAGCAAATCAACACTTGACCTTCGTCCTGATAAAGGTCAGTAGGTTCTCCAATAAAGATCCCAGGCCTCAGATCTGTTTGTGTTTTTCTGCACAATCTTTAATCAATACCTAGGCAGCAAATGTGTCTGTTACTGCATGTCAAAGAGGAAAAAAAGACATTAATGATAGAAAAGGAACATAGGAGGAGAAAGCCTAGGTACCCTAAACAACAAGACTACAAGATGACAAAACACAGTTTTCAGGTCCAGACTTCATCTGTTTGTTACTTTGTTTCCTTAAGTTCAAACCTTACCTCTATTTCTCCTAGACACACAAGACAAAAAAGACTAGAGACAACATAGTATTCCCATGGCCAAGAAAAAATGTAGGCACTCTGCATTATACGAAGACTGCTTGGCTGCTGGGCACAACGGGGTTCAGACAAAAGGTTGCAACTAGAGAAGAGTGAAGAGCATAGCCAGAGAGTGTGGAGCTGCTGGGAGGCAGCCCTGCAGGGCTGGCCAGAGGGACATTTGCAGCGGTGCACTCCATCCTGCTGCCAAGTGCAAGCTGGGACTGCTTCCACTCAGGCCTTCTGTAGGTCATCTCTTTTGACCTGGAACAGGGCACTGGTATTTGGGCTCCAGGCCGTGGCTATTCAAAGACTGAGTTCATATTTGCTAAGCTGTTAATTACTGTGTAGGACTTAGTTTAATACCAGTGACACAGCAGGAAGTATCTCAAAGCCTCTAGTTTGCCATTCTCCACCAGTACCAAGGGAACTCTATACCACTTCTTAGTTCACATTATGATGTCTTTAAGAATTACCAGATCACAGTTTCCAGAAGGAGCCATCCTAGGAATGGCATACGTTTAAAAGAAAGGCAATTTCCAATTACTACAGTCTGTAAAAGCCAGAGATCAGATTCAATTACACTGCACTTTGCAACTTACAATGTGTTGGAGCTCATTCCAGCAGAGGCTTGTTAAAATGCTCTCTTGCTACAGACCTTCAGAATATGCTTACCTACTGAAAATGAAGAGGCTCTCAGTCCAGAGCCTCACCATAGCCTTAGCCATCAAAACTCAGGCCAGATCATCTCAGCTTCTGCTCAGAAACTGCTTAGACAAGGATGGCACATAGCTGCGTCTAAGGCAAATAAAGGAAACTTGTGGGACACTGAGAAATGTTAGTGTGAGCCTAAATTGAAAATCTGAGTTCACCAGAATGCACAAATATGCCATTCACATTTTCACAGACACACTCACCTCTTGCATGCTCCTAAACCCAGAATTTCAGTGTCCTACTTCAGTTCTCTTTTTTCTTTTTGTCTTCATATTTTTTAAGAATTTGGCCCTCCTGGTTTTACAGCTTGGTTGCTGCTGCTGAAATACAGAATACAGAATACTTATTTAGAATGAGATTTATTTAGTATAAACCAAACCAGGTTGGAAGAGACCTTTAAGATCATCACGTCCAGCCCATCTACCAATCCAACCCGCCTAAACAATTAACCCATGGCACCAAGCACCCCATCAAGTCTCCTCCTGAACACCTCCAATGACAGTGACTCCACCACCTCCCCAGGCATCCCATTCCAATGGGCAATCACTCTCTCTGTATAGAACTTCTTCCTAACATCCAACCTAAACCTCCCCTGGCACAGCCTGAGAATGTGTCCTCTTGTTCTGGTACTGGCTGCCTGGGAGAAGAGACCAACATCTGCCTGTCTACAACCTCCCTTCAGGTAGTTGTAGAGAGTGATAAGGTCACCTCTGAGTCTCCTCCTCTCCAGGCTAAGCAACCCCAGCTCCCTCAGTCTTTCCTCATAGGGCTTGTGTTCCAAACCCCTCACCAACTTTGTTGCCCTTCTCTGGACTCGTTCCAGCAAGTCAACATCCTTCCTAAACTGAGAGGCCCAGAACTGGACACAGGACTCGAGGTGTGGCCTAACCAGTGCAGTGTACAGGGGCAGAATGACCTCCCTGCTCCTGCCGGCCACATCGTTCCTGATGCAGGCCAGGATGTCATTGGCCCTCTTGGCCACCGGGGCACACTACAACATAGTGCAATACAGAATAAACCAGGTTGGAAAAGACCTTTGAGATCACCTAGACCAACCTATCACCCAGCACCATCTAATCAACTAAACCATGCCACCAAGCACCCCATCCAGTCTCTTCCTAAACACCTCCAGTGATGGTGACTCCACCACCTCCTTGGGCAGTCCATTCCAATGGCCAATCACTCTTTCTGTGAAGAACTTCTTCCTTACAGCCAGCCTAAACCTCCCCTGGCACAGCTTGAGACTGTGTCCTCTTGTTCTGGTGCTGGTTGTCTGGGAGAAGAGATCAACCTCCACCTGGCTACAACCTCCCTTCAGGTAGTTGTAGACAGCGATAAGGTCTCATCTGAGCCTCCTCTTATCCAGGCTAAGCAACCCCAGCTCCCTCAGCCTCTCCTCACAGGGCTGTGTTCCAAACCCCTCCCCAGCTTTGTTGCCCTTCTCTGGACACCTTCCAGCAACTCAACATCTTTCCCAAACTGAGGAGCCCAGAACTGGACACAGGACTCAAGGTGTGGCCTAACCAGTGCTGAGTCCAGGGGCACAATGACTTCCCTGCTCCTGCTGGCCACACTGTTCCTGATGCAGGCCAGGATGCCATTGGCCTTCTTGGCCACCTGGGCACACTGCTGCCTCATGCTCAGCCTACTATCACCTAGTACCCCCCAGGTCCCTTTCTGCCTGGCCGCTCTCCAGCCACTCTGACCCCAGCCTGTAGCACTGCATGGGGTTGTTATGGCCAATGTGTAGAAGGTTGATAGCAAAAAAATTGCAAGTACAGAAAACAGTTTACTTTTCTAAACTTGTTCCAGAACTGAGTTCGACCCACTCACAGATTTATTCTTTCCCCCTTTTCTGCACATCTACTTGTATGTGCCTTGTCAAACACCAGAAAACATGAAACTACAGCAGAGGAGGAGAGCACCAACAGAAATAACAGCACACGTCTTTCTCAGGAATTAAAGATGAGACTAATTTTCCAACAAGGAAATTGCCAGAAACAATGAACTGATCCTCTAATGAGACAGAACAAAATGATCTAAAACTTGTTTAGGAGACTAGACACCAACAAAAGTAGTTTCCATTAAATCTTGCCCTATTAACAATGGCATAGTGTGAAATTAGCACACTCCTGAATGGGCCATTGACCTCACATCATGATTATTTAACCTACAGTGTAATGGTGCAGAGCCCCATGAGAAAAACACAGTTCAAAGTGGGCAGCTGCCACTGCAGATTTAACTTTTGTCCTGGGATGCATGGGTGGAGTCCAACATGATGGCATTCAACAAGTCCAAGTGCCAGGTGCTGCACATTGACCACAACAACCCCATGCAGTGCTACAGGCTGGGGTCAGAGTGGCTGGAGAGCAGCCAGGCAGAAAGGGACCTGGGGGTGCTGGGTGATAGTAGGCTGAACATGAGGCAGCAGTGTGCCCAGGTGGCCAAGAAGGCCAATGGCATCCTGGCCTGCATCAGGAACAGTGTGGCCAGCAGGAGCAGGGAAGTCATTGTGCCCCTGTACTCAGCACTGGTTAGGCCACACCTTGAGTCCTGTGTCCAGTTCTGGGCCCCTCACTTTAGGAAAGATGTTGAGTTGCTGGAAGGTGTCCAGAGAAGGGCAACAAAGCTGGGGAGGGGTCCTGAGCACAAGCCCTGTGAGGACAGGCTGAGGGAGCTGGGGCTGCTTAGCCTGGAGAAGAGGAGGCTCAGATGAGACCTTATTGCTCTCTACAACTCCCTGAAGGGAGGTTGTAGCCAGGTGGGGGTTGGTCTCTTCTCCCAGGCAACCAGCACCAGAACAAGAGGACACAGTCTCAAGCTGTGTGAGGGGAGGTTTAGTCTCGATGTGAGGAGAAAGTTCTTCACACGAAGAGTCATTGGCCATTGGGATGTGCTGCCCAGGGAGGTGGTGGAATCACTGTCCCTGGAGGTGTTCAAAAGGTGATTGGATGTGGCACTTGGTGGCATGGTTGAGTAGTCATGAGGTGTTGGGTGACAGGTTGGACTTGATGATCTCTGAGGTCTTTTCTAACCATTTTGATTCTATGATTCCATTTTGTGAGTTCAGTTCACATTTCTTTTGAACATTGTGCTCCTCTCTGCATTTCCTTTTGTGAGCTTGCCTTACCAGGTGTTTGCAATTTATTTTTTTCTCAGGTGTGGTGGAAACCATAGATAATTATCTGCTATTGTTCCCACTAAGAAGCAACTATCTTACCAGTGACATGAGTTAAAGGGGTTTTGCATAATCAGGGTAAACCAGAGTAATTTCAGAGGAAAGCATGGAGTGAAGCTCAGATTGCATAAATTGCTCCAAAGTCACAGGAGGAACCAGGTCGTATAGCAGACAGCAATCTAAAACCTAGATTTGAGCAGGTGTCAGTTGACTCTCCTGCCCTGAAGAACGATCAGAAAAAGCACCAGGGGAGGACAAACAGGAACAAATCCTGAAGGAGCTGCAAGCATGAGAGCCCTAGTTCTCCGAGAAGTCTAACAATGGCAAAAGCACACAGCAGTGTGCAGTGCTGCTTGGTCTTTCCTCTCCAGCCCGCAGGGAGTACAGCTGGAGCAGCACTTGGGCAGCATCCAAGAAGGGGTTGTGTTCCTAAACAGTGGGGCTAAGGAGGTTCCAAGGAAAAGGTGAAGTTGATTTTGGCAGCCTTGAGGAAAATCCCAAGGGAGTTTGAGGTGAAATGAGGCGAAAGCTAAGAGACAAGCAAACTTGGAAATGGAGCAGCTGCAATATCCATCAAAATGGAAGTCACATACAGGTTAAAGATGAAGACATAGCTACTGAGCTGCAAAAGTATCACTGGGAAAAGGAGCCAGGCAATTCAGTACCAAGGGAGCTTCAAAGCTCTGTGTTTTGTGCTAAACAAACTAAATGTTAACAGGAGACATTGACATGGAGTTGGCTCTTATAAGGAAGAAATTTCCCTCACTCCTCCCAGCAAGGCAGCAAGCCAAGCTGAAAGCTGATGATCAAAGGTCAGTTGCCGCTCCCGAATCTCACTAGTTACCAGGATCTCCACTGGAAACAAATGCTTTCACACCACAGTTGAGCATGTTTATAAAGGTAGCTGAAAGCTGCATTTCAATTACTGCAGAGGTAATACACTTTGGGTTCTGGGCAACATCAGTATGTGAGATATTTCAAGTGGCAGCGAGTCAATACTCCATTACCAGCAGCTCAGCAGGCAAAGTGCCTGCTGGGAACAGGGACACAGCTATGCTCTCCGCTCCCGGGAGGGGGCCAGGGTGGGGAAGTATCCAGCACTGCTGCTCGCCCTGTGCTAGGTTTTTTGGGTAAACTGGAGAGCTTTGGTTTCCAGGATTATCAGCTCAGCACCACTACTGGAGTCCTACGTTTGCTGTAATAGTGTTTCAAAACCAGCTCCAGAAGAAAATCCAGGTTTCTGCAGAGGAAAAGGCTGCTATCATGAGCTTTGAAAGGCAGCTTTGGTCTGAGCTGCTCAAGTATCTCTCCTGTTGGTCTTAGTAGCCCACCTACCTATGTTCTTGGCACTTCTGATCTTTGAAGTCTTTTCCAACCTTATTGATTCTATGATTCTGTTGGAAAGTACTATTTGTATCACATACAAGGGTCATGCAGCTGAGGTTGCAGAGATAATTACGTTTAGGGAAGGAAACATGCAGCATTTCATGTCTCCTGCACAAGAGAACCTTTGGTTTCTCTTAGCTTGGATGCTGGCTACAAACAGTATTCCATGCTTTGACCTTGAGCTGCTGAGATGTAGCTTCTTGACCAGAAATTGAAACAATATTTGAGTGTTGATGAGGGGTGGTACTTTAAAGCAGAGTGTAATTGGCCCATTGATAGTAGATAGTCCCCCTAACCTACCTGAAATTTTCTGCCTCTCCCAGAATTGATCCTGGTATGAACAGGGACTTCCTTCACTGCCTATAGAAGTAATTTACAGGGGGGAAAAAAAAAAAAAAAAAAAAAAAGATAAAAAATACTAAATGATCCAGCTGAAAGACATTATACTGGTTAACAGAGAATTAGGGAATTGGGCTTTTTTGCCCATGAGACTGTTCCTGGCAACTCCATCCTGCTATGGTACAGGCATACACCATAGTGCTTCATAGAAAACCAGCAAGAGAACTGGCAAAATATTGCTGGGCTAAAATGAATCATAGAATCAATAAGGTTGGAAAAGACCTCAGAGATCATCAAGTCCAACCTGTCACCCAACACCTCATGACCAACTAAACCATGGCTTCAAGTGCCATGTCCAATCCCCTTTTGAACATCTCCAGGGACAGTGACTCCACCACCTCCCTGGGCAGCACATTCCAATGGCCAACAACTCTTTGTGTGAAGAACTTTCTCCTTACCTCCAGCCTAAACCTCCCGCAGCTTGAGACTGTGTCCTCTTGTTCTGGTGCTGGTTGCCTGGGAGAAGAGACCAACCCCCACCTGGCTACAACCTCCCTTCAGGGAGTTGTAGAGAGCAATAAGGTCTCATCTGAGCCTCCTCTTCTCCAGGCTAAGCAGCCCCAGCTCCCTCAGCCTTTCCTCACAGGGCTTGTGCTCAGGACCCCTCCCCAGCTTTGTTGCCCTTCTCTGGACACCTTCCAGCAACTCAACATCTTTCCTAAACTGAGGGGCCCAGAACTGGACATAGGACTCCAGGTATGGCCTAACCAGTGCTGAGTACAGGGGCAGAAAGCTGAAAAGGAAGTAAAATATGATATATCCACAAACACTGATTATGTTGTGGGTGTTAATGGAAAACATAACTTTTCTTTATTGAGCTAAACAGTAATTGGGACTGAACATAACCCAAGCTTAATATGCATCAAGTAAAGAAGTAAAATTGTAAACTTGATTTTATTTTTTAATTAACAAAATTCACTTGGGTGACAGTTGGCATGAAATCTATGCAGGAATTAAGACCCACTTCAATGCAGAGAATAAGACTTCAAGCCATAGACTTCTCTTTTCACGAGGGCTCATTTCATCCTTCCAACAGGCAGAGAAAGGAATGGAAGAGAGGAAACCAATGCAACAGCTTCAGAAAAAGAGAACAGTCTAACTCACAGGTTGGAAAGTAGCAGCTCAGCATGCTTTGTGGGTTTTCCTCCCCCTTTTAAATGATTGTATTATTCCTCCACAGAGTGTTCAAGTTCCTTGAATGTTCATTGCTTCAGAAAGGAATTTGAGTGGAGTGGGAGTGCATAGCCAGCTATGTGATTTGGATTACCTACAGCTTTCTCACAAAAATGCAGATTTATCTCTGTGTCAGCTGACTTAGGAAATATGCCAACTAACTAGGTAACACACAAGAAAAACAATAGGCCAATTATTTTCTTAGCAATTACCATTTCAATTAAAGTTGGGAGCAATTTTTGTTCAGGTCTTTGTCATATTGTCAAAACATGTTCAAACACAAAACTGCTGGTTGTGCAGCAAATAATCCTTATGTCACTCAGTGTCTAAAACCCTACAGTGACAGAGATCACTGCACAGGACATTTCCATACTGGTACAGAGCTTCCTGACTTCACTGTGGCTCCTCAGGGATGTGGAGCTTGCTGTGCAGAGTCCACATCAGCAAAAACCATCAACCAAACTTTGCATATTACCAATAAACCCCAGAAGATTTCTGTGTACTTTCCTTGCCAAAGCAGTGTCACTGTGGAAAAACTGAAGTGAAGTGATATAGGGCTTTCCTGCTCTGTATCAGAACAAGGAGAAGCTGCCTTTCACTTGCTGCTGTTCTCCTAGGTCTGTGTATTCCAGCTGACCTTTGAGCAGGGCAGAGATCATAGTGCAAAAAGCAGCATTGTAGTTCAGCTCCCTTGAAATACCTGGTTTCCATGAGAAGTTTAACCTCATTATCATCAACTCCCATTGTCACACTTGAAAAAGGGCCCTTGAAATCCACAGGCTATAACTTAATCAGTGCTGCAACTCCCACAGAGCACTTAGTACTAAAACAAAGATGACTGTATTTCTTTGGAAGTTGGTCGCATTTAATTCTGCAGATGGAAAAAATTAAGCCATCACACATATCAAATTCACCCACTTCAGTTACTTTGCATGTAAGTCTTGATTTCACTAGTTGTTCTGTATGCCATATCCATTTTGTGCAAGAAAATGAAAACCCCAGCCAGTCAGGTCCTGATGAAAGCTCTGACTCATTCTCATATTTATCTTTGCTCTAGGGCCTTTCTTCCTAACCTTTATACTCTTTCTCAGTAAGAAAGCTAAGGGGAAAAAAAAAATCTTTTACCTCTCAGCTGCTAATGCTAGTGAGAGTAATGGCTTTTGTTCACAGCCTTAATATAGCATCATCAGCATTCCCCTCCAGGTTTTCCATGAAACAGCCCACTTCATCTCATCACTAGTCACCAAAGTCAGTTGAAATGTTCCTATGGATTCCAAGGGGCACTAAATAAGTCTTTACAAAACCCAACTTATGCAGTTTTACTAAAAACAGAATACAGAATTAACCAGGTTGAAAAAGACCTCTGGGATGATCGAGTCCAACCTCTCACCCAACACCATCTAATCAACTAAACCATGGAACCAAGCACCTCATCCAGTCTCATCCTAAACACCTCCAGTGATGGTGACTCCACCACCTCCCTGGGCAGCACATTCCAATGGCCAATCTCTCTTTCTGTGAAGATTTTCTTCCTAACATCCAGCTTAAACCTCCCCTGGCACAGCTTGAGACTGTGTTCTCTTGTTCTGGTGCTGGTGGCCTGGGAGAAGAGACCAACCCCCACCTGGCTACAACCTCCCTCCAGGTACTTGTAGACAGCAATAAGGTCTCCCCTCAGCCTCTTCTTCTCCAGGCTAAGCAACCCCAGCTCCCTCAGCCTCTCCTCACAGGGCTGTGCTCCAAACCCCTCCCCAGCTTCGTTGCCCTTCTCTGGACACCTTCCAGCAACTCAACATCTTTCCTAAACTGAGGGGCCCAGAACTGGACACAGGACTCAAGGTGTGGCCTAACCAGTGCTTAGTACAGGGGCACAATGGCTTCCCTGCTCCTGCTGGCCACACTGTTCCTGATGCAGGCCAGGATGCCATTGGCCTTCTTGGCCACCTGGGCACACTGCTGCCTCATGTTCAGCCTACTATCACCCAGTACCCCCAGGTCCCTTTCTGCCTGGCTGCTCTCCAGCCACTCTGACCCCAGCCTGTAGCACTGCATGGGGTTGTTGTGGCCAATGTGTAGAACCTGGCACTTAGATGTGTTAAAGCTCATGCCCTTGGACTCTGCCTATCTGTCCAGCCTGGCAAGATCCTTCTGCAGAGCTCTTCCACCCTCTAACAGATCGACACCTGCCCCCAGCTTGGTGTCATCTGCAAATTTACTGATTACTGACTCAATCCCCTCATCCAGATCATCAGTAAAGATATTGAACAGGATGGGGCCCAGCACTGATCCCTGAGGGACACCACTAGTGCCTGGCTGCCAGCTGGATGTGGCACCATTCACCACCACTCTCTGGGCCTGGCCCTCCAGCCTGTTCCTAAACCAGTGCAGGGTGCTGCTGTCGAAACCAGGGGCTGACAGCTCTTGACAGATCTTCAATCCTAATCTCTATGGATGTCCTGCATCTCCTAGCAAGCCCATTTCTCTTCTCATGTGAGTTTGTTTGCTGCCTTCATTTAGTGTAAATAATGCATAATTATGGTTGAGACCCTGATCCTCTGAAGGGTCCAGCTCACTGTATGACAGGATGCTGAATAGAGATCTGCACGTGGGCTGGTTTGGTCAGTCAGCATTCAAGTGCTCATTTCACCTGATTTTCTGGGTCATCTGCTGCAGCTCAGCAAAGCAGATAGACAAGTTTAACTTTAAACATAGGAACAGCCCCTAAGAATCAAAAGTAGTGACATTGCCTACTCACCTAAGTAAAATGCTTAATTGCATCAGATCTGATGTGACCTACCTTTGGCTCTGGATTTAAATGCCAGAGACTGTAGTTATCACTTGCTGCTTTAAAGGAGCATAACAAGTCCCTTTTTGAGATACTGAACTGCATCAGGTTTAGCTAATGTCGGGGGAGATCATGAGTCCTTTGGAAATCTCTGAAATTTAGGTACATGGTACATAAAGATTGTACAAACAATGCAGCTAAATAAGCAAATTTGGCCATAAAAGTAATTTAGTGAGGAAAAAAAGAAGACAGAGAAGATGAATTAATGGGAAAGTACTCTTTTGTAAAATTATTTGCCTAATTTCCATGTAACCTATCAACAAATCTTGGAAATTACTTTGGAGATTTCCAGTCACTGAAGCACTATTGCCAGCTTCCTATTTCCATGCCACAGAGATAAAGACACACTGAACAATCTCCCTTGCTTCTCTGTTGCTTTTAGGCAACTTTTCCACTATTTTCTACGTGGTGACATTTTTAAACAAGAAGAGAATTCCACCTAGCATCGCACACTGTTCCTCTCCTTCCTTCCACTCCTGAGGTTCTGCAGAATCTATGATTCACCTGTGCTGTGTGCACAGAGTGAAGGGGTTGCAGACTGGCTCCAATTAAAATTTGTGATGGGTTATGCCCATCCTGAAAGCAGGAGGGGGAGGGCTTGTGAGATCTTTGCTCTCCCTGGAGGGGGTTTTCCCCCTGGGAAGCTAGTTAGTCTGTTCCACTCCCCCTCCCTGTCCAGCAAGCCTATAAAAAGGAAGACACTGCAGCCCTTAGCTCTCTTTTTGGCTCCTGCCTTCCCTGGACAAGAACTGGCTTCCTGCTTTTCTGCCATGTGATCAGGCCTGGTCCTCTCCCTGCTACATCTACACCTCTTCAAAGGACTCCAAAGGACTGGTTTTGTATACGTACTTACCCCATCCATCCTTGTTCCTTACCCCTGTGAACTCTTCCTGTTATTGTTATATATTGTTTAAATAAACATTTTCTTTACCTCTCTACTTCCAAACCAACTCCAGATTATTTCTCAGTGGATTTGCCCCCTTCCCTTTTTTTGTTCTCTATTGGGAAAGAGGAGGGGGGAGCGGGGGAGGGATTCTCAGTCTTGCCCCCATCTGAGCTCTTAAATCCCAGTTAAGGCTCAAACCAACATAAAACCGAAGACATACTTTGAGACATAAGGCCAACTCCACCAGCTCTGAACTGCCACTGCAGCACACTTCTTGGTGCAGAGACTGTCATGAAGGCTTGAAGAGAGACCTTAGAAAGCTGCATTTCTGCCAGTCCTCCTGAGATTCACTGCAGCAGGATCAGAAAGTTAGGTCACTATTTATTTCCACATTAACTCCACTGAATAGGAGCGGCCCAGCTACAAGCACTAAAGTAAGAGCAAGTTTGGCCTTTAATTCAAACCCTGAGACTTGACACAAGCCTGAAAATGTAATAGTAAATAGCTTTTTTAAAATGTTCCATTTCCTTTGAGTATATGGATGCACTTACCTCCAGGGTTGCAGCTACCAGCCAAAATATCTCCATCTCCAGAGATGAATAGTTAGTGAGATTATGAGATCATAGCCTGAAATTAATTCCCTGGTCCAGCTTCAATTCATGAATTCTGCACAGTGTCTGAGGGAACACAGTGCTTCTCAGCTAGAGATGACTTGTTAATAAACAAGATTATTTTATGAACACAGAAATTAGAGAAGGTCAATAAACAAGCCCTATTTCAATAACATCTTCTGTATTTTCCCCCAGGAGAACCAGAGCGGCAAGCGAATTTGTGTTCCTATGAAAACTCCAGCTCCACATACACTATTACTGTTAATCAGTGCTGTTAATTGCTCTGGGGCAAGCATGTTTACATCAGCTGAGGATGAGGCCTCCCCCTGCATTCGATTCATGTTTGAAATCAAAGATAGCAATCCTGATACCAAACAGAGAAAGGTGCAGGAAGAGCCAAGAAGTGCAGAGTGCATCTTAGGCAGAGAGGCTTTATGCTGTTAGAAAGAGGTCCTAATTAAATCATCCATGCTGGTAAATGAGTGATGGTCATTTTTTTGGCTGAGCAATAAGCAGGAGAGCTTAACAGTCTGTCAAAACATTTTATCCCTCTCATGGCCATTTTCAGCCTACCCATGGCCTGCCTTTGGAGGTATCACCATATTAAAAATGCTCTTCCCTGAAGGTATTTCCACGCTGCACCAGATGTCATTGACTTGGCACTATTTGAAGGGTCTATTAAAAGTAATGTGATTAATTACTTGGGTTGTCATCACAGCACTGCCTTTGAGATATTTAACATGGTTTGATAGCCTAATCCTGGAAAGTGCTGAGCACCTCCACAGTCAACCACGGATGCTGAGACAAGGGCCAGTGCAGGCTCCCCACTCATCCTTAGGTCCCCTCCTGATGCTACTGCTGTGTGTGTCACCCAGCATGGGGTGCACCACTTCCAGGAGACTCGACCCAGCAACAGGCACTGCAGCCAGCCCTGGGTGATGATTGGAGTACTGAACCCTGTAATCCTGTATTAGCTGATGATTTGGGAAAGTGATACTTGCTGAAGTCTGGAGTGGAGTGCCAAAGTGGAGGGGCATGACAAGGAGGGAGAAGCAGACAGGAACTTCTATGTACTGACCATAAACCCTGTTGCCTTGCTGAAGAGACTGATTATATGAAATCTTTGGTGATAACAAGGAGGGGGAGAGGAGTCAGGAGTAAAGTTGAGCCTGGGAAAGGGGGAAAGCAATCTGTTTTTTCCTACGTGTTTTAGCTCTTCCCCCCTCCAGCCCCCCACTTCCTAATACCCAAATCAGTAACTAAGTGCACATAGAGCAATTGGCAATATATTATTTTTTTCTCAGGTCTAGCCTGTTTTGCCCACGATGGTAACTAGAAATGATCTCCCTGTCATCTCATCAAATAAGCTTTCTCATTCCCATTGCTCCTATTCTCCCCTTCCTGTTGAAGGCATGGAATGAGCGAGCAGCTGGTGGGAGTTTGGATGCCAGCCATGGCCATCCCACCACACTTACATACTAAACGTCTTACGTGGACCAATGTTGATCCACGTGCGTGGAACCGAGACGTACAGCACATATGGAAACCTCAGTGAAAGGCAGTGGCTTCTGCTGCCCTCTGAGTACTGAATGCAGTCAGAGCTAGACCTCCACCTTTGCCAAACTATCTGACTGCATCTTATTTCTTTATAAGGAAGTGTCTCTTGGGTTCTGCGAAATTCCTGCCAACACATTTGACTTTCATCTTGGGAAAGAAAGTGCAATATAGCTACGCATCCTTGAGAAATTGCTGAGCTCTGCTCTGTGGCAGTAATGACAGCATCTGCTGCCAATAAAATAAAAAAGAACAGTTCTGAGAGGCAAAAAAAAAAAAAAATTCTATACACATACAGAGGATAAGAGAAGTAAGAGTAAATTACTGCCTAGGTCTCTGAAGCACAAATCTGTAGTTAATTTCAGTTGCTGATATTGCTGTTTGTTTCACTTTAGACATGGCACCAGTTAGGGAAAGGAAGCATCAGTTAGATTACAGAAGATAATTTACACAGAGCTTTCTCTCAAAATCGATTCAAACCATCTCAGATATGAGTCAGGTCATGCAAACTAAAATCTCCCTAAACACCGTGAAGCAAGTAAGAATAAATATGAATTTGAAATATGAAAAGGCAGGGACATCTCCAGGCATCTATCTCAGCATCTTCTGTGATATGGAAGACAGACTCATTGGCACATTAATGACAGTCATATACAGTATTAAACTGAAAATTTTCTCAAGTGCTACCAAGGGCCATGAATTATTACAGGTGAAGTAATGGAAGTGTAGTTACAGTAGAAAGAAAATATAAGGATTTAGGACCTCACCTGAAGTCTACTGAATTAGGGCAGAGAGTCCTTGACTCAGTGATGCTTTAGAGTTTTCCTGAGTTAGAGGAATTCACACTAGCATTTTCTCTACAGGAAACAAAGCTGCAGATACTCCTCTAAGACCAGAGATGAACCTGAAAAGCAAGAATAACAAAAGTGAACTAGAAGTGAAAGGAGGGAGCTTGCTAGATATGGGATTATGCGATGCAGTTTTGACGCTATACAAGATCATATATTTTAGGCTGCAAACAAGCACATATGTGATGTGGTGCTGTGCCAAGGGACCCAGGCAAGCCCTGAAAAAGGGAGTTGGTCTTTCAAAACCTCTGTGGCTGTATTCACTTGGCACACTCCATTCAACGTCAGAGGAATATGATGCTTTGCCTCAGTAGCAGGCCGCATGAGCACAGCACGCGAGCCCGGCTGCAGAACAGCATGCTGGCAAAACTCAGGCTGAGTCATTTTCAGCTAAAATGCAGGTCTCAAATACATGGAACTTTTCTTAGCTATTGAAAGAAGGACTGTGGGGGAGAAAAAAACCAACCAAGACCCAGAAATCATCTACAGAGATCATCACAGCTGGCTGCACTTAAAAGAGCTAAAGTGTTCCTTGTAGCTGTTAGAAGACCTGCCAGATGCTGCCTGCTAGCCGCAGTAGTGCTCCCAACAAAGTGAACTCTCTCCTCTGGCATAGGAAAAGGCTGTACATGATCCCAAAGGAGAGACTGTGGATGAACAGGTTAAACTTACTCCTGCTTGAACTTGGTAAAATTACATGAGAAGTTGGTCATTTGAGTGACATTATTCTGCACTGATTTCTTTGTTTCCCCTCCTCTTTCCCTAAGTTTAAAAAAATAGATTAAACAGAAAGACTGTCTTGCTTTCTATGCTCATACAGTATCACAGTATAACTAAGGTTGGAAGAGACCTCGAGGATCATCGAGTCCAACCTATCAACACAGACCCCATGACTAGACCAGGGCACCAAGTGCCACGTCCAGTCTCTCTTGAACGCCTCCAGGGACGGTGACTCCACCACCTCTCTGGGCAGCACATTCCAATGGCCAATGACTCGCTCGGTGAACTTTCTCCTCGCCTCAAGTCTAAACCTCCCCTGGCGCAGCTTGAGACTGTGTCCTCTTGTTCTGGTACTGGTTGCCTGAGAGAAGAGACCAACCCCCTCCCGGCGACAACCACCTTTCAGGTAGTTGTAGAGGGCAATGAGGTCACCCCTGAGCCTCCTCTTCTCCAGGCTAAACAACCCCAGCTCCCTCAGCCTCTCCTCATAGGGCTTGTGCTCAAGGCCTCTCACCAGCCTTGTTGCCCTTCTCTGGACACGCTCAAGTGTTTCAATGTCCTTCTTAAACTGAGTTGCCCAGAACTGGACACAGGACTTAAGGTGGGGCCTAACCAATGCAGAGTACAGGGGCACTATGACTTCCCTGCTCCTGCTGGCCACACTGTTCCTAATGCAGGCCAGAATGCCATTGGCCCTCTTGGCCACCTGGGCACACTGCTGGGTCATATTCAGGCAGCTGTCAATCAGCACCCCCAGGTCCCTCTCCGTCTGGGAGCTCTCCAGCCACTCCGACCCCAGCCTGTAGCTCTGCATGGGATTGCCATAGCCAAAGTGCAGCACTCGGCACTTGGACTTGTTGAATGCCATCCCATTGGACTCTGCCCATCTGTCCAGTCTGTCGAGGTCCCTCTGCAGAGCCTTTCTACCCTCTAACTGACTAACATCTGCTCCTAAAAGTGCAGAACAAAGTGGCACAGAACTAAGCAGACATCTAACCTAGATAGACAGGCTTTTATCTTATGTAAAGCATAAGCAGACTGCAAAGTGAAGCCACTATTAACCTCTGCCTAATTTCTTCTAAGAGGGGTTTTTAGGAATTTGAAAGCAGAGCAAAGTGAAAACTGTATTTCAGAGTGAGGCCTGGTAAGCAAAGCCCAATGAGAGAACATATGACTGGAGCACACTGCAATGTTTCATAGAATCATAGAATCAGTAAGGTTGGACGAGAACTCAAAAGATCAACCCATAACCTCATGACTACTAAACCATGGCACCAAGTGCCACATCCAATCCTTTTTTGAACACCTCCAGGGATGGTAACTCCACTAGCTCCCTGGGCAGCACATTCCAATGGCTAAAAACTCTCACTGTGAAGAACTTTCTTCTCACCTCCAGCCAAAACCTCCCCTGGTGCAGCTTGAGACTGTGTCCTTTTGTTCTGGTGCTGGTTGCCTGGGAGAAGAGACCAACCCCCATCCAGCTGCAACTTCCCTTCAGGTAGTTGTAGAGGGCAATAAGGTCTCCCCTGAGCCTTCTCCAGGCTAAACAATCCCAGCTCCCTCAGCCTCTCCTCATCTGTCTTTCCATGCTGGTTGAGTCTCACCATTAGATGGCCCTTCTTGCCCTGTATACTGAGCATCTTGAAGTAACAAACCTTTGACCCCAGGCCCATCTATGGATTTATGTAATAATCATAACTATTCTGAGGTAGCAGAGGGTGTTACTCCAGGGAAGATTAGCTCATGGTGTAGGTCTTAAGAATTTACTCCTTAGTTTGGGAAACATCTGTTGAATATAAAGAAGCAATTGTACTGCTACTTGTTTCTTAATCATGTGCTACAAGCTTCTTATTAAGGCTATTCAAGTGACCTGTGTGACAAATTACAGCCTCAATGCTTTTCCTTATGGGCACTGCCACGATCACCCCATCACAAATCCAGCTAGTAATGTTACAGTCTGATCTCCGTAGGGGATATTTCAGCAACCAGCCAGGAGCAGACCACAGTGTGAAATAGGACATGTAGTTTACTACTCAGTAGTTTAGTCCCCAGACAGTGACACAGATATCAAGCCCAAATTCCCCTCAAGTTGTGCCCAGTAGGAGGATCTGGGTAACCACTCCTGCTTTCCCTTTCTGATTCCATCACCTACCACCTGTGAGAGGACTAAGTAGGGATATGAGACATGGGAAAAGCAGAAGACTCATCAGGTAATGCAGAAACTCTTTTATGATGATAGAATTATTTCCTCTGTTACGGCATTCTAAGCATACATAATGAGGCTAATGCCATTATACATTATCTGTTCCCCAGCAGCTGGGTGCTCAACTACTGTCAAGTTCTTTTCCCTGTGTTTGGGCCAATCTTGTCTTTTTTGAACCCTCTTTGAATCTTTTTGCAAATTTCCCTATCACTGGCAGCTGACCAAAACTTCCATCATGGGGTGAAGTCCAATGATGATGGAGTCCCAAGACCCTACACCAGAATTTTTAACACTTCTAGCAGCCTTCTGGTTCAGATTCAGCTACAGGTAGGCACAATAAAAGAACCATCCATTCAAGACTGACCAAGGTGAAACCAATTTCTAAAAGAAATTTTGCAGGGATATTTAGCTTTGAAAGCACAGATAGCCTGGAAAGGTAGACAGACATTTCCTCTATCAGAGCACCTGGGCACAACTCAGAGAAGCAGGAAGACATTCAAGTATTCCCTGGCCCCCTGCAGCATAACAGTAAGGCACAGAGTGGTCACCTGAACATAAGCCTGCAATAATGCAACACTAGAGTTCAGACAATGCCACAACATGACAAGTTGCAGAAATTACCAAAGCAAAATACTTTAATAACTCATTTCCCTGACTCCTGTCCTGCTGCTTATCCTGCAAGAGAGATGTTTTCCCAAAATGGGACTTCACCTGGCATGGACTTCATCTGAGTCCAAGGGAACAAAAAGAGAACCAGAACAAGGTAGAGGGGGCCTTTGGACGTCGCAGCACACCTCTGCTCTTTCTTGCATTTTCCATCTTTCAATAGTGTGGCAGTTTTAGGCTATGCCTTTAAAAGTTAGCTGCAGATTTTTGAGCAGAAGATTGAAGACATAAAAACAAATCCACAGTTGGGTGTAAAAAGGAAAACATGAGATTGTTCTAAACGAATTTCATTGGTCAGATGTGTGGGATGCACATTCTTCTTGATTCCTCTCTCTCTCTTCTGGCTGTTGAGGCTGCTTTCTGCTCTGATCAGATGGGAGGACCTTATCAGCCTAACCTTGAGATAAGAGCACTAACTCTCTAACATCTCTTTCTCTTTTCTTCTAATTAGATGAAAAGGAGGGGAGACTGGGGGGGGGAAGTGGAGTAGTTACCCCTGTTCCTTTTGGGGTCCCAGAAGGTTCAGGGGGGTCTCTGTGCTGTTTTCTGCCTGTAAATACCTGTATAATACTGTAAATACTGCGTATTTGCACATATTCATTGCATTGCATTGCATTGCAGAGTGCAGTTACTTCTTGTAAATATAGCTTCCATTTGCTTTCCCAACTGAGTGAACTGAGTTTTTGTTAATGCTGGTAGGCCAAACTACCACAAACAGCTCTGGAAAAACATGCGGTGAGTACCCTCCATCCATTACAGATGGGCCTGGTCTGGCCTCACAGGCAACCCAGTTTGTGAATTGCTTGCTACATGAGTCCTGGTTTCCACCTTTACAAGCATATAGGCAAATGAAGGGAAAGAAATGAGTCAAAAAAAGAATATAAACTATCTAGTAATGTCTCAGTTTAAAAAAGCAAGAACTAGTAACTTCTACAGCCACCTATGTTCCTAGTATTCCTGTGCACAGTCTGTGCAATTTGTAGTATGTTTTATCTGTTTTTCAGTAAGTCCATCTGTACATATGCTATAGTTACCAGAGAAAAGTTAAAAATACCTCCTAGGTGTAGCAATGCATAAGGCAGATCCTCACCAGTAAACTAGGAAATGAGTAAATCCCCCACTCTCCCGAACAATTCTTCACAATGACAACTCCCTCCTGCCCACACACGCACACTCTCACATGCCTGGAGAAGTCGGGGGTGGGAGAAAGCTAAGCTTTGCAGCGTTGTCTGGAAGCTCATCACATCTGAGATACTTCCAAAGAAAGGAGGAAGCAAGTTCAAAGCCTCTGCCCATCTCAGCTGTGAACTGACACTATGCTTAGAGACGACTGTGCCCGCTGCCACAACATGAGTCCGCTGAGCCAGAGAAGAGGATGTACAAGCATTGTACCCCTGTATGAAATACAAACATGACAGGAAGGAAAGCCCAAACCTACTGAGGTGCCTTGCAGTACTGGCAGGAGTCAATAGCAACCAGGCCCAAGTTAACTGCAGTGGCTCCCAAGCACTGGCAGAAGATGCTAAGGGTGAGCACAGACAAGAGAGGAGATGTGCAGAGAGGAGGTAATCCTGGCACTGTTGACATCATCATGTTATGTGGATCTGAAAGGTTCTCAGCTGAAGCTGCTTTGCTGCATTGGCTTTTTCCTTCCCTAAATGCATACGTTTTTAAAGTCTCTGGGTTTTGAACTGTAAATATTATACTGGGAAATTAAGAAACATCCTTCCAGGAAAATACTAGGGTATTTCAGCAGCTAGCAGGAAACCTCCTCAGAGGATGAGCTGTATCATCCTATCATTTTCCTTCTATCAACTACTACTGGATACTGAATTGAGATAAAAACCTGCAGTTTCTGCCATCAGCTTGGGCCTGGATTCTTTGTGGCACAGACCAAACCTAGAGAATCACTTTGCTGACTAGAAACTGATCCACAAACATAGACCTTGTATTCACTTTGACAAGTACAGGGACAATAGTTGTTGCAGCTCCCCTCTGTAAGCTTTATCTGATCCTTGAAGATTATTAGTAGCAGGGAAGAGGAGTGGGGAGGAAGCCTGCATTTACATGCTTGTGATAGAAAGCAAGTTCACGCAGAGGCAGGTTCCTGCTGCCCTCTGCTGTAACAGGTTCATAAAATTCCCGACAAGGAAGTACCAAGTGAAACGGCCTCATATCCACACCAGACAGTAGAACAGAATAGAAGAGAATTAACCAGGTTGGGAAAGACCTTTGAGATCCTCGAATCCAATCTATCATCCAACATTACGTAATCAACTAAACCATGGCACCTTCAGAGGACATTGAAATAAACTGTGGTAAGTGGAACAAGACAGCTAGAAACAATGGGCTGATTTCTTGCTGCTGCTTTTAATTCTTGAAGTGGATACACACTTCTCACACATATATAGAAAACATACCACAGGATGATCACTTCTTATATTTTTGCTTAGGGGGATATGCATTTTGCATTATTATGTGCCAGAAGCTTGCAATGGATAGACCATCACAGCCTTGACTGTACCATTGTTTGTTTTTTCTTCTGCTTCAGGCGTGACCAGATATTGACCCAGACTGTATCAAATTACTGGTATGTCTCCCCAACAGAATGCCCTAGAGAAGCTGCTGGGAGCATGGAATGGAATGGAATGGACCAGTGTGAATCTTTTGCACTGCACAGTCACTGCAGCACTGGAAATGTACCAAACTTTCTTAGCAGTAGAGCAGTTAGGTTGTGCAAACCAAACATCCTGTGAAGTGGTTTACACACGTTTAAAAAACCCAAACCAACCAAACAACCCCCCCATCTAATTCCTTGTCTTAAACCACCACTTTTAGATAGAGAAGGATGCTGGGCACTATGTAATATTGATGCCTATTCCTTGCTCCCTATGTAGAGAATTTCTTTCAGCTCTTTCCCCATTAGTTCTTCATGTATCCTTAGAGCTTTGTAACCTATGAAGACTTTTACAGAGCTACAGCAAAACTTGAATAACATTTTCTTCCATCATTAATTTTCTTCTGTGTTTTTTCTCTTTACTACTCAAACACCACCAAGACTAAATTTACTGAGAATGGCTAAGACACATTGTGTTTCTTCTCTTGCCTCCACACTGCTCACACAAATAAAACCACTGCCTAAAGAGAAGAAGATATATTTAGGGGCAGTAAACAAGATGTAGCTATTCAGTTTGATTTCCTCCACCCCCTCCAAAATAAAAGGCATCACAATGAAAGGAGCACTACAGGAACATGCTAATTTTAGCTTGGCAACATGCATGTGTGAAAGATTGCGTATTACAAGTCACATGCAGGGGCTACAGGCAAATATAAAGAGGCTGAGATTCTCAGTGCCATTTGGATATATGAGTACTCCCTGTTAGAAGGTAGAGGGACTGGACATTCAGATCACTCCAGTGGATTTGAAAGCCTCTTCTGGGAACAGTCTGGGACATGAGCATTTATCCTTGTTTGTAATTTCCTTTTTGAAGTATTTTCAATTCTTCTGAAAGCAGCTATTAAGAGGGAATAGAATCCTATGGTCAAGGCTGCAACACATGGACACTCCATAGGCAAGGCACTGGCCTTCCAATGAATCCACACCAGCAAACACCAGCACCCTGATGCAAATCTAACAAGACCCCTTGCTTTCTAACACCTTGTCCTGGTTTGAGGCTGGACAGATCCTCTGTTGCCCTGAGAATGACAAAACAATGACACTCACACAAATGGACTGGATAGTAATGGTGTGGTGGTTTTAGGCTATGCCTTTAAAATTTAGTTACAGATTGCAAGCAGAAAAGTAGAAAATTATAAATAAATCACTATTGGGTGTAAAAAGGAAAACAAAAGATTGTTCTAAACAAATTCATTGGGTAAATATCTAGAGTAGAGTAGAGTAGAGTAGAGTAGAGTAGAGTAGAGTAGAGTAGAATAGAATAGAATAGAATAGAATAGAATAGAATAGAAGTAGAATGGAGTAGAATAGAACAGAATTGACCAGGTTGGAAGAGACCTTTGAGATCATTGTGTTCAACTTACCACCCAACACCATCTAATCAACTAAACCATGTCACCAAGCACCCCATCCAGTCTCTTCTTAAACACCTCGAGTGATGGTGACTTGTGACCGGTTTAGGCTATGCCTTTAAGAAAGGGACCTTGCTGGAACACTCTGGCTGGATGTTTTGGTGTGAAAAGGAAAACAAAGATATTCTAAATGAATTTCATTGGTAGCATGCAACTTTAAATTTTAGTTTTAGTTCAGTTTGAATCTCAGTCAGTCTCTATCTGTTTCAGCCTGAGTCTGAACAGCTGCTGTTTCTCTTTCTGAGCTTGGCGTTGACCTTCAACTAACGAGATAAGAAACTGATTCTTTTTTCCCTTCCCTTAGCAAACGCTTTGAACTAACAGAATTTCCCTCTTAATAATTACTTCTCTCTCACTAACCCTTTTTGGGAAAAAAAGGAAGGAAGTGGGAGAAGGGGGTTTTTGGGGGACCCTCCTCACTGGAGGAGGCCAGGTTTTCTGGGTTACGCTCTTTGCTGTATAATTTTGTATATATTGTAAATACTGTGTATATATCCATTGCATTTCATCATGCTTGTACAACACCTCCAGTAATGGTGACTCCACCACCTCCCTGGGCAGCCCATTCCAATGGCCAGTCTCCCTGTCTGTGAAGAATTTCTTCCTAACATTCAGCCTAAACCTCCAACAGCTCCATGCAGTGCTACAGGCTGGGGTCAGAGGGGCTGGAGAGCAGCCAGGCAGAAAGGGACCTGGGGGTACTGGGTGATAGTAGGCTGAACATGAGGCAGCAGTGTGCCCAGGTGGCCAAGAAGGCCAATGGCATACTGGCCTGGATCAGGAACAGTGTGGCCAGCAGGAGCAGGGAAGTCATTGTGCCCCTGTACTCGGCACTGGTTAGGCCACACCTCAAGTCCTGGGACACTCAGTTTAGGAAAGATGTTGAGAATAAGAGGATCTGTACCATAACAATTGTTCACTTTTTCTCTTATGATCTCAGCTGCTTTGCTTTGCTCAGGAGAGATAACCTGCTTTGGCTGACCTTGGAAAAGTCTCATGCTCTACTGACTGAGCATGGCGTTTGCTAATTGTGAATACCAGGTATAACATTGTAAACCCTGTATATTTTGAACATATTCATTGCATGCCAGTGTATAGACTTTGCTTGTAAACACAGCTTCATTTGCTTCTAATTGAGTTGGCAAAGTTAATGTTGGAGGGAAACTTCAACGCACCACAGATGGAAAGTTTAAATGGAAAAGTAATTTGAGTCTTATAGAAACTGCAAAGTGTAGTGACAAAGATAACCCAAAGTGTACAGAGCCCCTTACACCACACCCAAAGGCCCCACAACACTTCCCTTCTCCCCACCTGAGGGTCTACCCAAAAACCCCCAGGGCTCTTTCTCCCCCCCCCACTCTCCCCCCTCCCCACTACTTGGCTGGGCTCAGGCTGGCCAGGTCTGAGACTGACCCCCCCCACCCCTTGTACTCCTGACATTAGGCCCAAGAGTCCTTGGGATACTCCCCCACCATTACCCAAGAGGGTACATCTCCCATGGGAGTAAAGAGGGAAGAAAGAGGAAAAGAAGGACTTTGCAGATGGGTTTATAGGGAGCAGGATATTGTGGGTATGAAACAGGCTGTTTCCTGTGTCCACTTACTGGGCTGGACATTTGGGATACCGGAGGTGTAGCTTGTGTGGCAGGAACAGGAGGCACCCAGGCTGAACTGCCTCACCTCCTGTGAACTTTGGATCAAGTTTCCTGTATGAGCTGCTATACCTTTAAAAAAAAAAAAAAGACCCATAACTACAGCTCTCTCAAATGGCCAGAGGCTTTTTTTTTCCCCCCAAAGGCTTCACTCAACTTACATGCAAAGGACAAACAGTAACTAATGAGATATTGATAACTTCCTAATGAATAACTTATGTGAAGGTGTCCAGAGAAGGGCAACAAGGCTGATGAGAGGTCTGGAGCACAAGCCTTATGAAGAGAGGCTGAGGGAGCTGGGGGTGTTTGGCCTGGAGAAGAGGAGGCCCAGGAGAGACCTTATTGCTCTCTACAACTACCTGAAGGGAGGTTGTAGCCAGGTGGGGGTTGGTCTCTTCTCCCAGGCAATCAGCACCAGAACAAGAGGATCCAGTCTCAAGCTATCCCAGGGGAAGTTTAGGCTGGATGTTAGGAAGAAGTTCTTCCCAGAAAGAGAGATTGCCCATTGGAATGTGCTGCCCAGGGAGGTGGTGGAGTCACCATCCCTAGGGGTATTCGTAAAAGGATTGGATGTGGCACATGAACCCGTGGTTTAGTTAGTCAGGAGGTGTTAGGTGGTGAGTTGGACTTGATCTCTGAGGTCTTTTCCAACCTTCTTGATTCTATGAAGTTCTGGAAGCAAACTGCAGAGCAGGGTCTGCAGGCAATAGCACAAGTGTTAGTCAGATTAGCGACATACAGAGTATACTGGAATGGACTGGGGACGTACTTCTACAGAACACAGGTGACAAGCTTTGGACAATGTCCAATAACTGTTTGTGGTGGATGCTTAACTAGTAGTCCATGAATAGAAGAGTCTATGATCCCTCTGTCATGGTATATACATGATTGCAAAACAAGTGGCAAAACTTGGGGAAGGAAAGAGTAGGTCAAAGGTTACATTATATGGTTTTGCTTGGAAACAGATCTTTGCCAGGTTTAGGGGTGGGGGGGGGGGAGTTGGTGTGGTGTTTTGTTTTGGGGGGTCTTGGTTCTTGTTTGTTGGTGGGTTTAGTTTTTGTTTTTAATTAATATGAAGAGATTGCTGGAATGTGTGACAAAACATTGCTTGGCTAAACCCCAAGGAATCAGGAGGGTTTCTCAAGAAAGGATCAGACAGGTACAGGCTCCAGTTACTGCCCAGAGGAAGCATGCACTAATAGGATAAAGATGTGAAACAGTTAAAGAAAGACTAGAGCTGTAACTAATGTGCTTTGCTGCCATGTCAAGAAGTCCCTCTTTATGGTCCTGATCTGGGTAACTGCTTCTTGAACACTTTCATAGAGGTCAATATACAAACAGTCCTAATGATTAAAAGGGAACTACTTCTGTGCTTAGTTTTAAGTACACATTTAGCTGTTCCACCAAATCATTGTTCAAAAGGATCAAGGATGGCTAATTGGGATAAAAGCTTCCTTCTGCTTTATCTATTATGATAGACATCTGAGATCATGAAGAACATGATCTCATAAATTATCTGAAAGGCTAATATCTACCACTGTTCTACACTTCAATAGTGCAAAGCTATGAAAAGATAATGCAAAACCAAAGTGAAACCTGACAGGAGCCCAAACTATTGGGTTTAAAAGCAGTACTCAAATTGTGGGACAGTAAAAGCAGGTGAAATGACCAAATGTTCCTAGTTTCAGTTAATTCTTGTATTTGCACAAATTATCCTGTTTTGCAGCATCTATTTTACCCACTAGAAAATAAATATACAGCAAAATATTTCAAATCTTAAATTATATACCATTCCTCTTGGCAGGGAAATCATTTCATAGAAGTTTATTATCCAACTGGAAGGAAAGTCCTGTCCTCTCCCTCCCACAAGCTAGTCTGACTCATTAAACAAATTCACCTTAACCATCAGGAGTTACTACTGTCTGTAGACTCTGCATAAGTCTGCATGTGGAAAAGGCTACGATGCTTCTGGAAGTCCAACTATCATGATGAGTGAAAGGCAGATGAGGCAGATCTGCTCTCTACCAGGTGCATTGAAGGAAGGAAGGAAGGCAGGCAGCATCACCTTGTCTGAGAAAATGTCTCCCTGGGACAACTCAGCAACTTGAAGGTATTCAGCTTTTTCTAAAGGCTTCTTCCTCTTGCTTAGACAACAGTCTGAGAAGAGAGTTTGCAGCTGCCTTCTCAAGTGAGAAGTCAATTTTTTAAGGCTGTGTTGGGGTGAGGCCCCATGGGAATGATCTCCTTGTCCCTCACATACCTTGCAGAGGTTTCAGAAACTAACACAGTCCCTGAGGATGTGAGTGTCGTATGCCAGATGCTTCCAAGATACTTCACTGAGGATTAAGGAAGCAAAAACTTAGCCCTCAGATGGCATGGGAAGGTATAAAACACTGTTTGCACAATTTCCAAGTGCAAACTTTCCTACTTCCATTAGCACAGCTCCAGTAGGTCAGACCTATTGCATGTGACACATCCGAAGACACCTTCCCTTCAAAAGAGACCTTTACTTCCAAGGCAGCAGCTGGCTGCTCTCTTGTAAGACAGTTCTTTCTCTTCCTTTGTAACAGTCTTGAGATAGAGTTCAAGTAGCTAAGTTTACCAGGTGACCCTTTTCCCCATCAATAGGGGATCAGGCTTTGGGGCAACTTTCCTAGGAATCACCTTGTACAGCCATATGATGCAGGATGACTACAATGAGTGGAGCTGCTGGCAAGCACGTCCTTGAAAGCTGCAACTCAAGGGTGATTTATGACAGAACAGGTTGCCTAGTCACATTGTGCACCTTTCTTCTAGATGCATTTATTAGTCTTGCAGGACTCAGAAATGCCCAGAGAAGCAAACTAAAGCAGACCAGAGAGCAGACCTTCAGCTGCTGGTACTAAATTTTTATCACAAACCTTGACACACTATCACTCATGTCAAAAAGCTATTTACCAACACCATCTGTATGTACCCTTTACACACTGCAGCAGATCTTGCAGTGCAGAAAATGTTACACCGAGAGAGCAGAGAATTTCTGTTATCTCTGAAGGGAGGTTGTAGCCAGGTGGGGGTTGGTCTCTTCTCCCAGGCAACCAGCACCAGAACGAGAGGACACAGTCTCAAGCTGTGCCAGGGGAGGTTTAGGATGGATGTTAGGACAAAGTTCTTCACAGAAAGAGAGATTGGCCATTGGAATGTGCTGCCCAGGGAGGTGGTGGAGTCACCATCACTGGAGGTGGCACATGAAGCCATGGTTTAGTTGATTAGATGGTGTTGAATGATAGGTTAGACTTGATCTTGAACCTGGTTAATACTATTCTATTGAATGCTACAAGAATGCTACAAACATTCTTTTGTGAACAGCTGACAAAGCATCTAAGACAACAAAAACAGGCCAAGGTGAGTGCTTGATCCAAAGAGACTGCTTATGTACTTGGGGTATCTATTACAGGAACCAGCTAGTAAGGTTAGTTTCTTATTTCATAGTTATGTAGTAAGTGTTATTTCTCCTCAATGGGAGGTAAATACATACAGGACACTGAAGTTTTCACTAGTGAGGTCATGCCTGCTGCTGGTTTGTATCAGTGGAAACCTACAAAGAAAGGTGCTTAGAGAGCGAAGGGGTAGCTTCAGCCCTGGGGTATGCAACAGCATCTGCAGCACAGAAGCAGCTCACAAAGGAAGGTCCTGTTGCCAGGGCAATGAAAGTGCGCAAAGGTTCTGGGCATCTGTCTCCCAGACTACCAGAGAGAGCTGGGTCTTGCTCTGGCAGTCAGGAGGACAGGAGGCAGTACCACTGTGTATCATCCCACAGGATGGAACTCTTCCTCTGGGAAAGAGGACTCAGCTGGCGCAGGGAGTGCAACACACATCTGAGCTGACGCCAGACAGACGCTGTTTCTCTTCAGCAGAAGTTCCAGCTGCTACTGGAAATCCCAATGATAAAGTACAAGCCAGAAGAAAGGGATCTCGATTCTGTTTTAGTTCAGCTCCAAATTAGCAACTGTAGTTCTTTAAATTATTGCTCTCTTTTTTTTTTGCCATTATCCATGAGAAAAAGTTATTTGGCATGCTTCAATTAATAGAGGACCTGCCAGGCTTTTTGTCTGAATCCAACAAAAGATGCCCTGCATATATTAATTACCAGATAAAGATTTGTATGAGACTGTGAACAAAAGGTTGATTCCATGCAGGAGTAGGTAAACTTTGAGCCCAAGTAGATGGCTTTTAAGCAGTGTGAGAAGGAACCTTTGCCCTCCTGTTTTCTTGGATACTACTTGTTAAAGATCAATACAGGATTCTAATCAGAAATCTGACCCAACTAGGCTGACCATCCTCAAAATACAACCCCCAAAGCACTGAAAGTTTCACACTGGGAATGGTTAACATCAAAAAAGACCATTTTTCAGTGTCCAGGGCACTTTGTGCAACATTCCTTTCTAATTAGCAACTTTTTCAAGGCTTTCCAAGTCTCTACTGCAATTCCTTTCCCTGGAAGCGAGACTGATTCCTCATAACTGCAAGACTGCTATGCTTGGGACTTCTGAAATGAGTTGGACATGTATGTCCCATTTGCCTAAAAAGTAATTACAGGGATGAACATAAGGTCCTTGCTTTTTATAGAATCATAGAATCAATAAGGTTGGAAAATACCTCAGAGATCATTAAGTCTAACCTGTCACCCAACACCTCATGATAAAACCATGGTTTCAAGTGCCACGTCCAGTCCCTTTTCAAACACCTCCAGGGATGGCGACTCCACCATCTCCCTGGGCACCACATTCCAATGGCAAACAACTCTCTCTGTGAAGAACTTTCTCCTCGCCTCAAGCCTAAACATCCCCTGGTGCAGCTTGAGACTCTGTCCTCTTGTGCTGGTTGCCTGGGAGAAGAGACCAACCCCCACCTGGCTACAACCTCCCTTCAGGTAGTTGTAGACAGCAAGGAGGTCTCCCCTGAGCCTCCTCTTCTCCAGGCTAAGCAACCCCAGCTCCCTCAGCCTCTCCTCACAGGGCTGTGCTCGAGGCCTCTCACCAGCCTCATTACCCTTCTCTGGACACATTCAAGAGTCTAGATGTCCTTCTTAAATTGAGGGGCCCAGAACTGGACACAGGACTCAAGGTGCGGCCTAACCAAAGCAGAGTACAGGGGCACAATGACTTCCCTGCTCCTGATGGCCACACTATTCTTGATGCAGGCCAGGATGCCATTGGCCTTCTTGGCCACCTGGGCACACTGCAGGCTCATGTTCAACCTGCTGTCAACCAGTAACCCCAGGTCCTTTTCTGCCTGGCTGCTCTCCAGCCACTCTGACCCCAGCCTGTAGCACTGCAGGGGGTTATTGTGACCAAAGTGCTGCACCTGGCACTTGGACTTGTTGAATGCCATCCTGTTGGACTCTGCCCATCTGTCCAGCCTGTCAAGATCCCTCTACAGAGCCCTTCTGCCCTCTAACAGATCAACATCTGCTCCCAGCTTGGTGTCATCTGAAAATGTACTGATGATGGACTCAATCCCCTCATCCAGATCATCAATAAAGATACTGAACAGGATGGGGCCCAGCACTGATCCCTGGGGGACACCACTAGCGCCTGGCTGCCAGCTGGATGTGGCACTATTCACCACCACTCTCTGGGCACAGCCAGCAACAACATTTGCTCTTATGAGTAGAACAGCATTTCAAGAGACTCAGCAACTACAGGAATGGATTGGTTGTGGATACAGCTATACCTCGTGAGTACGCAAAAGCTTTATGAATTTTAATTCAATAAAGATTTAATATGCCTGACAGATATTTTTTTCCCCCCTCTGAACTATCTGCTGCAACAACAACATTTCAGTTGAGCATATGCTACAGGGAAACTCTAAGGCAAGATATCACTTGCTAAAAAAGTTTTTAAAATCACTATACTGATGCTTCATCAACAAATAGTAAAATTTTTCTACCTACCATCCATGGGATATTGACCCAGGGGATATTCAGGAACATGAGGCAACAACAGATGGTGCATGACTGCAGCTAATGTTCTAATCTATGACAATTTGGAGGTCTTAAAAAAAAACAAACCCCAGAACACCACCACCAACATGGAAATAATAAAAAAAAAAGGACAGCCTTGCTTTAGCCCACACATGTGGTGCTTGTAGGCTATGCCTTTAAAACTGAGTTACAGATTTCGAGCAGAAAAGTGGAAAAACATAAATAAATCACTATTGGGTGTAGAAAGGAAAACAAAAGATTATTCTAAACAAATTCATTGGATAAACATCTGGAATAAGATGGGCTGTACAATTACAATTCTCTCTCTTCTCTTCTGATCACTGCTGTTTTGCTTTGCTCAGGAGAGATTAACCTGTTTTCGCTGGCCTTGGCTGAGCTGTTTAGTCAAGTCTAACCCACTGCTTTCTCTCTGCTTCTCTGTTGTGGGTTTGGTGGGGTGGGAGGGGAAAGGCACACAGTGGACCAGCTACCCTGGTCTCCGATCAGGGGGATTTTTGTGTTTGCCAATTGTAAATACCTGTACAATATTGTAACTCCTGTATATTTTGTACACATTCATTGCATTCCAGTGTAGAGTGTAGCTCCTGCTTGTAAATACAGCTTCATTTGCTTCTGAGTTGGTCTTGCAAAGTTAATGTTGGGGGGGGGTAGGGGGGAGGGGCAGAACTTCAACCCACCACACCACATCATAAATAGAATAGAATAGACCAGGTTGGAAGAGACCTTTAAGATCATCGCATCTAACCCATCATCCAACACCACCTGATCAACTAAACCATGCAACCAAGCACCCTGTCAAGTCTCCTCCTAAACACCTCCAATGATGGTGACTCCACCACCACCCTGGGCAGCACATTCCAATGGCCAATCACTCTTTCTAACATCCAGCCTAAACCTCCCCTGGCACAGCTTGAGACTGTGTCCTCTTGTTCTGGTGCTGGTTGCCTGGGAGAAGAGACCAACCCCCACCTGGCTACAACCTCCCTTCAGGGACTTGTAGACAGCAATAAGCTCTCCCCTGAGCCTCCTCTTCCTTCTTGTGCTCCCTATCCTTCCCCAGCTTTGTTGCCCTTCTCTGGACACCTTCCAGCAACTCAACATCTTTCCTAAACTGAGGGGCCCAGAACTGGACACAGGACTCCAGGTGAACTGCTACAATAAAAGTATGAGGTGATAACATCACAGATGTTCGAGTCTTTGGAAAAGGAAGACATGGAGGTTTAGAAATGTGCTACGTTCAGGGTACACAGACTGAATTACTCAGGTGTTTAGGCTTGTGGCTCAGTCCTCTGTTCTCAATGCATCACCACCATAGTTCTTAAGAACATCACCCTAAGAGGATGAAGAGTGTTTGACATCAATACCTGCTGCTGAAAACAGACTATGTTTGTTTCCAGATGTTCTTATACAAGTGACTATTTCTGAAATACACTGACTTCTTGGGAAATACTGATTGTTAATAGGTCAGCATTTTGCCAGATCATAGAATCAATAAGGTTGGAAAAGACCTCAAAGATCATCAAGTCCAATCTGTCACCCAACACCTCATGACTACTAAACTATGGCACCAAGTGCCACGTCCAGTCCCCTCTTGAAGTCCTTCTTGGTGAAGAACGGAGAAAGACCTGATAAAAATTCTGTCAGACTGCTACAGATTACAAAACTCAGCTAAAGAATTCCTAATTTTAGGCAACAGAAAATGCTAAACACTATTTTCCTTAACTATTTCAGCTCAAATGTAACTCTTTGTATGAAAGGCTACTTTGTGTCTACCAATTTGCCCAGCACCATCACACATTTCAAAGATGTATTTGTTCCTGAGGTTGTTCACACCAATATGGTTTATCACAGTATCGCCAAAGTTGGAAGAGACCTTGACGATCAAGTCCAACCTGTAACCACAGACCTCACGACTAGACCATGGCACCAAGTGCCACATCCAATCTCCTCTTGAACACCTCCAGGGACAGTGACTCCACCACCTCCCTGGGCAGTACATTCCAATGGCCAACAACTCTCTCAGTGAAGAACTTTCTCCTCACCTCCAGCCTAAACTTCCCCTGGCGCAGCTTGAGACTGTGTCCCCTATGTAACAGTATTGCCAATTATAATCACCTCCAGCTGAATAACTTTAGAATAGATAGCTTGGATACCAGTAAAACACTTGCTAAAGAAGCACAGAACATGCAAACTCCTCAACAGGGTAAGTTATCTTTAGCCTTACTTGATGATACTGCCATTAAAATTGCTTTTTTGTTAACTTAGTTTTTAATGAGCTTGGGCCAGGGGAATTCAGGGGACCAGCACTCTTTGAACTAGCCACTCCAAAGAAAGGAGTCAGAAGATATATTTGAAAATGTATATATACACACATACACATACACATACCTACCAGTAAGAAGAGACATCAGCAGAAGCCATAAAGCAATAAACATGGAGCAGAAGCAATAGAAATTAAGGCGTATTTTCAGGCTGGAGAAAGCAGGCACATAAAAATAAAGACGACCACCGTAAGAGGATAAGGAACTACAGGAGCAGCTTATTTCCCACCAGGCCTACAACGCTTAGTACTCCCAGAATGGAAATACTAAAGTTGGTTGAAGTCATATGTGGACAATTTTCATGCAAAATAAAAGCCAGTCTTACTGAAACAAGGCGTAGGCAACAAACACAGCACACCACTTGTGTTTTTCCTATAGGGAAATGAATACAAACAATTGTCTTTCAAGTGTTCTTTCAGAGTAGAATTTTGAGTAGTTGCCAGTAAAAGCTAGCAGTAGGCTCAAATGCCTACTTTCAAAGAAGCGTGTGTATCATGTAGGCAACCAGCAACAGAACAAGGGGACACAGTCTCAAACTGTGCCAGGGGAAGTTTAGGCTGGAGGTGAGGAGAAAGTTCTTCACTGAGAGAGTTGTTGGCCATTGGAATGTGCTGCCCAGGGAGGTGGTGGAGTCACCGTCCCTGGAGGTGTTCAAGAGGGGGTTGGACATGGCACTGGAAGCCATGGTTTAGTAGTCATGAGGTGTTGGGTGACAGGTTGGACTTGATCTCTGAGGTATTTTCCAACCTTACTGATTCTGTGATCATTCCAGTTCTCTCCATTTAAAAGTTCCTGTTCTTCCTGCAAGTTGTACAGGATGATGTGTGCTGTGTCTTACATGGACAGATGTACAATGACATCATCACAGGCTAATGCTTTGTAAATTCAAGTATACATCACTGCTTTTCTGAGAAATGGGACACATTAAACCAATGCAAGGCTAGGTTTCAAAGGATTATAGTTACTTGAAGTTTGTTGACAAGAACAGCATGAAGCATCTTGTGAGGTTTCAGAAGTCTAACTCCTCCTGGACAACATGTTAACTTGGGATAGCCCACAGCTGTGAGTAGGTTACTGACAAATAGCTCCAACAAGGACAACACAGGCAGATGCTTTTGTCCTTAGGCTTTGTAAAATAATCTCTTCAAAGGGATAACAAGAGATCACTGCAGCATACCATACAATTATCCCAGCATAGCACAGGTCATCCTGTGGTATGTGCTAGTAACCAACTTCTTCCTCATCTCATAATGGTACTGCTTCTTCCTCTGCTGAACTGATTGCAAGATCTGCGGGCATTAGTTCAAAGTACAAAGAGAAGAGGTTAATGCCTAGTAGCAATCAGGTAGGAGAGGAACAGCTAACAATCTAGGGCAATTAGAACATTGCACATGAACCCTATAGTAGGTCAGTGCTACTATCAATACAATAACCACCATGGGGAAGGAGGGACGACTGCAGTGTTTTCAGTGTTTTCTTCAGCTACTGCTTGAAGTTATTTCTGGGTCAGAAAGAACCAAAAGACCAAAGCAGGATCTCTGATGTTGGTGGAGTTAACATTTTTCTTATTGCTCATTCTTTGAAAATAATACAACGAAGACCAAAAAAAGGATAATATAAATACTGAGGAAGAACCAAAGCTTGGGAATAGTTCCAAGCAAAACCATACAATCCTTCATTAGGAAATGGTGGCCAGTGCTGGCAGTGTTGCACACAGGACAATAACTGCTTTTAAATAGGAATCTAACCCTCACTGCAGGCTGGAGTCAAGAACTCCTATGTCTTCACTCTAGCTCTCACAAGCACTTTATTGTCAAAAAGCCCTTTTAATATTTTTTTTCCTGCCATCATGCTTACCTACCCTAAAAAGATTGTGAGATAGACTTTTTTGCTTGGATACTTGTGGATTACAGACTAGCTTCAGATGAAAGGGGATAGGGATGCATTATGTTTGCAGCACACAGCAACCATTTGTTGTTCACAAAGCATTAAGATTATACATTTCAGCCACTCAACTTTTCTTCACTTTGAAGACTAGGACACTAAAAGCAGAGACTGAGGTCAGCAACCTATAAAAAACACTACAAGCATAAAGTGGTAACCACACAAACACAGACTGAGTAATTATGTACAAAAATGACCACATACAGTCACATATTTAGGATGACTGGAACTGTCTGCAAACAATTAGCTCTTTATCTAAATCAAGAGTTACATGAAAATACTTCGTTTCACCTACTTAACAAAGCATACTTGTACAGACACGGATGACTAAGCAAGCACTGAAAAAATGTTCAGAGTTAACCGTCTCCTTGAAGCGCAAATGCGAAGCTCAAATGCATATTTGTGGTAGACTGATGCCACCTCCTGGCCATTTTGATAACTCAGACAAGCTTCTGTATCTAGGCCTCAATCTTTTTGTTTTTAAAAAAGTTCCTTTTATTGTTGAAAGTCCTCAATTTTTTTGTTTAAAAGGCAGAGGCAGCAGCTCATTGGCGTGCAAAAAATACGTACCCATTAAGTTTCTCTATTGTCAGCTAATACAAAGAATATGCCTGACAAGCATCAGCATGTAACAATCAAGTTCTTCCAAGACGGCCAGAGGTACCCAAAAGAGTATAGAATAAGCCAGGTTGGAAGAGACCTTCAAGATCATCATGTCCAACCTATTATCCAACACCACCTAATCAACTAAACCATGCAACCAAGCACCCTATCAAGTCTCCTCCTGATTACCTCCAATGACGGTGACTCCACCACCTCCCCAGGCAGCCCATTCCAATGGGCAATCACTCTTTCTGTATAGAACTTCTTCCTAACCTCCAGCCTAAACCTCCCCTGGTGCAGCCTGAGACTGTGTCCTCTTGTTCTGGTGCTGGCTGCCTGGGAGAAGAGACCAACCTCTGCCTGTCTACAACATCCCTTCAGGTAGTTGTAGAGAGCAATAAGGTCACCCCTAAATCTCCTCTTTTCCAGGCTAAGCAACCCCAGCTCCTTCAGCCTCTCCTCATAGGGCTTGTGCTCCAAACCCCTCCCCAGCTTTGTTGCCCTTCTCTGGACACCTTCCAGCAACTCAGCATCTTTCTTAAACTGAGGGGCCCAGAACTGGACACAGGACTCAAGGTGTGGCCTAACCAGTGCAGTGCACAGGGGCAGAATGACCTCCCTGCTCCTGCTGGCCACACTGTTCCTGATGCAGGCCAGGAAGCCATTGGCCCTGCTGGCTGCCTGGGCACACTGCAGGCTCATGTTCAGCCTACCATCGACCAGTACCCCCAGGTCCCTCTCTGCCTGGCTGTTCTCCAGCCACTCTGACCCCAGTCTGTAGCTCAATCCCACCTCCACAACCTGGCCAGGAATTCCAAAACTTCTCTACTTCCTCCTGTTTTGCTGCAGAGCCTCAGGTCAGCTTTGCAGAGCTCTGAGGCCATAAGCTGTTATTTGTTCCCCACTACCAGCCATGTACCGCTGCTGATCCTGTGCGGATATAGGAGCCAGTAATTCAGCAGAAGGCTGAAGGCATCTGTTTATTCTGAGCCACATCCTTGCTGAAGCACCCTTTTCAGAGTTAGCACCCCCTTCAGCTTTACACATGGCTCAGCCTGTACCACAAAGTAGGAAGTCTTAAATTATAGACTAGAAAAGAATTAACCGGGTTGGAAAAGACCTTCGAGATCATCGAGTCAAACCTATCACCCAACATCATCTAATTGACTAAACCATGGCACCAAGCACCCCATCAGTCTCTTCCTAAACACCTCCAGTGATGGTGACTCCACCACCTCCCTGGGCAGCACATTCCAATGGCCAATCTCTCTTTCTGTGAAGAACTTCTTCCTAACATTCAGCCTAAACCTTGGCCAGAACATCCAAATTGAACTGGAATGGCTCTGCAAGTGTCCAAATTATATTCCCTGTAATACCTACGTGAATGAGTAGCCACAGGGCACTGAGGAAGCCAGCAGGCCCTGGCACTTCAGGAATAGGAAATGAAATAGGAATAAGTGGGACAACACAAACTTCTCTTAAAAGTTCAGTACGGCTGACTAGAGATTAATAGCCTTAGTGTGGCCTAACCAAAAAGGGGCAAGTATCACACCTCCATTTTTGAAGAAGGCTAGAAGACCAGTAAGATTTCTGTACAGTGTACTTCCATGCCACATTACCTCATGCTCACCTACATGAGTAAGGAGAGTGTCCGGTAACCAGAATTGTATGAAAGCTGATAGATAAATCATGAGGACCATTACCACCCCTTTTTCATGCAGCTGGCCTGTGACTCGTGAGCAAAGAGCATGTGGGAAGGCCTTTGGAAGGAAATCAACTGCCTCTTGAAGATCTTTGTCTTTCCATGATCTTCTCAGTGTTTCCTGCCCCTGAGCTTTAAGTCTGGTGCACAGGCTGCCCAAGAACTGCTGTCAGGCCTGTGACAAGCTTTAAGTAACTGACCAGGGCTGTCTCCAAGTTCTTCCTTCTCCATTCCCTTCTCACTTTTGATTTAGACCACAGTTATAAACAACGTGCCTTTCAGCAAGGCCTCCCATTAGTAATCAGCTAGCTGAAGTTCTGGTGACACAAGCTTGCCTACCTCTCATTAGGCTGCTATACATTTGGAATTAAATCATGCCAGCAAGCAGAACATATCCTTTCTCTCCCACCACCCTGGAGGCTCTTGGCCTGCAACCAATCTCTGCACACTGCCTACTGAAATAGCAGCTCTGTATCTGACATCCAAGCCTCTAATCCTAAAGGGGGACACAGTGGTGCGGGACATCTCCTCTAGGACAAACCTCATGCTGCTGTTCCCTGGGCTTGACTAAGGGCAGGCAGACATGAAAACCTTTCAGGCTTGCTGAAATGTGAAGGGGAAGGCCATTACTGCAATGTCAGCAGGTAACTGTCTCTCATTCCAAGTAAACTACACTTTGACCAGTATTTGCCATCACTACTGTTCACAGGGCTGTGTGCAGTGTCATTAGATCACACCCTGCAGGATTTATGGAGGAGAAGAGGTTGAATTGCCTCTTGAAGGTTACAGAAGCATATGATCTTTATGAGCAGTGTGCTTAGCTCTTCAGACAGGCCTCACATGGCAGGAAGTCAGCACTTCCAAACTGTTCCATGGCAGATTTCTCCTATATTTTCCAGCCATATATAGCTGCTTTTAAAGGCCTAAACCAGCCATCATGCTCTGATTGCAACTCACCGTCTCTCCACACGCTTGGACCCTTGCATGCCTGTAAGTCCCCCTCTACCCTAACAACATACATAGGGAAGCACTATATACATTTGGGTTGATTTCTCAGCTGCTACAAGCCCAGGAGGCTATATTGCTTCCCAAAAGAACTGTTCAGTATCATTGTAGCATGAACATGTGCTATGACACCTATAAATCTGTTTGCTGCCCTGATCTTCAAGAATACTTCTTCCACCTTCTCAAACTGCACATGTATCCGAATTGCTGGACTTCTAGTAGCCAGTGACTATTGAGGTACACAGACTCCTCTTAGTGATACTAGGTTATCCAGACATCAAATGTTTTAGTCCTCTCATGGCAGACTGTTTGTAGCCTAGAGGTGCTACCATGTCAAAATTCCTGGGAAGCCAGAATGGACTTTAACACCACTAGACAGAAAAGCAGTCAAGAGAGAGACACCAAAAACAAATTTTAAAAAAATCAGAGCAACAGGAAAGAAAAGGATAGCAAGGAAAATGTTGGCTAGATTGTGGAAGAGTAGGCTAACACACTTCAGTGAGACACCTGACAGTATAAGAAGCGCAGATACCAGTCTGACTCTACACAGCACACTTTGGTTTGGTCGCTTAGATCATTGGTGCACTTTGGTCACAATAATCCCGTGCAGTGCTACAGGCTAGGGGCAGAGTGGCTGGAGAGCTACCAGGCAGAAAGGGACCTGGGGGTACTGATTGAGAGCTGGCTGAACACGAGCCAGCAGTGTGCCCAGGTGGACAAGAAGGCCAATGGCATCCTGGCCTGCATCAGAAATAGTGTGGCCATCAGGAGCAGGGAAGTCATTGTGCCCTGTACTCAGCCCTGGTTAGGCCACACCTTGACTCCTGTGTCCAGTTCTGGGACCCTCAATTTAAGAAGGACATTGAGACTCTTGAACGTGTCCAGAGAAGGGCAGTGAGGCTGGGGAGAGGCCTCGAGCACAAGCCCTACAAGGAGAGGCTGAGGGAGCTGGGGTTGTTTAGCCTGGAGAAGGAGGTGGCTCAGGGGAGACCTACTTGCTGTCTACAACTCCCTGAAGGGAGGTTGTAGCCAGGTGGGGGTTGGTCTCTTCTCCCAGGCAACCAACACCAGAACAAGAGGACACAGTCTCAAGCTGTGCCAGGGGAAGTTTAGGTTGGATGTTAGGAGGAAGTTCTTCATAGAAAGATAGATTAGCCATTGGAATGTGCTGCCCAGGGAGGTGGTGGAGTCACCATTACTGGAGATGTTTAGCAAGAGACCGGACGGGGTGCTTGGTGCCATGGTTCAGCTGATTAGATGCTGTTGGATGATAGGTTGGACTTGATCTCAAAGGTCTTTTTCAACCTGGTTAATTCTATTTCAGAGCAAGGAAGAAACACTGAAAATTTTCCCTATAGCAAAATGTGACTTTTCTACATTTTGCTTGGCAGCTCTGAGCTCAATTCAGTCTGCCAAGTTTAAGAGAAATAAATTTGCACATGTAACTGAGGTAAGCCTAGTTTCAGTTAAGCAAGTTCTGAGTTATTATGAAGCCACGCACTACGCATGTACTCCAGTACTGATCAAGGGATAAGGTTTCCACATCAAACAAGTGCAGGATAAACACGTATCAGTTCTGTTGCAACAGCTTTCATCCACTGGCCTTCAACCACTAGATGTCATCTGCACACTAGACCAGATCTAAACATGAAGAAAATTCTGTCAGCTGGACTGCAACTTTTTCTGTTAAATTCTATAGCATTAATGTAAACAAGGCATATTAAGGAAAACAGCAGGTCCTCTTACTCTAAATAGTAAAAGCAAAGCAAAAGCCTCTAGGACTACCACATCAGTTGTTTGTTCTTGTACCCATAAGGCAATAGCTTTGACTAGGAAAAAATTAAGTAAGGTGCTTGTTCTCCCATCATTGCTTCAACAGAATGTGCCTGAAATCTTACAGCTCATTCTCTTAACCCAGCCTCCTGGAAACAAGATGCAATCAAGATGCAGTTATGATGCCCATTAAAATGTAATTCTCATAACACATTCCCTCTCCCAGCATTCCACTGAACTCATGCATGTTCTGTCTTTGTGGAAGGTACAAGAAGCTGCTCGGGAAGAGCAACCTGAAATGCAAACAAAATATTCTGGAGTAGTTAACGGCAAATTGCTAATTTATACATGCCCAGAACCTTGACTTACACAGGAACTGCAGACACGCTGCAAGAAAGCAGCCGCAGGGAACAATCTGAAATGCTTGTAACTATTTTCACATTAGGCTATGTTGGTGGGTGTTGATAGGACTTCAAAGTGATGAAGAGAAACATCTCATCAGTACATACTTACTTGCCAGGGTTGCCCTCTGCATTCACCAATGTTGCACGCTCCTGTGCTTCATGAGCTGCACCCATTTGTCAACAAGATACACCATGTCTTTCTTGATACACTTTTCCAGTAATTCATCAGATAGATCCATGGCATTCTTTCTTGCCCCCTGAAGATTCAAACCTTTACAGCCACGTGAGCAGGCAGACCTGCCTACCAAGGGGAAAATCTGCAGCTTTCATTAGGTTTGCAGAAGGCAAAATAACTATTGCTATATGTAAGAGAGTAGAGCAACTGCAATGCTGCTCATTTACTTTACTTTCTCCACTGAACAGTAACTCAGGTTAAAGTAAAACACTGAAAGTTAGCATATGGGCATGCCTATCTTATTTCAAGTGGTGCTTGTTTCTAGAGCCCTGTCTGAGACTTTTTTAATCTTTAACATAAAGCTTGTATCTACAGCTCAATATACAGATTGGCTTTGGTTGATCTTTGTTAGCAGCTGGATCTAGTTAGCATCTGCTTTCTGAAAAAGTGATTTGCCCAGGGAGGTGGTGGAGACACCATCACTGGAGGTGTTTAGAGACTGGATGGGGCACTTGGTGCCATGGTTTAGTTGATTAGATGCTGTTGGGTGATAGGTTGGACTCTATGACTTCAAAGGACTCTTCCAAGTTCTTCACCAAGAGAGTAATTCGTCATTGGAATGTGCTGCCCAGGGAGGTGGTGGAGTCACCATCCCTGGAGGCGTTCAAGAGGAGACTGGACGTGGCACTTGGTGCCATGGTCTAGTCATGGGGTCTGTGTTGATAGGTTGGACTCGATGATCCTCGAGGTCCTTTCCAACCTAAGTTATACTGTGATACTGTTAATTCTATTCTGATAGAGTTTCTTCTAAGACTGACTCCACAGTAGGCCAGTGGGCTACAGATTGTGTTAACCAATGCAGCAGAAGTCAGGAAGAGGGCTGTGCTAGGCCATATGCAGGGCATATACTCTGCTAGAGCTCCACCTATTCAGACTTCAAGGCAGCAGTACATGTACTATGGAGCCTCTATAGAGCCACTACAGAACCCTAATGAGCCTCTATAGTCCTATGTATCCTCTATAATGCTCCATGGAGCCCAAAGGAGCCTCTACAGAGCCCAGTGGAGCTCTGTGGAGCCTCTACTGTGATGAAGGCACATTATGCCCAAATATTGAATCTTGTCCCAGCATGTGGACAAGTTCCCCTTCCTTCAGGAGGAAGACAAAAGCCAAGGCATTAGCCAGGCTTGCACGCACCCAGCGCATGCAGTGCTTATGCTGACACCAAGTATGGGCATAACTCTAGCTTCATGCTTTCTATAGGCTGAAGCCAGTTGCTTATGAGAGTGCCCATTGGTCGAACCCAGCCTTGAGGAATCTATAAGTATCGCCCTAGTTGGTAAACAAGTTGCCCCCTCTTTCACTTTGTCTCTGTGCTTGCTCGAGAGAACAACTCTCGAGCCATAGCCTCTGCCATTAAGCTTACTGTCGTTAGCTTCTGTCATACATGCACGCATACTGAAAGCCTCTGCATCATGAGAAGCAATCGTGAGGATCATCTCCACAGGGAGGACCTTCGCTGTGCCTGAGAAGCCCAGCATCGTCACAGCCAGTCATACCGACCAGGAGAGCCCACCGTGCCACCAGACGACTGGACCAACCCCTGAGGGTAAGATCTGCCCAGTTGCCGGGGAGAAAGGACTTGATCAAGACTGAGTCTACATATGCCCGGACCCGCCGTAGCGGGAGAGGAGCTGCCACGTGTGCCACTCTGAGCCCTGTGAACCTCAGGGAAGACTAAAGCATTGTTCGTGCCTATACTGCACCGAACCCAGGACCACTCCGAGAGTCCCGCTATTCTTTTAAACCCAGTAAACGATAAGCCACTGCCTAACGCAGCCTCACTCTCTCCCCGAGGCTGTTTGCATCAGCCCCGAGAATCGTCGTGGTTGGGCTGACCCCCGTAGCTTTGCCTGCTGCCGTGTCCTCCGAGCCCGCCTACCGGCAACCGTCGCCCTGCCCTGTTGTGCGGACCGACTCCGAGAGCCGACCCCACGGGCCGACCCCGACCAGGACCGATCCCTGTTGTCTGGAGGGAATCGACTGAGTTCTGAAGGGAACCTGCTCCCGAGCTAAGCCCAGGTTCCATTATTCCCTCTCCACTGCTGTGGAGAGAGGAGACAGTAACCCAACACCACAGCCCAACTTGACTAGGAACCAGTCCAGCGACAGTAGTCCGCCAGCCCCCCACCTTGCTACAAACAACAGCTACAGAGTATCTTCCACGTGCTTTCCACCCACTCGCACTCAGTTCAAAGTATCCGCGTCTAGCAGAGCAAGCGCTGACGCATAGAAAGATTATAATACTGCTGTATACAACCAGAAGCCACCCGCGTCCCGCCGAGTCGCCATCTAGTGGCCAAGCGGCAGAACTGCACCCTTTGTTATACAAGTATAGAAATGGTCCATAGATAGTTTAATTAAGTTCTAATCATAACACTGAGCCACTTACAGAATGTATTTCACGAACGTGCACTCGAACGTGTATATGAGGTGGTGATTCAACGGTTATTAATGATTTGATAATAAAAATAATATTTTCGTAACTCGTATTTCATATTCATAAATTTAATAACCTCTTCACAACACTACAGAGCCTCTGGCAAGCCACTACAGAGCCCTAAGGAGCCCTACAGAAACTCTATAGATCCCTATGGAGCCACTTTAGAGCCTCTATAGAGCACTATGGAGCTTCTATAGAACCCTAAGTAGCCCTAAGGAGCCTCTATAGAGCCCTGTGGAGCCTTTATACAGATTCTATAGACCCCTATGGAGCCTCTATAGAGCCTCTCTGGAGCCCAAAGCAGCCTCTATAATGCCCTATGCAACCTCTATAGAGCCTCTACAGAGATTCTATAGAGCCCTAAGGGGCCTCTGTAAAGCCCTATAGAGCCTCTATAATGCCTAATGGAGCCTCTATAGATCCCTGAGGAGCCCTATGGAGCCTCTGTAACATGCTAGGGAGCCTCTATAGATGCCTGTGTTGACAGACAGAGCCTACCCTACTCTAGCATAGACTACCACACTCTAGCCTGCCCCACCCAAGACTAGCCTAGCCTACCCCACCCTAACCTAGCCCTCAGGAGCCTCCATGGAGCCTCTCTAGAGCATCTACAGAGCCCTGTGGAGCCTCTCTAGAGGTCTAAGGAGCCTCTATACAGATTCTATGGAGCCTCCACAGAGCCCAGTGCAGCCCCTATAGTGGCCTATGGAGCCTCTATATTGCCCTATGGATCCTCTATAGAGCCCTAAGAAGCCTCTATAGTGCCTAATGGAGCCTCTGTAGCATCCTATGGAGCCTCTATAGAGCCCAATGAAGCTTCCATAAAACTCTATGGAGCCCTTTTAAAGTCTCTATAGAGCCCAATGCACCCTCTATAATGTCCTGTGGAGCCCCATGGAGCCTCTATAGAGCCCCATGCAGCCTCTATGTAGCCTTATGGAGTACTATGGAGCCTCTTTTCCCTGAATAAGGTGACTGTAAGCACATTTTTGGCAAGGTTTGTGACAAACTTATTTTGCATTATGGTTTTAAATTATCATTTCTTAGGAGACATAGGTGCAGAGATTGAGTTTGAATAGAACACTGAGCAAAAGAATGATGTTTTGTCTTTACTACCTATTAACATGTTGAGATTATGATTATCTTAACAAGGCACACTAAGATATACAGAACAAATAACAGCTTTGAGGGATCTGCAAGGAAGATGCTCAGGTACTACCAGTTCCAGAAATTCAGGAAAGATGAGAACCTGGCAGATCCATAACACCACAAAGTACCCAAATGTTTGTCTTGTCTTGGTAATTTATTTACTGTCCCAACACGTGATTTTCCAACATGGCCTGAGGCTTCTTCAGCTTTGATCATCTGATATATGCAGTGAGAATAATACTTTTAAGCCCACAAGTTGGATGCAGCCACCTGGTTAGATACTCTCATCAAAACCTCGATCAACATTGGGAATAAAGCAAGCAAAATCAATGTATGACCCAAGAGCAAAAAGTATACAGCTGTAGTGAGGGTGAGCTTGAACGCTGCTACTGCTCATTAGCAGGAGCAAACATATGATGGTAGAGGAAAAAAGAATCTAGGGCTATGCCTGAGCACCCCAAGCCTGTTACTGATTTACTGTATTCCTTTTTATTGACAAGAATGACTGTGTGCATGAATCTCATCTTAACTCTGTTTTGTATTAAAACCCCCCCACTGGTCTTGAAAGCTTATTATTAGCCCACATGGACTCAGAGACAATACACTGTGCAGTGGTCATCTCTGCTCCAGCACAAGGGCACAGTCTCTTGGACTTGCTTTTTCACCAGCCTATTTGAAGACAAGTATTTATGTTTATCCTCATACACATTACAAAATAGACAGATGCCAATCACAAATCAAGTTACAGCTCAAGTTCAAAAGTTTGCTAAGCTGTAATGTTACCTGTCAGGTTTGTATTAAATGTCTTAATCTTCAACAAATGTGATAGCAAGGTGAGTACCAGAAACACCAGCCATGGATACAATATTGACAGTTTGCCAGGAAGAAATTAAACACCCAGTTACAAGCTAGGTTCTTACAACTATTATCTATACAAGCCTCTACAAAGCAGGTATCCTTTTCTGTTAAACTTTGAGCATTACACCAGAGGCCAAGCATGGGATATTTGTGTTTATTCTCCATACATGTCAGTAACTCCAGCTATCAGAAATAGAATTCCTCTCAGGTCACCTTCACAGTATCACAGTATCACTTAGGTTGGAAAGGACCTCGAAGATCATCGAGTCCAACCTATCAACACAGACCCCATGACTAGACCATGGCACCAAGTGCCACGTCCAATCTCCTCTTGAACACCTCCAGGGTCGATGACTCAACCACCTCCCTGGGCAACCCGTTCCAATGACGAATGACTCGCTCGGTGAACACCTTCCTCCTCACCTCGAGTCTAAACCTCCCCTGGCGCAGCTTGAGACTGTGTCCCCTTGTTCTGGTGCTGGTTGCCTGGGAGAAGAGGCCAACCCCTTCCTGTCTACAACCACCTTTCAGGTAGTTGTAGAGGGCAATGAGGTCACCCCTGAGCCTCCTCTTCTCCAGGCTAAACAATCCCAGCTCCCTCAGCCTCTCCTCATAGGGCTTGTGTTCAAGGCCTCTCACCAGCCTTGTTGCCCTTCTCTGGACACGTTCAAGTGTTTCAATGTCCTTCTTAAACTGAGGGTCCCAGAACTGGACACAGGACTCAAGGTGCGGCCTAACCAAAGCAGAGTACAGGGGCACTATGACCTCCCTGCTCCTGCTGGCCACACTATTCCTAATGCAGGCCAGGATGCCATTGGCCCTCCTGGCCACCTGGGCACACTGTTGGCTCATATTCAGGTGGCTGTCAATCAACACACCCAGGTCCCTCTCTGTCTGGGAGCTCTCCAGCCACTCCGACCCCAGCCTGTAGCTCTGCATGGGATTGCTGTAGCCAAAGTGCAGCACTCGGCACTTGGACTTGTTGAATGCCATCCCATTGGACTCTGCCCATCTGTCCAGTTGGTCAAGGTCCCTCTGCAGAGCCTTTCTACCCTCTAACTGACTAACATCTGCTCCTAACTTTGTGTCATCTGCAAACTTGCTGATGACTGACTCTACCCCCTCATCCAGATCATCGATGAATATGTTGAAGAGGACAGGGCCCAGCACTGATCCCTGGTGACTGGCCACCAGCTGGATGTGGCACCATTCACCACCACTCTCTGGGCCCGGCCCTCCAGCCAGTTCCTAACCCAGCACATAGTGTAATGGTCCAATCCACGGGCTGACAGCTTAGCCAGCAGTTTGCTGTGGGGGATGGTGTCAAAGGCCTTGGTGAAGTCCAGGTAGACCACATCCACAGTCCTCCCCACATCCACCAGGCGGGTCACCTGATCATAGAAGGAGATCAGGTTGGAGAGGCAGGACCTGCCCTTCCTAAATCCATGTTCAGTTCAACTATATTCAACAAGCAGTACTGTCTTCTACATTTCAATTACCTCAGAACAAAAAACATGTTAGCTGACCCCAAACTAACCACATACAGCTCGGGTAACTTCATATGACAGCTTCCACAGTATGTTGGTGATATCCTCTGGGACTTACCAAAAGATAAGCCACAGAGGCACATTTCTTCATATGAAAGTTACCATTAACTCCTACTTGAATAATCTTTTGCCAGGAAATGACAAAATACCTATCTTTAAATGACCCTAAAAAAGGGATGTAGCCTATGAATCATAAAAGCAACTTTCTACTACAGATCTGAAGAATTTCCATAAGTTTCCCAGGCAAGTAAGCATACAGCCCTGCACTGAGACACTACAAGCCATATTCATACGTACCTATGAGCTCCTCTCTCAGAATACAGCACAAACACAAACTGTCTTCATAACAGGATCATGGAGCTGGGTGACACCTAGCAGCAGTGCACTTGCAGTTAATCATAGCAAGTTAGAAGCAAAATGACCAACTTGGACTTCAGCCACAAGTACTTCTGTGTGTCCAGGTGCTGCAAACTGAATACAATCCACTACTGTAAGACTTGTTTTGATTTTTTCAGTGAGTTTACTTCTACAGCACATTCTGGAAAGCTATCAGGTCACTACAAACTCCACCTAAACAGAAATAGTGTTCAAGGTATTAGAGCAGCACAGTAACCACAACTACATGAAACATTGCTTTCCTCCTCCTTTAAAGCAGCAAACGATGACATTCCACGCACAGAGAACACTGAGCACTATGAAGAACTGAAAAAACCAACAATCTCATCTCAACCTACACAAGAGAAAGTAGCAATCTTTGCAGCAGTTTTAAATTAAAGCAGGTCCTTCTCTAGTATTAGGGAATCACTGAATGCCTGTCAGCCAAAAAGGAACACGACAAGAGGTTATGTGCCAGTTTGTACTCTACTATGAAATCAGGAATGGCTAATACTGTCAGATAAAAGGAACTGAGGGAAGAACATGCAGAAATCTCTCTCAGGTGCTCTCTACAACTACCTAAAGGGAGGTCGTAGACAGGTGGGGGTAGGTCTCTTCTCCCAGGCAACCAGCACCAGAACAAGAGGACACAGTCTCAAGCTGCACATGGGGAAGTTTAGGCTTGAGGTGAGGAGAAAGTTCTCCACAGAGAGAGTTGTTGGCCATTGGAATGTGCTGCCCAGGGAGGTGGTGGAGTCACTGTCCCTGGAGGTGTTCAAGAAGGGACTGGATGTGGCACTTGGTGCCATGGTCTAGTAATCATGAAGTGTTGGGTGAAAGGTCGGACTTGATGATCCTTGAGGTCTTTTCCAACCTTACTGATTCTATGGTTTTATAAGCCTCTTAACAGCTTGTTTGAAAATCCTGTGACACTGTGCCATTTAGCAGCATTTTAGGCTTGTACAAACAAAATATTTACATGGTGAAGTCTTATTAGCAACTAAGCCACTAGCAATTTCCACAGAAGCAAGAATTCATTTTCTGAGTATATAATGAATATATTATTAGATACAGGTTCTTTTTTCTACCTCTTCCACAATGTGCAATAATTAAAAATACTGAAGACCTATATGAACATTGTCAACTTAAGCTGAAGGGGTATGGCAAGTTAAGTACCTGATGCTTCTGACCTGCTTTTAGTTTGAAATATCAATCATCTCTGTAGAGATAAGGTTATTGAAGAATGTCATTTTTTCTGCAATATAGGATGATGAGAGATGTTAGCAGATGCCCAAGCTCTGCAGAAGGCAAAACTGCTTTCAGTTCCTTTGCAAACAACTGCTGCTGTTAAAACAGGAACTCTTCAGAACACCACTATCAGATCTGGCTTTCTAGTACCACAAAACAAACTAAGAATTTCCTATTTCTTTAGGACACATAAAAAGGCCTGAAGACTTTATTAGACATAGCATCTGTAATACAAGCAAGCATGTTAGGTACTCCCATAACACACAGCTTTACACTCAAACGTTTTATGATACAAAGACATTTTTCCAGAAACTAGAGGGGAAAAACGGAAGCGAGTTAATCAAGACTTCTGGTGACAGGGTGATTATTATAATAAAGGCTGGCACTTGGTAAAATCCAGCACTGTCAGAATTTGTAAAATTAAACCAAGTGAGCAATGATGTACAGCAGAAAGTTACAGACCAGATTTGATTAATTACCTTGTCACAAACTGAAGTTACGCTCACACAGCTCTCATCACTGACGTTCAAGAACAAGTGTCTGAGCAGTATCAGAAGAAATCCGCATTTCATTCTGTGTATTGAACTCTGGTGTTTGCTTCAAGGTGGGGTAAACTAAACCACTGTTCACACACCAATCCAATATAAATCAGTAACATTTATATACACACTAAGTAGTTTGGGTTTTGCTGTTTGTTTTTAAAGAACCAAACTCCACACTACTGGAGTAACAATAAGGTATGTTCAAATAAACCAGTCAGACTTCATTTAAATGAATTAGACAACTTTTACTAAATGAAAAAAACCCTACATTTAAAATATGTATTTAAACCAAAATGGAATTAGAAAAGAGACTTAAATCCATTTTAAAAGAACTCACTCACTGTGTCAGAAATCAATATACCTCTTGCATTAATGTGCCAGTTCATAAAACCTAAGTTACCAGAATCTTCAATTTAACATGTTGAACAACAATACTGAAGTCAAGAGTTTTACATCTACTGGTGCACATTTAGAATGGTACAAATCTGAAGCTTTCCCCCCAAAACCTTATATACTTGACAAAATTCAGTAAAAGCTTGTGTAGTTATATCCAGTACGTATTGAATCCTAAATCATCACAAATTCGTGCCTTTCGTTTAGCCTAGTTTTGTATCTTCTCTGTATCCTGCCATTTGCCAATGTTGACTCTTTTAAGAAAGGAGAGAACTGAAAAGAAATACTGCATAACTCTTGATCATGTACAGAAGTTATTGCTACTATAGTACACTACAAAGCAGAAGTTTATACAATAGTATATGAAATTCGATCATGAAAATCCAAAGGATAAAATCTGTAGTGACATAAGCCTTATGATCATGTTGGACATTCCTATAGCATTTGCAGCTCACCACTTATCAGCTAGCCTACTGCTCACTGATGAACGTCCATTTAAACGTATCTTCTCATGAAAAAGAAGGTCAGCACTCAAAGGCTTAGCAAATAAGGATCTTCATGTCCTGTGGAACTATATAAGATGAATTTTGATGCAGGTAGGGAGTTACCTGGAAGCTAAGCATGCCAAAGGGTGTTTCATGCTAATAAAAACTAAAGCCAAGGTACCACATAATCAAGTTACCAACTAATAGGCAATATCATTTTCATCCTAAATTAACTGAAGTGCCATAGCACAGTGTAATGTCAATAATTTAAAATAGTGTAGTGCACAAATTCCATGTGGGACAATTTGAATTAAAAAGTCAAGACAGGTTTCTGCCTCAATTCATGTTGGCTGTCAAGCTGTCCAGTTTGGGCATTTTGGACTCAAGTTTACCTTTTATTCACTATCCGACTATAAATTCTGCATTATAAATGGGCACTCATTTGGGCAGCATTATGATGAACGACAGGGGGCTAGAGGGAGGATAAGGATCAATGGCTGTTCTAGAAAGCCCCTTTCTCATTTCAATTTGAGAGAGAGGGCCAGGAAGTAAGACTACATACGACAGTGGCATCGTTCTAGCTACAAAATAACCAAAGTAAAAGCAATCAGGCAACAGTAAGACCACATTACACAAATGGAACATCATGCTCTCGTCTGGTTTAACTATTACATCAAGGTTTAACTGGGATGTTGGTCAACTTTAGAAACCGTGGTAGATGTGAGTATGTAGTTGCAACAGTTGTTTGGGTTTTTTTTTTTCCCCTAATTTTGTTTTTACTCTATGTTGGATGTTAGAAGTTGGAGTTAAACTTGTTACAATACAGCGTCGCACATCTTTCTACTAGGAGGAAAAGAAAAATAAACCAATAAAGATCCTTTACCCGTCTCTTTTAAGTTAAACGTGTGACATCATAAAGGGTGTCAAATGGCTGGATGGTTTTACAGTGCACACTTATTATATACTGTAATATGGAGTTGTCCTTGACAGATCTGGTGGCGTTTCTACACGATTCCTTTCTTCACCTCTTCTTCGGCGGATTAGCTGTCCGAGGTGGAGTGACTGGACGCCCAGAATTCAGTCCACCATACTGGTACTTGGCTTTCTTTTCAGATGGTTTTAATATCTTAGAGAAAATGAAGAAGTTTTTTTGAGCCAGTGACACGTAGGAACATTTCAAACACTGTTAAACTAACATGGAATCTCATTCAGCAGAAACGAAAGGGGTGAAGTGAGGTAGAAACTACCTTTCTATACATATTTCTTTTTATCTTACATACATCAGTAATAGCATTTCTAAATACTTCTAGTTCTACCACTACATTGGGGTGGGAAATGGAAAGAAAAGAGACTGAAAACACGTACAGGAAGGAGTAGGGATTAAAATCTCAGAGTAACCACACTAAACCAGTCCCAAAAATCATTAGCCTGCATAATTAAGATACTCTGATAATCACAAGAAATGACTAAAAGTAATCACCTAATTAAAATTTGAAATGAGCATCTGAATAGAGGGAGTAACTTAATATGCAGCAGTTTGGAAAACAGCAAATCCCACAGAGTTCTCAGGAGAACAGCTGGTTTGCCATTCTAATTGTCCACAAACACCAGCTTGCTGTGCAGTCCTTTCTGCAGCTCAGGTATATTATCTTAGTATAAATGCCAGGTTCTATACATTGGCCACAACCCCCCCCCCCCCCCCCCCGCAATGCAGTGCTACAGGCTGGGGTCAAAGGGGCTGGAGAGCAGCCAGGCAGAGGGGAGGCCTAGGGGGTACTGGTTGACAGTAGGCTGAACATGAGCCAGAAGTGTGCCCAGGCAGCCAATAAGGCCAATGGCATCCTGGCCTGCATCAGGAACAGTGTGGCCAGCAGGAGCAGGGAAGTCATTGTGCCCTGTACTCAGCACTGGTTAGGCCACACCTGGAGTCCTGTGTCCAGTTCTGGGCCCCTCAGTTTGGGAAGGATGTTGAGCAGCTGGAAGATGTCCAGAGAAGGGCAACGAAGCTGGGGAGTGGCCTTAAGCACAAGTCCTATGAGGAGAGGCTGAGGGAGCTGGGGTTGCTTAGCCTGGAGAAGGGGAGGTTCAGGGGAGACCTTCTTGCTGTCTATAATTCCCTGAAGGGAGGTTGTAGTCAGGTGGGGGTTGGTCTCTTCTCCCAGGCAACCAGCACCAGAACAAGAGGACACAGTCTCAAGCTGTGTCAGAGGAAGTTTAGGCTGGGTGTTAGGAAGAAATTCTTCACAGAAAGAGAGACTGCCCATTGGAATGTGCTGCCCAGGGAGGTGGTGGAGTCACCATCCCTGGAGGTGTTTAGGAAGAGACTGGATGGGATGCTTGGTGCCAGGGTTCAGTTGATTAAGATGGTGTTGGATGATAGGTTGGACCCAATCTCAAATGTCTTTTCCAACCTGGTTAATTCTATTCTATTCTACTAGCTACTACTCACTGCATTGTATTATTAGCTTTACTATATTGCCTTAGAGTAACCATACGCACATCATCAAGCAGACAAACTCAGTTCGTGTAACTCTGCATATGAAGTAACACTAATGTAAAATATATCATACCTGAAAGGAACACATTAGAGTTTCATCCACACTCATCATGCCCCCTGCATTGTCAAATTCTCCACAGTAATTTGGAGCTGAGAACAGCGTGACCAACTGCCGTTTAGCAAAGAATTCATATCCATCTTCAACCACCTGTCAACACCAGACAAATCAACACAGCACACAAAAACAAAGGTGAGTTTTGAAGAGAAGAGCCAGACTTGAGGCAAACAGGATATGTTTTACAGAGATAGAGAGAACTCATCAAAAACGTATTTTATGTCTTGCCTTTTAGACAATCGCTTCAGCCATTTTGTTTTATTCTGGCATCAATGCCAAGTCAGGTAGCTGAACCACTCTGACACTCCCACCGTTAAATGTACATCAGTTTGACCAGGATTTTCATGCTTGGAAGCCCCACGACAGTTGAGGAATTCCCAGCCTTTCACAGCTGATATTCACAATTAGGTGTTAGACCTGTTATGTACTGTTCAGTAACTTTATTGATGATTGGGATGAGGGGATTGAGTCAGTCATCAGTAAAACTGCAGACGACACCAAGCTGGGGGCAGGTGTTGATCTGTTAGAGGGTGGAAGAGCTCTGCAGAGGGACCCTGACAGGCTGAACAGATGGGCAGAATCCAACATGATGACATTCAAGAAGTCCAAGTGCCAGGTGTTGCACTTTGGCCACAACAACCCCATGCAGTGCTACAGGCTGGGGTCAGAGTGGCTGGAGAGCAGCCAGGCAGAGAGGGAACTGGGGGTGCTGGTTGATGATAGGCTGAACATGAGCCTGCAGTGTGCCCAGGCAGCCAGGAGGGCTGATGGCATCCTGGCCTGCATCAGGAACAGTATGGCCAGCAGGAGCAGGGAGGTCATTCTGCCCCTGTATACTGCACTGGTTAGGCCACACCTTGAGTCCTGTGTCCAGTTCTGGGCCCCTCAGTTTAGGAAGGATGTTGACTTGCTGGAGCGTGTTCAGATAAGGGTAACAAAGTTGGTGAGGGGCTTGGAACACAAGCCCTATGAGGAGAGATTGAGGGAGCTGGGGTTGCTTAGCCTGGAGAAGAGGAGACTCAGGGGTGACCTTATTGCTCTCTACAACTACCTGAAGGGGGTTTGTAGACAGGCAGAGGTTGGTCTCTTCTCCCAGGCAACCAGCACCAGAACAAGAGGACACAGTCTCAAGTTGCACCAGGGGACATTTAGGCTGGGTGTTAGGAAGAAGATCTTCCCAGAGAGATTGGCCATTGGAATGTCCTGCCCAGGGAGGTGGTTGAGTCACCATCACTGGAGGTGTTTAGGAAGAGACTGGATGGGGTGCTTGGTGGCATGGTTTAGTTGATTAGATGGTGTTGGACGATAGGTTGGACTCAATCTCAAGGGTCTTTTCCAACCTGGTTTATTCTATTCTACATCTATATAGCAAATTGGTAGCAATCTTGATCATCAATTTAGAAATATTAGTATTCATTCCACACATTCACTACACTTCTCTAATATTTCAGCAATAAAATTTCAAGACGAACATTTAAGTGATCTGATAGCATATACAAACCACAGACTGACACAGAATAAAAAGCTTATTTTTGTTTCACAGCAGGGGACAGCTTTTAAAAATTACTGAATAATGGAAGTTATGTGTTATTCAGGAAAGGGAAACCTGTCTCCACCTGGCTGGGATGCACGATTAACCTAATGAACACAAAGAAAAAAAGAAACCAAACCACACACAGAGAAACCCAAAAAATCCCCCCAAACCAACCAAAGAACACACCAACAAAAAACCAGAACAAGTGCACTTGGAGTACTTAGTGATGATAAAAATAAAACTAGCCTTCTGCATGTTTCAGTAGGTCAGCCTGTGCCAATGCACTCTAGATAGCTGAACCAAAATGAAGGCAGCAATAAGAGCTTTTATGTACTGATTTTGTTTCAGAAATGTTCAGAGTGCATTTAATACTTCCATGACGTGGAAATAGTTTAAGCCAAAACTACCAGAGAACTGATTGCTTCTGAAATGTAAGGCCTCTGAATCTTCAGTGTGAATCTCAAATTCAAGTCACACTGCCACTTGAAACCTGGACACTTCACCTCTGAATGTTCAACTATTCAACTATTTCCACATCATGGAAGCATTAAATGCACTCTGAACATTTGATCTTTTTCTTTTGTATTGTCTGTTTACTGTTAGACAATACAAAAGATCAAATGAGGTAATCCAGTGTTAGTCTTATTTAACTGACGTTAGACACTCAGTTCAACATGACACAGAATGACATGGCCTTATCCCTTTATTAGGAAGATTTTTCTTCTAAGAGTTTCAAATATAAGCAGCACCAAAGAGGCATAAAGTCTAGACAGAAAGGTTTTAAGCAACAGCAACATAATTCATACCTGGTGAGCTCGACAGATCAAATCCAGATCATGACGGTTCAGGAATTTACTGACCACATCAGCACCGAAAGTGAAAGAGACACCGCGATCATTTTCACCCCAACCTTGCACATCTTTGTCTGGATCAGACCACAGCAGGTCACACAGCAAGCCTTTGGAAAACAATACAAGTGAAGATACTCGTCTTAGGAACTATCATTCTACAGTGTAAAACAGTTTTATTGTAATTACCAAAGCACCTCTCCTAAAGAAAATAAGCCTTAGCAACAAATTCAGCAACACTTAAACTGCACGCCCAACAAAAGACGTGGCTTGCACAAGTCTGGAGATTTTTTTCCCCTGCCTCAGCACTGACAGTACCTTGAGATAACCAAAATCAGAGCCAAATAATTATTTGAAACAGTGTTTAACAGTAATATTCAACATGTTCACAGTGAGCATTTGAGGAGTTTAAAAATACCGCAGTGAGTGCACTTTAAAAAGAAACCATCCATTTCACAGCTCAACAACAAAGCTTAGTTTGAAAGGTGCAGTAAATTTCAAGTTCCTATGCAAGTCCAGTCATAAAGACAGCAAATAAACTTCTACCACAAGCTTAAGAACACGGAACAGCTTTGAGTCTTACTTTTCCAAACACGAGTGAATAACCTTATGTGACTAAACAAAAACCTAACATGGCAAAATCCTGTTACGTTGCTCAGGCAGCACTTTCAGTTTGCTTGGACTAGCACTGCGTTTTCAAAGAGTCTCATGCCAAACAGTCTGGGACCTAAACTAGAATGACAAACCTCTCTGGCTTTTTAATACTGGTCAGTATGTTTTTTCTGCTGCCAATGAAAGGTCAGCTAACTCTGGAGTTAAAACTGGGTACTAGAAAAGAATTTCTATAGAACTGCAATGCCTCTATACATAGAACTTTCAAAACACTTTCACATGAGAAGAAAACAGGCCAACTCAACTACACACAAACAAAACAACAAAGCACTCAAAATGCATTTCATAGTTTTCCTTGAAGTTGTATTTTAACTGTGATGACTAACACTGGCATTAAATATTTAAGACCACTATTCCATAACCTGAAAGAGATGCCAGCAGGCTCCTTTCTCTGGCAATCAGAAGTTTGATTTACAATTATGTCTGGTTATTTGCTGAACAAAATACTGAAGATGCTATTTCTTAAAAACCAGATCCCTCCAGTTGTAACCAAGCCCAAAGAGTGATGGTGAATGGTGCCACATCCAGCTGGCAGCCAGGCACTAGTGGTGTCCCCCAGGGACCAGTGCTGGGCCCCATCCTGTTCAATACCTTTATTGATGAGCTGGATGAGGGGATTGAGTCCATCAGTAAATTTGCAGACAACACCAAGCTAGGGGCAGGAGTTGATCTATTAGAGCGTAGGAGAGCTCTACAGAGGGACCTTGACAGGCTGGACAGATGGGCAGAGACCAAGGGCATGAGACTGAACACATCCAAGTGCTGGTTCTACATATTGGCCACAACAACCCCATGCAGTGCTACGTGCTGGGGTCAGAGTGGCTGGAGAGCAGCCAGGTAGAAAGGGACCTGGGGGTACTGGTTGACAGTAGGCTGAATATGAGCCAGCAGTGTGCCCAGGCAGCCAAGAAGGACCAGTGGCATCCTGGCCTGCATCACGAACAGTGTGGCCAGCCATCACTGGAGGTGTTTAGGAGGAGACTGGATGGGGTGCTTGGTGCCATGATTTAGTTGATTAGATGGTGTTGGATGATGGGTTGGACACAATGATCTCAAAGGTCTCTTCCAACCTGGTTCATTCTATTCAAGCAAAAGTGATGTCTGAAATCTATTGTGAAACTAGACCATTCTGTATTTACAGCCATCAAACCTCTTCTGTACCAATCCCTCTCTAGCAGAGGTTTCCATTTCATTTGTTTTTAAAAGACAAAGAACAGAGCAAGTGCAACTGAATTTCAGATACAGTATCTATCTAGAAATACACCAAATAGTGTATGACAAAAGCTTCACTGAAATTTAGTTCTATATTGAGTAATATGTTTTTCAAAATAGTTCAAAATAGTTCAGAATAGTTGTGCTACAATCCCTGATGGTTACTTACATGAATAAGAGGGGACAGAAGCTGCTCATCTCAGATGCTTAGGGAATGTTTCCTCTTCTATTCTCTTCCCCCCAGATCAAATAATCTTTAGGGCTATACACAGTAGACAAACCTGTGCTATAATCGTTAGCAGTGGTGTAACAGAACCTCACAAGTTTGTCTAAACTAAGCTGCTCTGCTGAATTAGGTTTGCATTTAAACGTGTAACATCTACCACCGCAATAGCTTCACCTGACCAGGAGTAAATCACAACACTGCTGATACAACATACACAAGATCACACAAGAGAGGGGGTTAGTTTCCTAATAAGGAAATAATTGGCAATGCTGACCAAAATGTATCATTTATAGCCTGGCCTAACAAAACACAAATATTCTTAACAGTGACTTAAGTAGAAATACAAAGTCAGACTTGAGCCAACAGCTTCCAAACCCCATTACTGTACCTCCAAGATAAACTGCAGTTGAGGTTGAAAAAAGCTTTTCTCATCAGCTAGAAGAAACATCATAATGATTTAATCTTCTCAGCATATGCTACACAATCATCTACTAAGAATTTCTGTATCAACACAAACATTCACCAAGTGGCATCCCTTCACAATGGGATATCTATCAAGGACGTGTGCCACTCACATGGGTGAGACCCTTAAGTGTATTTTTCCTTGTCCACAAGATACACTTCCATTCTGTGATACAGGTTGTTTTAAGTAGGTCCAAAAGGCCAAGACTTTGTCACTGTACTGTACACACACATCTCTGATGGGACACTGCAGTTTACCTTCAGTAAACATCTGATTATTGCTTTTGAAAGCAAAAGTAAGACTGCAAACCATTCTGTAAATCAAATGCCTGTAAAAAAAAATTAAAAGCCTCTATGTTTATTTTCAGGAGGTACTAAGAATATACAGGATTTCAGTGGAGTGTCCATGGAAACCAGAACTACGTTTTACAAAAGCATTCCTGAAGTGGAGGTGGCTCAAGCAGTAGTATTCAACCTGATCTCCTTCCATGATCAGGTGATTGCCTGGTTGATAAGGGGCAGGCTGTGGATGTAGTCTACCTGGACTTCAGCAAGGCCTCTGATACCATCCCCCACAGCAAACTCCTGACCAAGCTGTCAGCCCATGGTTTGGACAGCAGCACACTGCAATGGGTTAGGAACTGGCTGGAGGACTGAGCCCAGAGAGTGGTGGTGAATGGTGCCACATCCAGCTGGCAGCTAGGCACTAGTGGTGTCCCCCAGGGATCAGTGCTGGGCCCCATCCTGTTCAATATCTTCATTGATGATCTGGATGAGGGGATTGAGTCCATCATCAGTAAATTCGCAGACGACACCAAGCTGGGGGCAGGAGTTGATCTGTTAGAGGCTGGAAGAGCTCTGCAGAGGGACCTTGACAGGCTGGACAGATGGGCACAGTCCAAGGGCATGAGATTGAACACATCCAAGTGCCAGGTTATACACATTGGCCATAACAACCCCAGGCAGTGCTACAGGCTGGGGTCAGAGTGGCTGGAGAGTAGCCAAACAGAAAGGGACCTGGGGGTACTGGTTGACAGTAGGCTGAACATGAGCCAGCAGAGTGCCCAGGTGGCCAAGAAGGCCAATGGCATCCTGGTCTGCATCAGGAATAGTGTGTCCAGCAGGAGCAGGGAAGTCATTGTGCCCCTGGACTCAGCACTGGTTAGGCCACACCTTGAGTCCTGTGTCCAGTTCTGGGCTCCTCAGTTTAGGAAAGATGTTGAGTTGCTGGAACATGTCCAGAGAAGGGCAACAAAGCTGGGGAGGGGTTTGGAGCACAGCCCTGTGAGGAGAGGCTGAGGGAGATGGGGTTGTTTAGCCTGGAGAAGAGGAGGTGCAGGGGAGACCTTAGTGCTGTCTACAACTCCCTGAAGGGAGGTTGTAGCCAGGAGGGGGTTGGTCTCTTCTCCCAGGCCACCAGCACCAGAACAAGAGGACACAGTCTCAAGCTGCATCAGGGGAGGTTTAGGCTCAAGGTGAGGAGAAAGTTCTTCACAGAGAGAGTTGTTGGCCATTGGAATGTGCTGCCCAGGGAGGTGGAGTCACCAATCCCGGAGGAGGCTCTTAGTGCCATGTTTTAGTTGATTAGATGGTATTGGATGATAGGTTGGAGTTGATGATTTCAGAAGTCTTTTCAAACCTGGTTAATTCTGTTCTATTAGACTACTGAATACATCTTTTTCTGAGAGCTGCAATAAATGTAAAGAATGACTCTTTTGTACTGACATTAATCGTGCATTGAATAAGTAGCACAAGAGGAAGAACAGTGTAGTAATCTGTAGAACAGAAACACTCACCAGTCTAGTAATCCCTCTCAGTATCAAATATATGTATACCATTTTGCATAAATGTTTTAAGGGACAATATACTTCTGTTAGTTTCTGAATTGCCCCTATGCAGCAGCACTGCAGAATATTACAGCCAGTAGAATTTTCTTCTCCAATGTTTAACTGCAATTGTGTGTTTCAAACTAGGTTTAGATGTGTTATCTCCTCTGAAAGTTAATCTCAGACCACCATTGAGATCAACACTTTAAATAAATATCCCACGGTCTCAACAGTCTTTATGAAACTTCTCAAGAGATTACCAGCAGCCCTTTCTGTCCAACTTACATCCTACATCTAAATAGAAAGACTGTATTAGAAGAAAATTTTAGGGCTAGCACATTGATACAAGCAATTGACATCCTAATAGCAGCAGGGCTTGTGAAGTGGGAGCTATAAGTCAGAATATTAAAGAGGAAGACGACATGGCCCCAACTGTAGTGAAGCCCAAACACTTATACTCAGCAAGCTTTCAAAAGTTATGTTTTTTGATAGACTAAAAGCAAGAAAAAGAACTATTTGTTTGGTTTCATTTGATATTTCATTACATTTCTAAGGCAAGCTATGTGTGTAACATACCCAAATTTGGGTATGTATGCTAGTCTGTTACAACAAGCAAGAGTAGCATGGACAATAGCCTCTAACATAGCTCAGCCATAATGAGGAACATGAGTCACACCCCACACAGACATTGTGTTAAAGTCACTGCATTTCCGGTACAGAAATTGATTAAATCCAGTTCACCAATTCAGACCTATCCACAGTAAATTCTGTGTCACTCACCTGTGTCAGGAACATCTGTAGGTCTCATAATTCTCCGGATCTGCTCCATTGACTGGAGATCTGGAGACAGTCCTGTAAGTAGAAGAAAACATGTGACTTAATGTTTTTTACCTGTAAAAAGGGTTCCAGAGAACACAGAACTAGAGGCTCCAAGTCATACAGAATCCATTGTTTCCACTGTAATATAAGCAAAAGACAGTCTGCTATAGACAATTAAGTTCTTGAACAGAGGCACAGAGAATTATGCAAGTGAAATTGGCAAGAGGTTTTAATTGGTTTTCTACCTTCTTTTTAGCCACACAAAGAACTCTGAGGTTAAGTATGTTCTGCTAAACAACTAAACAGAGAACCAGTGAAGGATAGCATTCACATTATCTAACACAAACTGGGTGCAGACAACCTTCATTACAACCACTTTACTTTATAAAACCTAAAGGTATATCTCCTACCCCTTTAGAAGGCCACAAGCCAAAACAGACTGAAGGTGTGACTGGAATCAAGACACTAATTTCAGCTGAACGGCCTTCAATAGATACTGTAAATACTAGAGTGTGAAAATACAATAGAAAAGGAGAACAAAGGTGGTCATCTATATCTACTAAACTCAGTGGCTTAGTCACTTATAGAATCATTGTACCTTGGTTACTCGAAACCCCAATTTATTATAGACACAGCACTTTTTTATATAGTTTTGCCATATTAACATGCAACTGCAGACAAAGCACAGAATTAGAAGCCCACTCTTGGAACAGTTCAAATACACAATTTAGAGCTTTTCTAATGGAGGAATACAAGCATGACAGAAAGCCTACCAGATGCTTTAGCATTTTAACATCTCCTTCAATAAGGGTTCTAAAGTGTCTTAAATGACTCAGGTCAAGGTTACCTAATTAAGAAAGTTGCCAACTTGGAAACAGGGCATGAAGACCTAAGCTGTGTTGAAACATATTTCATATTAACGAGCCATATCCATTTGACTCAGTTCAGACCTTTGCCATAAGAAAATCTGTCAGTGGAGTCACCATACAAACTAAATTCAGCTGAGAGAGTTTGCACAGTGGCAGCATACATGCTAAAGGAACAATGACTCCAAGGCATTTGGTATAAAAACTTCGAGGAACTTTCTGTCAAGCATTAATATTCTAGATTACTTTTGTTGAAGCAGTCTTAGGATAAAAGCCTCTATCCTCATCAGCTTGTTAAGTCTTCACATTGTTACTTTGAGGTTGTGAAAGATGGTAGAAATCTTAACATCAAACAGCACATCACAGGAGCTTTAAGTCAATTCTACTTAAACACTACCGAGATACCAATACAAATTCAAGCGGACAATTTGGGATTTAAACTTTGACCAACCTATGACTGTACCTCTCTCAAAACTCATCTATTTGCATGCAGATTGTGTTAGCACAAAGGTATGTGGAGTCTACTCAACACCACACCCCAAGATAGTGATGGAGAAATCCGAGCGAAGTAAGAGCAACCAGTTTGTGAACTTCCCTGAGGTCACACACAGCTTTCAGCATTTCAGGCTGCACCCAAAATGTGAAGTTCTTTGAAAGAATGTAAATTATTTTTACAACCATGCCCTAACCTTATAGCTGTTACATTTGGTGCTATTTTACATAACTGTAAAATAGCAAAGATCTACAAAACTGCCTGTGTATAAGCAGACTTCTCTGTAACCACCCAAGAAGCCTGTTCCCCCAGCATCTTTCTAACTCCCCCTACGCACCAAAGAAATGTGTCAAATTCAGGTCCACAGACAACGGGTGCACATGAACAGTATTAAATGAAAATAAGAATGCAAACACAGGCTACTCAAGCTGCATGGGAAGATTCTCCCCCTCCAGTGACTGCTGCAACCTACTGTGTACTGAAAGACAACTGAAAAGTCCAAAACTGAATTCTCTCTCACATAATGGCAGCTAAGCACACAAAAAGTATCATTCTGGGTACTTCCTTCCTGAACCACAAAAGCACCCTTTCCCTAAGGGAAACTTCAAATGAATTGCCACTGCTCCTGGCAGACCAATCAAATCAAGCCTCTGCATCTGAATCACTCCTTTATTATGCAGAATTGGTAGTGAGTTATGGTTACTTATTTTTATAGTGCAGTCCAGGAAACTCCTCAGGTATCTTTGGACACCATGCAAGATTACCAACTAGATGTCAAGATACACTGTCATTGGTGTCACAAGTGAAACAGAATTCCAATGTGTGCAGGTTTAGGCTGGACATTAGGGAGAAATTCTTCACAGAGACTGACTGGCCATTAGAATGTGCTGCCCAAGGAGGTGGTGGAGTCACCATCACTGGAGGTGTTTAGGAAGAGACTGGATGGTGTGCTTGGTGCCATGATTTAGTTGATTAGATGGTGTTGGGTCATAGGTTGGACTCGATCTCTAATGTCTTTTCCAACCTGGTTAATTCGATTAATTCAGTATTCTGCTAAGCTAACTTAACTCCCACATCTCAGAGCTTAAACCCAACGTGGTAAGACCAATGTGTTCCATCAACATGACACTACAATATGGAAACTTGAAAGTAATCACAAGAGGTCTCTAAAGAAGACAGTGGGATCATAGATAAGAGAACAATGCTGTGAAGAATATAAAAAGTAAAATGGAGAAGTCAGGAATGGTCATAGAATAAGGTTTAATGAAGCAGGAGACACTTGAACGTGTCTAGAGAAGGGCAATGAGGCTGGTGAGAGGCCTTGAGCACAAGCCCTACAAGGAGAGGCTGAGGGAGCGGGGGTTGCTTAGCCTGGAGAAGAGGTGGCTCAGGGGAGACCTCATTGCTCTCTACAACTACCTGAAGGGTGGTTGTAGCCAGGTGGGGGTTGGTCTGTTCTCCCAGGCAACCAGCACCAGAACAAGAGGACACAGTCTCAAGCTGCACCAGGGGAAGTTTAGGCTCGAGGTGAGGAGAAAGTTCTTCACTGAGAGAGTCGTTTGCCATTGGAATGTGCTGCCCAGGGAGGTGGTGGAGTCACCATCCCTGGAGGTGTTCAAGAAGGGATTGGATGTGGCACTTGGTGCCATGGTCTACTCATGAGGTGTGTGGTGATGGGTTGGACTTGATGATCTTTGAGATCTCTTCTAACCTTGGTGATACTGTGATAAAGAGCAAAGTCAGAAGTCAAGAAGACAGCCTTAAGAAAAGGCCAAAATGTAACTTGTGTGAGCAATATGGAAAGACAGGGGTAGAAAAGATACAATGAAAGAGCCTTTCAGCAGCACAAACATTTAGAGACAGGGATGGGAAGAGAGGTTTGACTTATATTGCAAGAGAGACCTCAGCCCTGGAAAGTCCAGGTAAAAAAAGCTGACTCAGGATTCCGAGCAATAGTAGACAGGCTACTGGGGTAAGTTAGGTGCCTTTTATTTTACTATGTTATGCGGTTTTGCAAAGTTTTATTATATATCCCAGAGGACAATATTTTTAAAATAAACTATGCAAAAATGCGCAATATAGTAAAAAAGGCACCTACCTTAGCTACATGCTAGCTTCAGCCTCCCGCAGAGCTCAACCGTTTAGGTCGCTGCCTCAGTGTTTATGACAGCAGTAACACCATGAAGGGGCGCTGACCGTCCATGACTTCATGGGATCTGGAATGCAGTTTAGATAAGATTGGAGAAGAGCAGAAAGAGGGCAAGGCTTTTCATGTGCTGAACGGCCGCTTGCATTTATTAGGAGCACACAGCACATTCAGTAATCTTTTAACTTTGTTTCACAGCTGCAGGTCAGCTGTTGAGTGACAAGTCATCTCAGTTACAGATGAGGCCTGTACAAGTTCAAGGGACAATTATCATATAGTAAAGTAGTAAATACTACATTTCCTGAGAAACTCTTAGCCCTGGCAATCCCTCAGCTTTATACTGAATATGGTATACAGGGAATGAAAGACCTTGTTGGTCAGTTTTGATGCATCGGTCCTATTTCTGCACCCTCAGCATGATACATAAGATTTAGCAATGACCTTGGTCTCCACAGGAGCAAGTATCATAGTATCATCACAGTATCAGTCAGGGTTGGAAGGGACCACAAGGATCATCTAGTTCCAATCCCCCTGCCATGGGCAGGGACACCTCACACTAGATCAGCCTGGCCAGAGCCTCATCCAGCCTGGGCTTAAACACCTCCAGGGATGGGGCCTCAACCAATTCCCTGGACAACCCATTCCAGGGTTTCACCACTCTCATGGGGAAGAACTTCCTCCTCACATCCAGCCTGAATCTCCCTACCTCCAGCTTCATTCCATTCCCCCTAGTCCTATCACTAACACTGAGAAGTCCCTCCCCAGCCTTCCTGTAGGCCCCCTTCAGATACTGGAAGGCCACAATTAGGTCACCTCGGAGTCTTCTCTTCTCCAGACTGAACAGCTCCAACTCCTTCAGTCTGTCCTCATAGGAGAGGTGCTCCAGCCCTCTGATCATCCTCATGGCCCTTCTCTGGACACCTTCCAGCACCTCCAGATCCCTCTTGTAATAGGGGCTCCATAACTGGACACAGTACTCCAGGTGGGGTCTCACCAGAGCTGAATAGAGGGGAAGAATCACCTCCCATGACCTGCTGGCCACACTTCTCCTGATGCAGCCCAGGATCTGATTGGCTTTGCGGGCTGCAAGTGCACACTGAGAGCTCATGTTGAGCTTCTTGTCCACCAGCACCCCCAAGTCTCTCTCCTCAGGGCTACTTTCCAGCCAGTCACTGCCCAGCCTGGATTTGTGCCTGGGATTGCCTCGACCCAGATGCAGGACCCTGCACTTGGTCTTGTTGAACCTCATGAGGTTGGCTTGTGCCCACCTCTCCAGCCTGTCAAGGTTCCTCTGGATGGCATCCCTTCCCTCCAGCGTGTCTGCTGCACCACACAGCTTGGTGTCATCAGCAAACTTGCTGAGGGTGCACTCAGTGCCACTGTCCATGGCACCACAAAGATACTGAACAAGCCTGGTCCCAGGACTGATCCCTGAGGGACTCCGCTTGTCCCTGGCCTCCACTGGGACATGGAGCCATTGACAGCCACTCTTTGGGTGCAGCCATCAAGCCAGTTCTTTATCCATCTAGTGGTTCACCCATCAAACCCATGTTTCACCAGCTTGGAGACCAGGATGTGGCATGGGACAGTGTCAAAGGCAAGAGCCTTTCTGCATACTAATCCTTGACAGTTACTATAAACATCAAATATTATCACCTCTCAAAGCAAACACTGGTCTGCAAAAATATGTTGCCAACTATAGAAAGCACAGTCACTCAGAAGGGATTGAGCTGAATAGCAAAAAAATCACTGAACAGAGCTAGTTCTAACTCCAATCAGGACAGCCAGAAACACAAATTGTATTTTGTCACCATCCATTCTCTACAGTTTTCCTAAATACAAAATTTACAAGAGCTACAATGAGAGCAAAGCAGGAATTCCTTCACCATCTTTTTCTGGATACAGATTTGTTACATGATTTTAGCCACTGATAACCACCTATCTCAGTGAACAAGTGACTTTGTATCTCATTCTTAAACTGTGAGATCTGGATCATAAGATAGGTATTGAGCCTGAAAAAGCCTGCCAGGCATGAAGGTGAACACTATTTCCATTTCCAAGTGGATGTTTGGTCAAACTAGCGGTTTATGCAGTGCTCTCAGTTCTGCTAGTCTCTAATTATCTCACTGCTGCGTGTGACACCTACCAGCTTCTCTCTGGATAACTGTGCAAAATATTAAGTTGCTTATTAATAGACATAGTTGCAACAATAGCTGCTGGAAGGCAGGATGGTTCTTACTGTAGGTAATTTGAAATTGTTGCCAACTGTTTGACTCTGCAAGGTCCTGAATACCTGTTGCCTATAAAAACATGGGGCATCCCCTTCTACCAAGAAGGCCACCCAAGCAAGTTCCAATACTCACAGAAGCCTTGGTTAGATCAGCACCAAACACTTTTTTTACTGTAGTAACAAGTCAGTACTCAGGCAGAAATCCATAGAATGCAGATTTTGGGGTTTTTTTTTTAACCAGCATGGCTGACATGCTCTAATGTCAACAAATGTCCCACTTCACACAGTAGGCTTGACTAGATGACCTCAGAGGTCCCTTCCACCAACATCTTACTAAAACAGCAAACTAGGGCAAGATTCTAGAGTTCAGTTTATTTATGAAAGCTCTTTTTTAAATTCACTCCTAGGGAAGCCAGTGTTGGCCAAGGCTGCACTGGTGCTAATGGTAACAAGTCGTGACAAATCAGTAAGAGTTCTAGCATTTGGTATCCTTCAGAGAGGGACATACTGATGTGAATACTTATAGATGCACTCGCCCCTCAGGCAGAGGGCCATATCTATTAAGTAAGGTTGACATCTTTTTGCTGCCAGATACACAGAAAAGCACAAGGCTTAACAGCAACCTTTACAGATAATACATAGTTAAACATCTCCAGCTAAATACGAGGTATGCACATTCACACTCTATTTGGTAGAGCATTAACTCAAAGATCAGTTTAGAGACAGCTTTTAAAAGCAGTCATCAGCTTACCTCCATGACAACAGAAGATCTTCTCATCCACAATGGCTGCAATAGGCAGACAGTTAAAACAGTCTGTGAAGGTCTTCCACAGCTTAATGTTAAATCTCCGCTTGCCTACAAGATTAGGAAGAGAAGGCTGTTTTAAGTCAACCAGCAATACCTGTCACAACCTGGCCAAAAACGTTAGCACGCTTTCCTCACAGGGCTTTATTTCTGTTAGTGTACTTAGGTTTCAATCTCCTACAATGGCATTTCAAGGACAGCAGAAGAGCAAGCAACTCCCTACAGTGACTTGAACCTTGATTTGAAATGAACTTTTAGGAAGTTCACAGAATACTGATATCCTTGTACTACTAGAAGTGCCTCCAAAACTCAGCAGCAGCCTGTTGCAGTCTTTCACAAGAAATAGGTTTTGCTTACATTCATCGTAGAATCCATAGATCCGGTTGATGCTAGCACACTCATGATTTCCTCTTAAGAGAAAGAAGTTTTCTGGATACTTGATTTTATATGCCAGTAATAGGCAAATGGTTTCCAGAGACTGTTTGCCTCTGTCTACATAATCTCCAAGGAAAAGATAATTAGCTTCTGGTGGGAATCCTCCATATTCAAATAATCGAAGCAAGTCTGTATACTGACCATGAATATCACCTGCATGAGAAAACATTTACCAAGGATTAGTGCAATAACAAAGGGTACACAAATCAAGAGCTTCAGCCAGCTAATCACATCTTATTAATCGATTAATCTGTTTTATTAATATTTTCTCTGAAAACAGACTGGCAATAAGCATCAGAGGGGTGAGAACCGTGTTAACATTACAACCTGAAGCATGTAGTAGATGTAAATAACCCATGGTATGTGCAGAAGTGCCATGTCACTTATGGAGCCAATATAAAAAACAAGAGTCATGGAAGTCTTCAATTAAGCACAAGCTTACTAACCAAATTCTAATTTGTTCAAACTAAAACAAGGTCAGAAAGTCAAACTCTAATTGACCAGCTACACTGCTAGGAAGCAAGTGTATTAAAAAAGTTAAGTTTCATTACTGATTATAAAACAGATCAGTGAAGACTCTGGATAGAAACTGAATGTTGTGCTGGCAGAAAGAACTTCATTCACAGGTCAATTGCCTGTCCTCACATAACACTGCTGTACTGAGGTGGGCAAGAAGGGCGGCAACGAGGCTGGTGAGAGGCCTTGGGCACAAGCCCTACGAGGAAAGGCTGTGGGAGCTGGGATTGTTTAGTCTGGAGAAGACGAGGCTCAGGGGAGACCTCTTTGCTCTCTACAACTGCCTGAAGGGAGGTTGTAGCCAGGAGGGAGTTGGTCTCTTCTCTCAAGCAACCAGCACCAGAACAAGAGGACACAGTCTCAAGCTGTGCCAGGGGACATTTAGGCTCGAGGTGAGGAGGAAGTTGTTCACTGAGTCATTCACCATTGGAATGTGCTGCCCAGGGAGGTGGTGGAGTCACCATCCCTGGAGGTGTTCAAGAAGGGACTGGACGTAGCACTTGGTTCCCTGGTCTAGTCATGAGGTCTGTGGTGACAGGTTGGACTTGATAATCTTTGAGGTCTCTTCCAATCTTGGTGATACTGTGAGATTTCCATCCCCTGCTACTTAGGATAGCTCATTCTTGGATGCAATTATTCACATAAAAACATTACACTCAGACTGATATCCCTCACGAGATATTCAACCCTGTAGGTGTATCTTAGGACAAATAACTGTCATGGTACTTATGACACTGGTAGTTTTAAAATTAAGCAGGCTTCCCATGGAATAGCTCTGTGCAGCAACTAGAACACCACAGCATATCATCAGACTAGCCAAAACTAAGTTTCTGGGAGCTGGACGTAAGGTCAAAGACAACAGAAAGCTGTAACTTGTAGAATACATGCTACATATTCCATACAGACATAGAATTCATTACCAAAGTGACTGAATGCAAAAAAGCTATGCAGGAAGCCTTCAGTACAAGCTGTAGGCTGTTTAAATTTAGTATCTCCTGGTCCCTTAAACTGAGCATTCCATACATGCATTTTCACTGTTGCTGCTTTTTCACTGACATAATCCCAACTTATATTAAGCACACCTATTCTTCATCTCTGAAGGCCATAGTAGCCATAAAAAAAACCCCAAACAACCCCCCACCAAAACCAACACCCAAACAACAAAATCACAGCAGGGCAAAAAACCCAACACCCACCCCCGCCCCCCCCCCGCAACTTCTCCCATCTTACAGGTCCCCAAACCTGTATACTCTCCCATTCTTAAAGAATACAGTGGCAAGAAGAGCACATAGATACACTCCACTCTTTCCACGAGAAATGCAGTTATTCCCCTCCTTTAGGCAGTATTCTTCTGTAACTATTTCTCACTCAGGGAAGAATCACTTCCCAATTTTCTTCTGATAATGGGGAACACTATTACCCAATTTAGACACAATCTGAAGTTCCACTGGCTAAAAATCATTATAATTTATGTTTCAAGAATAATTCCTACTCTACTTGGTATTTAGCAATCTCCAGGTCAGAAGATAATATAAGACTCCTCCACAAGTCATTGTTATGCTGGATCTAGTACTCCAGAACTACAGTATCTATACACTCCCCAGACTTCACCATAACTAACTATGGAAAGGATATTGTAATTGTGTGCACTGTATAGAGCTATTTTCAGTTAGACACGCTAGCCAGAGGGACCAAAGCACCTAAAGAATCAAGGAACATTTTATTGAAGCTATTTTGTAAAGGCACCAAAGCATTCACCATTCTATTCAAGGCACTTGGCATTTTAAAATATAGCTTCATATGGGCACAAGTTGAAGACTTCAAGATACAAAGCCTCACAGTAAAAACCACAGCTATTTTAAAATGGATATTTACATAAGCATCTCTTTCATCTTACATTAAAACAGCCATCCAAGATGTGAAAGTTTACTCTGAACTGATTTTATTACAAGAAAATCCTAGAATGGCTCCTCAGGCATTGCCTGAACACACTGAAATCGTAGTTCAAAGCAGTACAGCTGCATATTTTGCTTTTGGGGAAAGTAATCATCTGTGTTTCACTTTTAACTAAGCACATCTTTGACAATTACTCTAATGTTAAATTTAGATGCATGTGACACTTCCTGCTGTTATACCTGTGTCTGGCATTAAATTCCAAAATAACAAATGCTATATTTCTGTGCCTTTGCCACCGTATAATTGCGCAGCTAAGTGCCCATTCAAGATACAATACTAAGACCATGTTTGCCTTTAATAACTTGAAGGATGATTACAAGCCAGTATTTACAATATTGCATACCTGTTAATAGCAACACACTTCTGAAGTAGTCTAGAATCTAATAGAGGCTTTGAGAGGTGAAGAATACAGGTGTTTAAGTTTATTCCTATTTTACAGTAAAAATAATGCTTGCTAAAACTTGCTGTAAAGCTCAAGGAATTTATTACATGGAAATTAAACCAAATTTAACAGTCTGCATCAGGTTTCATTTTTTCAACTGAATGACTAACAATGTCACTGCAACACTATTTTTGAAGTGTTCCATCTCACAATGTGTAAACATTTTTGTATTGCTTATGCTTTGAAGGGAGAAACTACAATATTACACATTAGCACCTTTTTTTTATAGCAGCTAACTGCTTTTTGAAAGCAGTTTCCAAAAGAATAACAGCTCTGTGCAATTGGTCCCTAGGAAAATACAAGGGACTAGACTAGGGCACAAGCAATTCATACTGCCAACAGAACTTGGTTCTATATAGGAACAGGAGCATCAACCTCCCAGCTGTAAGCTGCCTTTTCTCAACAATTCAATGTAAATTGAAAATTACAACTAAGATATGGAAAACCTCACTAATCTCTATCACCACATCCAGCTGGAAGCCAGGCACTAGTGGTGTCCCCCAGGGATCAGTGCTGGGCCCCATCCTGTTCAATATCTTTATTGATGATCTGGATGAGGGGATTGAGTCAGTCATCAGTAAATCTGCAGATGACACCAAGCTGGGGGCAGGAGTTGATCTGTTAGAGGGTAGGAGTGCTCTGCAGAGGGACCTCGACAGGCTGGACAGATAGGCACAGTCCAAGGGCATGAGATTTAACACATCTAAATGCCAGGTTCTACACATTGACCACAGCAACCCCATGCAGTGCTACAGGCTGGGGTCAGAGTGGCTGGAGAGCAGCCAGGCAGAAAGGGACCTGGGGGGGACTGATTGACAGTAGGCTGAATATGAGCCAGCTGTGTGCCCAGTGGCCAAGAAGGCCAATGGCATACTGGCCTGTATCAGGAATAGTGTGGCCAGCAGGAGCAGGGAAAACATTGTGCCCCTGTACTCAGCACTGGTTAGGCCACACCTTGACTCCTGTGTCCAGTTCTGGGCCCCTCAGTTTAGGAAAGATGTTGAGTTGCTGGAACATGTCCAGAGAAGGGCAACAAAGCTGGGGAGGGGTTTGGAGCACAAGCCCTGTGAGGAGAGGCTTAGGGAGCTGGGGTTGCTTAGCCTGGAGAAGAGGAGGCTCAGGGGTGACCTTATTGCTGTCTACAACTCCCTGAAGGGAGGTTGGTCTCTTCTCCCAGTCAGCCAGCACCAGAACAAGAGGACACAGTCTCAGGCTGCCTCAGGGGAGGAAGTTTTACACAGAGAGAGTGATTGCCCACTGGAATGGGCTGCCCGGGGAGGTGGTGGAATCACCATCACTGGAGGTGTTCAGGAGGAGACTTGACAGGGTGCTTGGTTGCATGGGTTAGTTGATTAGGTGGGGCTGGATGATAGGTTGGACACAATGATCTTGAAGGTCTCTTCCAACCTGGTTTATTCTATTCAATTCTATAGCATACAACTAGATTAAAACACTTATATAAAACATACAGACACAAAGCTTACATACCACAAATTTTCAGAGGGGCCTCTAGTTCCAGAAGAATAGGCTGGCTAAGAAATATTTCCCGTGATTTTATGCACAATCCCCGAACTTCTGCTTCAGTCATCTGAACAATCTTCCCAGGTCGACATCCTCGTACTGAAATGAGATGTGCAACAATTGAAGGTAACTATCACATAGATAGACAGCAATAAGTGCAGAGGAGCTGCATTTGAAATCTGTTTGACAAAAAGCCCACAGCACACTCCGAGACACCTACCCAATGGGTTTGAATTTTATATTCCAACAAATTCTAACATTTCTGATACTGCAGTGATCTGTGCATAAAGGTCCATTGCATTTCTGTTAGAGCAGGCTCTCAGAACAATTTAAGCCCTGCTTTTGTCCCTATTTGGATAAACAGCAACTTAAAGAAGCAATTAAACTAACAATCCCATTATGCTAGAATATTTACAATAAGGAAAAAAAAATACTGAGAATGAAAATCCTGGAAATGCTTTCACAATAGCACAAAAACTTCTTTAGAACTGTTGAGTTCAACAGAGCTAGCCGAATACAAAAGAAAAACCACAGGCATGGTTATAGTTTTGGCAGCTGAAAAGTGCCATATGAGGAATACCACTCCAAAACCCAGCAAAGTTTGATGAAACCATCATTCATACATTACTCCTGAGTTACTGGAACCTTTATATCAAAAGAAAGACAGTCTTATCGGAATGAAATTGAATTCCTGAATTAGTAAAATTTGGGTACTCAAACCTATATATAGCACCAAGTTTTTCAAAAGCATTCACATGCTGTTGCACTCCAGCCAACATCCTCTAGCAAGTTTATCTGCAGCTGCTTCTGTCCACAAATATCTGTATGATTCCTCCTGTCACAGGCTTTCATATGTCTTTAATGAGGCAGCAAAATAGAACACATGCATCTGCACTTTGGGTGATCCAGTTCAGTCTTGCATCTCAGCATAAACCAAACTTCAGGGTTCCAACTAATAAACCAGAAAATATCAGTATCTACAACAAGCAACATCCTGTTCTTCCATCTGCTTTAGATGGAAATATTAAGCATAACATCACCCTATACAAGAGAAGGTCGTACAATTCTTTGAAAGCATTGGGATTTGAACTGCTAAACTCAAACGTAGTAACAGAAACTTTTAGCTGCAACTTTAGGAAGCCTAAGACAACAGATCTTGGAAGAGAATAGCAAAAGTAGTTCTTCATACATGAAGCAATTTTCTGGCTTTCTTGCTTCCCCTCTCCAAAACATAAAAGCAAGCATGCAGCAAGTTTTGTTGGTGGGTTGGTTGTTTGGGTTCTCTGTTGATGGTTTCTTTTGTTGTGTTCTGTTTGTTTGTTTTAAAGTAATGTAACCATCCTTTTCCTTTTGTTTTCACTTAGCTTCTATAAAACATGCTTTATGGAGATCAGTATCATTATCCACATGGTGCAATGGGCATGTAAGGCTATGAGGGGAAACAGTTTGTTCTAGGTCACCTAGTACTACAGTCCAAAGTGTTAAGCTCAAAAAGCTTTGATCTGGTTATCACTGCGTACTTCTCCCATGGAACTCTACATCTGACCATGGGTTATTGATGTTAATTTTTAATAAACACCAGACGCAGAAACTGAGGTTAGGAAGACATGAAAGGTAGAAATGAAGAATGATTTTCTTAAGCAAGGAAGAGATGTGAAATTTGATCCTCGGACAGCCACAGTCTGAGTATCAAAATAGCAGGAGGACTAATCTATCTCCAGTGAGCACACACTGGAAATACTTCGCTCATTAGAATCCCATGAGAACAAGGCTGTGGCATACAGGACTTCTTTCAGTGAAATTCTCAGTCAGCACCAGGTGATCTTTACCACATGGTAGTTGCATTCCTATTGCTATTTAAGATTTCAACTGTACTTGAGAAAGCAAACAGCTTGTTAGTAATGCTTCTTTTTCCTCTTCATGCATTAACATGGCTTACATATTAGAATAAAGGCAGACATCAGACACAATCAAGGCAACTAGAGAACAATAAATGGCTACAGGCTTCCATTTCATCACATCTCAATACCTACTAAGTGATGTACTTATAGACAGATCTTCAGCTCCATGAGGATTATTAACAAAATAATAATAGTAACACATCTCAGGCTTGACAGCTTTGCACAGGACTATCCAGTTTGCTCCAAAAATCTCCACCTTGTCAAATGGTTGCATTCTAGTAGCTTATAGCAATCCTTCTCAGAGACAGAAAATCATTTTGCTAGGCACAATAAACTGTTGCTATATATAAGAAAGCTCCCCCTGACAAAGCAGTCTTAATACCACAACGGCTATCACCTTCTTGAAACATTTTAAACCTATGGCTTACAACAAGGTCACCCTGAAGAAGCATGCAGCACAACCAGCTTTTCACTCACATTTTTCTTCTACAAACTGTACATCCTTGTAATCTGTTTTGATAAGCAATGAAAGTCTCCTCCGTGTTTAACTACTTTCACCATGTTCCACAACACCAGAACTAAGCCATTTCATGCATATTAAAACCAAGAAATGATGTAACTGTGCCTCTTGCATACACTCCAGTTTCGAACTTGAGAACAGGGAAGTCCATACCCATAATTAATGTTACCATATGTAGCACCAGACCAAGCACAGAGTCCAACACAGACAGGAGGGCACTCAACACTTAAAATAACTTTGATCCAATCAGTATCTCTTAGAACACCAGCCTTTAGCTCACTAAAACTCATACACAGGTTTAAACATGGAACAACTGCTTTATAGGATTGAGGCTTTAAGTGCTGCTGTATTTTTGCACTGGAAGATCCAGTGAACACGCAGCTCCTGACTTCAAAATATGTAAACTGCTACAGTCAGCATGTCTTGAGTTAGTTCTTTACTTTTTACAGTACAGCCCTAAATGTTGCAAGCCCATAACAGGCAAACCAAGAAACAGGGTAGTAAATTACCACACTTTGTATTCTCCAGATAAGAGAAGTTTCTACAACTATGGTAAGTATGTCACTCTCAGAAGAGACAACATGCCTAACGAGTGTGGTTATTTCCAGCCCTCTGGAAAGGAACAAATCTGGGCCACCACCTCTTTGCAAAGGCACCCTCCATCTCAGCAGCCCAGCTCTTTACAGCAAACATGTAAGCTCAGTTACATCTGAAGAAGTACAAGGCTCGGGGTTTCCTGAAGAATAATTGTCAATATAACTAAGAGAAAAGAGGTTTTTCTCCCACAATTCCCTGATCACCAGTAAGGGCACTACACATTGAACAGTGAGAAGCTACCCTAGAAGCCTCCTCTCTTGATTGGATTCACAAAGGGACTGAAAGGTTTGCTAAGCAGTCACTTGGAACAGCTATGCCACAGCTGTGGTACACATACATAGCAAGACTCAGCACGTCTCTCACCAGCTTAGACTACGACTAGAACTACGTTCAGGTTTCCTTGACTCAGCTGAGCACTGTACAGATTGTAAACAAGAGCATCTCTCAGCACATTTGGTTTTTCAAAAGTGAAATTCCCAAGAATGGATTAAAGAAGAGGCTATGAGAATGCAACCAGGACTGTAAATTGGTTTTTGGACTCATTTACAGATCACCATAGCTAGCCATTCTTAAAACATGTAAGTCATAGCTGCATGCATTGTAAAACCCATAGCTCACAAAGCCTTTTGACAGCATTATGAAAACCATTTCTAATGGTTGTCATTTAACCAGAGCAGAAATAGCATTTCATCATTAGATGTAAATGAATTCTCTTTAATCAGAGATGCAGATGCTGTAAACAAGCTTTGATTTACATAGAAGCCCTCAGTAGGGACAGCAATTCCCAGTGTAATACACAATCCCATGTGTACGGTGATATGCCAGAACAAGCCTCTGCTGCAAGGAGCTTAAAGCAGAGTGACACTGCAGGGCACAAAGAGAATTGAAAGTATATGCATTGTACTGACAGGCTATTATTTTAGCACAATAGATTCTGCAGAAATCCAAAAGGTGCTCTGATTAATATTAAAGCAGTCTCTACGTCTACACAACCTGTGATAAACAACCTTAGCAAGTCTAACAACAACTAGTAATCCAAGACACGAGCTCATAGTGGCAGGAAAGACAAGCTTCAGTAAAAACAGTATCTTTTATTTTTAATCCCGACAAATTACTGCAAGTGAGTAGCAGATTATGTAAGGCAATACTGGCTAGGTAGAAAATAAATAGCATTAAGGAATCATTAAATCATTAAGGTTGGAAAAGATCTCTAAGATCATCAAATCCAACCATCAACCTAACACCACGATGCCCACTAAACCATGTCCTGAAGTGGCATCTCTACACTTTTTTTAATGCCTCCAGGGATGGTGATTCCACCACTTCCCTTGGCAGCTTGTTACAATGGTTGACCACTGTTTCAGTAAATACATTTAAGCTATTCTGTCACACTATTTCTGGTGTGCCTCTCGCTCAAATTATGCTGCTCATTTTGTGGCCTCGCTAATATTAATGTCCTCAATCACTACATGAGTTGTAGTACACACAGCTGGCCTAAGCATTTGTACTGTACTCTCCAATATCACACATGTCCTGTGTATGGGACAACACTCACAATTTTAACACTAAAACTCAGACATGCTGCTCCTAAGCCTCAAAAAATTGAGCCAGTGACTGGCCATTGGAATGAGCTGCCCAGGGAGGTGGTGGAGTCACCATCCCTCGAGGTGTTTAGGAAGAGACTGGATGGAGTGCTTGGTGCCATGGTTTAGTTGATTAGATGGTGTTGGATGATAGGTTGGACTTGATCTCAAAGGTCTCTTCCAACCTGGTTAATTCTGTTGTATTCAGAAGCAGCTGCCTCCTTTCCCTACACTCTGCCTTTTTTTTTTTTTTTTTTAATGAATATGCACTTGTGGCCACACAGCAAACCAGATCAGGGAACTGATTTTTTTTTCTAGTGCAAAGACAACAAAACAAAACTGTAATCTAGCTAGTTGTTCAAGCTGAGAATGCATTCGCTGTGAATATGGGCTAGAAGCAGTTAAGGAATCAGCAGCTGCTTCACAGTGCCTCCAGAAAAAGCTTATTTCCGAAATTATGGCTTTACAGATCTGTTTTGCCAGATTATATCTAAAAAAAAAACCCAAAAGTATCACCGTTACTACAACACAAGGCTGCAAGCATGCAATTTTATAAATTGCATACAAGCAATTCCCACATGCTTACACTCCTGCTCCCCCACCATCCTGTGGAGTGTGTAATGTTTTGTGATAAGACATTTAACTATATTTCTTGTACTTCAAAGTATTTTGGTAAATTTGACAATTGGCTGAACATGAGCCAGCAGTGTGCCCAGGTGGCCAAGAAGGCCAATGGCATCCTGGGCTGCATCAGAAATTGCATGGCCAGCAAAAGCAGGGAGGTCATTCTGCCCCTGGACTCAGCACTGGTTAGGCCACACCTTGAGTCCTGTGTCCAGTTCTGGGCTCCTCAGTTTAAGAAGGACATTGAGACTCTTCAACATGTGCAGAGAAGGGCAACGAGGCTGGGGAGATATCTCAAGCAGAAGCCCTGTGAGGAGAGGCTGAGGGAGCTGGGGTTGCTTAGCCTGGAGAAGAGGAGGCTCAGGGGAGACCTTATTGCTGTCTACAACTTCCTGAAGGGAGGTTGTAGCCAACTGGGTGTTGGTCTCTTCTCCCAGGCAACCAGCACCAGAACAAGAGGACAAAGTCTCAAGCTGTGCCAGGGGAAATTTAGGCCCAAGGTGAGGAGGAAGTTCTTCACAGAGAGAGTTGTTAGCCATTGGAATGTGCTGCTCAGGGAGGGGGTGAAGTCACCGTCCCTGGAGGTGTTCAAAGGGGGACTGGATGTGGCACTTGAAACCATGGTTTTGTAGTCATAAGGTCTTTGGTGACAGGTTGGACTTGATGATCACTGAGGTCTTTTCCAACTTTATTGATTCTATGAATCTTAACCACCCTCTCAATAGCAAGAGCAGGATGAATTTAGAAGCCAAAGGTGGCATTAATTATGACTTCAACAAACAGTCTTCACACTGCCGCAGAAACATGTTCTGAACTTAACTGCTCTCCACATCCAAGTTACTTGTTTTCACATTTTTAAGTCAAGAATCCTACACTGGATTTTAATAATGTCCTTCATTTTGGAAAGCAAAACCTGCACTTCCTCAAAATACTTTGTTCCTTAAATTGTTCAGCTGTTATCCAAAACCAACCACTTCCTATCCTACAGCGAAACACAGAGTTAAGCCAGCAACACAAGTTTTCAGTTTCAGAAATGCTGCAACGGAACTAAGCTTTGAATAGCTTTGACTCGTGTTACACTGGTGGACAACAATAATCTAAAAGAAGCCCCATCACAGCTTTGCTCAATTCAGTAACAAACATATTTGCTAAATACACAGCTTCTCTGTGTGTTGTCTGCAGCAAAGCCCAGTACCTCTCCTAGGGTTCATCACCCAAACTACCCATGAGTAAGAGGTTAATCGGCTTCCTAGCAAGTTTTTCCTAAAGATCCATGCTTTTGTAGTCAATTATCTTAAAACCTTACTAAATTTCCCTTCACTGGATGTTCTTGATATTAAGTGTTTTGCTGAAGAACCCAGCAGTTGTTTATGAAGTCATTTTAGGAGGTCTCATTTAACATTAAATGCAAATTCACTGCAGAGTAAGAGACTGCCCAAGCCTCTAATTTCTAACCATGAAAATAACCAAGCAACAAAATAATGCTGTTCTATCCAAACTTACTTTCTTAAGATACATAAAAATTAAAGCTCATGGAGAATGACCTTCATTAGAAACTAGCATGTAGAATTGCTTCGGGGGATGCCCAAATAAGCCCATGAAACCACACAGCGCTGCCCCTGTAACTATCTTCACTTATTAAATTTGCTTTTCATGGACCACCTTGCTCTCTTACACAGAAGTTTCATAAAATAACTGATGGCACCAGTAATTCTGTAGAATGTGTAGTTCCAAGAACTGCTGAATTCAAGGTTGAAGGACAAGACGACATTCCTTAAGTAAAATGTGTAACCCTAATGCTTGTTATTGGTCTGCATTTACTGTCTGCTTAATTACTTGCTTAATTAAATGAGGATGCTGGGGTTGCTTAGCCTAGAGAAGAGGAGGCTCAGGGGAGACCTTATTGCTGTCTACAACTACCTGAAGGGGGGTTGTACCCAGGTGGGGGTTGGTCTCTTCTCCCGGGCAACGAGCACCAGAACAAGAGGACACAGTCTCAAGCTGTATCAGGGGAGGTTTAGGCTGGAGGTGAGGAGAAAGTTCTTCACAGAGAGAGTTGTTGACCATTGGAATGTGCTGCCCAGGGAGGTGGTGAGTCACCATCCCTGAAGGTGTTTTAAGAAGAGACTGAATGGGGCTCTTGGTGCCATGGTCTAGTTGCTTAGATAGTGTTGAATGGTAGGTTGGACTTGCTCTCAAAGTTCTTTTCCAACTTGGTTAATTCTATTCTACACTTGAACCTAGAACTCATACAATTAGCAAAGCATAAGGTAGAAGCCTCTTTCTATGCCCCATTATTAAGAAGTGGTTTTGGTATACTTGAAAGGGTAAGGTAGTATAAAAATCTCATTAAACAAAAAATGGCATCTTAAGTTGTTTTTTGCTTTTTTCATTAAAGCAGCACTAATGGAAATCCTAAAATTTAAAGAAAGCAGAGGCAAATCAAAGTTAGTTCATAAATCCTGAGAGAAGCGACTAAGTTGTAATATAACAACCAAGGGTTTAACACAACTTTTGGACTTCAGCTTCTCAGGTTAACTAATATGGTTATGCAGGCTATACAAACAAAATCCTTGTATCAAAACTTGGTATTAAAATAATACAAAACACACAAGATGGTGCTGTGCAACCACAATGACATAGCCTATGTATTAGAACAAATCATACAATACTATGAGAAGGCAGTAAACAGGCTCATTTCGATGTCCAAATTACAATCTACATATATACATCATTCTAGAGCCACCTCAGGTTGTAGCTGGATGGATTTCCCTATACACCCTCCCTCCCCTGCTTCACCAAATACAGCATCTGACCTTACTGAGTAATAGTAAATATAGTATGCTTGACTTCACAGTGATCAACTGTATATGGTGTTTTGACTGTGGGTTGGTTTTTTCCTATTAAAAAAAATTAAATACATATATTTGGTGGTCACTAATGAGCATTTAATTGCAACTATGAAGTATTTTAAATCCTCTTATCTACATTAAATAAAGACAGTGTTTTCTCCTTTCCTACTATGACTTAGCTGTACTGTGAGCAAGACACTGGATGACTCAAGTGAAAACTGTGCTGCTGGATATCTAAATGAAAGTAACTGAATCATGTAGGCTGCAAGTGGCAAAACAGCCAGACAGAATAAAACACCACCACCACACTGCTTACTGCAGGGTTCTTGGCCCTCAGTGCAATTTTTCAAGCCAACAATCCTATTCGTCACGCACTTTTAAAGCTAAAGATCAACTGGCCAATATCTGCACTGCCATACAAACCCAGAAACAAGCATCATTCTTCTTTTCATCCCTTCTCCTTGTTTAATACCTACCTTCCTAGAAACATATGAAACCTATTTTCTCTCTAAAGAGTATTTAAAAAATACATCCTTTGCAAGAAGCTCCTTATTAAGTTCTCCATGCTTATTTTTCTAACAGCTTAGCATTCAATAGTTTCACATCAAAACAGGTAACAACCCTTGTTTATTCAAGGTTCACATCTATCATTTCCTTATATTGCTCTTCAACAAATCTGCAACAAATTAAGGTCTACTTTTCTTATCTGCAACTACCTCACTTCTTCAGTATCAGTTACGGAGCCTGTGGAACTGCCAACACTACTACTGTATCACACCGCAGCATCAGGCTGGCTGGAAACGATAATTAAGATCATTAAGCAAACAAGAAACATCATTGAACAAAATACATTAGATCAAGCTTAGCTCAGCAGCTAGTAAGGAAGCTCTATTTCATAAGCATTCAGAATCCAACTTCCATTTGAAAAAACAAGTAATATTCAAGTTTTTATCTTGATCACAACCTGCAAGATAGAAGAAAAAGGTTGCAGCTTTCTTATAAAACACAACATGGTGAAAACACTACACAATCACCTTTTATTAAGGCAATCATACAGATCACAGTCTGAGCTGAAGACTGATCTAAGCATTCTCCACATCTACCCAAAGCTTGACAGCTCTTCTTGGGCATGTATTTCCCAGCTTTCTTGGGTGGAACAGTACTATCAGAACTAGTAGCCCTCCTGGCTTCACCAAAACCAATTTTGGTTTAGAGCAGATCCACACTGAGTTCCATCAAATGGAATCAAATTGTTATTTTTAAATAGCTAGATATTGGCAGGGGCTCTTGCTTAAACAAGGTTAATTTGTTTGCACAGCTATATTAACAAACCCTTTCCACAGAAATCCAGCTTGTATTTAAGGCTACTATGTATCAGGGTTTCCCCAAGTGCATCCTTTCTTCCATATGGAAAACCGCTTAGTGTTTACCCACACGGATATATGTATATCCGAAGGGGCATAAAGTCCAGTCGGGTTGTCATACATTCAGAAAATATAAGAGACATGTACAGCACAGAAACAAGCCCAATACCCAGACCAAAAGAAAAAAAAAAGCTGTCTTTAACACCATCCTCAGCACTCTTTACAAGTTAACCCATCACAAAGGGTCACCACCTAACCCACCTCCCTTGCTCTGATATAAAGGCAACTTTTCCACACGTCTCCATAGTTTAAATTTGCTTAGAGTCTGCAAGCCTAGCTAGCTCAGCATTGCTGCAAATTCAACACATTTCTGAGAGGAATACACAGAGTGCTAAAGGAGGCAAAACATAACACACTAAGTAGCAATTTCATCTATGAGATTAAGAAGAGTAGCTTCTCTGCTCATCCTGGAGAAGAGGAGACTCTGGGGCAATCTTTCTGTGACATTCCAATACTTAGAGGGGGCTTATAAGAAAGCGACTTTTTAGCAAGGCCTGTTGCAACAGGACAAGAGGCAATGGTTTTAAATTAAAAAAGGGCAGATATACACTAGATAAAATGAAGAAAATGTTTTGTTTTTTTTAAATGAGGGTGGTGAAACACTGAACAGGTTGCCCAGAGATGTTATAGAAGCACCATCCCTGGAAACATTCAACAGCAGGCTTCTCTGAAGTCTAAGCAAACCTATCTAGTTAAAGATGTCCCTGCTTACTGCAAGAAGGTTGGACTGGATGACCTTCAAGTGTCCTTTCCAACCCAAACTATGATTCTATATTCCACATCTGTGGTACACATGACAGCCTTATGTGTGTGCACACTCCTGTGCTGTCCACAGCTAGAATGGACCGGGAAAATCTATCCACAAGATGGCATAGCTGGGAAGGTAGGAAGGAAAAAAGAACAAAAAGGAGTCCACACACTGAAGCAAAAATGAGGCTGTCATCTTTTTGTGTACCACAAGGCAACTAAGCCTGACCCATGCCTAGAACTCTGAATACCAGTGCAAGAAGCAAAGAGAATTCAGACTAATTTGGCTTATCAATGATCACAGATCAGTCCAAAAGTGTTTCAGCAAAGCTGCAGAGTTTTGTTTACATGACTTGTAAATCTTTGCAGATTCACTTATGAGTGATTTATCAAAATAAATTATTTATGAAAATAATAGAGCTTAAAGTATCTCCAACAACAGTCAGGCACACATCTAAAAGCACTAGTGTCTCCCTCACTCCTCACATCAAGAAACAATAATGGAATTCAAATCATGCATACAGTATGCACTTCAGTTTTACTTTTCTCCAAACAGGAGTTTTAAGGAATCACTAGGTAGCAACCAAGTACTGGACACAAATTGCAAGAAAAGTCAATTCAAAACAAGTTCTCACCATTCCTAAACTCACCAATAAAGAGGGTAAGAACTTGATATATGCAAAAGAACATGGAAATTAAGAGCTTATGTCCTAGAAGACTATTGTCATGCATTACACTCTATAGTACCACTGAGTCTCTCTGAAAACGATCCCTGGTTTAACTCAAGAGAAACAATCTGCCTTTCAGCACTCAGATGATCGCTAAAACAAGTACTCATTCACTATGCATGCATGCATACATACTGAGGATTGAGATTATATTCTTTGTCAATACTCCCAAGCAGTCTGGATATAGGGCTACCTCACACTGATATCTCAGAAAGAAAATAAAACTAAAACAAAAAGCCTACCAAACAGAAAAAAAAAACACCACAAAAACTATGGGAGGGTGAAGGCAATCTAAGCAGGTAATTCCAACCAAAAGGCAGGTTAATGTGTCATATGACCCAGAAGATATGTAGTCTGGAGCAACAAGGGTAAAACAGTTAAAAGTAACCTAATTCAAGGAAGAGCAAGAACACGTAACAGGCAATACCACAACCTATAAACAGGTGTCATCAAGCATCAACCCAATGACAGCAAGGTAGCTGGTATAGGTGATCCTGTTCTGGCAGGGGGGTTGGACTACATGATCTCTCAAGGTCCCCTCCAGCCCCTAACATTCTGTGATTCTGTGACGTGCCCTGTTGCTGTGACTTCTGATACCTTTAAAAATACATGTACAGCAGCCACTGAGACAGTTGTATACTGCTATTCCGCCTCAAAGTCAGCAGTTTCACTTAAAGTACCCAAAAGGTCTAAATATATACTGCATGACATTTCACAAAAGTCTCTATCATTTCAGTGTGCATTTTCGCAGTTCAAAAGCTACTTTTTCTTATCCTGTAAGTCAGAATTGAAGTGTAAATTGCAAGAGTCAAACGTTTTGCCTTTAATTAATTGCTTCAGAGATAAGAGTAAATTGACATTTTTCTGCACAAGCAGCATGGGATTCATACTCACTTTACCAGAATAGGTCAGCTAAGCAATGGCAAGAGCTCCAGAATGTGAGCTGCCAATTGTACAAAAGACAAAGCCTCATTTTGAAACACTACTATTCAAACCACAGTTGAAAATATTATATGCTAGCAGTACGACAAATAAAAGATGTTAAATGGAAGTAAAAACAACTCATACACACTGCATTATTTAAACAATCTTGCCTTTTAGATAAAAGATATTGTACAAGGTTTGTAGGTGATGAGCAGAAAATCCCCCATCCCTTTCCCTTAAGAATCTTTCCAGTCTCTGGAAGAAAAACAAAGGTGAAAAATCATACACAAAGCTTGGCTCAGAAGTTGCACATATATATCCCTAAAGAACTACGGAATATAAAGCACAGATTAGGTTGCTCAGACAAGCTATAAAGTTGCAACTGAAGTATTTATAGAACGTGAGAACGGTATGGAATTCGTATTTTAAAAGTCTTAGTTAAAAAAGGATAAGCAAAGTAATATAGAAGATAATGGAGAGCTGAACAATCTAACAAGTGGCATACCAAAACACTGTAGAATCCTCTTACAGCACTCAGGATTTAGGTAACTACACTGAGGAGCAAAAAAAAAAAAGTAACTTTCAAATATTTTAAGTGTTCAAAAATTCACCACCAGACATATACATTCATTTTGATGACCACAGGGGAAAAAAAATCTGCACTGCAAGCCAAATGTTTACTAGGTTACTATTGCATTTGCCTTAAAACCCTACCTACTAATCTGAGTTTCAACAGCCAGAAAAAGTTTTATCTGTATCAGTGATCAAAGATAAAACTTTGACTGATGATACCTGCAGGTTTCTTCATACTATACTACAATGCATAACTTAAACCATAAATATAAGCACGATTGCCAAAGCCTTTTATATATCATCTTATTATTCATAATTTTTACTCCTAAAAAGAACAGATGGCAACTAACAACACAACAACAACAAAAAATCCTCAAAGACCTAAAAAACTCTGCTTTGGAGTAATTCAGCCAAACAAAACTTTCAGCCTTAAAAAACTTGCTTCATTTACAGAATAGTGCATACTCCAAACATTCCTTCCTCTAAGCCTTCTGCAAAGTGATCCAGCTATCCCAGGAGTATAGCAACCAAGTGAGTTAAAAGCGCATACCCGTGCATGTCCTCTCAACACAGCAGGTATTTGTCGATTGTGGAATGATAGATTGATGGGAGAAGAGGCCTAGGAACACTAAACATTAATGACATAAATTAAAGTGCTAGCAATAATCCCTTAGCTTCTTCACGAGCAGGGAGTCACTTTTCTCCTTACTTTAAAAGAAAAGGCTCACTATACAAAGCCCTTCAGAGCTGCTCTTAGCCATCCACGAGAGCGACTTTTGGAGACTGCCCCATAGGCAGGCAGGGGAATGTCAGCGCACTAAAGCCTTCTGCCTCCGCTGACACGTACGTGTAACTCCATACCTAACGCTGCCGGCACACGGTTTTAAACGCGGACGACTACGACTAACCCAACCGGAGAAAGGGATAAGGTCGCCCATAGCTCAGCTAGCCAGGCTTGCCTAGCTCGCCCCTCTGTCAGGCAGCTGCAGACGTGTGTAAAAAGGAATAAGGAAAGGCAGGCGCTTTTTCATCTTTTTTAAGAGGAAGGCAGACACTTCACCTAGACAGGGACGACGCATTCCCGCTCACACCAGCACCGACAGGACGCTTAAACGCGCCCCTCCAAGGGACCCCGCAGGACCGGACCCAGGGCTCCGGGCAGCGGCGAGGCGCGCCAAGCCCCCTCCCGGCCGCCACCCCAGGCCCGGCGGTGCAGGGGAGGCGCTGCCCCGGCTCCGCCGGCCGCAGCGCGGGACAAGCCCGCCCCGCCCGCTTCACCCCAAACCGGCGTCAGCCCCAGCTCCCACAGGAAGGGGACGGCACCCTCCCGTCCGTCGCGTTGCGGGCGCGGGGGTGGCAGGAATGCGGAGCTGCCCGGCGCCTCGCTCACCTTCCAGCAGACGGGTGATGAGGCTGTCCACGTTCAGCTCCCCATCCGCCATTTTGTGGCCACCAGACTCGGTCCCGGGCGGGGAAAGGGCGGGGTAGAGGGCGCTTCACAGAGGAGGAGCAAGGAGCGGTGGCTACGGCTACAGTAGCTCCCCCCACCCCCCTCTAACAGTCCCCTGCGACCGCCCGGCTTATCCCGCACTGGTAGCCGAAAGCGCCGCAGCCGCTCCCTCACTGCTAAATGGGGAGACGCTGCCTCCCCTCCTCCCTGCACCTCCTCCCCGTCTCAAAGCCGCCAGCACGCATGCGCCTCCTCAGCCCTGCCGCCGCGCCCGCCGCCGCGGCTCTCCCGCTCCGTGCTCCAGGCACCGCGCAGGCGCCGCAGGTGCTGGCGGGCTCCGGCGCGCACGCGCAAAGCGTCCCCGGCCTTGCCTGCGTCGTCCCCCGCGGGTCTCCTGGTAACCGCCGGGCCTGCCGGCGCGGTGGGCGTCGGTCGGTGGGCCGGGTCGGGCTAGGCAGGGCAACCGCTGAGCCGCAGGACCGGCAGCAGGGAGCTCCTCATCCCCTACTCCCCGCCCCGGCCTGCCCTAGCCTGCTTTCAGCCCGGCTCGCGGGACTTCTGGGTCCGATTCTGAGTCAGGCCCTTCAGGCCTCCGCAGAGCTCAGGGTGAGGAAGGCTTTCCTGGCACGGCACTGTAGCGAGCGGCCGGCTGTCTTTCTAATTTGAGGAGCAGCTCGGTGGACATCATTGTGGATGTTGGGATTCTTAGCACTTGCACGGTGCCCCACTTTTCTCCTAGCGCGGTAGTGAAGGGAGTGGCTTTGGTTTAGGAGGTTACGTTGGCAGTCAGATTGGTGGACAGACGGCGTAGAGAGGGTCCTGCCTTGCTGCCCGTGTCACCCATCCTTCTGATGGGGCTGCGCCTGTGAAAGCTCGCAGCTTATTACAAAAAAACAAACCTGTCAGAACTGGAATGACAAGTTGAGCTCTTTATAGCCCTCTTCTAACAGTTGTCAGAAAAAGCGCCTTACAAATGTGGTTTGCAGCTGGGTTGGGTTGCAGCTGGACCTGCTGAGAGTACTTTTGGTGTTTTCTGAAGCACTTTTAAGATGAGCTCTCTAAAGACACCTTTGCATACTTTTGTGAACAGTTGCTTGCCATGGATGGACAGAGAAGTGCTTTAAAATGTAGGTGGTGAAAACTTCTTGTGAACTGGGGCAGCAGACAGGTACATGAATGTTGGCAAAGTGCAGATGTTCTAGAAAAACAGGCTGCTTATTTGTATGCCTAAATATAGATGTTGATGGAGAAACTTGACTCTTGAGCTTGAATTTGAATTTTTCCATCAGTCCGTTTAAGCCAGCAACACTGGCACATTAAACAACTTCAAAACACAGCGTTTTATCTCTTGATTAGAAGAAAATAAGGATCAGCGGAACAAAAGCAATTAGGACGAGGTGGGGCAATGATGAGGTGTCAGATGTCAGGCTGGGGTCAGAGTGGTTGGAGGGCAGCCAGACAGTAAGGGACTTTGGTGTCTGTGTATGTGTGTGTGTGTGTGTGCATATACTGATTGACAGCCGGCTGAACATGAGCCAGCAGTGTGCCCAGGTGGCCAAGAATGCCAATGGCATCCTGGCCTGCATCAGGAACAGTGTGGCCAGTAGGAGCAGGGAGGTCATTGTGCCCCTGTACTCAGCACTGGTTAGGCCACGCTTTTGAGTCTGTGTCCAGGTCTGGGTCCCTCAATTTAAGGACATTGAGACACTTGAACATGTCCAGAGAAGGGCAACGAGGCTGGGGAGAGGTCTCGAGCACAAGCCCTATGAGGAGAGGCTGAGGGAGCTGGGGTTGCTTAACCTGGAGAAGAGGAGGCTCAGGGGAGACTTTACTGCCCTCTACAACTACCTGGAGGGAGGTTGTAGAGAGGTGGGGGTTGGTCTCTTCTCCCAGGCAACCAGCACCAGAACAAGAGGACACAGTCTCAAGCTGCACCGGGGGAGGTTTGGGCTTGAGGTGAGGAGAAAGTTCTTCCCAGAAAGAGTAATTGGCTAGTGGAATGTGCTGCCCAGGGAGGTGGTGGAGTCACTGTCCTGGGAGGTGTTTGAAAGGGATTGGACGTGGCACTCGGTGCCATGGTTTAGTAGTCATGAGGTGTTGGGTGACAGGTTGGACTTGATGATCTCTGAGGTTTTTTACAACCTTATTGTTTCTATGATTTTATGAATCTAGGTGTCTGGACAGTTAGGTAAAAGAACGTTGTGGTGGGTTGAAAATTCCCCCCAACATGAAATTGCCAGACCAGCTTAGTTAGAGAGCAAATGAAGTTGTATTTAGAAGTGAAACTACAAACACCAGCACAACAATTGATAAAGTTTCACTTCATAGACTGAAGGAAGAGGAATAAAATGCAGAAAATAACACAGATTTTGTACCTCCATTTGTAGGCAGCATATAAGGAAATGTAATTCTAATTCATCTGCTGAAAGTACGTGTAGCTATCCTTTCTTATTTTCAAATTTTGCCATTACAGAAAATATATTTTAAAAAATCTTACAGGGTTTTTTGTTTGGTTTGTTTTTTTTTGTTTTGTCAAACTATCAAAAATAATTACTTGCTTTTAAAAGGATTTTCTTTATCCAACTACTTCACTGCTGCCAAAACTAATAGATCCACAGTCCCTCTTGAGCTTGTAGGAATTGTCCCAGTTTTCATTTCACACAACTGAACTGCCCTGAAGGTTATTTTAAGCCATTGCAACATCAAGTTCAGACATAATAGTATTACATTATTACAGGACATTCTGCATTGACAACAAAATGGAGATACAAAATTCTCTTTCATTGTGGCATAAAGATATAATTACTGCCTTCCCAAACTAGGTCCTGCACTTTCGGATACACCGAGTAGGACACAATTCCACAACAACTGCTTTTGGTAGGCATGTCAGCATGTGCCATAAACAATTCAGCACCACAGCATAGTAACAATTTAATAATTTGTGGAACAGAACAAGATGAAAAAACTGCCCCACTTCTTTCCTTGAAGATTCTCTTACTTTACCCCATTGCACCTGAACCCACACCGACCTGTCTAACTTGTGTCGTTGCATTATTGAGAATCTCTGGTAAATACAAGAAGCTTCATTCTTTTTCTACTTCATTTCACTACTTCTCTATTGTCTCAGTTTTCTGAAGGGTAGCATCATACTGGGTCATACAATGTACCCTTGATGTCAGAAGTGTGACACTTCATGGGACACCTCTTGGTTCCTATCACAGCTACATCCCAACTTGCCCACCTCAGGATGCCTTCCCTCCTTCTCCATCAGGCCATGCAGTGGGAGCATAACTGGGTGATAGAGTCACTCTCCAGCTGTAAAAGGGTTGTCAAATGGGAGGATGGTCACCTCACTGTACTGCCTAACCCTGTGAAGTTTGCTCCTTTCCCCCTTTATTGCTTCATAGCTTGAGCAGGAAAATGAATATGAGAGTTTCTCCCTCCCTGGATAAAACTTGACAGGCCCTGTGGTTTCTGCTCACATAATCCCAGCACAGTAAAGAGAATTAAAAGACCAGAGAATGAGGCCCATTGTCCTCTGTGATTCATAAGGAAATAATTAATGTGGACTGAATGCATTTTCTTTGATGAAGGGGATATGTTCAGTGATTTTTGGCAATATACCATGTACAGATACAGGCCAAAGATACCTAACTAGTTATTCAAGTAGCAAGAGAAGCAGAATGTCACCGATGCCTTTGGAAGATCCATAATAATGCTCCCCTTTCTAAACTTCCTTTCAGTTATTTTGAAGTTTCCCCTTATGTCCACCAGCATGGCTTGGCTTCTAACTTCTCCCTACTTGTTTTCAGAATTATTTACCCTACATACACTGTATGTCAACTTTCCTCTCCCTATCTGCATGCCATTTCGAGGTGTCCTGTCATTTGCTCTAATCTTCTGCTGATTTTATATTTTAAGGACAGACACTCACAAAGGTGGCAAAAATAGTATGTTAGTATCACTCCTTTAAATGTGGCTCTCCAGAGCTGAATTCTCACACTGCTGTAAATTTAACACTCTGGCATCCCCAGCTACAGAGCGCTCTCTCAGCATCTCTGACATCACCTGCTCTTTCCTAGTAACCTTACTAGTTGGTTCAGCCAGTACTGCTACTCACTGTACTTTAGTGTGCAACATTCATTTTGAGGTTATTTACTACACCATTCTAACAGCTGCTTTCAAGAAACCACGGCACCAGCTACACTGCCTTCCAAGGTCTTTCATCAGTTACCTGCTGGACAGCACATGGCAATATTTTACAGTGTTGTCCCATCAGCATAGCTTGTTTTTAATGTACTCTCACCTTTGCTGACTGTAACTTGGGGCTGACTGCAGCTCTTACGTGCGTGGGAGGAGGAAGCCATGAGGAGCCATGTGGTTAGTTTTCCAGTATGTAATTAGGAGCATGTTCTCTCTGGGTGGTGATAGCTGAACAACTGCTGCCTCCACAGTGGCATTTTTCAGTTTCTGACTTGAAACAGCGATTAGTGATCCAAATCAGCCATGTATTTTCTTAGGAAAGTTGGTTTACAAAATACTCACAGGTCCTGCAAGACACTGTATTGAGGTAAAATATACAAAGCCTGAAGATAAATTATCACTGTTTTGTCCCAGAGGCAGGTGTGGAAAATCAAATGGATCACACTCCATAGCACTTTATGACCTTTTCCTGTTTTTTGGTACTTGAACTAAAGCTGGGTAGATAGTAGGGTTTCTTACCGTCTTTTGAGACTTAAAACAAAACAAACAAAACCCCCACAAAACCCACAAAAAACAACCAACCAACCAACAAAACCTCAACCAAACAAACAAAATCCAGAAACCCAAACAGAACTCTTCTACACTGACCTAGAACCAAGACTTTCTCAACTTCCCTGAAAAATTAGTGAGGGAGGAGGAGAGTCACAAATGAGCCAGTGGTTTGGAGGCGTGTGCCTAGGGTATGAAAAACGCTCCTCTGAGCTGCTGTGGCCAAGACAGGTCTCTTGGTATCACTGTCTGGAACTGCAATACTTTGTATAAATAATTAAATATCCACTGGGGGAGGGACTTGAGCCTGGATCTGTGTCAAGTGACTGCTCCAGTCATTGAGCCATAGAGCTGGTCCATGTCTCTTGATGTAGCTATTATGGTTTGTAGAAATAGTTAAATATGAATCCAGCCAAAGAGGCAAGGTGTCATTAGGGGTAACACACTGTAAGTGTTTTACATACATTTTGCACTTACTCTTTCCACTTCAAAGACCTAATTGGTAAGTCCAGATTCATCCTCTCCAGATTAATCCTCACCAGATTCTTGTCAGACATTTGCCCATCATTATTTTGATGAGCTCTCAGTTTTAATTCCCACGTTTATAAAATGGGAATAATAACATAAGTGAACCTTTCCAGGGACTGAAAAGGCATAACTGAAATACTTGAAACGCATCACAAGATCTTTGGTTGATACACAGATATGTTTGCTATAACCACCAAAGCTTCAGCAGTAGTATTTTTTTTGAAGAACAAGAGTAAGATTAATGCTGGCCCTTGATTCCTGTGAATGCAGTTATGCCCTCCTTGCCTTTTATACATAACTCAAAGGCAGGGCGGGTCTAGATGTTCCCTTAGCTTTTCTGGCTGTTGATGTCAAGAACCAGTGCTGAAACAGTTGAAAAAGTTCAAACAAGCCCAGAACAGAAATTTCAGTCCAGTGTGAGTGTAACTTTCAAGTCTTATTTTCAAAAGAGCAGCTGCCTCTGCCCTGTCCTGATACCGCCCAGAGAATTAGGCAAGCTGGGCAGGACAAGCACTGCCTTGAAGACATGGGAGAGCCTTCTGGGAGCCACATGCAAAACAAGGACAAGGTGAGGTGTACCCAGTGTTACGTATCACAGATTACTTCATCTCTCTGTGTTAGAACTACTTAAAAGCATGAGGAAAGCTTCTTTAAAAAAATACACTTATTAGCATATGATACAATCTCATTTCTCCTGGCAGCCTGTCCTGCTGCCCACAAACTATCAGAAATACACAACACCTGCTGTGTTGTTATTCCCCGAACGAAGAAGGGGGAAGGACTTCTGAGGCAAAACAAGGTAAATAATTTGGGCGTGCAGGATCTGCAGTTTGTGGAATGTCAATCATGCTTACTACTCCTCTGCTTAGGAGAGAAAAAAACGTTCCTTATTTCCTAGGAAGAAACAGATGTCAGAACTGAAAGTGTCTGCATCCATTTTCCTAAGTAAACATGGGAATGTTTAGTATCAGCAAAACCAGATGGCTTATGCCCTGTGAATATGCTGGCATTTGACACCAGCAGCCAGTTTCACAAAATGTGTGAAGAGAATTAGAAAGAACTCCTTTAAACTCAAGGACCCGACACAAGAAATGAAAGCTGTGAAGGTAGTAATAATATGACTGATGTCCCACCCCCTCTACTCCCCTACCCAGGTGGCTAATGGCATCCTGGCCTGTATCAGGAACAGTGTGGCCAGCAGGAGCAGGGAAGTCATTGTGCCCCTGGACTCAGCACTGGTTAGGCCACACCTTGAGTCCTGTGTCGAGTTCTGGGCCCCTCAGTTTAGGAAAAATGTTGAGTTGCTGGAAGGTGTCCAGAGAAGGGGAACAAAGCTGGGGAGGGGTTTGGAGCACAGCCCTGTGAGGAGAGGCTGAGGGAGCTGGGGTTGCTTAGCCTGGAGAAGAGGAGGCTCAGAGGAGACCTTATTGCTCTTTACAACTCCCAGAAGGGAGGTTGTAGCCAGGAGGGGGTTGGTCTCTTCTCCCAGGCAACCAGCACCAGAACAAGAGGACACAGTCTCAAGCTGTGCCAGGGGAGGTTTAGGCTGGATGTTAGGAAGAAGTCCTTCATGGAAAGAGTGATTGGCCATTGGAATGTGCTGCCCAGGGAGGTGGTGGAGTCACCATGACTGGAGGTGTTTAGGAAGTGAGTGGATGGGGTGCTTGGTGCCATGGTTTAGTAGTCATGAGGTGTTGGGTGAGAGGTTGGACTCGATGATCTCAAAGGTCTCTTCTAACCTGGTCTCTTCTACTCTACTCTACTCTATTCTACTCTACTCTACTCTACTCTACTCTACTCTACTCTACTCTACTCTGCCTTTCCACCCCCCTGCTTTTATCTAGAGACCTCTAAATGCTTTCTAAATATTATTAACTAGACTACATAACAACTCTCTGACTGTCTGGTTCCTAAAGGTGTTTAGCCTTAATCCACAAATTAGTGCATGGAATAATTAAATTTTGATACACATTTCTCACTGAAGGTTGCACTAAAGATGAAAAGGTAAATGAGTTTCTCTGGGTTGCACCATGAGTCATGGTCTAGTCTCCTCTGTGCCCTGACTATCCACATGTCTCTTTCCTTGCTAATGTGTCTCTAGTGTGCTGTGTCCTCAGCTATATTCCCAAGACATGATTTTTAAATGTGAAACCATTACTGTTAATAGCACAGGGACACAATTGCAGTGTATGCAGCATGCATCACCATAGCTGGGACATCTGAATGCTCTATTGGGAATTTATAACATGCTGAAGAGATTTGTGAGCAGCCCTCAAACCTCTTGCTAATGGCATTTGCAGTGGGTGTTAAGTGTCTGAAGAAGCTTAATTATTTGGTGATTTCTATTGATTTGTATTGTTTTTGCTTAACATAACTCTGTAATAAAAGGCATGTCTTTTCTACCAATTTGAACGTGGTTTTCAATCACTCAGTAATTAAACTCTGTGATTCTGATAGGTACAATGTTTGGTTGCACTACTGGGAGGCTAATGTAGTTTGCTCATGATTCCTCCTATTTCAGAGAATGAGGCTGTGGGGGCTCAGGCCTCATGGTCACTGATGGCTGCAGCATGTGTTACGGAGCCAAATGCAATCCTGCTGACTCCCTGTTGTCTGCTCCATGTAAAAATGGGCTTGGGAAGGATTTCTTTTTCACTTGCAATTTCAGAGCGAACTTGCTCACAAAACCACATCAGTTTTCTGGATCACTTGATGAAATGCATAGTTATTGTTAATCACCAGGTACTGCTTCCACGTCTTACATCTGTGAAACCTAAAGTGTATCCGGGTCAAGGGACACAGTAGAGTTCTAAAATGTCTCCTTGGGCATTGGTTTCCTTCAAGTTTTCAGAAGAGAAGCTGTGTTGTGCTCTAGTTTATCCCATTGTCCACATGACGGAGGGTGTGCCACTGAACACACCTGCTCTGCAGTTGAGGTAATGCTATAATTTAATATCCTTCATGATCAGCATTTTAGGAGTTTGATTTGCTAGTTTCCCATTATGTAATTACATAATAATAATAATAATGACAATTTAGCTAAGACAGTGTACATGGAGTTCTGCTGTTGCTTCTTATGTAAATGTGAGATATTTAGCAATGTTATGAAATGGATACCTGTATTTCAGACTACAAACTAAAGAGGTTACTTTGATTCAGGAAAAGAAAAAGAGAGTGTCCAGAAAACCTAAAGGAAGAACTATTTCCATAAAGAAAGAACTACGAAGAGTTAAAACTCCCCATCCTGTTCAATATCTTTATTGATGATCTGGATGAGGGGATTGAGTCCATCATCAGTAAATTTGCAGATGACACCAAGCTGGGGGCAGGTGTTGATCTGCTAGAGGGTGGAAGAGCTCTGCAAAGGGACCTTGCCAGGCTGGACAGATGGGCAGAGTCCAAGGGCATGAGATTTAACACATCCAAGTGCTGGGTTCTACACATTGGCCACAACAACCCCATGCAGTGCTACAGGCTGGGGTCAGAGTGGCTGGAGAGCAGCCAGGCAGAAAGGGACCTGGGGGTACTGTTTGATAGTAGGCTGAACATGAGGCAGCAGTGTGCCCAGGTGGCCAAGAAGGCCAATGGCGTCCTGGCCTGCATCAGGAACAGTATGGCCAGCAGGAGCAGGGAGGTCATTCTGTCCCTGTATACTGCACTGGTTAGGCCACACCTTGAGTCCTGTGTCGACATCTGGGCTCCTCAGCTTAGGAAAGATGCTGACTTGCTGGAAGGTGTCCAGAGAAGGGCAACAAAGTTGGGGAGGGGTTTGGAGCACAAGCCCTATGAGGAGAGGCTGAGGGAGCTGGGGTTGCTTAGCCTGGAGAAGAGGAGGCTCATGGGAGACCTTCTTGCTGTCTACAACTACCTGAAGGGAGGTTGTAGCCAGGTCTCTTCTCCCAGGCACCCAGCATCAGAACAAGAGGACCACAGGGGAGGGTTTGGCTGGATGTTAGGAAGAAGTTCTTCCCAGAAAGAGTGATTGGCCATTGGAATGTGCTGCCCAGGGAGGTGGTGGAGTCACCATCACTGGAGGTGTTTAGGAAGAAACTGGATGGGGTGCTTGGTGCCATGGTTTAGTTGATTAGATGGTGTTGGGTGATAGGTTGGACTCGATGACCTCAAAGGTCTCTTCCAACCTGGTTAATTCTACCCTATCCTATCCTATCCTATCCTATCCTATCCTATCCTATCCTATCCTATCCTGTCCTGTCATGTCCTGTCCTGTCCTACCCTTTCACTATCATGGCAACTGCAGAGCTTCAAGGTGTTTAAATTCAAAGAAAAGAACAAATCCCACAGTATTTTCTGCCTTTTAACAGAAATTCAGATACTTAATATAGATTCAAAAACTGCAACAAGTGAGGAATGTGAGCCTGAATTTAGATAAAGTAATATGAATCACTAACAAAACATTGAGGAAATAGCTCACCTTTGGGTACAAAAGAAGATTTATTATCAGCTTCTGATACTAAGAAGCAGATACTCTTTATGTTTAGTACATGCCAGGAGAATTAAAAATAAATGTAAAGTCAAATTTAGGTATCAAACTATGTCAGATGCCTTGACTCCTACCATATTGTAACACATGCTGCTCATTCCTATTAACTTATGTGGTATTTTTAATATCTATCAAGCAATCCAATTTATCCCTGTAGTTCCAAAAATAGTTCATCTGCATATAATATAGCTCAGAAAAGCAGGAGCAGGGAGAGACTGCATCGCTGTGACTAGAAGCACTGGCTCACACCAACAGGTTTAACCCTCAAGACAGCAAAATTTAGACTTGCTCTGACAGCCTGGGTGAGCTTGGCTAAAAGACTGTCCTATGGGGGTTTGGAAGTTGCACGCCGTGCCCCCCACAAATTCATATCCTGGAAGCACACGTGTTTGGGGCTGGCTACACAGCAGTTTCTTGGTGTGGGCAATGCTGGCTGAAGGTGATCTCTTCATGCTCTCACTGTTCCTCCCCATTGTGATTTTCCATCCTTGCAGTCAGGCAGGTGTATTTGTGGGGTTGCACTGCAAGCCAGATACCCACAGTGATCCAGATGAATAACAACACCCTCTGGCTTTCCAGGGAGCACTAGTTTTAATCCACATTGCTTTGAGTGATCTGGTCTATATAGCACATCTCTCAGATACAAGTGCCTCAGCCCAGATGAGAAGACTGAGGACACGGTATGAGGATGTACAATGGCACACCGTGGAAGGAGACTATCAGAGCAGCTTCCCAAAGCAATGGTGTGGCACAGCTGTACCTGGCAGCAGGCTAGCAGGGAAGCTGCAGCCCCAAGATGCTGTTCTTGTGTCCTACTGAGTCATTGCATGACTTCAGACAGGCCATGTGCTTTATCGTGCCTCAGCCTGCCAGATGCAAATCAGTGATAACTACATTCAAATAATTCAGAAGAATGTAGCAAGGCTTAATTGAGGTTTGTAATACGTTTTTGACTCCTTACATGCTACAGCAGTGCAGCATTTGAGGTGTCATTGTTACACAGTGTGTTGCTAGCAGTGCTGCCTGCCTTTAACATTCTCTGCAATCTCCCTTTCTTCCTACTTTCATTATCAGTGCTTGGCTTTGGTGTCATTGTGTTGCTTGGACACCTTCTAATTTAAATTTCATATTTTGATTCCTGGGTGATAACTTCAAATACCAATTTTCCTCTGTTACGCTGCACAGTCTTTCCTCCATTTTAATGAAACCCTGCAACCATCATGTAAATTGGAAATAACTACAGCCCATTAGACCATTGAAATCCCTGAAGATTTGAATTATTCACTATTAACAGAACTTGTATAATTATAGGTTAAGATATCACTTAGGCATTTAGCACACATCAGCTCCACTGTTAATTTTTAGCTCTTGATCTGTATTAGTAACCTCAGCTTGCTAAATTAAAGGATATGCCTCCAATTAGCCTAAATTTATCATTCAAGAACACATCTCTGGTGGGATGATGCTTATAAGTTTAGAACATCCAGACAATTTCAGCTGAGATACTGAGGCCTTATCACAAGTGGAAGAGAAAACATTTTCTTATAAACACTTCTACGACTTTCACAGGGGCAGAAGTAAAAGGACAAAGCTGTATTTTGTATAAGGCCCAAAGCCAAAAGAGTGACAGGACTTGTAGTCTTCTGCCCCTCTAGGGAACCCCAAAAAGGCCTGTAACCAGGGAGAGGCAGTTGGGTCATGGAATCACACTATGAGAAACCAAAATACTGCGTGCAGAACTGCCTAACTCAGGCAACAAGATAATATTGAGATACAGAGAGAGAGAGAAAGAAGAGAGAGAGAGCTGCTATAGTTACTAAAAAACAAACCAAACCCTACCAACCCAGCAAAAGATCTTTCTTTCCCTAAGAATCTTGCCTGTGTTTAATACAGTGGGCCTGGGTAGGTATGTATTAGGCATGTACTATGCTGCAAACAATTACAGCACCTGTGTGATGCATGATCATTTCAGAGTTTGGTGGTCCATAAACAGTGTTCTTCACACGACAAGTTTTGGAGTTAACCAGTGTAAATCCCTCATTCAGTGCTGAGCTTCTTTTTGAGGCTATGCCCAGGAATTAAAATAATAATAATAATAAAAATTAATTACTTCCTTGAGTGTCTACTTCCCAACTAAATGACCAGAAAGGTTAGTGTGACACTCAAAACTTCATATAGGTTTCACATACTCACTAAAGTATGAGCACTTCCTAATCAGAATAAACTGTGATTTGTTGGTTAGTGATCTTGACAAAAGGCCTTCAGGAACCAGTAGGTAATTTTAACTCCTTCCCATGAGTCAGAAATATTGCTCCAGTACCATAGACAGGATTTAATATTTGTCTTCTGAGAGCAGTGAGCTGACTTCCTGTTTGCTAAAATAGGACACCTAGGACACAGGACTCCAGGTGTGGCCTAACCAGTGCTGAGTACAGGGGCACAATGACCTCCTGCTCCTGCTGGCCACACTATTCCTGATGCAGGCCAGGATGCCATTGGCCTTCTTGGCCACCTGGGCACACTGCTGCCTCATGTTCAGCCAGCTGTCAACCAGTACCCCCAGGTCCCTTTCTGCCTGGCTGCTCTCCAGCCACTCTGACCCCAGCCTGCAGCACTGCATGGGGTTGTTGTGGCCAAAGTGCAGCGCTTGGACTTGTTGAATGCCATCCTGTTGGACTCTGCCCATCTGTCCAGCCAGTCAAGGTCGCTCTGCAGAGCTCTTCCACCCTCTAACAGATCAACACCTTCTCCCAACTTGGTGTCATCTGCAAATTTACTGATGACTGACTCAATCCCCTCATCCAGATCATCAATGAAGATATTAAACTGGACGGGGCCCAGCACTGATCCCTGGGGGACACCACTAGAGCCTGGCTGCCAGCTGGATATGGCACCATTCACCACCACAGATTGTTAGCTCGCTCTGCATAATTCTAGGTAATCACACTTCCACTTCTGGCAAGCTCTTTTAAACTGTGTATCTAGAAAATTATTTATGCTTTTGTGCAGATGATCATGAGTCCATTCGTGCATGCTGGTCAGAAGTTGAACTGTAGCGCTAAACCTTTTCAGTCGTGGCTGAAACCCTGAGAAAAGTGCTGGCCAAGATACAGCTTTCTACAGTGTCCTCTCATATATGCATAAATTCAATAAAATATACTTCAGTAAGCATCAGTGAGCTTGTTAATCAAGAGAAATGCAGGATTCTTGGTTGCTTGTATACTTGTATACTAGGTACTAGATACTTAGATAATTGTATACTAGGTATAATTTTTTTAATGGTCCTGATTTAGTCAGCTGAACATGAGCCAGCAATGTGCCCAGGTGGCCAAGAAGGCCAATGGCATCCTGGCCTGCATCAGAAATGGTGTGGCCAGCAGGAGCAGGGTGGTCATTGTGCCCCTGTACTCAGCACTGGTTAGGCCACACCTTGAGTCCTGTGTCCAGTTCTGGTCCCCTCAACTTAAGAAGGACATTGAGACTCTTGAACGTGTCCAGAGAAGGGCAACGAGGCTGGGGAGAGGTCTGGAGCACAAACCCTGTGAAGAGTGGCTGAAGGAGCTGGGGTTGCTTAGCCTGGAGAAGAGGAGGCTCAGGGGTGACCTTCTTGCTACCTACAACTCCCTGAAGGGAGGTTGTAGCCAAGTGGGGGTTGGTCTCTTCTCCCAGGCAACCAGCACCAGAACAAGGGGACACAGTCTCAAGCTGCACCAGGGGAAATTTAGGCTGGAGGTGAAGAAAAAGTTCTTCACAGAGAGAGTTGTTGGCCATTGGAATGTGCTGCCCAGGGAGGTGGTGGAGTCACCATCCCTGGAGGTGCTCAAGAGGGGATTGGATGTGGCACTTGAAGCCATGGTGTAGTTAGTCGTGAGGTGTTGGGTGATAGGTTGGACTTGATGATCTTTGAGGTCTTTTCCAACATTATTGATTCTATGATTCTAATACAAGTGTCTCCATAGGAAAACCCTGGGTGGTAAGAAATCCTCTAGTTGGGAAATCTTCATATAAATTTGTAATGGGAACAGTTACAAAGCAGGGAGAAAGCAGTAAAATGGAAAATACTATTGAAAATTGTGCTGGAATCCAAACGGTTCCAGGCTTAGTCATGATTCTCATACAGCAAAACTTGCCACAAAGTACGGATTTCATTGGAAACAACGGGAATTCAAAGATTATACTACTAATGCCAGGCTTTGTTGTACCCAGAACAAATGAAAAAAACATACAAGATTTTCTGCTTACAGCACAATAAGGGAACTTTCATAGCTTGCTTTCACCTAGGATACTGAAATCTATCACCTTTTGTCATGTAAAACAGTCACTGCATTTAGATCTCAAAAAATATGTAGGTGATTCAGCCTCAAACACTTCCTTTTAGCGGTGCCATATTCCAAAACTTTGATGCCCATGGTTACCCTATCAGCTTCCAAAGTGAGGCTTTGGCTGATAAATCCCAGGTTTGTTTCTTCCTCCCTGTGCTTGCATTCCTGTTTATGAGCATGTCCAGGGATGTTTCAGCACATGCTGTACAGATACCTCAGTGTCTTGGATTCATGAAGGTGCATTTCTTTCTGTTGTTTGTTCCTGATGCCAGAATTATTTGTATTCTATATAAAGATGCCATGTAAAATAAAAATCCATTAACAAGTCTGAGAGTAAGGGCCAAAGCTGAGGTGCCCTACTATATGGCAGGTTGCGCTATCTTCTTGTATAAGCCCCACCACTCTGGCAGCCTAGCTGCCTACAGACCAGCTTTGCTAGCAGTTCCTTCTTTCTCAGACTATGGTGCCCCATCCAGCTGGCAGCCAGGCACTAGTGGTGTCCCCCAGGGATCAGTGCTGGGCCCCATCCTCTTTAATATCTTCATTGATGATCTGGATGAGGGGATTGAGTCAGTCACCAGCAAAATTGCAGATGACACCAAGTTGGGAGCAGGTGTTGATCTGTTAGAGAGTTGAAGGGCTCTGCAGAGGGACCTTGACAGGCTGGACAGATGGGCATTCAACAAGGCCAAGTGCTGGGTGCTGCACTTTGGTCACAACAACCCCATGCAGTGCTGCAGACTGGGGTCGGAGTGGCTGGAGAGCAGCTAGGCTGAAAGGGACCTGGGGGTACTGGTTGACAGCCAGCTGAACATGAGGCAGCAGTGTGCCCAGGTGGCCAAGAAGGCCAATAGCATCCTTGCCTGGATTAAGAACAGTGTGGCCAGCAGGAGCAGGGAAGACATTGAGACTCGACTCCTGAACGTGTCCAGAGAAGGGCAATGAGGCTGGGGAGAGGCCTCGAACACAAGCCCTATGAGGAGAGGTTAAGGGAGCTGGGATTGTTTAGCCTGGAGAAGAGGAGGCTCAGGGGAGACCTTATTGCTGTCTACAACTCCCTGAAGGGAGGTTGTAGCCAGGTGGGGGTTGGTCTCTTCTCTCAGGCCACGGTTTAGTAGTCATGAGGTGTTGGGTGACAGGTTGGACTAGATGTTTTTTGAAGTCTTTTCCAACCTTGTTGATTCTGTGATTCTATGATTCTATGCTGTAGACTGAGGATTACAGCATGCCCTGGGCTGTGTCATATATCTTGATCCCAAATCCTGTTTACTGGGTCCCACTTTAGCTGATAGGTCATTCTACAAAACTGCCCAATCACCACAGCCCTGTTTTAAAGAGTAAATCTTACTTGTGCTAAATATTTAGCTAAAGAGAGGAGTTGATAACTATCATGCAAAAGAATCAACCCCCCCAGCCTCCTGAGCAGGATAAGAATTCAGCAAGGTGCCCACTACCTAAGGTTGCTCTACTTTGAGCTGGGAGAAGGGACCCAATGACCCCCAGATTCCATTCAGTCTAAACTGCTCTCTGTATACCTCAGCATAGTATAGGTAGCTACAGACTAATTCAAGGCAGCTTCATGGTTAGCATGTAGGATTTTTCATCATTCTTTGGAAGATACTTATTCTATTTTTCAGTTGTAGAGGATGTCTGCACATTTTTCTCTCAAGAGAATCACCCTACATGGGCATGGAGTTGTTGCTCAGCCTTTGCAATGCCTCAGCAGAGCTGCATAAGGGTCTTAACCTCTGCCTTTCCTTGTCTGGTTTATCTCTGAACCCTTGCAAATTGCTCTTTGAAGTTGTCAAATGCTTAAGGAGTTTGAATTTCTGTCATCCACTCTGGAATTTTACCTTTAATGAACAAAGACTTTTCCCACTCCAATTAAACACCTTTTGCCTCAAGTGTTGACTATCTGTGGCTTTGCATGATTGTTTAGTTGAAAGATGTTTAAAGCATTTCCCCTTATGCTTTTTCAGATGACTTGCTAGTGACAGCATTCACGCCTTTGGTTCTGTTCTCTCATTAAGCCTGTGGATTTCCAAAATATTTCTGGAATGTGATGTTACAATTTTTAATATTTTTTTTTTTTAAATCCATTTTTTGCAACCCAAATACCAGGAAAACAAAAATAAGTAAACTAGGTGCTTCTACGTCTGCCCTGAATTTTTTAGGGTGACAAAAAGTGGAATGGGTAAACACAGAGCTCATTAAAATCGTGACGGCAACAGTCAGATACACAGGTACAGTACTGCTCAACTGCTGTAATCCTTTAAATTGGATCTTCTGCACAGCCTTCCTGCATACATCTGCACTGTCAACTGGAAGAATGATCTAAGATACCAATAACTGCAGCTGGAGTGCTTCCTCACACAGCATGGTGCAGGTGCAGTTTAGCCACACCAGCTCGTCTACAGACAAGGACAATGTTTCATGCAGCTGGTTATGGCAGCCAGAACAAACAGCTGTATCCTGCAAAGGAGAGCCTGCTCTGTGCAGGGCACAGCTCACCCGGTGCCCAGTTAGCATCTCATGCTGTTTTCATAAATCCCTTTTGTCCCAGCAGCTCTCATACACTGCTTAGTCAGGAGATCAGAGCTGGTGTGTGTTACACGGGGAAGTGTGAGAAGAAGTTGGATGAATGTGTAAGTAGGACAAGGACAACTTTTTTGCCAGTTTCTGTACTTCCCAGAGGGTTGTGTTTCTCATTATACCACCCTCTACTAGCAGGCAAATTGCATCAGTCCAGGTTTCCTATGAAGGAGCACACCTGGTCCTCCCTTTATGATGAGCTGGTATCCTGCTGCTGATTTCTGAGGAAGGCGAGAGTCAGATCCGGTTTGTGGCTGGGGGAGGGGAGGCTTTGGAAGACAAATGATACTTTGTTAAGTGCTTCAAAGACATACAGACTTAAATAAATGCTAACCTCCTGTTTACACTTTAAAGCTTTGTCATGATGGTGTAGTTATGCCAGTAAACTCCTCCTACATAATTAGAGTGCCTTTTGCCTGTAAAATACATTCCAGTTTGGCAAATGATACAAGCCATAACCTCAAAACCCCCTGGTGTAATTGTGTTTACACTAGAGCTTTTGTTAAGTAGTTATGTCATAAAAAACACCCTACACAACACAAAGCCTTCATGTATAAACTGAAATCTTTAGCTCTGTCAACCCAGACAGATATTACTGTGTTCTAATATGCTTGCAGAAAATCAAGGTGGATTTTTTAGAGCATTCTGACCACACCTTGGTGGGCAGCAGAGGCAAATTTAAATCCCATTCACCATCCTATTAGCTAACCATATACCCAGTGGGGTGTAATCTAATCTGGTTTTTCCATAGCTGTGTTTGAACAGGGACCATTCAACCTGCCTTAAACTAATTCGTGTATTGATTGGGCTGGGGTGGAATTTGCTTTATTTCAGCTTATTTTTCACTGGCTTTACCAACACATTCCTTCCAACATATGTTACTTTGGTTGTCATCTCAGATACGTGCCCTTATTGGTCTTAGGCTTTTTGTATTAATTTTCCTTTTTTCTTTCTTTTCTTTTTTTCACTACTGTGAACTGTAAGCATACCTAAGATACCAATGAGAAAGAGTTGTCTGCTATTTTGATGGATAATCCTCTGGACCTTTAAATACAGGCTCCCTACATTATTTATTTTTTTAAGTTGTTTGACTATTTGCAAGAATTAACATAGTGGATAATCAATGCAAAGGACATTAAGATACCTTAGCTGAGTATCACTTTTACAAGGATGTCATCAAGCACACTCAGATTAGTTTTTCCCAGTAGACCCTAATTCAGTTTTGTGTTTCTAATAGTCTTCATGGTCACCAAGCCCCTTTCCATTATTTACCTGAAGTCCTGGCTAACTGGGAAGGTCCAAATGGACTGGAGGGTAGCAAATGTATCACCTGTCTACAAGAAAGGAAGAAAGGAGGATCTGGGAAACTATAGACCTGTTAGTCTGACCTCGGTACCAGGTCATCTCAAGCACCATTACACAACATACAGAGGACAACCCAGGGATCAGGCCCAGTCAGCATGGGTTTGTGAAGGGAAGGCCCTGCCTGATGAACCTGATCTCTTTCTATGACAAGAGAACTTGACTATTGGATGAGGGAAAGGCTGTGGGTTTTGTCTACCAAGACTTTTGAAAAGCCTCTGACACTGTTCCCCACAGAATTCTCATGGACAAACTGGCTGCTTGTGGCTTGGATGAGTGCACACTCTGCTGGATAAAGCACTGGCTGGGCAAACAGGCCCAAAGAGTGGTGGTCAATGGAGTTAAATCCAGCTGGCAGCTGGTCACAAGTGGTGCTCCTCGGGGCTCAGTGTTGGAATCTCTTCTTTATTGATGACCTTGATGAAGACAGAGAGAGTTTCATCAGGAAGTTTGCAGATGGCAACAAATTGAGTGTGAGTGTTGACTTTCATGAGGGTAGGGAGGCTCTACAGAGGGACTTGGATAGATTGGATCAATGGGTCAGTGTTAACAGGATGAGTTCCAACAAGGCCAAATGCCAGGTCCTGCATTTAGGTCACAACAACCCCAAGCAACACTACAGCTGGACAGATGGGCAGAGTCCAACGGCATGAGATTTAACACATCTAAGTGTCAGGTTCTACACACTGACCACAACAACCCCATGCAGACCTACAGGCTGGGGTCAGAGTGGCTGGAGAGTAGCCAAACAGAAAGGGACATGGGGGGTACTGGTTGACAGCAGGCTGAACATGAGGCAGCAGAGTGCCCAGGTGGCTAAGAAGGCTAACGGTATCCTGGTCTGCATCAGGAATAGTGTGGCCAGCAGGAGCAGGGAAGTCATTGTGCCCTGTACGCAGCACTGGTTAGGCCACACCTTGAGTCCTGTGTCCATTTCTGGGCCCCTCAGTTTAAGAAGGACATTGAGACACTTGAACACATCCAGAGAAGGGCAACAAAGCTGGGGAGAGGCCTGGAGTACAAGCCCTGTGAGGAGAGGCTGAGGGAGCTGGGGTTGTTTAGCCTGGAGAAGAGGAGGCTCAGGGCAGACCTGTCTATAAGTTCCTGAAGGGAGGTTGTAGCCAGGTGGGGGTTGGTCTCTTCTGTCAGGCAACCAGCACCAGAACAAGAGGACACAGTCTCAAGATGTGACAGGGGAGGTTTAGGCTGGATGTTGGGAAGAAGTTCATCATAGAAAGAGAGACTGGCCATTGGAATGTGCTGCCCAGGGAGGTGGTGGAATCACCATCACTGGAGGTGTTTAAGAAGAGACTGGATGGTGCCATGGCTTAGTTGATTAGATAGTATTGGATGAGAGGTTGGACTTGATGATCTCAAAGGTCTTTTCCAACCTGGTTAATTCTATTCTATTCTATTCTATTCTATTCTATTCTATTCTATTCTATTCTATTCTATTCTATTCTATTCTATGTGTGGCTGGAAAGCTGTCTGGCAGAAAGGGCCCTGGGGGTTCTAATTGACAAGCAGCTGTGCCCAGGTGGCCAAGAAAGCCAATGGTACCCTGGCTTGTATTCGAAATTCTGTGTCCAGCAGCAACAGGGAGGTGATTGTCCCTTTGTATTTGGTGCTGGTGAAGCCACACCTCCAGTACTGTGTTCAGTTTTGGGCACCTCAATACAAGAGACGTGAAGGTGCTGGAATGACTGCAGAGGAGGACAACAAATCTGTGAAGACCCTGGAGAATAAATCTTATGAAGACCTACTGAAGGAGCTAGGGCTGTTCAGTTTGACAAAGAGGAGGCTGAGGGGAGACCTCACTGCTCTCTCTAACTATCTGAAAGAATGTTGTGGAGAGGCTGGTGCTGGTCTCTTCTCAAAGGTAATTAGTAATAGAACAAGAGAGAATGGCCTCAGCGGTGATTGGGCAGGTTTAGACTGGACATAAGAACAAATTTTTTCCCATCAATAGTGGTCAGGCAGTGGAATGTGCTGCCCAGGGAGGTGGTTGAGTCCCCAACCCTGGATGTGTTTAAAGGTGTTTTGGATGTGGTGCTTGGGGATATGGTTTAGGGGTGAATCATGCAGAGTAGGATTACTGATTGGACTTGGTAATCCCAAGGGTGTTTTCCAACCTGAATATTTCTGTGATTTCAATTATATTTATTTCACATGACTGTTGCCAGTTTTCCTCCAAAATTCAAATGCTGCCCTTCAGAAAACAATGACACAGGGTTTTTTTTATAATTAGCAAGGCTAGGACCTGGAGAAATAACAGGAAGTTACTTATTAGATTACATGGAAAAACAGTGCAAATACGAAGTCCCCCCAGAACCAGATTTGCCCCAGAATCAGTTACAGTTTGTTATTGAATAGAATAGAATTAACCAGGTTGGAAAAGACCTTTGAGATCATCAAGTCCAACCTATCATCCAACACCATCTAATCAACTAAACCATGGCACCAAGTGCAACAACCAGTCTCTTCCTAAACACCTCCAGTGATGGTGACTCCACCACCCCCCTGGGCAGCACATTCCCATGGCCAATCTCTCTTTCTAGGAAGAACTTCTTCCTAACATCCAGCCTAAACTTCCCCTGGTGCAGCTTGAGACTGTGTCCTCTTGTGCTGCTGCTGGTTGCCTGGGAGAAGAGACCAACCCCCACCTGCCTACAACCTCCCTTCTGGGAGTTGTAGACAGCAATAAGGTCTCCCCTGAGCCTCCTCTTCTCCAGGCTAAGCAACCCCAGCTCCCTCAGCCTCTCCTCACAGGGCTGTGCTCCAAACCCCTCCCCAGCTTTTGCCCTTCTCTGGGCACCTTCCAGCAACTCAACAACTTTCCTAAACTGAGGGGCCCAGATGTCGACACAGGACTCAAGGTGTGGCCTAACCAGTGCTGAGTACAGGGGCACAATGACCTGCCTGCTCCTGCTGGCCACACTGTTCCTGATACAGGCCAGGATGCCATTGGCCTTCTTGGCCACCTGGGCACACTGCTGCCTCATGTTCAGCCTACTATCAACCAGTACCCTCAGGTCCCTTTCTGCCTGGCAGCTCTCCAGCCACTCTGCCCCAGCCTGTAGCATTGCATGGGGTTGTTGTGGCCAATGTGTAGAACCCAGCACTTAGATTGGATTCAGAAGAAATAGACATAGACCTACATTAAATAAAGGAGAAAACTCATTTATCTCTGAGATGCAATGAATTCTGCAGTGTGGTATAGACCTATTCAGTAGCTGGGCTTATTTTACAGACTTTGAGAATGGCCATGATTATGCTTTAAGTACTAGCAGAGTTCATTGTCAATAGCTAAAGAAATAATTACAGAGCATTTCTACATCCTCTTGATACCACTGGCAAATGTGACTAGACAATATAGTTACCCAAGCTGGAATTAAATTAGGACATAGCAGCTTTATTACAGAAAATATCAAGAGATTCCTACTTGCTGCAGGTAGTGTTTGTGCCCCATTCCAGGCAGGTAGTATTCACTTCTTAGGTGCCTGGCTAGGATAGTCTGTTGTGTTACTGTGACCTCTGTAGGACTTACCTGAAAATAACCCTCTGAGAGATCGCTGCACCAGCACTGAAAGCTACACAAAGGACAAACTTAGAGGCTAAACCAGGGATCAGGTGTGCAGCAGAGCCATGGCCTGTGCTTTCCATCATGGGGTACATAGTAGATGCAGTGGCTGAGGTTTTCAGAGAACCAGGAGAGGTCAGAGACTTTGATTTATTTTAGTATTGTTTATTGACTGCAAGAACAGTAAAGCTACTGGCTGGGGTCAGAGTGGCTGGAGAGCTGCCAAACAGAAAGGGACCTGGGGGGCACTGATTGACAGTAGGCTGAACATGAGCCAGCAGTGTGCCCAGGTGGCCAAGAAGGCCAACAGCATCCTGGCCTGCATCAGGAATAATGTGGCCAGCAGGAGCAGGGAAGTCATTGTGCCCCTGGACTCAGCACTGGTTAGGCCACCCCTTGAGTCCTGTGTCCAGTTCTGGGTCCCTCAGTTTAGGAAAGATGTTGAGTGGCTAAAAGGTGTCCAGAGAAGGGCAACAAAGCTGAGGAGGGGTTGAGGAGAAGCTGAGGGAGCTGGGGTTGCTTAGCTTGTAGAAGAGGAGGCTCAGGGGAGACCTTATTGCTGTCTACAACTCCCTGAAGGGAGGTTGTAGCCAGAAGGAAGTTGGTCTCCTCTCTCAATCAACCAGCACCAGAACAAGAGGACACAGTCTCAAGCTGCACCAGGGGAGCTTTAGGCTGGATGTTAGGAAGGAGTTCTTCACAGAAGGAGTGATTAGTCATTGGAATGTGCTGCTCAAGGAAGTGGTGGAGTCACTATCCCTGGAGGTGTTCAAGAGGGGATTGGATGTGGCACTTGGTGCCATGGTTTAGTCATGGGGTCTGTGGTGACAGGTTGGACTTGATGATCTTTGAGGTCTCTTCCAACCTTTGTAGTTCTGCGATTCTGTGAAGGGAGGTTGTAGCCAGGTGGGGGTTGGTCTCTTCTCCCAGACAACCAGCAGCAGAACAAGAGATTCATTATTCAGTATCACTATGGTTGGAAGAGACCTCAAAGATCATCAAGTCCAACCTGTCACCACAGACCTCATGACTAGAGTAGGGAGGACACTACTGCCCACTGCAGGCTTGAACTGACAACCTTCCCATTAAGGGTCTTCTGTGCTACCAACTGAGCCATTCTAGGATAGAATTGCAATAGAAGACACAGTCTCAAGCTGCGCCAGGGGAAGTTTAGGCTCAAGGTGAGGAGAAAGTTCTTTAAAGAGAGAGTTGTTGGCCATTGGAATGTGCTGCCCAGGGAGGTGGTGGAGTCACCATCCCTGGAGGTGTTCAAGAGGGTATTTAGATGTGGCACTTGGTGCCATGGCTTAGTAGTTATGAGGTCTTGGGTGACAGGTTGAACTTGCTGATTTTTGAGGTCTTTTCCTATGGACAGAGATTGGAGTCAATACAGCTGACCAATGTGATTGAGTATTGTTCCTTTATTGTTGCAGTATTGCAGGCCTATGGAGCAGGCCTATGGTGCAAGTATAGCACAGTAAAGCAAAGTGTAGAAGAAGAAAAGGAAAGGCAGAAGTGCGTAGCAAGGGAACTTCTGCAACTTATATAAACTTGGAGAGCCTTGTTGGCATAGCTTCATTGGTTCCCTCTGAGGGACCACACATTGCACTATTACAGATTATTGGTCCAACTACTAATGACACAATGAGGTTGTTGATGCAGGTGCATGTCCTGTTGTCCCAAGATAACTTTCTGTGTTTATAGCTACCAGTGCCTTGTTTTAGTTACATGCTGCAGGCACAGCACTGTTTTGCTCCACTGCTAGCTGGCTCTGCACTTATGCTGAGCATGGCCTACCAGCATGTCAGGCTCTAGGCCTGCACTGCCAGATTGCTCACACTGCTCGTCGTTGGCATTGCCACATTTTCCAATCTCATTGGTTCTATGATTCTAAGAACTAGTGGCTGCTACTCCACTTCAGGCCACAGAACCTTACATTAAAATAAAATTCTTGATTCACCACTCCAGAAAACAGACCCAAGAGCATTTTTCTAAACACAAACAGAAGTGATACAAATGCAATTTTAATACTGGCACTTAACATCCCTGTGTACTGCACCCACAGCTTCTGCTTTGGTAACAGGCTGAAATTAGAATATATGTAGGCCCGTATGGCTGTTTAAGGTCAGTCCTGCCAGGCTAACAGTAGGGTTTTCTCCAACCATCTATTTAGCTTCTATCAGTGTCGTAAATATCGCCACAGGAGAATATCATCTCCCCTTTGCTATAAAGTGTTTGTTGTTATCCTCTGCAGCACCAATTGATTTCCCAGTAGAGATAATGAATAACACAAACAGCAGTGATATAATGCACCTGCAGTTTTCCAAGAGAGGACAGAGTGATTCTTGCAAAAAGCAGAAACTTTCTTCTTCAAAGAATAGTGGGCAATTTTGGTGAATAACCTTAACAAGCATAATTTAGGTGAAGAAGTGGGATGTAGGCAATTAAAAAGATTCATTGGTGGTTATGTATCTGTTACCTCCAGGCTACTGTGTGAGTCTAGACCAGGTAAATAGTGACTGAAAGTTGGTACTACCTGGCGGCCAGGGAGAGAAGATGTGGTGGTGCTTCCCCCTCATGCTTTTTATGAACTGCTGACCACAATACAAAGACCCAAGACTGAACTATGGATGCAGATTAATCATGTCTTTTAATTCTGATCTGGGAGAACTCTCTTTTGATTGGGAGGAGAAGCGATCACCCTGGAGCTGGTTCTGGAACTCATGGATCAGGACCAAAGGCAGAAATGACAGTCCTTCTCAGATGCTGACCATTGAAGAGGTGAGCTTGGCCCTCACAATCTCTCAGCTTTACACTGCTGTGGTGGTTTGAGCCTTAACTGGGACTTAAGAGCTCAGATAGGGGCAAGGCTGAGAATCCCTCCCCTGCTCTCCCCTCCTCTTTCCCAATGGAGAGGAAAAGAAAGGGAAGGAGCAAATCCACCAAGAAATAATTTGAAGTTGGCTTGGAAGTAGGGAGGTAAATAATTTTCTCTACCTATATCTCTATCTATCTATCTATCTATCTATCTATCTATCTATCTATCTATCTATCTATCTATCTAGTTCACAAGGGTAAGGAACAAGGATGGATGGGGAAAAAATACGAATAGAAAACCAGCCCTTTGCAGAGGCATGGATGTAGCAGGGAGAGGACCAGGCCTGACCATGTGGCAGAGAAGCAGGAAGCCAGCAGCAGCTCTCTCTCATCCCCATGAGGCAGAAGTGAAAAAGAGCTAATGCTGCAGTGGTCTCCATTTTACAGGCTTGCTGGACAAGGAGGGGGAGTGAAATAGTCTAACTCAGTTTCCCAGGGGGAAAGCCCCCTCCAGGGAGGGTAATGCCCTCAGAAGTCCCCCACACACACTTTCAGGATAGGCGTAACCCATCACAACTGCATATGACAAATATGGAAGGGAATATGTGGTTGGTCAGGGTTACCCATCCTGTCTGTTCCTCCCTGCAGGTGCACCTTTTACTCTGAAGGCGCAACACAGTACAGAAGATCTAGCAGTGACCTTGGTCTGTATGCCAGTCCTTGACAGTAACTATAAACATTGAGCAGTATTACTACTAGAAGCAGACACTGCCTGTGAAAACATGGCATTAACCGCAGAAAGTGTAGGCACTTCGAAGAGACTGAGCTGAAAATTAAAATCACTTGACAGAATTGGTTCTGTTGTAACTCAAACCAAGACACCCTTTGTGTCCAGCTCTGGACAACTCAATTTAAGAAGGATATTAAGACACTTGAATGTGTCCAGAGAAGGGCAATGAGGCTGGGGAGAGGCCTCAAGCACAAGCCCTATGAGGAGAGGCTGAGGGAGCTGGGGTTGCTTAGTCTGGAGAAGAGGAGGCTCAGGGCAGACCTTATTGCTGTCTACAACTACCTGAAGGGAGGTTGTAGCCCAGAGGGGATTGGTCTCTTCTCCCAGGCAACCAGCACCAGAACAAGAGGACACAGTCTCAAGCTGTGCCAGGGGAGGTTTAGGCTGGAGGTGAGGAGAAAGTTCTTCACCAAGAGAGTGATTGGCCATTGGAATGTGCTGCCCAGGGAAGTGGTGGAGACACCATCCCTGGAGGTGTTCAACAAAAGGATTGGACATGGCACTTGAAGCCATGGTTTAGTAGTCATGAGGTGTTGGGTGATAGGTTGGACTTGATGATCTCTGAGGTCTTTTCCAACCTTATTGATTCTATGATTTCACTGCAGACTTGTAACTTGCCTCTATAAGCACATAACCTTTTTTCCTGCTAGTATAAGGTGTGTGTCCCCAACAAATGACATACCAGATATTAGTGGTATTAAACTCTAGACAAAAAGCTAAGTACACTTGTTATTGCATATCACAAGACATGGGCAGAACACGTTTTTTAAGTATCTCAAAGGAAGAAGAATGCTTGCAGTTGTGTTGCCTAATAACAGCCATTTCTAGTTCTCCATGGCACATGAACTGCAACAAACAGACTGTGTGATTAACAAAGTTAACTAATGAAAGCCTTCTCCAACCTGATTTGAGTATTTAGTTAGTCAAAGCAGTTGTTTACTTCCCATATGACAAAACAAAGGTTAGTATAATTAAAGTAATAATAAATAGGTTGGAGAGTATGGTTATAACAACTGTTTGTTGAATGTTTGAGCAACAGATAAGAAACCCCAACCTCCTCTGAAATGCATAGATCTCCATGTGTCCCTTCCGTCTGTTTCTGCATGCAAGCTGTAATGCCCCAGTGGTTCAGATGTGCTCCAGTGCTGGTGAGAGGACACAATGCCCCCTGTGACCAGGGCCATCAGCAAAACCCCCTGCTTGCCTCACACCTCTGAAGAGGCATGGGGGTGTTTTCAGTGCTGTAGGACACCTGGAGACAAGTTGGGGGAAGAGCTTAGGCAAATAGAGGATTTGTGTCTTCCTGTGGAGAATATGGAGTGATGACTGACTAGACAAGTCCCATGACTCAAGGCTGGCTCATGATCTGTGCTGTGATCAAGCACAGGTCAGTGGTAAACAACACCGTGTTTGCCTTTTGGTATACTTAACCAACACACTGCAGAGTTCCTTGCCATGACAATTTCACGTTAACATGGTGCCATGCAGTGTTTCACCTGCCTAGAGCTTTTAACATGCAAAACATATAAAGTAAACCCCCCAAAATCTTACCCTGGCTTCAGTGGTAAGTAGTTTCTTACTGTTTCTACAGCATTTTCCATGATAGAAATATTTCTTGGGGGGAGAGGTGCAGGGACCTATTGTTCTACTGACTTCAATGTCAAGCTTCTCTATTGCTGACTATCCTACTTTTCCTGTAGCTTAGCAGCTGGCCTCCTGATGGGGGATTCACTACAGCAACATGCAACTTTTCCAAGTAGCATTTTATCTTGCAAACATCCATCTTGCCCACAAGCAATTCCTTGCTCATTAGTGACTCTGGCTTCACAATGGACCCAATATATGCTTGGTGTGCTTTAAGAAGATTTGGTGCTTTTGACTGGAGCTGGGAATAAAATTGGCTGAAACACAGAACAGGCTTAGTCTACCAAGAAGAAAGTTCACTCAAGTAAAAGACTGATGGCTGTAATGGAAGGGAACAGAAATTTTGCCTGGGATGAATTTCAGCCTGGAAGAAAGGCAAATTGAGAAGATGCAAAGGCTTGAATAAAAATTCCATAATCAGAAAAGGTACTTTATCAGATAAGCATTCACATTCATTTTTTTTATCCAGTCTCATTCAAAAGAACTTAATTTCTTTGGTACCAACGGACTGCATGAAGATTAGTTCTGAACCCCTGGAGGATGCCGTTGCAGTCAGCTGTCCCTGTTTCTAGGCTACCACTGAACCTTCAATGAGGAGGACAAAAGAGGGATTTTGCGGCACGACAGCACACGAGGGAAGAGTCTGGAGTCCTGTGAGGGGACTCATAAGAGTATCAGGTGCCAAAAGAAGCAAAGGTATCTCCAGTTACTCAGGAGTTCTGAGGTGGAGGAAGAGCAGATACTTTTTTTGAAGGTTTAGAGTGAGTCTTAGAGCTGGCTAGCTGAATGCTTAATGAGTGGAGCTGCTCTTCCAGAAGCAGGGTCCTCGCTGTGCTCTTACCATAAAGAATATATGAAAAAATAACAGTAATGGTGGGGAAAAATAAATGGGAATTAAACACAGAGAGCTGTGATAAAATTCTGATTAACCTGTCACTTTAGTTCTTTTCTTTTTCTGAAGTTCTCCAGTGTTTTTCCTTCCCCCTACCCCTCTCTCATTCACATTGTCTCCATGGACTTCAATGAGCTTTGGATCAAACCTTACTATACTTTTTAAAAGTGCATGCTTCAGAAGAAGCATGCCAGCTCAGCTTTCTATTCCATAAGAAGGTAGAGTTCCTTTAAGCACAGGTTTTCACTGCTGAATGTGTCCAGAGAAGGGCAACAAAGCTGGGGAGGGGTCTGGAGCACAGCTCTATAAGGAGAGGCTGAGGGAGCTGGGGTTGCTTAGCCTGGAGAAGAGGAGGCTCAGAGGAGACCTTATTGCTGTCTACAACTCCCTGAAGAGAGGTTATAGCCAGGTGGGGGTTGGTCTCTTCTCCCAGGCAAGCAGCATCAGAACAAGGGGACACAGTCTCAAGCTGTGCCAGGGGAGGTTTAGACTGGATGTTAGGAAGAAGTTCTTCCCAGAAAGAGTGATTGGCCATTGGAATGTGCTGCCCAGGGAGGTGGTGGAGTCACCATCGCTGGAGGTGTTTAGGAAGAGACTGGATGTTGCACTTGGTGCCATGGTTTAGTCGATTAGATGGTGTTGGATGATAGGTTGGACTTGATCATCTTTGAGGTCTCTTCCAACCTGGTTAATTCTATTTTGTGTGTCCAGATGTATAATACAATAAATTATTTGCTCCTAGAGAGAATTGCAATTACAGAAATACATGGAATTCTGTATTTTCTCTGTAAGCTGGCCCTGAAAAAAATAGAACCCAATGTGACAACTCAGTATCATGGCTCATTTGCAAGAATGTTTGTGTTGTCACTAGTAATCACTATTGCTATTAATCCAGGCAAAGGTAGGAAGACTGTAGCTCACAGTCCATTGCCCTACTGTACATACCTTTAGACAACAAAAGTGCCTGAATCTCAGAGAATCTGAGTGCCCATGACTGTAATGTGCTGGCTGCTTCTGTAGCTCTGCAAGGAAACCTCAACTGACACAAGTTAGGGAAGGCTCTAGCTCAATGGTTCTCAAGCTAGGATTATAATAAATATATGGTGACACTGATATCCCCCTTCTTATTTTCTTTTCCCCTTCATACACACATTGGTATCAAAGATCCCTGTCACCTTGAATCAGGACTCCAGAATAAATGCATCCAGCCACAGGGAAGCAGGATTCATTGCCTCCCCAATGGACAACCCTCTTAAAGTGGGGTCAGGGTGGCTGGAGAGTGGCCAGGCAGAAAGGGACCTGGGGTTACTGGTTGATAGTAGGCTGAACACGAGCCAGCCGTGTGCCCAGGTGGCCAAGAAGGCCAATGGCATCCTGGCCTGGATCAGGAATAGTGTGGCCAGCAGGAGCAGGGAAGTCATTGTGCCCCTGTACTCAGCACTGGTTAGGCCACACCTGGAGTCCTATGTCCAGTTCTGGGCCCCTCAGTTTAGGAAAGATGTTGAGTTGCTGGAAGGTGTCCAGAGAAGGGCAACAAAGCTGGGGAGGGGTTTGGAGCACAAACCCTATAAGGAGAGGCTGAGGGAACTGGGGGTGCTTAGCCTGGAAAGCAGGGGAGAACTTATTGCTGTCTGCAACTCCCTGAAGGGAAGTTGTAGCCAGGTGGGGGTTAGTCTCTTCTCCCAGGCAACCAGTGCCAGAATAAGAGGACACAGTCTCAAGCTGTGCCAGGGGAGGTTTAGGCTGGATGTTAGGAAGAAATTCTTCCCAGAAAGAGAGATTGTCCATTGGAATGTGCTACCCAGGGTGGTGGTGGAGTCAGCATCACTGGAGGTGTTTAGAAAGAGACTGGATGGGGTGCTTGGTGCCATGGTTGAGTTGATTAGATAGTGTTGGGTGATAGGTTGGACTTGATGATCTCAAAAGTGTTTTCCAACCTGGTTAATTCTACTCTATTCTCTATGACACTGCCAGAAAAACAACAGTATACAGCAGCAAACACCCTACAAAGGCCACAATGTGAGTGGGTTTAGTAAGGATAGGAACACTCATCAGCGACAAATGATTCTCATGCTTGTAACAATTCCTTATTGCTGCATCTGCACATCTGTCACACTGTCTCTTTCTTGATATTTCCTAACAGGTTTGTAAATATCTGGGCCACTAAGCACATTGTCCTCTTCAAAACCTGTGGCCCAAATTCTTAAGAATGCTTGATGGTCCCTAAAAGGATGGAGAGGAGCATAAGTGCATGCATGTGTCCATGTGTTCACTTATAAAGTGGAGATGAGAAGTCCAGAGAAGGGCAAGGAGGCTGGGGAGAGGCCCTGAGCACAAGCCCTGTGAGGAGAAGCTGAGGGAGTTGAGATTGTTTAGCCTGGAGAAGAGGAGGCTCAGAGGACACCTTATTGCTGTTTACAACTACCTGAAGGGAGGCTGTAGCCAGGTGGGGGTTGATCTCTTCTCCCAGGTAACCAGTGCCAGAATAAGAGGACACAGTCTCAAGCTGCACCAGAGGCTTGAGGTGAGGTGAAAGTTCTTCACTGAGAGAGTCATTCACCATTGGAATGTGCTGCCCAGGGAGGTGGTGGAGTCACCATCCCTGGAGGTGTTCAGGAGGGGATTAGATGTGGCACTTGGTGCCATGGTGTAGTTATGAGGTCTGTGGTGACAGGTTGGACTTGATGATCTTTGAGGTCTCTTCCAACCTAGGCGATTCTGTGATTCTGTGACTGAGACTAAGTACAAAATTGCCAGAATGATAACAAGAGCACCAATAGATTCCAGGTGTATCTGCTCAGTAGCTGCCTTCAACACACCTTAGTGTGGTTAATTCTGTCAGAAGTATAAATAATGCATTTTAGGAGCCATGCCTAGAAACCAGCAGCTTATTCCTTGCCTCCTGAGGTCCAGAATGCTTCCAGTTATGGAAGGCTGCAGCTCAGTTTTCTATTGGCTCAGCTGTGTAGAGGAGAATAAAATATGGTTATGTGTTTCTGAATCCTAGTCTTACATTGGCTGTGAGATTTCTGGAGATGATCGTTTCACCTTAGAGCACAGTTCAAAACAGTGAGAGATGGCACAGCAGAGCATCACCTACAGGAGCACTTAATAAAACTAAAACCCAATGATTTTAGAAGAACAAATTATCTATTTCAGTTTGATTCTTAGCCTGGAGTAGAGGACGCTCAGAGAAGACCTTATTGCCATCTACAACTACCCGAAGGGAGGTTGTAGCCAGTTGGGGGTTGGTCTCTTCTCCCAGGAAACCAGCACTAGAACAAGAGGACACAGTCTCAAGCTGCACCAGGAGAGGTTTAGGCTTCATGTTAGGAAGAAGTTCTTTTGTAGAAAGAGAGATTGGCCATTGGAATGTGCTGCCCAGGGAGGTGGTGGAGTCAGCATCACTGGAGGTGTTTAGGAAGAGACTGGATGGGGTGCTTGGTGCCATGGTTTAGTTGATTAGATGGTGTTGGATGATAGGTTGGACTCGATCTCAAAGGTCTTTTCCAACCAGGTTAATTCTATTCTATTCTATTCTATTCTATTCTATTCTATTCTATTCTATTCTATTCTATTCTATTCTATTCTATTCTATTCTATTCTATTCTATGGGAAGAAGAAGACTAGGGAAGGTGTGGGCCCCCTCAGAAAGGAAAATGGTGACATGGTCACATGTGATGAGGAAAAGGCTGAGGTACTTAATAACTTCTTTACCTCAGTCTTCACTGCAAGGGCCTCTAGCCACACTCCTGATGTTATGGAAGTCAAAGCCAGGGACGGGGAGGAAGAACTGCCCATTGTAAGTGCAGATCAGGTTCGTGATCACCTGAAGAACCTGAAAGTGTTCAAGTCCATGGGACCCGACGGGTTACACCCACGGGTACTGAGAGAACTGGCAGATGAGGTTGCTAAACCCCTCTCTATTATATTTCAAAAGTCCTGGCAATCTGGTGAAGTCCCCACAGACTGGAAAAGGGGAAACATTGCCCCCATCTTCAAAAAGGGCAAGAAGGAGGAACCAGGGAACTACAGGCCAGTCAGTCTCACCTCTGTGCCTGGAAAGATCATGGAGCAGATCCTCCTGGAGTCACTACTCGCTCAAAAGAATAGGGAAGAGGTGATTGGGAACAGTCAGCATGGCTTTGCCAAGGGCAAATCCTGCCTGACCAACCTGGTGGCCTTCTATGAGCAGGTGACGAAATTAATAGATGAGGGGCGAGCAACAGATGTCGTTTACCTGGACCTGAGCAAAGCCTTCGACACTGTCCCGCACCACATCCTGGTCTCCAAACTGGTGACACATGGGTTTGATGGGTGGACCACTAGATGGATAAGGAACTGGCTTGATGGCCGCACCCAAAGAGTGGCTGTCAATGGCTCCATGTCCCAGTGGAGGCCAGGGACAAGCGGAGTCCCTCAGGGATCAGTCCTGGGACCTGTCTTATTCAACATCTTTGTGGGGGACATGGACAGTGGCATTGAGTGCACCCTCAGCAAGTTTGCTGATGACACCAAGCTGTGTGGTGCAGCAGACACGCTGGAGGGAAGGGAGGCCATCCAGAGGGACCTTGACAGGCTGCAGAGGTGGGCACAAGGCAACCTCATGAAGTTCAACAAGAGCAAGTGCAGGGTCCTGCATCTGGGTCGAGGCAATCCCAGGCACAAATACAGGCTGGGCAGTGACTGGCTGGAAAGTAGCCCTGAAGAGAGAGACTTGGGGGTGCTGGTGGACAAAAAGCTCAACATGAGCTCTCAGTGTGCACTTGCAGCCCGCAAAGCCAATCAGATCCTGGGCTGCATCAGGAGAAGTGTGGCTAGCAGGTCAAGGGAGGTGATCCTCCCCCTCTACTCAGCCCTGGTGAGACCCCACCTGGAGTACTGCGTCCAGTTCTGGAGCCCCTATTACAAGAGGGATGTGGAGGTGCTGGAAGGTGTCCAGAGAAGGGCCACAAGGATGATCAGAGGGCTGGAGCACCTCTCCTATGAGAGCAGACTGAAGGAGTTGGGGCTGTTCAGTCTGGAGAAGAGAAGGCTCCGAGGTGACCTAATTGTGGCCTTCCAGTATCTGAAGGGGGCCTACAGGAAGGCTGGGGAAGGACTTCTCAGGATATCAGGTAGTGATAGGACTAGGGGGAATGGAATGAAGCTGGAGGTGGGGAGATTCAGGCTGGATGTGAGGAGGAGGTTCTTCCCCATGAGAGTGGTGAAACCCTGGAATGGGTTGTCCAGGGAGGTGGTCGAGGCCCTGTCCCTGGGGGTGTTTAAGACCAGGCTGGATGAGGCTCTGTCCAGCCTGATCTAGTGTGAGGTGTCCCTGCCCATGGCAGGGGGGTTGGAACTAGATGATCCTTGTGGTCCCTTCCAACCCTGAATGAAACTATGAAACTATTCTATTCTATTCTATTCTATTCTATTCTATTCTATTCTATTCTATTCTATTCTATTCTATTCTGTTCTGTTCTGTTCTGTTCTGTTCTGTTCCGTTCCATCCCTGACAGAATACACCATCAATACATTGCTGCTGGTATACAGGGCACTGAAAAGCAACAGAAAGGGCCACAAAACTTATTATTCAAGAATGCCTGCATTTTGTATATGAATGTAAGGAGTAGCAGATCTTGAAGATGGAAGCTGAAAATTAATTGGGTCAGGACAAACCTGTCCCTATAATTAACTAGCAGAGCCTTTAAAAAAAAGTTCAAAAACTTCCTTGTTTGCTTTGAAGCCTCAGACACTGATTGTTCTTCAGGTCCAGCTGAAAACCTGAAGTCTCTAATGTCTCAATCCAGCAGCACAAACCCTGCTTTTAAAAATATGATGCATCAGGAGCGATCTTTGTCAACAGCACAGAGTATCTGATCTTGTCAAAAGAAACTTTTCAGTGTGAGATTTTAGGCTCAACCATCTTGTCAAAAGTAGATCACCCAATGCTGACTTAAGAGAGTGGTAAATCTTCCACATGACCTCAGAAACCACCAGTAACCACCTCAGTAACCACCAGGTGCTCTTATTTCATCTACCCAGCACGAGTCAACTGACTGCACTTAGGAATTTGCTGTATGCCTGTAATTTATTATGCTGTCATCTCGGGAAGAAGTGTTGTTGTAGAAGGATGACAGTCCTTCCTTTATAATTTATTATCCCAATAAAATTAATCACTGAACCTCCAGCTCCTAGAAAACTTCACAGAGGAAGTCAAACTCCCCAAATGACCCATTCTTATCAGTGGCAAATGAAGTACAAAGTGAATTGCTGCATAGACCTCAATGCAAAATACAAATGACCTTGAAGTGGCAATCAAACTTTAAGAGTTTGTATTTCACAGAGACATCAAGGTGAGTAGTTGGGAAAGGTATAAGGAGTCATTCGAGGGCATGCAGGGAGATTGTAGCCAGGTGGGGGCTGGTCTCTTCTCCCAGGGAACCCTCAACAGTACAAGAGGATACAATAGATTGGAATGGAATTGAATAGAATAGAATTAACCAGGTGGGAAAAGACCTTTGAGATCATCAAGTCCAACCTATCACCCAACACCATCTAATTAACTAAACCATGGTCCCAAGCACCCCATCCAGTCCAGGGGAGGTGGTGGAGTTGCTATCATTGGAGGTGTTTAGGAGGAGAATGGATGGGGTGCTTGGTGCCATGGTGTAGTTGATTAGATGGTGTTGGATGATAGGTTGGACTTGATGATCTTAAGATCTCTTCCAACCTGGTTTATTATTCTATTCTATTCTATTCTATTCCTATTCTATTCTATTCTATTCTATTCTATTCTATTCTATTCTATTCTATTCTATTCTATTCTATTCTATTCTATTCTATAGCTCCATCTTAACTTTGCCACTAATTTGGTATAGTTAGGTCACTTACACTCTCCATTCTCCTGCCCATAGAGAGATGACAATTCTAATGACTGCATTATTACATAAATACTGAAAGATTTAATGAGCTAATGTTTTCCCAACACAAGAAGTATGTGAAGTACTCAGCAAATGCTGAATCTTACCACCAGTGCTGGAACAGCAGTGAATAACCACAGTGCCAGCACTCCCAGCTAGTGAAGAAACAGTAAAAAGCTGTTTCATCAGAGACAGAACCAAAATTAAAATGTGTTCAATCTTTACAAGCCAGTTATGGTATCACAATTCTGTATTTCATAGTTTCATAGTTTCATAGTTTCATAGTTTCATTCAGGGTTGGAAGAGACCACAAGGATCATCTAGTTCCAACCCCCCTGCCATGGGCAGGGACACCCCACACTAGATCAGGCTGGACAGAGCCTCATCCAGCCTGCTCTTAAACACCTCCAGGGACGGGGCTTCAGAACCCAGACACTGTGGAAGCACACAAGCTATTTGCTGCTTTTCATAATCAATACAATAACCCCTTCAACTCTACAAACACATCTTGTTGCTCCTACTGGTTCTTCACATGCAACTTGCTGTGAAGCTTTTTAAAATCTCTATGCCAGAAACAATGAATGAGTTTGGATGCCCTGTGGAGGAGAGTTTTACAGGCTCGGTTGATAAAGGCTGTGCTTCAGCCTAAACTGGTTTTCCATGGCAGATTAACAACTGAAAGCTACCAAAAAATAACTCAAATAGTAATAAAGTAACTTCATTTAGCCTGGGATGAGTTATACTTCAAGGATCTGGCCATAAACTAAAAGGAAGCTTGCCAGGGGAGGTTATCCTCAGGAGCTCCCTGTCTTACAAAAGCCAGTAAAATCACAATGAGTTCCTCTGTTAAACCCTACTTCCAGCTCAGGAGTTCCTTTATTTCACAACAGCTCTGGAAAAATGAGACCAAGAGCATCAGCCTCAGCTGCAAAGGTATTTTAACAAAGGTATTTTACCTACCCGGATCCATGTTGAGTATTTCCGTTTGTGTACTGTGCTTAAGGTAGCTCAAGACCCAGCTACAGTTCACAAACACTTTTTCAAAGCCATCTGAGTCAATGTGTTTGCCAAAGAGCACTGCCTGACTAACTAACATCAAGATCCTCTTCAGCAATACAAATCTTGGGAAGAATAGGCTTTGTGTCTTGCCCAAGACTTTGCTCTGATTGCCAGCAGCCTAAACTCATAGCATAGCAAGGACCAGCAGCTAGTCTTGTCCTTGTAAGTATCCAAAACATTTTCCTAACTTTACTCATTGCATTGATCCCATTAAGATCAGGCTGTTCACATCAGTAAGCATACACATTTGGTCAATGAAAAGCTTGTAAGATTATGTCCTGCACTAGAATTTGCAAAACAGCACTGCAGCCAGAATGTGCAGCTCTTTGCCACCACTGCTACTCATCCACTTTACCAGATAACCTTTGCTTGCAGCGCTTGTACCTGTACTCCAGTTTGAATTAAGTTTGTGCATCATTAACATTCCTATGGCTGAAATCCCTCGTGCATTTTCAGTGATTAATAAATAAGTAAATAAATAAACATAAGCATTAGCTGGAGAAAGGACATTGAAATTCTTGAACATGTCCAGAGAAGGGCAATGAGGCTGGGGAGAGGCCTTGAGCACAAGCCCTATGAAGAGAGGCTGAGGAAGCTGGGATTGTTTAGCCTGGAGAAGAGGAGGCTCAGGGGAGACCTTCTTGCTCTCTACAACTACCTGAAGGGAGGTTGTAGCCAGGTGAGGGTTGGTCTCTTCTCCCAGGTAAGCAGCACCAGAACAAGAGGACACAGTCTCAAACTCCAACACATCTAATGCTTGCACACACTTTTTGATATCCCAGACCTGGCCTCCACTCCCTAAGTACTTCCTCTTCTCCCTTCTTCACCTGGACACGTTCTTTCACCTCCAAAATAAGTATGCATGCAGACATTACCTTTCTTCTTTATACCCCATCATAATACACAGGTCTCCATTAAGGTGGTAAATGATGGCAGGTGTCACAGGAAGGAGTCTAAGACATGGTCAGAAATAGATGATAGTGCTCCTCTGCTGCCAGAGTATAGCCCGTGCCTATTGTGTGGGTTCACAGTATCACTTAGGTTGGAAAGGACCTCGAGGATCATCGAGTCCAACCTGACACCGCAGACCCCATGACTAGACCATGGCACCAAGTGCCACGTCCAATCTCCCCTTGAACGCCTCCAGGGTCGATGACTCAACCACCTCCCTGGGCAACCCATTCCAATGCCGAATGACTCGCTCGGTGAAGAACTTCCTCCTCACCTCGAGTCTGAACCTCCCCTGGCGCAGCTTGAGACTGTGTCCCCTTGTTCTGGTGCTGGTTGCCTGGGAGAAGAGGCCAACTCCCTCCTGGCTACAACCACCCTTCAGGTAGTTGTAGAGGGCAATAAGGTCACCCCTGAGCCTCCTCTTCTCCAGGCTAAACAATCCCAGCTCCCTCAGCCTCTCCTCATAGGGCTTGTGTTCAAGGCCTCTCACCAGCCTTGTTGCCCGTCTCTGGACACGCTCAAGTGTCTCAATGTCCTTCTTAAACTGAGGAGCCCAGAACTGGACACAGTACTCAAGGTGCGGCCTAACCAGAGCAGAGTACAGGGGCACTATGACCTCCCTGCTCCTGCTGGCCACACTATTCCTAATGCAGGCCAGAATGCTATTGGCCCTCCTGGCCACCTGAGCACACTGCTGGCTCATATTCAGGTGGCTGTCGATCAGCACACCCAGGTCCCTCTCTGTCTGGGAGCTCTCCAGCCACTCCGACCCCAGCCTATAGCTCTGCATGGGATTGCCATAGCCAAAGTGCAGCACTCGGCACTTGGACTTGTTGAAAGCCATCCCATTGGACTCTGCCCATCTTTCCAGTCGGGTTGTTGTCACTAAGAGCCACTTGATGCCATGGTTTAGTTGATCAGATGGTGTTGGGCGATAGGTTGGACTTGATGATCTCAAAGGTCATTTTCAACCTGGTTAATTCTATTTCATTCTAAGGACCCCAGTGGAATAATATTTTTTTCTTATTACTCACTTTATTATACCATTTAATTTCATTAGGTTTATAGATGTCATAGAAAAATAGAATGCTAAGTGTAGATGAGAAAAAATCTATGGTACCTCCACAAAGTCTATCCTTTCAGCATCGCTTTCAGGAACCACATTTTTCTGATTATACAACCACCCTCCCATATGCAATATGATGAGACCAAGCCCAGTATGGTAACATCAAGGAATTAATCTGCTCCCATCTTTTCTGCTACCAGTTTAGGAAAGTTGCTGGAAGGTGTCCAGAGAAGGGCAACAAAGCTGGGGAGGGGTTTGGGGCACAAACCCTATGAGGAGAGGCTGAGGGAACTGGGGGTGCTTAGCCTGGAGAGGAGGAGGCTCAGGGGAGACCTTCTTGCTGTCTACAACTCCCTGAAGGGAGATTTTAGCCAGGTGGGGTTTGGTCTCTTCTCCCAGGCAAGCAGCATCAGAACAAGAGGACACAGTCTCAAGCTGTGCCAGGGGAGGTTTAGGCTGGATGTTAGGAAGAAGCTCTTCATAGAAAGAGAGATTGGCCATTGGAATGTGTTGCCCAGGGAGGTGGTGCAGTCACCATCACTGGAGGTGTTTAGGAAGAGACTGGATGGGGTGCTTGGTGCCATGGTTGAGTTGAGTAGATGGTGTTGGATGATAGGTTGGACTTGATGATCTTGAAGGTATTTTCTAACCTGGTTAATTCTATTCTATTGTATTGTATTCTAAGGTCATTTACTTAAATGCAACTTTGGAATACAAGTATTTTGACCTCAAGTGCTTTGAGCCATCTGCAGGCAATGTCCTCACAGGATCAGGTGAGTATAGCCCCATTTCCACAATGACATGATGAACAGTATTATTTGATCTCAGTCTTTTAATCTTTTCTAATGCTTTTGTGTCTTTTGTCTACTCCTCCTGTTACCTGGTGTGCAGTGTGCTCCTTAAGAGATCCATGATGCATTGTCTCTCAGAAATAGCAATTAATTATTAAACCTGTCTCTATAACAGCCTTCCAGGTGTTGAGACAATCTGTAAGATAAGCGCTGATGTTTATCTCTGTAACACAGCACGACTGGGTGAAACGTGGAAGCCAAACTGCTGCCAAGTCATTTTATGCTTTTATTTTTAGGAATTGCCTTACAGTGAAAAGTGGCCTTAAAAAAAAAAAAAAAAAGGGTAGAGTTGATCTGTGGTCAAATCCTCCCCTTTGTTCACTTTTGTGCAGGTGTGTGTCACCATGCAAAACCTCATGCTTATTTTCGTATTGCACTTATTACCTCTGCTGTGTAAGCTGTCAGGGGCCAGAAAATTTGCACCAGACTTAGATCCATTGCCTGCCGTTTGCAGGCTAGTTGATTTCTTGTAGGATTGCACATGCCCACACACCTTTAAGGTTGTCCTTGGGAGGGGGTTGGGGTGGGCACTTTTCTGCTACATATTAATGCACCTTCCTTATGAATTGTTTGCTCTCTAATGAGTTGTGAATAAACTTGCTATGTTTCTTTCTGGCACTTAACTTAGGGTTCCTCTCTGTTCCAGCTAGCTGCCTACTTGCTCTCCACTAGACAAATTAAATCAACCAGTGTGTTCAACAGGAAAGGCAAGAGTCAGTGAAGGGAACAGCAGGTTCTGCAGAGGCAGGACTATTCACCAGCTCCTTTACTTTATGTATCTGTAAGGCGTTGGTCATTTGGAAACAATTCTGCAATAGACAAATGTGAGAATTATTAGCTGAAACTGTCATGAATCAAACATATGCTCAGCTTCTAGAAAACCTGCTCTTCTTCCTCTACCTGCAGTAAGAGCAGGAGATGGCAGGCTTTGCAACTTTCTCAATTTTCTAGCTCTCTGTTGGCACAGCTACCTTGTTTCAGGAGGTTTTTTCCCCCTTGGCTAAGCCTTGTGCCTTATGGCCCGTGATGGGTTTCAAGCGAATTACAGTTTGCAAAGTCAGCTTTTTTTTAGGCTTCAGACTCTGAAACTGACTCATGTAAACTGAAAGACCCTGAACATACAGAGCAAATTCTCTTTCATATTTCTCAACTGTCACATGATCATTAGTTATAAATAGAACAGAATTAACCAGGTTGGAAAAGGCACTGTCTAATCAACTGAACCATGGCACCAAGCACCCCATCCAGTCTCTTCCTAAACACTTCCAGTGATGGTGACTCCACCACCTCCCTGGGCAGCACATTCCAATGGCCAATCACTCTTTCTGGGAAGAACTTCTTCCCTCATCCAGATCATCAATAAAGATATTGAACAGGATGGGGCCCAGCACTGGTCCCTGGGGGACACCACTAGTGCCTGGCTGCCAGCTGGATGTGGCACCATTCACCACCACTCTCTGGGCTCAGCCCTCCAGCCAGTTCCTAACCCAGTACAGAGTGCTGCTGTCCAAGCCAGGGGCTGACAGCTTGGCCAGGAGTTTGCTGTGGGGGATGGTGTCAAAGGCCTTGCTGAAGTCCAGGCAGACTACATCCACAGCCTGCCCCATATCCACCAGGCAGTCACCTGATCATAGAAGGTGACCAGGATGGTCATATAAATAACAAATGCCACATGACTTGCAAAATACATAGCCAACCTATTTAAGAATGCTCAGTGCTCATGAGAAGCTCAAAGTATTTTCAATCTCTATAACTGCTTTCAGCCCTTGACTAAAGGACTACCTATAGGAAGGAAGGAGAAAGGTAAATACCATACATTATAGTCTTAAATGTGAAGATGAAAGAGGAAATAAGCCAAAGGCAGATCTCAGACAAGATCCTAGGAGGAATGATGATGCAGCAGCCATCGTGGTTGCAGTGCTTTGCAGAAAGGCTGTGCTTGCTAGCTGCTGATTGCCAGGCATTGAGCAGGATTATTCCCTGCCAACTCCATTTGGTCCACAGCTCTGTTCTCAGCCCCCAGGAAAGGTAGGAGGAGGCAGTACAGGTCCTCCTGCTTCCCAGATGAGTCCCACTGCTTACTGCCATGCAAGTCTGCAACGCAGGCAGAGCATACGTAGCTTGGCTCTATGAAAACATAACATGACTCTTCTTCACCAGTTCACTAAATCAACATGTTTCAGAGTCTGCTAGGGCAGTTCAGGCTGAAAAATATTCTTTGGAAGGGATGAGTTTATATAGAATAGAATAGAATAGAATAGAATAGAATAGAATAGAATAGAATAGAATAGAATAGAATAGACCAGACCAGGTTGGAAGAGACCTTCCAGATCATTGCATCCAACACCACCCAACCAACTAAATGATACAACCAAGCACCCTGACAAGTCTCCTCCTGAACACCTCCAGTGATGGTGACCCCACCACCTCCCCAGGCAGCACATTCCAATAGCCAATTACTCTCTCTGTGTAGAACTTCCTCCTAACCTCCAGCCTCCCCTGGTGCAGCCTGAGACTGTGTCCTCTTGTTCTGGTACTGGTTGCCTGGGAGAAGAGACCAACCTCTGCCTGTCTACAACCCCCCTTCAGGTAGTTGTAGAGAGCAATAAGGTCACCCCTGAGACTCCTCTTCTCCAGGCTAAGCAGCCCCAGCTCCCTCAGTCTCTCCTCATAGGGCTTGTGTTCCAAGCCCCTCCCCAACTTTGTTACCCTTATCTGAACACGCTCTGGCAAGTCAACATCCTTCCTAAACTGAGGGGCCCAGAACTGGACACAGGACTCAAGGTGTGGCCTAACCAGTGCAGTATACAGGGGCAGAATGACCTCCCTGCTCCTGCTGGCCATACTGTTCCTGATGCAGGCCAGGATGCCATCAGCCCTCCTGGCTGCCTGGGCACACTGCAGGCTCATGTTCAGCCTACCATCAACCAGCACCCCCAGGTCCCTCTCTGCCTGGCCGCTCTCCAGCCACTCTGACCCCAGCCTGTAGCACTGCATGGGGTTGTTGTGGCCAATGTGCAGAACCTGGCACTTGGATGTGTTCAATCTCATGCCATTGGAGTCTGCCCATCTGTCCAGCCTGTTGAGGTCCCTCTGCAGAGCCTCTCTACCCTCCAGCAGATCAACTCCTGCCCCCAGCTTGGTGTCATCAGCAAATTTACTGATGATGGACTCAACGCCCTCTTCTTCTTTGAGGATGTTTATTTATTATTGCTTTACTAATAAATTAGGCTTTTCCTGTGATCCGCAAGATATCAATATTGCATGTGCTCATGGACCCAAAGCACATATACTGAGCACTGTGTATTTTAAACAGCTAGTGTTTTGTTAACAACAACTAAACAAGCCAGGGAGCAGCCTGAACTTCCAAGTAAAATCAGAGCACAAAAAGGTTAATTGGTAAAGTGTCACAGGAGCCATTCTGCAGTGAGCATTTATGATTTACAAGTGGAGTAGTTATGGAGTGCTGATTATACTGAGTACTTCAAAATTTTAATGCACCAAACCATTATTTATCACTGCTTTAGCATCCAAACCCCTCCCATCTTAAATATAGCAACATGTAATCAGACTTCTTTAAAAGGCCTATCTCTCCCAGGGAAAGCATTAATATTACAAATGACACCACAGATATCTATGAAGGATAGGGGGGAACAATTCACCTCTTCCTCCCTCATTATATACTTCCCATAGCTATTTGCCTGGAGCTGTTTGCCCATTTGCCTGTGCTGCCCTCTGGTTTACATCGTCCTCTTCCTATGAGGAAAACAGGACCCACAGCATGGGGACCCTGAGGTTGTCCCCCAAGCATAAAGTTCCTCTGATGTCCCTATGTACCTTTTTCGCCCAGCATGCTCTTTGGACAACACCTTTACCAAAATGGGAGGTGCTGGTATTGAGCAAGCTCCCACCAACCACATGTGCCCAGTACCAAGGACATACCACCCCACACAGAGGGTCCCCACACAGCCAGGGAAAGCTCCTGCAGGAGCAAGACTCGGAGCTTGGCTCAGAGTCTGCTGAAAAAGGTATGCTAGATATTCTATTGTGTGTTTAAATGGTATTTATAGGCACCATCAATCACACAGGCCCTAAACGCATTAAATCGAGATTCATTTAAAGACCAGCGTTCTCCCATTAGAAAAATGAAATCATTGTAGTCCTCACCTAAATCTCATGGATTCAAATAGGTCTCTGATTCTCAGCAGGGCTTGGTTGATGCTCAGCCTCAGACCCCACAGAAGTGGGACACAGGCAGCAGGAAGCGAGCTGAGCTCAACCTTTTGTGTTACAAAGGACAGACCTCACAGCACCCATTTGTTCATAAAACCAAGATCCAGTGGAACAACATCACTGCAGAGATAACACAGAACAAGCTACAGCCAGCCCCCAACCCGCAGAACGGGTAAAAATCAAAACAGAGCACATAAGCACAGCCCCATCTCCAAAGCAAAGAGAACTGACCTCCTGCACCACCCTTAAACTCTAACTCCCCCTGTGTCTCTGACCATAATTGGGCACAGCTGGGCTCCCTCTGCTTGCCTCTAGCCACGAGAAAGTCTGAAGCACCAAACAGAAAACATATGTGAACTACAGACCTTGCTAAATGAACTCTAAGCAGCATTTTTCATTCCTGATGTGGTGGCATTTTAAGCAACATTAGATTGTTTGTAGTGGTGCAGTTTCATGGGCAAACACTTGCTCCGTGGTCATCTGAAGATAATTTATGTAGCTATAGCAGATGTCCTACAGCCCAGCACACAGGGATAGCAGCAAGCAGTGCTGGCATTCTGAGGTACAGTAGTCAGTGGATATTATCTTGTTACCTTGATTTTGAGTTTTTAGCTTAAAATTAGTCATTTTAGTACACAGAGTAACCTATGTTTGGGTTTCCCTGGCTACTCATGCTTTTATTTGCATTTGCTCATTCATCAGAGCTGCTTGAAGAGTAAACACAACCCATTCTCAACCAAAGAAGCATTTCACATTCTCAGTTTACTAGAGAAATGGGGCTAGAATAGAATAGAATAAACCAGGTTGGAAGAGACCTCAAAGATGATCAAGTCCAACCTATCATCCAACACCATCTAATCAACTAAACCATGGCACCAAGTGCAACATCCAGTCTCTTCTTAAACACCTCCAGTGATGATGACTCCACCACCTCCCTGGGCAGCACATTCCAATGCACAATCACTCTTTCTGGGAAGAGCTTCTTCCTAACAGCCAGCCTAAACCTCCCCTGGAGCAGCTTGAGACTGTGTCCTCTTGTTCTGCTGCTAGGTGCCTGGGAGAAGAGACCAACCCCCACCTGGTTACAACCTCCCTTCAGGGAGTTGCAGACAGCAATAAGGTCTCCCCTGAGCCTCCTCTTCTCCAGGCTAAGCACCCCCAGCTCCCTCAGCCTCTCCTCACAGGGCTGTGCTCCAAACCCCTCCCCAGCTTTGTTGCCCTTCTCTGGACACCTTCCAGCAACTCAACATCTTTCCTAAACTGAGGGGCCCAGAGCTGGACACAGGACTCAAGGTGTGGCCTAACCAATGCTGAGTCCAGGGGCACAATGACTTCCCTACTCCTGCTGGCCACACTGTTCCTGATGCAGGCCAGGATGCCATTGGCCTTCTTGGCCACCTGGGCGCTCTGCTGCCTCATGTTCAGCCTACTATCAACCAGTACCCCCAGGTCCCTTTCTGCCTGGATGCTCTCCAGCCATTCTGACCCCATCCTGTAGCACTGAATGGGGTTGTTGTGGCCAATGTGTGGAACCTGGCACCTGGATGCATTCAGTCTCATGCCCTTGGACTCTGCCCATCTGTCCAGCCTGTCAAGGTCCCTCTGCAGAGCTCTCCTACCCTCTAACAGCAGAAATGAAGCAGAAGTTAGTGTGACTTGTTGAAGAAATGCTGCTGCTTATTCTCTACATAACTAACCTCCAAGGGCAAAGGAGTGAGAAGCACCACATGGGCTGCCAATTTGCTTTATGCATGCAAAACCTCCACTGCAAGTTTCAGCAATCTCTGCACCTCTCGTGCAACAGGGCAGGTTAGTAGTTTGTGTAGTTTGTGTTTTCTTTATTACTGTAATTTGGTCCTATACCTCATAGCACCACTGCTCCTACCCCCCACCTTTTTGTTGTTAACTGGTCTGCAGAAAGTCAGACACAGGCAGCTTTCTTCTACAAACAAATCCAGTTAGCTAAGATTCTACATAGATTAATGTTTAAGAGATGCCTGGATGGAAATCCTTTAGGTTAGAGAGTTCCATTTCAAAATTATATGAACAAACAGCTCATTGAATTTGGGGACTATCTGGTAGAGACCACCAGGTAGTTAGTCCTTTATTATCACCCTTGGAAAAGGGAGGGCCAGATAAGCTAGGATATGACCCACTACCAGCAAGGACAGGTATTTAGGTCACTGTGTCATAGGGAAAGATTCAGAGCAGAACCTGAGCAGCAACCTGCATGCAGTGCCCCAGATCAAAGGAAAAAATTGGGACACCTTCAAAAAGGTCTCTGGCCACGGATCAAGGAACAGCAAGCAGGTCCAAAGGCAAATATTGCGCTCAGCCTTTTTCTCCCTCTGGATGGACAGATGGCTGTCTTGGCTGCTGTTAGGAGAAAGCTGATGAAAAAAACCTTTGATGAAGAATTCCTAGGATTTTGTAGGGCCAAAAATAGGGAGGGCAAACAGGTGCAGAGGGCATGCAGACAGCTGCATGTACAGCCATAAATGACTTTGTTTGGTTCTACTCTCATATCTTTTCATCCAGAAAAAGAGTCAAAGAAAGGAGAAGAGAACAAAGATTTCTCTTCTAAGGCATAAAACACAAATGAGGCAGACAGCAGTGTGGATGCAAAGGTTTCAGACATTCATATCTGGGACTGGGTTAGGAGAGATCTGAATCCAGCTTCATCAGGGTGAGTCATCTGCTCGTCTGCAGCTCCAGTTGAATAGCTGCTATAGCTCTTGCAAATAAAAGTTGTCAGCTCATAAATGCCAATAAAGTGGGCACTGTAGACTTAGAATAATTGCATGAGATCATCCTGGAGGAGCAGCTACCCAGTAGGAGTCAGTAAGGGTCAGAAATGCTGTCAGTCACTTCACCACTGCTTTCTAGTGATGACTATTTAGACCCATGTGTCTCCACCAAGGCACCGTGGTTGTCACCTGCCAGGCCAGTGATTATATGGTGTCACAGAGCTATAATATGTGAATGTTTCCATGGACTATGAGGTAGGCATTTCAGGACATCCTGTTTCAAGTAAGTGTTGTGTGGTAGTTTTAGGCTATGCCTTTAAAATTTAGTTGCAGGTTTCAAGCAGAAAAGTAGAAAAATATAAATAAATCACTGTTGGGTGTAAAAAGGAAAACAAAAGATTATTCTAAACAAATTCATTGGATGAAAGTCTGGGATAAGAGAAGCTGTATCATAACAATTCTTGGTTAGGCCACACCTTGAGTCCTGTGTCCAGTTCTGGGCCCCTCAATTTAAGAAGGACATTAAGACTCTCGAATGTGTCCAGAGAAGGGCAATGAGGCTGGGGAGAGGCCTTGAGCACAGCCCTATGAGGAGAGGCTGAGGGAGCTGGGGTTGCTTAGCCTGGAGAAGAGGAGGCTCAGAGGAGACCTTCTTGCTGTCTACAGCTACCTGAAGGAAGGTTGTAGCCAGGAGGGGATTGGTCTCTTCTCCCAGGCAGCCAACACCAGAACAAGAGGACACAGTCTCATACTGTGCCAGGGGAAGTTTAGGCTGAAGGTGAAGAGAAAGTTCTTCCTAGAGAGAGTTGTTTGCCATTGAAATGTGCTGCCCAGGGAGGTAGTGGAGTCACCATCCCTGGAGGTGTTAAAAAAGGGATTGGACATGGCACTTGGTGCCATGGTTTAGTAGTCATGAGGTGTTGGGTGATAGGTTGGACTTGATGATTTTTCAGGTCTTTTCTAACCTTATTGATTCTATGATTCAGATTTCACTTCAATTCCCATTTCTTTTCCCTTCTCTTCTGACCTTGGCTGGTTTGCTTCACCCTGGAGATAACGGTGCTTCTGGCTGGCCTTGCGATACACTAACACTGCTTTCTCTCAGCTTCTCTTTGTCTCTGGTACAGGGGGGGTTGGGAGGTTTGGGGTGGCACAGGGGGCAGTGCAGCAGCTTCCCTGGTCTTTTGGACCAAGGGGGTTTTCATGTTGTTTGCTAATTGTAAATGTCTGTATAATATTGTAAATCCTGTATATTTTGTGCATAGGTCTATTCTATTCTATTCTATTCTATTCTATTCTATTCTATTCTATTCTATTCTATTCTATTCTATTCTATTCTATTCATTGCATTCCATTGTAGAATGTAGGTTTTGCTTGCAAATACAGCTTCATTTGCTTCTAAATGAGTTAGTCTGGCTGAAGTTAATGCTGGGGGAAACTTCAACCCACCACACTGTTGATGTATTAACAGCTCGCTTCAATGGAGTCCTCAACTGCTCCTGAGGTTACTTAGTCCTGCAGAAAAATCAAATAAGAAACCACCTGAGCTCTCTGAACTATGGCTTGGATACCACAGGGTGCCACAAATCCCACAGAAGTGGCAAGGGCTCAGCCAAGCAGTAGCAGCTGCTTTGGATGCTAGCAACCCACATTTTGGCAACCTTTGATGTAAACAGCATGAATATTGGGGAAGAATTGTAATGCTGCAAACGTCACCATTACACCAGGGCTTCTGCCATCGTCAGAACAGTATTATTGTACCCAGTACATCTGCCACTACCAGCCCTGAGCTACACAGAATAGAATGGAATTTAATGCAGTAGAGTAGAGTAGAGTAGAGTAGAGTAGAGTAGAGTAGAGTAGAGTAGAGTAGAATAGAATAGAATAGAATAGAATAGAATAGAATAGAATAGAATAGAATAGAATAGAATAGAATAGAATAGAATAGGACCAGACCAGACCAGGTTGGAAAAGACCTTTGAGATCATCAAGTCCAACCTATCACCCAACACCATCTAATCGACTAAACCATAGCACCAAGCTCCCCATCCAGTCTCTTCCTAAACACCTCCAGTGATGGTGACTCCACCACCTCGCTGGGCAGCACATTCCAATGGCCAATCACTCTTTCTGTGAAGAACTTCTTCCCAATATCCAGCCTAAACCTCCCCTGGTGCAGCTCAAGACTGTGTCCTCTTGTTCTGGTGCTGCTTGGTTGTGAGAAGAGATTAACCCCCACCTGGCTACAACTTCCCTTCAGGTAGTTGTAGACAGCAATAAGGTCTCCCCTGAGCCTCCTCTTCTCCAGGCTAAGCACCCCCAGCCCCCTCAGCCTCTCCTCATAGGGCTGTGCTCCAAACCCCTCCCCAGCTTTGTTGCCCTTCTCTGGACACCTTCCAGCAACTCAACATCTTTCCTAAACTGGGGGGCCCAGAACTGGACACAGGACTCAAGGTGTGGCCTAACCAGTGTTGAGTCCAGGGGCACAATGACTTCCCTGCTCCTGCTGGCCACACTGTTCCTGATCCAGGTCAGGATGCCATTCCAAGAAGTCCTCCAAAATTTGCAAAATATGAGTTTCTGTGGAGCCATTGCTGTTTTTTTACTGGCATGCATTAACTCTAATTGGTTATTGTTTTCCTGTCCAACTCTAACCAGTAGAGCAATATCCAACAAGGGTGTGCTGGAGAATGGTATCCCATTATATCAAGAAGAATATATTTATAATGACAAAAGATTGAGGTCACTAAATGAAAGTGTTTTTCATACTGGAGGGATTAATATGAGACACCAGCAGAAGGTTGGTGAACACCATTTGGGGCCTGCAATAGAAGCACTGCAGGAAGAGCTATCTCATCAAATCTCCTCTAGTGAGCAGTGAACATTATGAGAATATTAGATCAGGGCCACTGTGGTCATTTTGAGCAATTTTGTATTTTAAAATGGCTGAGAAAATAGCAGGTTGAGAGAGAGCAGGAGAACAAAACCAGGGTTCCAGTATTAGCAAGTTTTAGCCTGGAGAAGAGGAAGCTCAGGGGAGACCTTACTGATGTCTACAACTACCTGAAGGGAGGTTGTAGCCAGGAGGGGGTTGGTCTCTTCTCCCAAGCAACCAGCAACAGAACAAGAGGACACAGTCTCAAGCTGCACCAGGGGAAGTTTAGACTGGAAGTGAGGAGAAAGTTCTTCACAGAGAGAGTTGTTAGCCATTGGAATGTGCTGCCCAGGGAGGTGGTGGAGTCACCATCCCTGGAGGTGCTCAAGAGGGGATTGGACGTGGCACTTGGTGCCATGGTGTAGTTAGTCATGAGGTGATAGGTTGGACTTGATGATCTCTGAGGTCTTTTCCAACCTTATTTATTTTATGACTCTAAGTAAAATTTTGAACTGAAGTGATGATTATATCTTGAATTTCTCAATATTCAGTGCCAGTTTCTACAGCCCTTGCTTCTGCAACTCTGTAATTACAGGGAAACTGATATTCTTGTTTGAAAGTAAAAGATGCTTCCAGGCTTGAAAGTTTTAAAAACATTAACCAACCACTCCGTACTAAAAACAACAACAACAAAAGCAAATAAAACCCCCACATCAAACTAATTATTAAACCCCATCAACCTCTTAGGTTTTCCATCAGCTTATGATATGTGGTGGTCTGACTTGAGCTGATAGCTTCTCATCTGGAGAAAATTTAGGTTTCTTGACAGGGGGGTGACTAAGAGGGAGTATCTGTTTTTAAAAGATAAGAGTAAAATATGGTGGCTGTGTGGTTAGTAGGAAGGAATAGCTGTAGCTTTCATGATGGGGTTTGGGTTGTTTGGGGGTTTTTTGGTCAGTTTTCTGTTGGGGTTTTTTGTTGGTTTTGTTGTTGTTTGTTCACATTTGGTTTGTTTTGCTTTTTTTTTGTGAGAGATGGAAGTAGGGGAAAGATTAAAAGTGGATCCTAGCTAAATCTTTAATGACTATCTTTACACTTGTTCCTTATCTCTTGTGTTTCTTAGACACCTCTATAGAATAGAATAGAATAGAATAGAATAGAATAGAATAGAATAGAATAGAATAGAATAGAATAGAATAGAATAGCATTAACCAGGTTGGGCTCATAGGGCTTGTGCTCCAACCCCCTCACCACCTTTGATGCCCTTCTCTGGATACGTTCCATCATGTCAACATCTTTCCTAAACTGGACACAGGACTCAAGGTGTGGCCTAACCAGTGCTGAGTCCAGGGGCACAATGACTTCCCTGCTCCTGCTGGCCACACTGTTCCTGATCCAGGCCAGGATGCCATTGGCCTTCTTGGACACCCGGGCACACTGCTGCCTCATGTTCAGCCTACTATCAACCAGTACCCCCAAGTCCCTTTCTGCCTGGCTGCTCTCCAGCCACTCCAACGCCAGTCTGTAGCACTGCATGGTTTCAAATGTCTGGGAAATGCATCACTGCCTGGAATATGTATACACATGTATATATGTGTCTGTACATATGTGTGTTTTAAATACCTGGAAGCCTTTAGCCACCTAAGGCACTGTAAGAAGCAGCAGCCACAACATGCAGGAGTTACAAAATAAGAACGTAGCTGCCATAAATCCATCTCTAATCTGCCTTTAGTTACACAGGCGAGTGAGGCCTGAACGCTGAGACAGCTCCGTGCTGCAGTGTGCTCCAGCGAGCACAGAGGAAGCAGCGGGACCTGATGACACAGGACTGTACAGTACAGAGGGTGAAGTGAAGGCTATAATTAGGAAACCACTTTATTGTGAAGCAGGCAGTCAAATGAAAGCAGCTGATGGAACCAGCTGACTGCATCCATATTGACAATTGCCTGCTAGCTTCATTAGCATCTGTCATCTTTACCCCTCCCCCACCCCAGCACATCTCTGAATGTACAGAGTAAGATAACCTCTCTTTGCACCCTAAAGACCAAAATGCTTAGTTAAATTGCTTCACTGAGGTCCGCTCAAATTAGTGAGTTATGTTGGCCACCGTGATGGGGGAGAATTCCACCTCTGGACACATCTATGGCAAACAGCCAAGAAATGATGATTGCATCCTGCTCTTGCTTCAAGCATGCTCCCTCATGCGTGAAGGGTATAAAGAAAATGGAGAAAATGCAGCTAGACAGGAGTAGATCCAGACAAGTGGACTAGGCTCAAGCCCAGCAGAAAGTTAAATGGCAATAAATGCAAGACACTTGCACAGAACTATTCTTCTCAGAGCTTAAAATACTCTTATATAGGACAGTGATTTCAGCACTCCTGGTTCTTGTGAGAAGGAATCAAAGTCCAACAACCTGTTGTCCAGCCAGAAAGACTGGAGTAGAGAAAGAGAACAAGATGCTCCTTCAAGGTCTGGCACAGAAACAGAAAACAAGTCTGCTAATTTTTAGTGCTTAATTCTAAAAAAATGTAGCTTACATGCCTAAAAAAGTCCTTTGAAGTGTCTAATCCATCTCTCTTTCATGCCTGGTACTCTGTACCACTTTCCCCTCCTGGGGTATTTTGCACAATTTGGCTTGGAGAAGCTAATAGCCTCTCTGGGTATGCTGACTGGACTAGCCCCTTGCTTTTCAGCTTGGCTCTTAATGCAAGCAGACATACATGTAGGAAGAAGCTTGCCCTTTTCTGCCCTTCATGTACCTAGTCTGAGCCTACAGGATTTCTGATCTCCAGGGCTCTCTGCCTAGCAGCCTGTAAAAGCATTCCAAATTTACTACTCTTTTAACTAGCAAAGAAAATAAATCTTTCTTGCCATAGATGCTAATGTCTGTGTCCTTAGAAATTCAAAGCAAGGCTGCAGAGAGAGAAACATTCCCCATGTGATGATTGAAGCACCAGTTCATGAAGGGTGATGTCAGCACATGCTTTCAGAATGGCAGAGCACTTTGCATTTATCCTGTCCTTGTTTGTGCTCCATCTGGATGGTCTCCAGTGGAAAAAGGAGAAGCTAATGCCTTTCTAATACGCTTGTGGATTCCTTCAGTTTCACACAGGGAGCAGGCTCTGAAGCATCTAACTTTTGCTTGCCCAGTTCAAGAAGATAAAAGAAACTGAGGGCTGCTGGTGTTTGCATCCAAACTAATTTATAACTAGAATGTCATAGCAAATAGTCAGTTGGGGCAGTTCCAAGGAGCTCAAAGGAGAGCAGAAGGCTAAATACTATCATCTTGTGATTTGGTAATTTGCAGAGGTGACCCTGTTTCTCATCAAGTGAATTCATTCCAGCTCATAATTGCTCTCATATAAAATCACAATAGCTCAAACCCCACAACTGCTGCATGAGTAAGATACAGGGTCCTGCTAAAAATTTTCTGATGGGAAGACACGCAGGGTCCCCAGCTCCATAGTACTGTTTGCAGGTTAGAGGATAAGCAGGGCCACTACTAGGCTTCCTGCTGCAGCAGATCTCCTTTCCTGGGATGGAGCAGCACATGGAGTGCCACACTCTTCCCCTTTCCACAATCCCTCATCCTCTTGCAGCAATAGCACTGCTAGTTAGGTCAAGCAAAACAATTTAGTGAAGGTGTGAGCTATAAGCATCCCAGTGTAGATGCTGGCTCCTGGGAGGCAGCCTTGTGTGGAAAAAAGACCTTTCCCCCCACCTCCTTTTTCTCTAAGTCCTGGATGTTAGAGTCAGTAGGAAAAGCTTAACCCATCAGTATGGTCACACATATGCCACAACTGCTACCGTAACTATATTGCAGGGTTTATCACAGAAGATGGCTACTGATGGTTTGGTACACATTGGTACTGTTGAGCAGTGTGGATGACAACTCTGTGTAGTGGTGGTTTTGGTCTGTAGTCATTCTCATAGTTACTTGGTACAAACTGCTCATGTTGATCAATACAGGAGTGAGCTCTGCAAGGACTTGATGATCTTTGAGGTCTTTTTCAACCTTACTGATTCTATGATTCTACGAAGCTGCCCCTTGAGCACTGAAGTAACTTTGAACATACTGGAACCATTCAAAAGCAACAGCTTTTCTTTCTTCCCAGACTTGCTCATGGTTTTGAGCTACTTCCCATTTGAAAAATTGTCTAAAAAAATATTAAGGGTTCCAAATCAGTGATATTTTTCAACTACATCTTTTCAAATTTAAATCAAAAGGCAGACATCCCACCCTTCTGAATATTCTGAAACTGAATAATCTTTGAAATAGCTTAACAGTCCTTCAAAATCACATCCTGAAACAAAGAATTTCACTGCAGGTCTGCTTTCCCCCCGTCATTTCTCTTCCACCAAGAAAAAAATTAAATAAAAGCAAACAGACCGATGATGCAAGAAAAAAATAATACAATTTGGGCAACACAATCTCTTCTCCATGGGATTTTTTTTTCCAGTGTTCTAAAGGACATGCTTTCACCATGTAAACAAATCTGAGATCAGATTCCCCCAAATCCTGACTTTTCCTAGTCTAAGCAGTGCGCAAGGATCCCTTCAGAGCTAGACAAGGAGAGAGTGCAACCTGCAGCTTTGCATCTCACAGGCTGGAGGCGGAACCTGGCAAGCTAATTACTGGGTGTGGGTAATGCAAGTGGGAGCATGATGGGAGAGTAGTGAATTTCTCTCTCCTCTCCATTCCCCACCCTGTGATAATCAGCCTGGGCCTCTGCCAAAGCCCTGTTGAAGGCTCGGTGCCCCTGTGTGGATGCAGACCACCAGGGCAGACGATCGTCAGTGACCCACACACTGCAGAGCTTGCTGCTCCCCACCACTCTCTCCCCACTCACACAGGCTGCCAGCGTTTTGCTGCATTTGCATTCATGCTAAGGCAAAATAACAGGCGTAAAGTTGGCACAGTTACCAGTCTAGCTATATTAGCAATGGAGTGATAAGTTGTGTAGTAGTTACACAACTGGGCTGTGTCTGTGGAGCCAGGACTTCTGGGTTTAATTTCCTGCTCAGTCACTGACTCATCACGTAGCTTGGGGCACATCACTTCGTCTCTCTGCACATAAATTTCATCATCTGTGGAGGGGGATAACATGACTACCTCACAGGAATGGTAGGACACACAGATTACCCTCATAAATACTGGTAAAATGCTTCAGCAAAGGCATTGAGTATTTCGTTACTGAGTAAGTAACAGCCAGGGGAATGCCCTAATTGCCAGGCTTGTTTACTTACCTTGCAACAGAGATCTCTGGCTGCAGTACCAAAAGGATGTCTGAGGTAGAGGAAAGGGTGAAGAGGTTGTTTGACTAGTGTAGCAGGAAAAGGTCAGTTCATGCCACAAAAGGTGATAAATGTTATGCCAAATGCTGCAGGCATTTGTGTCATTTTCAGCCTAGATGCACAAAAAGCTTCTGCAGGTGACAGTGACACAGATGACACAGATGACACAGATGTCTAATCCTGTTAAGTATGGTCAGCAAAGTCCCATGTAATTTCTTGGGAATACATGGTCAACTCTGCTTTTGGATGTAAAAAGCATTTAGGTACCTGAAGCTCTGTTTTTTCACCTTTCCTGAGGTGTTATCTTCTTGCCTGTGGTGAGCACCTGTTCTCCACTTGAGGCTGTCTGGAGTTCATGATTTAGGTGTACCAAGCACCTTCAGTCCCCAGAGAGTCTGGAAGGAATACTCAGGGATGTTATATGATTCATATAATCCCTTGGTTTTGCTATGGGATGTTAAAGCTGTACCCCAGGCTGCAGAGACTCTGTTGCAGTCGAGTGAGCTTTCTGAGGGTCCCAGCATCTGCACTGAAGTAATAAAAGAAGGCTGCTGAGAAAGCTAACCAGGCAGCAAGTCTTAGAAACTCTCTGAAGATGCACCCTTGATTTCTGTTGGCCAATCTACTCCAGCTTTGTCCTCCACATTTATTCCTAACTCCTGTGTTTTACTTTGAACTGAAAGCTGATACAGAGGATGACTATTGGCAGCCTGTCAGCAGGGAAGTCATTGTGCCCCTGGACTCAGCACTGGTTAGGCCACGCCTTGAGTACTGTGTCCAGTTCTGGGCCCCTCAGTTTAGGAAAGATGTTGAGTTGCTGGAACGAGTCCAGAGAAGGGCAACAAAGCTGGGGAGGGGTTTGGAGCACAGCCCTGTGAGGAGAGGCTGAGGGAGCTGGGGTTGCTTAGCCTGGAGAAGAGGAGGCTCGGAGGAGACCTTATTGCTGTATACAGCTACCTGAAGGGAGGTTGCAGCCAGGTGGGGTTGGTGTGTTCCCCCAGGCAACCAGCACCAGAACAAGAGGACACAGTCTCAAGCTGCGCCAGGGGAGGTTTAGGCTGGCTGTTAGGAAGAAATTCTTCTGAGAAAGAGTGATTGGCCATTGGAATGTGCTGCCCAGGGAGGTGGTGGAGTCACCATTGCTGGAGGTATTTAAGAGGAGGCTGGATGAGGCACTTGGTGCCATGGTTTAGTTGATTAGGAGGTGTTGGATGATAGGTTGGACTCGATGATCTCTGAGGTGTTTTCCAACTTGGTTAATTCTATTTTATTCTAAATTCTATTCAACCTGGTAAGTGCAGGCAAAGCCCTGGTGGGTGGAGAGCTGCTGAACTGGCCCGTTCCTGTGACTTTAACAGAAGGTACTGACGGCAATACTGAGTCAGTGCTTGAGCACAGAACTACTGTCTGCCTCATCTACCCACTTTGAAGCCTTTACACAACATTTTTTTTCTGAAATGTCCAAGCCCAACTTCCCTGCTGTTGTTACATTGAATCACTGCTGAGCAGGCCTGGCTGCTGTTTTCCTTGGGGATTATCTCCAGTCATAACCTACGCCCATTGGGGCCCTCGGATGATGCTCCCAGTCACTTAAGCATGGCAAATGGTAGCTATAAGGCTTTCCTTCACTTCTGGTTTTTCACACTAAGAGGATTTTTTTTTTAAATCCTTGATGGTTATGAGACAGACATGTAAAGGTATCAGGTCACTTTCCTTCTTCACAGCCGTAATAATGTTACACCAAAGAGAAAGCGCTCTGAGATGTTTGGAAGCAGCTGATTTCTCCAGCTGAAAAAAATCACTCCAGGGTCATTCCACAGATCGATGGCAGGAATTCCTGATTGCCTTTCTCTGAACTATGTCCCTGCACTACCTCTAGTGAAAAGGGGCTATTAAGTCCTTCTTGTAAGGAAGACCTGGAAACCACATGCATCCTGTCCTGAAGGGACAAGCCCCAAAACATGCTCTAACCCAAACAAGGGGCTAGGCACCTGCGAATGTGCAAACCTGGATATTTCCTGGCCCATTTTCCAGATGATCCAGGTAAACCTGTAGCACGTGTAATTAACCTTGTAACACACCTGTGAACTGTGTGTGCCCCTAGCCATGTTGGAAAAGCTAAAAGCCATCTTTACCCTCATGTCCCAGCTGGCTCAGAACAAAATTTAGCTAAGTGAGACGTCTAGCTGTTCTAACACAAAGTGCTGCCATGAAACCCGAGACGCACTCTTCCCCATCTCTATGTAAGACAAACTTGACATGAAAAACTGCAGGTTTTGCAGCTGTAACCTATGGTTTAGGACCCCCACCCCATTTCCTGCATGCACACGTGATATACAAAGATAAATCAGCACTGAACTACTGTGTTGAGTTCCCTTTGCAATACCCAATACTCATGAAAGGCTCTGCACGAAATATCTTTTTATTCCTGCCCAAGCCTAGACCTGTATGAGCAGTGGCTAATCCATGCTCCTAGGTGGAAAGAAGACTCTCAAGAACAACATTTCAGAATGAGAGGATATTGTGAGCCCTCAAGATCCACCAGGATATTTGCTCAGGTTCCTCACTTGTGAGGCTAATATGTTATAATGTGTAAGGTAAAGATGTTATTAAATGGGCTGGAATACAGTAAATCTTGTATCCTGCATTGCAGGTATGAGGCTATGCTTCCTTCCAATTACTGAGCTTAATAAATGCCAGCAGTTGGGATATCAGGTAGATAGTTAATGACCCACCATGAAGACAGGGACAGAAAGACAGCAGTGATGCACTGCACTGGAACAAGATGCAGATGCTTCTTTTTTGCATTTCAAATATATTCCCACTTGGGGCTGCATTCAGAGCTCCCAGACACATCTGTGGATAAGATTTAGGCAAATAAGAATCTTACTAGTAATAGCTCAAACTTTGAATGCAGATCAAGGGAGAGGTAAGTGCAGCTGCAGCCTCTGAAACCTGACTATACAACTTGCATTTTACCCACCTCTTCTTTTCTTACCAAGGACAATGACAGGAGTGAAGCCTGAATACCCAGGTGCCCAGGTGGTCAAAAAGGCCAATGGTATTCTGGCCTGTATCAGGAATAGTGTGGCCAGTAGGAGCAGGGAGGTCATTGTGCCCCTGGACTCAGCACTGGTTAGGCCACACCTTGAGTCCTGTGTCCAGTTCTGGGCTCCTCAGTTTGGGAAAGATGTTGAGTTGCTGGAAGGCGTCCAGAGAAGGGCAACAAAGCTGGGGAGGGGTTTGGAGCACAGCCCTGTGAGGAGAGGCTGAGGGAGCTGGGATTGTTTAGCCTGGAGAAGAGGAGGCTCAGGGGTGACCTCATTGCCCTCTACAGCTACCTGAAGGGTGGTTGTAGCCAGGAGGGGGTTGGCCTCTTCTCCCAGGCAACCAGCACCAGAACAAGGGGACACAGTCTCAAGCTGCACCAGGGGAGGTTCAGACTCGAGGTGAGGAGGAAGTTCTTCACCGAGCAAGTCATTCGGCATTGGAACCGGTTGCCCAGGGAGGTGGTTGAGTCATCGACCCTGGAGGCGTTCAAGGGGAGATTGGACGTGGCACTTGGTGCCATGGTCTAGTCATGGGGTCTGTGTTGATAGGTTGGACTCGATGATCCCCGAGGTCCTTTCCAACCTAAGTGATACTGTGATACTGTGATGCTTAGCCTGGAGAAGAGGAGAGGCTCAGGGGAGACCTTCTTGCTGTCTACAACTCCCTGAAGGGAGGTTGTAGTCATGTGAGGAGTTTCTTCTCCCAGGCAACATGTGTCAGAACAAGAGGACACAGTCTCAAGCTGTGCCAGGGGAGGTTTAGGCTGGATGTTAGGAAGAAATTCTTCTGAGAAAGAGTGATTGTGCATTGGAATGTGCTGCCCAGGGAGGTGGTGGAGTCACCAGCACTGGAGGTCTTTAAGAGAAGACTTGATGGGGTGCTTGGTGCCGCAATTTTTTTTATTAGATGGTGTTGGGTGATAGGTTGGACTTGTGATCTCTGAGGTCTTTTCCAACCTGGTTTATTCTATTCTGTTCTATTCTATTCTATTCTATTCTACCATGTATGTGAATGAGTAGATTTAGGAACCACAAAACACTTTATTCCTTGAAGTGTTTTAATTTTCTGTGCATTTGCATTTCTGAAGTAAAAATGTAGTATGCCTTTGTGACAGTTTAGGCTGTGCCTTTAAGCTAGGAGCTACAGCTGGGGTAAAAAGGAAAACAAAAGATTGTTCTAAACAACCGCTTAGACGTGAAATGTACCCTAGCAATATCCCACATTCTTGTCTCACTCCATCTTTTTCTGCTGTCATGCATGCTGCTCCTGGACAGAGAGACCTCTTATCATCTAATGACCTTGAGATAAGCATACTGACTTCTTAACAACACTTTGAGCTAACTAAAAACCCCTCCAATATTTCTCCTTTTCTCTTTTCTTCTAATTAGCCAGAGGGAAAAAGGAGGGAGAGGTTGGGGGGAGAGCAAGTTGGAATCCTCCTGTTCAAGGAGGATTTCTGTGCTGTTTGCTCTTTTGTAAAACACTTGTACCATATTTTAAATAGTGTATATTTTGTGTATATTCATTGCATTCCATTAGTGCTTGTAAAGTACAGCTTCTTCATTTGCTTCTCCAACTGACTTCATCTGAGCTGTTGCTTGATGTGGGTGGGTTAAACCATCACAGCCTCACTCACAAAAGAAGTTACATCAGTGCAAACCCCACTTCAGATTCAATACAATAAAAAAATTGCAGTGTTTGACATAGGAAATAAGGAAGATCTTGGAAAACAAGATCACAAAGAAGCTGTGCATTATCTCCTGTAGTAGTAGGTTGTATGAATTGACCCACAAGTATAAAACAAGGCATGTTGAATTTCCAGGATCAATGTCCTTGAACCCCTAATGAGAATTTTGAAACCAAAATTTGCAAATCCTTCCTTGGAGAACAGCACTGGAGACTCCAGTCTGGGAGATCTGAACATGCCACAGGGCCTGTGAGAAGGGTTCAGTCAGGCTAGGTTGCCAATCAGGTACCTCATTTTTCTTTAGACCCCCTATTGCATGCTAGCAAAGAAATTCTTCTTCACAGAGTTGTTCTAGAACCAGCTGCTGCACAGAGGTGGGCAGGGGGACACAGGACTGCCCTGGGCTGTTTAGCCCTGGAGAAGAAGTGATGGACCTGGCCCTGCCCAACATCTACTCCCAGACAGCTGGAGCCTGCAGTTGAAGGCAGTGGAGAAGAAGATGTAGTCATTCTAGCTGTGCTGCCCCTCACTGCACCAGGGATGTCAAATGGATGACAGTCCAGGTTGCTCTGAAGTTGGCTTAAAGATGTTTCCATGACATTATATTTTCCTGCATAGAATGACCATAGCATCTTCATCTTAACAGTCTGCCTGGAATCTACCTTGAAACTGCAGCTGTTCTTTATCTCACCTTGCTATTGGGGAATACCAGGTCACAATCATGGACTTGTGTCTAACATTTTATATACAGTTTTAAAGTAAAGAGGGCAGATGTACAGCTAAGGTACCAAGATGAATGAACAAATTTCCTCATTTCATGCAAGCAACTGACATCCTGAAAAATATTAATGAAATGGAGAATTGTGCCCTAGAATAAAAAAGCTTTAATAGTTTGAACTTCATCCTCCACTGGACTGATCTGCAGAGGCTAATGCTGTATTACATTTCTGATCAGATTATTTGTCCCGAAAGTCCCTGGCTGACCAAGAAGCTTCATTTGTAGCCAACAGGTGGTTTGTTTTTTTGCATTCTGCTGCTCTTTGCATCACAACAGAGAGCAGCCTCTCCAGAGACAGGTGTTTGTTCCATTTGCTTTATAGAGCTGTCTCTTTAGTGTTGTTTTCTGTGTTATGTGGGTGCCTCTTGGCTCTTCTTCCTGACACAAGCCAGATGAATAAAGAACCCACCAGGACTCCAGCTACTGCAGCCACAATGACAGCCCAATAAGGGACTGAAGGTTCAGTTTTCTCCAAGTTGAGATATGAATTTCTGAATCCACTGTTTCTCAGTGTGGAAAGAAATGGTTTCTCCTACAAAGGGAGAGCAAAGGTTTTAGGACAACGAACCACATGGAAGGCAACATTTAGTCAATATCCCATTGTCCCTCCCCAGAGAAAAGCTGTCAATCTTTAGATAGACTATCAACTGTTTCTGCCTTCTGTCTATCTTAGCTCAAACTCTTTGCTGCCCCATTGCCTGAAAGTTCCTAAAACAAGCAAACAAAAAAAACCCCACCCCTAAAGTAAGCATCTCAGAGACTGATGGCATCATCTTCAAATTTGTTTGTTACTGACAATCAAATGGAAATACACAGACACATTAAAACTGGCTTAGAGGAGATCTTTTCTACTGCAGTGAGGAGAATGTTTTTTTTTTCATTACAATTTAAGTAGCTTTTCCTGTGTGACAAAACCAAGAGTATATTTAGCTATTTAAAGCCTTCACAAAGGTAATCCTTTAAAGAATTTTTCCCAATAAGAAGAAAGGAGAAAAATCAAAGTAGTAGATGAAGAGTGTGGACATCTTGGCCCTTACTTACTGGGTTTGGACACTTGAGTTTTGATCTGTCGCGGGTAAAGTTGTTGTAAGTCTGTTTTTCTCCGACCGGCTCCAGCTGAAGAAGGCAAAAGCATGGTGAACATAATGATAGGTTTTTTTTTTTCCTCCTCAGAATCTCCTGACTTAGATAATTACACCTTTTTGTTCATTCTTTTGGTGATTGCAATAATGAAGAAACGTGGTTGAAGATGCACCACAGGAAAGTTTTCAAATGTTTTAACACTCCTGAACTGAAGACACTGAGACTCTGATGTACTGTCTGCAGAAAAACTGTCAGGACACAAGGAGCAGGAGAAGCCTTTCCTTATCTTGCACTGAGTGGAGGCGAAAATAGCTCTGAATACCACATACTTTGAATATTCTGCTAAAACAAAGTGGTTCACTATATATCCAGTTCTCCCCTATACACATCCCAAATGAGAGTATAAACCACAAAGAGAGAGAACCCACATGACAGATGTTAGTCATGTTACTTAGCACGATACTGAAAGAAAGGTGCTTAGGTGTCACAGTGATGGAATTGACTTCAGAAATTATGCAGAGTTACAGAGACAGGATGAGACGGTGCCAACCTTTGCAGTCTTCACTCAGACAAGAAATTCTGGGAGGTTTAGCTGAGGCTAAGTTCACAAGGTTGCAAGAAGTGAGTTAAATGCAGCTTTTCACACTATCAGTTGTCACCTACGTTGTGGCAGCTGACCATAAGCTCACCCTGAGTCCATTTCAAGCTCAATATACATGCAGGCTAACGACACAGCATTTGTGGTTGGCTGGAGGGCACATCCCATCAGTTACCATAGGTAGGCTAACAAGCAGAGGCTTGCTCAGTTATGTCACCTGAAGTGTTCACAACTGTGTATGGACATGCCTGAAACAATGACTTCAGGACTAGCCCACAGAGACTCACAGAACTGTCATCCAACGCTTCTGGGAATTCAGTGCAGAGGAGAGCAGGTGTTTCTGCTCTTGTCTATGTATGCATTTACTGTCCTCAAGTGATTAAAGTGTCAGCTGCGTTGGGGAGAAAGGGAGAAATGATGCCACAGCAAGCCCAACACAACACAGAGAAAACAAATCCCATTCCTAAGATTCCCATACGGAAAAACTGAGTTTCTTTAGTTCTGTTAAAAACAAAACAAAACAAAACTAAAAGAAAATAAATAAACCCAGACCAAATCAAAACAAAAAAAAAAACAAATAAACCCAGACCAAACCAAAACAAATCCAAACAAACCAAACCAACACAACACAACACAACAAGGGGGAAGAGGAGGCTGTATCACCTTTGGAAGGAGGGGAAGGCTTCTCGAGGTATGTTCAAGGAAGCTGTTAGATTATGTAGGAATAAAATTAGGGAGGCTAAGGCCCAGCTGGAACTGAAGCTGGCCACCTCAGTCAAAGACAATAAAAAGCATTTTTATAAATATATTAACAATAAGAAGAAGGGCAGGAAGAACCTGAACTCCCTGGTGGACCTGGAGGGGAACACAGTTACTGAGGATGAGGATAAAGCTGAGGTCCTGAACACCTTCTTTGCCTCTTTGCCTCAGTCTTTGCCTCAGTGTTTAACAGCAAGGCAGGAGTTCAGGACGAGTGGTCTCCGGAGCTGGGCGTTGGGGTCGGGGAGCAGAGTAATACCCTGGAAATCCATGAGGAGTTAGTTCGGGACCTGCTGAGCCACTTGGATATCCACAAGTCCATGGGACCAGATGGGATCCATCCTAGGGTGCTGAGAGAGCTGGCGGATGTGCTAGCTAGGCCACTCTCCATCATTTTCCTCCAGTCCTGGCTCACCGCTGAGGTCCCAGATGACTGGAAATGGGCCAACATGGTCCCCATCCACAAGAAGGGTCGGATGGAGGAACCTGGAAACTACAGGCCGGTCAGCCTGACCTCAGTGCCAGGGAAAGTGATGGAGCAGATTATCCTGGCAGCAATAACTGCGCACCTGAAGGATGGCCAAGGGCTCAGGTCCAGCCAACATGGATTCAGGAAGGGCAGATCCTGCCTCTCCAACCTGATCTCTTTCTATGATCAGGTGACCCGCCTGGTGGATGTGGGGAGGCCTGTGGATGTGGTCTACCTAGACTTCAGCAAGGCCTTTGACACCGTCCCCCACAGCAAACTGCTGACTAAGCTGTCAGCCTGTGGATTGGACCACTACACTCTGTGCTGGGTTAGGAACTGGCTGGAGGGCCGGGCCCAGAGAGTGGTCGTGAACGGTGCCACATCCAGCTGGAGGCCAGTCACCAGTGGTGTCCCCCAGGGATCAGTGCTGGGCCCTGTCCTCTTCAACATATTCGTTGATGATCTGGATGAAGGGGTAGAGTCAGTCATCAGCAAGTTTGCAGATGACACAAAGTTAGGGGCAGATGTTAGTCAATTAGAGGGTAGAAAGGCTCTGCAGAGGGACCTCGACCGACTGGTCAGATGGGCAGAGTCCAATGGGATGGCATTCAACAAGTCCAAGTGCCGAGTGCTGCACTTTGGCTATGGCAATCCCATGCAGAGCTATAGGCTGGGGTCGGAGTGGCTGGAGAGCTGCCAGACAGAGAGGGACCTGGGTGTGCTGATCGACAGCCACCTGAATATGAGCCAGCAGTGTGCCCAGGTGGCCAGGAGGGCCAATAGCATTCTGGCCTGCATTAGGAATAGTGTGGCCAGCAGGAGCAGGGAGGTCATAGTGCCCCTGTACTCTGCTCTGGTTAGGCCACACCTTGAGTACTGTGTCCAGTTCTGGGCTCCTCAGTTTAAGAAGGACATTGAGACACTTGAGCGTGTCCAGAGAAGGGCAACAAGGCTGGTGAGAGGCCTTGAACACAAGCCCTATGAGGAGAGGCTGAGGGAGCTGGGATTGTTTAGCCTGGAGAAGAGGAGGCTCAGGGGTGACCTCATTGCCCTCTACAACTACCTGAGGGGTGGTTGTAGCCAGGAGGGAGTTGGCCTCTTCTCCCAGGCAACCAGCACCAGAACAAGAGGACACAGTCTCAAGCTGCGCCAGGGGAGGTTCAGACTCGAGGTGAGGAGGAAGTTCTTCACCGAGCGAGTCATTCGGCATTGGAACCGGTTGCCCAGGGAGGTGGTTGAGTCATCGACCCTGGAGGCGTTCAAGGGGAGATTGGACGTGGCACTTGGTGCCATGGTCTAGTCATGGGGTCTGCGGTGTCAGGTTGGACTCGATGATCCTCAAGGTCCTTTCCAACCTAAGTGATACTGTGATACTGTAACACAACAAAGCAGAGACTGAAAAATTAAAAGAGAAAGATGAACCATGGCAAAATGTGATTAGGGAAGGGAAGAAAGCTAACAAGTGGAAAGATGATGAGAAACAAAACAGAATGCCAAGTTTTGCTGACTGTTTTGGGGTGCTGCTGGACTCATAGGAGTCCTGATCCCCGTGCCTGCCCACCAGCTAATGTTGTAAAGACTGAATTTGGTAGTTTTATTGCATCTTAAAAGGAATAGCTCAAATTCTGATGTGGTTATTTGCATGATGTGTGGCTGCACACATCTTATTTGTAGATAATTGTAACAGTCCCTGTGCCAGGGCTCTCGATAAGGAGCCTGGCACACAGCCCAGACAAGGGATGCTAAGGTGCAGAAATCTGTAGCCAACTGCCCTTGCTTCATCTCTTTGTGCTCTGTTCCTCAGAGGCATTAGCTTCTGATCTTCGAAAACGACAGTATCTGCATGTTCATGAGCATGCAGGGCAACTTCTGGAAGAAACACACAGCTTCTCCAGAGTATGTGGCAAGCATGGAGGCAGTACACAAGCTCAACACGCTGGCTGTGTGCTCGTCTTCTGGGGCAGGGTACTGATGAAGTGAATTTGGGACTAGTGGGGCACCCTTAGGACCACAGAATCCTCTGACTTCAGAGGGCAGGAGCATGCTTTTCTTTGCATGTAGGTAAACAAAAAAAGGGCAAAGAACACCATGGTGAGGGAAAGGCTCCTTAAGCCATTGCCATCCCTCCATACCCATGCAGTGGCCAGGCACAGGCTGGCCCTTTACGTGTGCTGAGAAGAATCCATGTCATTTGGCTGTAAGCCTCCAGCCTGCTGAGCTTTTCAGGGAATGGGAAAACAATACAGCCTTACAGTAAGCTTGCACGGCCTCACCATACATGGACTGAAAGTAAAAACCAGAGTTGTCTTATAAGAAACAGATTTAAATAGTAAACAGTAAAATCTTCAGCTGGCATTGACCAGCAGCTCTCTGTGGAAGGGAACAGTTGGGCACTGCAGCAGTAAGAACATGATCTCTGCCACCTGAGTAGAAAGCTTTGTGTCGCGTAGGAAATGAGTGACAGTCTGGACAGAATAAAACTCTGGTGGTATAGAAAAAGGACTGATGATGATTCAGGAATGAGTAGTGGCCAAAAGGAACACCACATGGCAGCAGAACACAAATTTAAGGCTACCATATGTCCAGGTATTGTCGCCTTTTCTTCTTGGAACCTCAGCAATGCTCAGTTTGAATGTTTTCTACATTTGCCTGGGGTTTCCGGGCCACCACCAGCCCTGTTTCAGCTACCGCACAATGAACCCTACCAGACTGCTGTCATCTGGAGTCCCAGACAACAAAGCCTGTTGGAAAGCAGGCAGGTTTGGCATGCATGCACAAATCGGTTACCCAGAGCATGTGCATGCATTGTACATCTTCTGCTTTCTCTAACACTTGACCTACAGCTCATACGCTATACTGAGCAACTGCACAGCTTTCTGCCTTGCATCTCCCAGGGCTTTTGCTCCAGTTCATTCTGGAGAATCATGAGGTCCTCACTTTGCTCAAAACTTTATTTATGCTGAAAAGAAATTCCCCTCCATTTATGCCTGTTCATTCTACAAACCAGGACACAGGATAGCTGCTGTCACAATGTGTGTGGGCACCTGTGTCTATGAGACAGGAGAGGGAAAGATTGCTGTGGCATGAAAATACCACAGACTTCCTTGCACCATGGGGAACACAACAGTTCTGAAAGCAGCTGTGGCTTTGCAGTTATCAAGTCCAGCATGTGTCTCTTTTCACAGAATCACAGAATCAACAAGGTTGGAAGAGACCTCAAAGATCATGAAGTCCAACCTGTCACCCAACACCTCAAGACTACTAGACCATGGCACCAAGTGCCACATCTAATCCCCTCTTGAACACCTCCAGGGATGGTGACTCCACCATCTCCCTGGGCAGCACATTCCAATGGACAACAACTCCTCTGGGAAGAACTTTCTCCTCACCTCCAGCCTAAACCTCCCCTGGCACAGCTTGAGACTGTGTCCTCTTGTTCTGGTGCTGGTTGCCTGGGAGAAGAGACCAATCTCCACCTGGCTACAACCTCCCTTCAGGGAGTTGTAGAGAGCAATAAGGTCTCCCCTGAGCCTCCTCTTCTCCAGGCTAAACAACCCCAGCTCCCTCAGCCTCTCCTCACAGGGTTGTGCTTGAGGCCTCTCACCAGCCTCATTGCCCTTCTCAGGATATGTTCAAGAGTCTCAATGTTACAGACTTCCAGCACTATTCAAAAGCTATCATTTCCCCTACAACTACAGAAGGAATGTGACTGCAAGCAGAGGCATCATAGGTATGACTTCAGCCCCCCCCATTTCTGTAGTGACTCTGCTAGAATTGCTAGAGTGGGTGGTACAACATGTCCGCAATATTAATGGCAGAAAGAATAGATCACATGCAGTTTTGCCTTATAAATCTAACAGAATTCACTGAAGAAGGCAAGCTCATTCCAGATTGGCTGGAGAGCAGCCAGGCAGGAAGGGACCTGGGGGTACTGGTCGATGGTAGGCTGAACATGAGCCTGCAGTGTGCCCAGGCAGCCAAGAGAGCCAATGGTATCCTGGCCTGGATCAGGAACAGTGTGGCCTGCAGGAGCAGGGAAGCCATTGTGCCCTGTACTCAGCACTGATTAGGCCACACCTTGAGTCCTGTGTCCAGTTCTGGGCCCCCTCAGTTTAGGAAAGATGTTGAGTGTTGGAAGGTGTCCAGAGAAGGGCAACAAAGCTGGGGAGTGGCCTTAAGCACAAGTCCTATGAGGAGAGGCTGAGGGAGTTGGGGTTGCTCAGCCTGGAAAAGAGGAGGTTCAGGGGAGACCTTATGGCTGTCTACAACTACCTGAAGAGAGGTTGTAGCCCAGGTGGGGGCTGGTCTCTTCTCCCAGGCAACCAGCATCAGAATAAGAGGACACAGTCTCAAGCTGTGCCAGGGGAGGTTTAGGGTGCTTGGTTGCATGGTTTTGTTGATTAGGTGGTGTCAGATGATAGATTGATTAGACTTGATGATCTCAAAGGTCTCTTCCAACCTGGTTAATCCTCTCCTCTCCTCTTCCTCTCCTCTCTCCTCTCCTCTCCTCTCCCTCCTCTCCTCTCCCTCTCCTCTCCTCTCCTCTCTCCTCTCCTCTCCTCTCCTCTCCTCTCCTCTCCTCTCCGAACCTCTCTCTCCTCCTCTCCGAACCTCTCCGAACCTCTCCTCTCCCTCCTCTCCCTCTCCTCCTCTCCTCTCCTCTCCTCTCTCTCCTCTCCTCTCCTCTCCTCTCCTCTCCTCTCCTCTCCTCTCCTCTCCTCTCCCCCTTCTCTCCCCCTTCTCTCCCCCCTTCTCTCCCCTTCTCTCTCCCCTTCTCTCCCTCTTCTCTCCCCTTCTCTCCCCTTCTCTCCCCTTCTCTCCCCTTCTCTCCCCCTTCTCTTCTCTTCTCTTCTCTTCTCTTCTCTTCTTCTTCTTCTTCTCTTCTCTTTCCTCTTCTCTTCTCTTCTCTTCTCTCTCTCTCTTCTCTTCTCTCTTCTCTTCTCTTCTCTTCTCTTTCTCTTCTCTTCTCTCTCTTCTCTTCTCTTCTCTTCTTCTCTTCTCTTCCTCTTCTCTTCTCTTCTCTTCTCTTCTCTACACATTTTCAGGAAACCTACATGACTGAAAGTTTAACTGTGCTAGCTTTTTTCCTTCTTTATTGACCAAGTTATTGACCAAATGAGAAGGGACATTTTTATTTTTGAATGAGCAAAAGTCTTGCACTGTTTTATGCAACGTGATCACATCAGTTTGTGTCCCTAAGCAATGCAGACTAGAAGGGCCTCAAGAGTTGAGAAGCTTCCCCCCTCTCTTTTCAGGATATCAGTTTTATATATTGTTTGTTGTTTTGTTTTAGACATCTTGCTCATGATCTTTCCTAGAGACTGCTACCATAAACACAGAGAGGTCTAAGTCATAACCACTTACCATATTATTCCAGAGAGCCATGGCCATCTCAGCATATCCTCTTAGACTGAAATGAAAGCAGTCTGCAGCAAAGAAACTCAGGTCTGGGTTGCCATTCTGTATAAAAGCAAAAAAGTATTTCTCAGCACAATTTAAACTTTCAGATCTGTAATGTTTTATCGTATAATGCACTGCCTTCAGCATACCCACCTCACAATTCTGGTATCTCTCTAAAGGCTACACATGTGCTTATATTTTGACAATGGAAATAAACTCAGATACTCCTAACTGAATACAGAGTACAGAATTAACCAGGTTGGAAAAGAGCTTTGAGATCGAGTCCAACTTATTACCCAACACCATCTAATCAACTAAACCATGGCACCACGTACCTTATCCAGTCTCTTCCTAAACACCAACCTCATGAGGTTCAACAAGACCAAGTGAAGGGTCCTGCATCTGGGTCGAGGCAATCCCAGGCACAAATACAGGCTGGGCAGTGACTGGCTGGAAAGCAGCCCTGAGGAGAGAGACTTGGGGGTGCTGGTGGACAAAAAGCTCAACATGAGCTCTCAGTGTGCACTAGCAGCCCGCAAAGCCAGTCAGATCCTGGGCTGCAACAGGAGAAGTGTGGCCAGCAGGTCAAGGGAGGTGATCCTCCCCCTCTACTCAGCCCTGGTGAGACCCCACCTGGAGTACTGCGTCCAGTTCTGGAGCCCCTAGTACAAGAGGGATATGGATGTGCTGGAAGGTGTCCAGAGAAGGGCCACGAGGATGATCGGAGGGCTGGAGCACCATCTCCTATGAGGACAGACTGAAGGAGTTGGGGCTGTTCAGTCTGCAGAAGAGAAGGCTCCGAGGTGACCTAATTGTGGCCTTCCAGTATCTGAAGGGGGCCTACAGGAAGGCTGGGGAGGGACTTCTCAGGATCTCAGGTAGTGATAGGACTAGGGGGAATGGAATGAAGCTGGAGGTGGGGAGATTCAGGCTGGATGTGAGGAGGAAGTTCTTCCCCATGAGAGTGGTGAAGTCCTGGAATAGGTTGTCCGGGGAGGTGGTTGAGGCCCCGTCCCTGGAGGTGTTTAAGCCCAGGCTGGACGAGGCTCTGGCCAGCCTGATCTAACGTGGGGTGTCCCTGCCCATGGCAGGGGGGTTGGAACTAGATGATCCTTGTGGTCCCTTCCAACCCTGAGTGATACTATGAAACTATGATACCTCCAGAGATGGTGACTCCACCACCTCCCTGGGCAGCACATTCCAATGGCCAGTCTCTCTTTCTGGGAAGAACTTCTTCCTAATAGCCAGCCTAAACCTCCCCTGGCACAGCTTGAGATTGTGTCCTCTTGTTCTGGTGCTGGTTGCCTGGGAGAAGAGACCAACCCCCAACCTGGCTACAGCCTCCCTTCAGGTAGTTGTAGACAGCAGTAAGGTCACCCCTGAGCCTCCTCTTCTCCAGGCTAAGCAACCCCAGCTCCCTCAGCCTCTCCTCACAGGGCTGTGCTCCAAACCCCTCCCCAGCTTCGTTCCCCTTCTCTGGACACATTCTAGCAACTCAACATCTTTCCTAAACTGAGGGGCCCAAACTGTGGAGTGAATAGTGCATCCTGGGACCTTTTGTGTAATGCAGCCTGCTCAACCTCACACAGCAATTCTAGTAACAAACCTAAATTTATCATTAAACTAACAAATCACATCTCTTATGTGAACTCTACCACTGATCCTCACTCCATCTTGCAAAGAATTGATAGAAAATGGTTTGCTTATTCTGGCTTATAAAACTTCCACAGCTCAGAGTCACAACATTTCAGGGGTTGAAATTTTGCTGCTTTTTCAGGCAGGGCTACTAATTGTGGGCTTATATAGTTGTCACAAATGTCTTTCACAGGGAAAAAAATTCCTCCTCAGTATGGCAACCATTCCTTGGGCTTGAAAGCTGACAGAACAGAATGGGAGCGATATGGCAAAATAATCAGTATTGTGCAAAACCTCATGGTTTTGATTAGCATTCACCCTGATTAAATGTACAGCATACACAATGCTAAGATGGCTAGAAGTCTGCTTCCTGTTTTCAAGCTGTGATGAACCATGCATGCAAGCATTGGTCTACATGCGAAGGAAACGTAGGCATACTCCAGCACCTCAATTAGAAAAATATTGGGGTGAATACCAACGAAGCCCACAAACAGGAGAAGCAAGAGGGGAACGTACAAGCAGCTTAGATGAAACCAGAAGGTGCTTAGGTCTAATGTGTGCACACTACAAACGATTCCTAAAGCCATTCTGAGTCACAGACAGCACAGTCTTTCCTGTCTTCTCCTCTGTCACTCTCCTTGCAACACGCTGTGCTGCTAGACTGTGCGAGGAGAAGAAAACACAGTCCTTCTGACATGGGTCTTACTGCCTTAAAGAATTCAGGGCACCCTGGTCTTTGTGTAATGGGAAAGGAGAAGAGGACTTACGCTATCCAGAGGCAACAAAGTGTTGCGGAAAAATGGCTGAATGACAACTGCGAAGTCCTCCCGCTCTTCGTACTGACCGCTGTAGATAAGCTGCATAGCTTCAGCCTGTACGGAGTTGGATGGTTGGGAACAGGAAAGTTACTTACAAGGTTCATCTTAGAATGTTTGTCAGCTATCAAAAACATGCATATTAAACTTCTTTCAAGGTAGGCAGCCATAAGTCACCAGTATAAATCCAGTTGAGTAGTTGTGACAGTCTCAGGCTATGCCTTTAAAATGTAGCTGTAGTTCTTTGAGCAGGACAGTGAAGAAGTACAAACAAATCCACAGTTGGGTGTAAAAAGGAAAACAAGAGATTATTCTAAACTAGTTTCATTGGTCAGATGTGAGATGTACCCCCAGCAATATCTCACATTCCACTTCATTCATTTCTTCCCTTTTTCTTCTGACTGCTGGCTGCTTCGCTGGAAGGATTTATCCAACAACCTTGAGATCACAATAAGATTGAAGTTTACAGAGAATTGTTTTCTAAGGAATAAGATCAACACCTTTAAAAGGGACAAATAAGCTCAGAAGGCCAATCTGAGACTGAAGTGCACTTTCTTTTTTCAGAAAGATATGCTTGAAGTAAAACAAACATTAACAAATCACCTTCCACTTCTGAAAATTACGCCAATGGACATTCATAGAGATAACAGAAACTTATCCTTGTGACTGGCCAGCGTATGGATATAAATGTTAATGTTGCTAATAACATCTCAAAACATTCCTAACCTCACTTTCATAGTTAAGGAAATTGGCCCCCTGCATAGGTTTATACAAGCATCTTCCAACATGCATTTCTTTTGGCATCATCGCGTTCATCGAACAACATCCGCTGCCCAGAGCCAGTGTAGAGTAGAGTAGAGTAGAGTAGAATAGAGTAGAGTAGAGTAGAGTAGAGTAGAATAGAATAGAATAGAATAGAATAGAATAGAATAGAATAGAATAGAATAGAATAGAATAGAATAGAAATTGTCAAGGAGCCATAGAAAGAGGAGTATGTCAGACAGTCAGCAGTTTTTTGATAACTTACCTTGCTGCAGATCACGGATTAAGTCAAAGAACATGATAGTTTGAGAGTAAACTTTGAGCATCATAGAATAGAATAGAATTAACCAGGTTGGAAAAGACCTTCGAGATCAAATCCAACCTATCATCCAACACCATCCAATCAACTAAACCATGGCAACAAGTGCCTCATCCAGGCTCTTCCTAAACACCTCCAGGGATGGTGAATAGAAGACTGGACAGCATAATGTGAACTTACACAGTGATTCCTGTATTCACAGGATGGAATGATGGGAAAACCTTCTGCTCCAATAGCTGTTTATAGCCTTCGTTAAATTTGAGTGAATCTTATGCTTGAGGCTATGAAAAGTTACTCTCAGCGAGCTGACCCATGGTAAGCTATCAATGTGCACATTCTCAGGCCACAGCAAAAGAAAGGAGCATCAGCTTGGTTTAGTTCATTTTCTCTGCTAAGAGTAACCATGAAACAGCTGACGCAAGGTAATTTGCCGCCCTTGCAGTGACATGACATGTTAATTCCTGTGAGCTATTCATTGGATTCATAATGGACAAAGACATATCAACAGAACAGCTGTCATCAGTAACTCCTTTTCAGCTGTCAAAACAGCAACTGGAAACAAAACCTGCCCCAGTCTGCCTCCAGGTCACAACTTAGGTCAAATCATAAAGCCACATGGAAAGGCTTGCACTGCTGCCCACTGGTTAGCTAGCTGCAGTTTTAGTTACACTGGAGCCACACTCTTTCCCAGTCATATGGTCTCTGTCCTGCTGAGGATATCCATAAGACCAAGGGCAGCAAAGAAAGCAGTATCAAAAGACTCAGGTGACAATAGCCAGTTACAGAATCAAGGTATTTATTACCTGAAAATCTCTGTTAACTCTCTTAATTTCTTGTAGTTCGGAAGAATTTTCCTCAGGGTTTAAGACACATGGGCAAACATTCCTTCAATGAAAGAAATGTCAAATTAGAAGCCAACCTGGAGTAGCCTATACAGTTCCTCAGCAACATGTGTCTGCTTCAAGAAGCTCAGGATAGGTACTCAAAGCTCACACCCCCAAAGACAGCCATCTCATTGGCTTAGTAATAGATACTTAAATAAATTCTTATTGACTTAGTTTTTAGCTGGTTTAGTTTTCCACATGAATGCCTGCCATACCTCGTAATAACTGCAAGATCCAAACTCAGGTAAAACACAAAAGTGTTTAGTATGCCGCACTTTAGCAGGAAGTCACACGTTAGAATAAAGATCTCCAAACTCCTATACCTAGGCTTACAGAAGATTTTCAGAAACCCAGGGGTTCAAAGATAGAAAGGACAAATTGTTTATGTATTCTGACTCCTTAGATCACTGCGGTTTAGTCTGTTACCCCCACGTCAAGCAGTAATAAACTGTGCTGAAACTCACAACTAATACTAAAATGCATCCTCCAGGAAATGTGCTTGACATGAATATGAAGACATCAAGCAAGATGGTCAATTCCTTATTTCCCCTTCTGGTACATTCCAGCAGTGAATTGCTTCTATTACTTAAAAATTGTGCCTAGTTTCATTTGAGTTTATTAGCTTCCAACTACTGGTTTGTTACACCTATCTCTGCTAGACTAAAGAGCCTGTTTATGTCCATCCTGACTCCTGTAAAGGTACTGATGCTTTTTACAACAAGTCCCTCAAATCTTTAGCTAGGATTCTCATCTCCATTAGGTGCAAAAAGCAGTTCCTGATTGGGCATTCTGCTTTATGCATCCCATCCTGCATCACAGGTAATGCAGCACTGAATACATGGAAAAGTGTCACGTATGTCAGCCCGTGCTGCAGAGCACTCAGTGGCCGGGGTCAAAAAAAGGCCTTGAAGTTCGGTAGTACATTAATTATATGGTAGTACATTAATTATATGTTCTGTGACATGCTGCATCAGAACTGAGAAGAAACATGATGACTCTGCTATCTACAAGTGCATGCCTTCTAGGTAAAGTATTGGAAGAAGTAATAGGAAGTTAATGGGAACTAGGGCATCAGTTAAAGGCTGCAACAAAAGTAGCTTGGAAAGCTCAGTGAGGATGTCCTTCTGTAGAAGCAATTTAGGTTGATCCAAAAAACCCAGGACTTTAAAAGCAAAGACCTTTTTTTCCTCACTTACTTTAGTTTCAAAGCACACTCTGAAGAGCTTGCTGCTATCTGACGCAGTCCAGACATATCTAGTATGTCCACCATGTTGACAAAGACTCTTGGGAGCTGCAAGGATTATAACAATCAGACATATCAAATCACAGAACGTGATACAGCTACAAAGTGAGAAAAAGATGTGATCCATAGGTCAGGGAGTCTAGTGCAAACCTCACCGACTACAGCCAATGGCATGTGCAAGGACGACGTGTAAAGGGAGAAGGAGGGAGACATACAGTGGCTGTCAGCCAAAAAATTCCTGGCAGCTAGCATGAACACTGCTTCATTCCCTGGGCCATTTTCCATTTTCTCTAGGGCAAATGAAAATCTGTATAGTTGCCTTAGCCATCAAAACTGGCACTAGGATTGTGCTATGTTTGGTCCACAGCAAAAAAACCTGTGAAACACAGAGTTTTCCTGAAACTGCAGCCCACTGTCTCAGGGTAGAATAGAATAGAATAGAATTAACCAGGTTGGAAGAGACATTTGAGATCATCGAGCCCAACCTATCACCCAACACCATCTAATCAACTCAACCATGGCTGCAAGCACCCCATCCAGTCTCTTCCTAAACACCTCTAGTGATAGTGACTCCACCACCTCCCTGGGCAGAACATTCCAGTGGCCAATCTCTCTTTCTGTGAAGAGCTTCTTCCTAACAGCCATCCTAAACCTCCCCTGGTGCAGCTTGAGACTGTGTCCTCTTGTTCTGGTGCTGGTTGCCTGGGAGAAGAGACCAACCCCCTCCTGCCTACAACCTCCCTTCTGGGAGTTCTAGAGAGCAATAAGGTCTCCCCTGAGCCTCCTCTTCTCCAGGCTAAGCAACCCCAGCTCCCTCAGCCTCTCCTCACAGGGCTGTGCCCCAAACCCCTCCCCAACTTCATTGCCCTTCTCTGGACATGTTCCAGCAACTCAACATCTTTCCTAAACTGAGGGGCCCAGAACTGGACACAGGACTCAAGATGTGGCCTAACCAGTGCTGAGCCCAGGGGCACAATGACCTCCCTGCTCCTGCTGGCCACACTATTCCTGATACAGGCCAGGATGCCATTGGCCTTCTTTGCTGCCTGAGCACACTGCTGGCTCATGTTCAACCTACTATCAACCAGTACCTCCAGATCCCTTTCTGCCTGGCTGCTCTCCAGCCACTCTGACCCCAGTCTGTAGCACTGCATGGGGTTGTTGTGGTAAATGTGTAGAATAGCTCATAGAATAACAATAGCTCACAGAATTGTTGAAATGCAGTGCTGAGGAGCAGTCCAACTCCAGCTAATTCAAAGATGACCTTGCACAAAACAGAATCCCTTACAGTCCGTCAGAGGTGAGAAAAACATTGGTGTGCTTGCCAGGAACATAGCTTTAAGGGTATCTTCAAAGCTTACCTCCTCATAGAAAATATCCAGCATGTCCTGAAGGTGCTTTACATACTTCTGCACTGAATAGTTTTCCTGTGTAATTTTAAATAAATAAATAGGATCAGCCTTCTTTCAGGACCTAAGTTGAACTCTTCCATCTGAACAAAGAAGTCCATAGACTCTGGTTGCAAGGCAGTCCAAGAAAAGACATACTGACTCAGTGCTCTTTTTCTCTTTGTCAGCAAGTATATTTTTCATATCAAGAGGTTTATTGCCACATGCACACAGGTTATATAGTGCTCATGTTTCTGTGTCACTAGCATACCCCTTTAATGTCCATAGAAAATCCCCAAGATATATGATAGCTCTTGGCAGAATCTTTGCCTGACAAATGCCTACATAAATCACATTTTTTTTATTTCAGATTGTCTTTTATGGGACCCAGACCAGACTGGTTTGCCTTATAAACACAGTAATAGCTTGTTTTTCTAAACTGACAGTGCAGGGAAATTGATGTGGAGGCTGTCAGGCCACACAAACCCCAGAGGCAAAACAGTTACATGAACGTAGTTATAGAGGTGTAGCTGTCAGGGCAGAGGCTCTAGGGAGGAGCCTCTAAAGGAAAATGAGCAAAACTGAGAACAGTTCCTTGTCATTTCAACAAGATGAGGTCCAGACTTCCAGCCTGTGCCACAGGAGCCCTTTTGGACAAGATAACTACTGACAGCTGAAGACATCTTTTTCACTATAAATTGATGTTCTTTCTGTAAGTGTCATTCTGAAGCAAGAATTAGGCATCCTCAGTAATTATTTCTTGGAGATGCTTTCCAGAACAAAGTTTCTCTTGTGCCCCCATAACAACATACCTAAGACATCATGCTGTTTTGATTGCTTCATCCTGTTAAACTGGGAGATCTCTTTGGTTTATCCTTGGTGATCTCTTTAATATGGTTCCTAAATAATGCATTACTGCAGAGCTACAGTGTTCCAATATTAAAAGCTGTGCACTTGTTTCTGATACAACACAGATGAAAGGAACAGGACTTCTAAGTGCTTTTTAAACAGAGGAACTTTGGCTCAGAGAGAGAGAAAGGTTAAATTTCCAGGGCTGGCCTCTTGCCAAGTGCCTGGATAAGCATACCTAATTTGGAGATACAAACCTTGTCCAAACAGTACTGGCATAGGTCGTTGCCTCCAATGAGGACAGTGATCAGCTTCCAATCTTCCTTGAAATTAATTTCCTAGTGGCACATAAAATTAACAGATTGCAGCATCCACTGCTTAAGCATGCAGAGGTAACGCTCACAAATGGGGTTAAAAGGGTTACAGACAGCATAGCAGACTAGAAAAAAAAGGCATGCTGAGTTAAGCTGGCAAAAGGAAAGCATCTGTCCAGGGGGGAAATGTGAACTGTTTGATATTCTGGTTGCAATTCACCTTGACTTTTGTATGGAAATCCACTGCAGCACACAAGATCTGTCAGGGTAGCCAAGCATGGAAATGTCTCTGTGGCAGCAAGGGTCCCTAAATAAATGTCAGCTTCAGAGCGGGGTAGGACAGGAGAGATTTACCAGCTGCAGCTGAACACTGCAGGCAGTGTGAGAATGAAGCAGTGTGGGAGTGGATGCTGGAGTGACTCAGGGAGCTGTGGAACTGGAATTACTGGGCATCCCTGCCAGATGGGTGAGTGTTACCCTATGGCCAGAAGGGGCAAACGGTGCCCCAGGAAACAGACAGCTGGATTAACATAGAAGAGTCCGGGAGGCTGGTGACTTCACTGAGCTCATATAAGGGCAGCTGCAGCACCCACGTCACCGCAGGCTAACAATAGGAGCTGCTGAGAGCTGGATCTCATCAAAACATTTTGTAACATTCAGTACAAAGAAAAGAATCAAAGGCAGCTATTTTTAGTGTGGTGCATTTACATAACAAACATCTGTAAAAGGATCCCACAAATAGAGGAAGGGCCTGGGAATCACCCACAGGTCTGAATTCTCCTTAACCAGCACTTTGCTCAGAAAGCCTTTCACAAAGAGGAAAAGAGACAGGAACTTCCCCGTTTTCTTCTTTTGAAATTCATAAAAAGCAGTGAATAAAACAAAGCTCTAGAGCCATGGACTATGTTATTGAAGAGCTGTGCCAGCTGCTTTTACTCTGCCAAATGATGGTTAATGCAGAGTAACTGACAGTGGGGTTGGCATGCAGCATCCACCCAGAGAGCTGGCATGGAGAGACACATGCTTTGACAAATCCTGCTTATTCAGTACCTTCCCTTTCCATTCAGCCTCAGCCAAGGAGCACTGGGCACTCCCATTCCTTTACAATTCCCTGAACCAACAGCTCACACCCAAACAGTCATCCACTCAAATTCAGCCCACACTTGGAGCAGTGCAGCCTTGTTTTTCTCCCATATTTCCTCTCCCCACCCCAAATGACAGCAGCTGAATTAATAAATTAGTAATTAATGAATATTAATAAATACATATTAATGAATAACTATTAATAAATATATTGTTGACTAAACTGATGGACTTTTATCAGTGAGTCACCCTTTTGGACCTCTTTGTAGCCCTCAGCGGAGCAGGCAAAGAAATCTGGTTCACAATACTAGATTGCCTACTAATTCCCTAAAAGCTTGTGGCATGTCAGTAATTCACCCAACCCCTGGATTAATCTGGACACCAATTAATCACTTGCATGTTCAAAATCAGAGTTTCAGAGGGCCTAATCTCCTGGGAAGGCTTCAGTCATCCCTCTTCCCAGTACTGTCATTTCCCAGACCTGAGAGTGAGATTCACCTTGGTTACCAGGTGCCTGCTCCAGTGTCTTTACACTCAGATTTTCTGACCTCCATTCTGAATGCTGCTGCTTAACTAGGAAGTCCTGTGATCCCTCTCAAAACCTTCAGATCTCTCCTCTTCCTCACTACCATCCTTAGAGTTCCTGGCCACACTGCCTGCATGGATTCATACAGGCAAATTAATCCCTGGCACATTCATACTGGGAAGCACACCAGAGGCAAGGACACCAACTCTTTTTTTCCACCAGCAAAGCATTCTTCACTACTTAAGCACCACATTAATTAAAGTCATCTCCCAGTGACCACAGGAGTACTCAAGGGGTGGTCCAGGTTCTACTTACCGAGCTGCTTCTCATTAGCTCCACCAATTTATGTGCTTGGACTGTCATATTGCTGTAGAGGGAGGACAGAAGCATTTTAGAACAGAACAGAACAGAACAGAACAGAACAGAACAGAACAGAACAGAACAGAATAGAATAGAATAGAATAGAATAGAATAGAATAGAATAGAATAGAATAGAATAGAATAGAATAGAATAGACCAGGTTGGAAAAGACCTTTGAGATCATCGAGTCCAACCTATCACCCAACAACATCTCATCAACTAAACCATGGCACCAAGCACCCCATCCAGTCTCTTCCTAAACACCTCCAGTGATGGTGACTCCACCACCTCCCTGTGCAGCACATTCTAATGGCAAATCACTCTTTCTGTGAAGAACAACTTCTTAGATGCACTCTCTCAAAGTGTATTCTTGATCTCCCACTCCTCATTTCAGGGAATTTTAGGATCAATAGAAATCAGTAGATGAAAAGCAATGCCTCAAAAGGACAAGGAAGGACCAAGATCAGCAGCAGTTCCAAAATGTGATCTAAAAGTGCTCCAGCTAGGATGGCTGCCAAGTGGCAGGCAACTGGGATGATTTTTTCCCATGTCAGAGTTAGCTTAACTGTGTTTTGTTTGGGGAAAAATCACTAATACCCAGATGCACAGAGATATTTAGTTGCATAACTCCCTCAGAAATCTAGTGAGGGAGTTAGGTGCTTACACAGAAGCTGGGCACCTAACCAGCCTCCCTGATCTGGCCTTAAATTCCCACAGCTTGTCTTATGGCTGGAAGGTACTGCTTACGTTGTGGAACTGCCAGGCTGGGGAGCCTCAGTCCAGCTCTGAGCAGCATTCAACACCTACAGGCCAAAGCATAAACCACACTGAGACACCAGCTGGAAACTTGAGCTCTTGATATACTAGAAAAAGACTGTAATTGAGCTAATGAGCCCTGCCTCTCTCCAACACCTACACATATGCAGTTACATTATTTGAACTCCCAGAACCTATACTGGTCACCCTGAGTCTTTGGTCAAGGCACCCATCAAGTACTTAGTAGCTACACAAGCTTTGCTAGCTATCCTGAAAACCAATTACAACCCAAATTTAATGACTGTTACAGCAGTCACAGAATGTCTTGGGAACAAATCCCATGAGTATCCACAGAGCAGGCACAGCATATGTAATACAAATTCTTAAACATTTTGGTTCTTAACAGACTAGTACAGTTTTTTATTCATGAGGAGAAAGGAATTAATTCCCAGCTGCATCCTTCTATGTATTGCAAACACCAATCTTTTTAAATGCTATTAAGGTAGCAGTGGGCTTCTATTTGTTAGTTTGAGGCACATTTCCCAGAAATCAAGAAGAAAAAAATGAAAGATGCTCCTGCTGCCTTTTTTTTTTTCCATTTCAGATATGGCCTGACCATGAATCAGAGCCTTGTATGCTAAAGGCTGGACAGAAAAAAATACTGGTGGAATTAGAAGCATAACTAAGACATTGGCTCAGAAATTCTGGGCAGGAGGAAGAAAGGGAAGGATAATGGAAGGAAGTTTATCTCTAACTTAGAAAGCAATACAAATAAATTCCCCAAATACTGCATTAAAGAAAGCAACAAATCACAGAAACATACTCACTACAAGTAGGCCTTCAGTACTACTTTAACCTTAGCATGCCCTTCAAAGAACATCTGCCAATCCATTAGTTCTCACCCCTCTCTCCTCTCTCAGATGTGACTGTGCTTACCGTGCTGTGGCCCCTCCTTCTGCAACGTTGAATCCAGCTGTTTCCCTAGAGCTGCCAGTGGAGAAGCCAAAGAGGTTTGGACTGAATGTTTTCAGGATATCTTAAAAGAAATAACACAATGTTTAACCATCCACAGTACAACCAGCAGCATTGTCTCTTGCAGAAGCACAAGTCAACTGAGTGGTGAGAATATCGACCTATCTTTTCACCATGACCTTATAGACTAGACTAGACTAGAATAGAATTAACCAGGTTGGAAAAGACCTTTGAGATCATCAAGCCCAACCTATCACCCAACACCATCTAATCAACTAAACCATGGCACCAAGCATCCCATCCAGTCTCTTCCTAAACACCTCCAGTGATGGTGACTCCACCACCTCCCCGGGAAATACATTCCAATGGCCAATCACTCTTTCTCAGAAGAATTTCTTCCTAACATCCCACCTAAACCTCCCCTGGCACAGCTTGAGACTGTGTCCTCTTATTCTGGTGCTGGTTGCATGGGAGAAGAGACCAACCCCCACCTGGCTACAACCTCCCTTCAGGGAGTTGTAGACAGCAAGAAGGTCTCCCCTGAGCCTCTCCTCTTCTCCAGGCTAAGCAACTCCAGCTCCCTCAGCCTCTCCTCATAGGGCTGTGCTCCACACCCCTCCCCAGCTTTGTTGCCCTTCTCTGGACACCTTCCAGCAAGTCAACATCTTTCCTAAACTGAGGAGCCCAGAACTGGACACAGGACTCAAGGTGTGGCCTAACCAGTGCTGAGTACAGGGCACAATGACTTCCCTGCTCCTGCTGGCCACACTGTTCCTGATATAGGCCAGGATGCCATTTGCCTTCTTGGTCACCTGGGCACACTGCTGGCTCATGTTCAGCCTACTGTCAACCAGTATCCCCAGGTCCCTTTCTGCCTGGCTGCTCTTCAGCCACTCTGACCCCAGCCTGTAGCACTGCATGGGGATGTTGTGGTCAATGTGTAGAACCCGGCACTCAGGCATACGTGCGGTGGAGAACCTAGTTACTGTCCAAATTTGAGCCCTACAATTATTTTTCCTCAAGCCCTTGAGGAGTCAGTACCTGGCAGCCTGAAAGATGTGCAGGTCCCAGGCTGCTCACTGATCTTGAATTTAAGTGCCAGAGTAATCATGGTTACTTTCCTTCATTATCAGGAGCAGTTGCTCCAGATAAGGCCCTCTGCCTCCTGCTCTTCCAGCTATCCATCAAGACAGTATTTATCACAAAGAAGTAAATTTTATTCATTTTTCTAGGTTTCAGCAAAACCTCCAGCAAGGAAGCATGATGCCTGAAGGCTGCTATTGTTGCTGTGTCTGTAGTGCTGTCTGAAACCTCTTGATAGAATCTCATTTATAATGCATAAATGAAATGTGCCTTGTATTTTTCTTTAAACACGGTGATGTGCATGGTACAAGACAAAAACATATCAGATTTTATTCCCAACAATGTCAGATATTGTCAGACTGCTCCACAGCATGGATCACATACAAATAGATGAACCATTGTGAACCAAGTCCTACCAGTTTATAGTCACACTGACCATTTAGTGGTTTCTATGGCAACTACAGGCACCAATTACATGAGGACAAGAAATTGACCTTTTTTTAGTTTTCTTTTCAGTGCAAGTGGCAACTTGAAATGATCAGAAGGAACCACAGCCTTGTCAGCAGTCCTAGCTAGATGGACCACTAATTGTTTCATAACCCTTCATTTGCCCACAGTCATTACAGTCAGTCACCAGAAAGTACAGAATGAAATAAGGGAGGAGCAGGTCAGCCATGAACTTCTGTCACCTTCAGCACATTTATTCCTAATCACATCAGTCAAAAGGACAACACAATCACATGCAGATCCCATGATGTGGACAGGCTGAATCAACTTTACAGCTAGTCAAGTCAGTCTGGGTTTCAGCTGTGACTCACATGCTGAAATCCTCAGTAGATAGGCATCCTTCACTGTTCACAAGGAAAGCATAACCATTTCCAGATGCTTCCTAGCATCCACCTAGGCTGCTTTCAGAGTAATACTCACCTTTCATTTTCCTCTGAAAAATAGAGAAAAATACTCACTGGGTAAAGTAGTGTGGGTCTCCAGGGTCACATCACCTCCAATACTACAAAGGGAAAGAACAAAATCACTAAAGAAAGTTAATCCTGCAACCATCTGTCTTATTGTCACCATATGTTGCTGTAGCATCTCGGGAAGGGGAAAAAAGAAGACTACAAAGAGGACTTAAGAGATAAACCACAAGAATTCAGGGAAAGTATTGAAAGTAGATTTCAGTACTCCCACATCACATTAAATCAAGCAGGGCATCAGCTGAGATAGAAGCTATGCCTCCAGACTGGAAATAGAAGCTGGGCTGCCCATCATGGAAAGGCATATTTCCTCACCAGCACTGCTCCATGTGGCACTGGTGTGCAGTAATGCATAGATGAGAGACTATTAAATGCTCATTAATCACCTATGTAGGGTTCTACAATGCTGATTATGAAAAGAGCCTCTGCCTCTATCATTCAAAACTTGACAGTGTTAACAGCCAATACATTCATATATCACTTCTGGCTGCTCCTCCTGAAACTATCTACACCTGCAGATAGGTACAAGGGGAGAAGGAAGGATGAAGACAAGAATGTATACACGCACACAGGTTTATCCAACATACTTCTGCCCATGCAAAGCAGGCAGTTTCCTTCCATTCTAGCATGGATATTGAGGTTCACATCCACTCTGACATTCTTTCATTGTCCACTTCACAACAGCAAAGATGTTTGGGGCATCTTACTTGAGTACTCATGCAGTGCTCTCATCATGTTCATGAAACCCACACTCACTCAGACCGTCTAACATTAAACACTGCTTTAGGTAATCACAGCAACAGCAACATTTTGAATAAATTCCAGAGAGACTAGCAAGAGGCTGAGAGAATAATTCAGAAATGAATAATCCAGTGCTGTCAGATACACAGGACCATGCTTGTAACAGTCAGGTCTCATTTTAAAAAAGGCAACAAAACCCCTACAAAAACAGCCACTACCCTCCTTCTGCAGCCCATCCCATCCCCACCCCCCCCATCCCACCCCCACCAAGGATCACTTCCTTTTTTAACCATTCCTGACTCTTCCGATTGGCAAGCAATACTTGCTCGCAGCATCCTACCCCTGCATTTAGATACTGAAGTATGTAACTACACAATCAGGTGACCCACACTTTCAACTGTGTCTGTGGAGAGAACAAAAAGGGGAGAAAACAAACCCAGAAAACCTACAACATCATCATCAACACAGCAAAAAGAGAGAAAATCAAAACTGAGAGTTTTCACCTCCAGGAAAGTCCCCTCAATTCACTCTGTAGGTCATTTGGTATGGCTCCTAATGCAGTCTGGAAAGGATGAAAAATATAATGTATGAAATACTAGATAAAAAAAGGACTCTAAGTTTAGGCAAGACAGCTATCGTGGTTGGAAAATGCTGCAGCATTTTGCTAACTTTACTCTGCATTTAGCCAAGCTTTTGCAGTTATCTCAGTGTTATCATAAATGGTCCATGTCCACATTCACCACCATGCACTGGCCTCTGGGCAGACCCCCATCTCTCACGTTTCAATCCACAGGCTTCTCCTTCTATACAAAAGCATCTCACAGCATAATGCAGAGGATCAGAGAAAGTACAATCCAGTCAGAACACATCAGGCTCTCAGTTCAAAGAATCATAGAGTCAAATAAGGTTGGAAAAGACTTCAGAAATCATCAAGTCCAACCTATCACCCAACACCTCATGACTACTAAACCATGGCACCATGCACCCCATCCAGTCTCTTCCTAAACACCTCCAGTGGTGATGACTCCACCATCTCCCTGGGCAGCACATTCCAACGGCAAATCACTCTTTCTATGAAGAACTTCTTCCTAACATCCAGCCTAAACCTCCCCTGGTGCAGCTTGAGACTGTGTCCTCTTGTTCTGGTGCTGGTAGCATGGGAGAAGAGACCAACCCCATCCTGCCTACAACCTCCCTTCAGGGAGTTGTAGAGAGCAATAAGGTCTCCCCTGAGCCTCCTCTTCTCCAGGCTAAGCAACCACAGCTCACAGGGACCTCTAGCAAGGTCAGCACCCTGACTTTGCATTCAGGACAGCAATAGTGAAAATAAATCCTCATGCAGCTTTATAGTTTCTTAGTAGTTTCACTTAATTTCGTATTCTTCATAAATCTATGGTATCAGTTCAGCCCTAAACACTGGCTGCATTCAGGGCTCTCATGGGAAATACCAGGAGGAAAATCAATGCCTCAGTGGACCAAGACAGATCTTTGCTGCTGCAGCCCTTCTGTGTCAGGGATGGTTAGGCAGTGTCAAGTCTCCACTGCTGCTGACTGTACAGCCCTTTGTGTGTGTGTATGTGTATGTAAGTGTGGCAAATACTCTGCCACTTTTTCTACCTGCCCCTAGCAATAAATCTTTTAACAAAATCCCCAACCACATCTTGCTGTGGTTATGGCAACTGATAGGAATTGCATGAATAATGGCAGTGTTGAAAACGGCCTTGCTCAGCACTTGAGACAGGGACTTCAAGCATAAGAGCCTGACCTTTATGACTAGGGCTCTGTGAGACATTTTTGTCCACTAAGAGATTCTACATTTTAAAAACAAGAGGTGTGTGCTATTGTACAAGTCCAGCACTAGATGTGAGGGACAAAATCAAGCAATTAATTTCAAGAGTTATGGTAATGGATAGGAGAGAGACTTGTGGGTTATTACTGAGGTCTTCTAGGAAAAGCTGCAAGTTCAGCAGTGGGGGAGAAAGCCAGGATTACATCAGGTCAAGAAAAATCAGCTTTGGAGGTGAAATGCACACCTGCCTGTAAACAAGCCTGATCACATAAGGGCTTCAGGCTGTCCAGCTCTCTCTGAACCCTTCAGGAGCTGAAGCTGCTGGAATGAGCACTAGTTTGGTTCATGAGTTAAAATTCATGAGAACTGTTGACACGAATGTTTGCTTTCATCCCATGCCAGAACAATTCTGCAGTGCTGTGTAATTCTGGAACTTTTTCTCAGAAAACCTCAGTTCAGGCCTGCAGAATTCCCTGCTATTCTTTTTCTGTGCTTTCTCTTCTCAGTTTGCATTTCTTGGTACACAAAATGCATCAATTCAACTGGAAGATGCCTAAACCAGGAACCAACATTTAAAAGCAAAAATCTGAAATACAGAAGTACCAGAATTATCTCATCTTGCAATCAATTATTTCCAAAGGACTTTTCATCAATGTCTAAAATTACATGAAAGATGACAATTTCATCATCTTGGGTTTAGTCAGAAAAGATTATTCCTGTAAGGTGGACATTTCTCTTTTCAAAAATACTTGAATAAGCTGTGTGCTCCTGTTTCTTTCTGGCCTGAACAGAAAGGGACCTGGGGGTACTGATTGACAGCTGATTGAACATGAGCCAACAGTGTGCCCAGGTGGCCAAGAAGGCCAATGGCATCCTGGCCTGCATCAGGAACAGTGTGGCCAGCAGGAGCAGGGAAGTCACTGTGCCCCTGGAGTCAGCACTGGTTAGGCCACCCCTTGAGTCCTGTGTCCAGTTCTGGGACCCTTGATTTAAGAAGGACATTGAGACACTTGAACGTGTCCAGAGAAGGGCAATAAGGCTGGGGAGAGGCCTTGAGCACAGCCCTGTGAGGAGAGGCTGAGGGAGCTGGGGCTGTTTAGCCTGGAGAAGAGGAGGCTCAGGGGTGACCTTACTGATCTCTACAACTCCCTGAAGGGAGGTTGTAGCCAGGTGGAGGTTGGTCTCTTCCCCCAGGCAACCAGCACCAGAACAAGAGGACACAGTCTCAAGCTGTGCCAGGGGAAGTTTAGGCTGGAGGTGAGGAGAAAGTTCTTCCCAGAGAGAGTTGTTAGTCATTGGAATGTGCTGCCCAGGGAGGTGGTGGAGTCACCGTGCCTGGAGGTGTTCAAGAGGGGATTGGACGTGGCACTTGGTGCCATGGTTTAGTTAGTCATGAGGTGTTGGGTGACAGGTTGGACTTGATGATCTCTGAGGTCTTTTCCAACCTTATTGATTCTATGATCCTATGATAAGTTGGATTACACAATTCCCAGTATCACTCATATCTCTTCAGGCTATTTTTTTGCAAAGGGACACGGGTAGATGAGGTATGGGGTTTTTGTCAAGCCAAAACAATTTGCTTTCTATGTGATGATACCTGACACAACCACATCTAAGCAGAATTTGACAATTGCTCTTCTCATTCTCAGAGCAAGAGAGATACAGCAGTACTTACAGTCAGGGAATCTCCCAGTGCCCCTATGACCTTGATGTCAGCAGGTTGTAGCTGATGTACTAAAAAACAGTAGGAGCAAAACAAGCAAGATTATTGACAATTGACACAAAACAATGTTTAACAGAATAAACATACAAGTTTTTAGTCCCAAACTGATGGCATTTTTACAGACTTTTAGGGAGAATGAGCCTCAAGTTCTATGTCAGTTAGGCAGAAGACATAACCTCTTGCCTTTGCTTGCAACAGTGTACTCAACCAACATGGAAATAAATGGAATTTAAAGCATCTTAGGAACAAAAAAAGTAAAAACAGAGTAGATATCATTAGGCACACATTCAATCTCTGTTAAACTAATTTTGTGGTTTGGGTTGTGACCAATAATCCCTGTTAGCAATCTCCCCATAAAACCTTCCAACAACACACAGTGTTCCTATTGTGCTGCTTATCAGAGTAGGCTCACCAGGTAGGTTTAACTTGCTGAGCCACTAAGCTATGTAAATGATTTTAATCTGCCATGTTGCTGAAGACAATAGTTATGCTCACATTTATCCACAGAGGACACATCTGCTGCGATATAGAACTTACTGTGTATGGCAAGACAAACTTTCTTCCTCTGCTACTAAATATATGTCAGCCTTTATTGTTTATTCTCCTTCTAGGATGTACACTTTTAAGACCTTGCTGTTTTTAAAAACAAAATGTGAAATCTTTCCTGTTTGTGATTTTAGCTTGAAACCTCTTTCTCACCTGATATTGGGACATGACTGGATGGAGCCCATTCAGAACATGACAGGTCACTGCCCCAGTTCTGAAATGGCAAATTATAAAAGCATTCACCTTAAGGTTAGAAGATAATACAGTATTCATATAAGATCTATTTGTACAGTCAAGGGCAAATCCAAGTGAAGACACAGATCCTAGTTTACTGCCTGCATATCTCAACAGTCCTTTCCTCTTTGTGAAATGCTGTCCAAACATCAATTACTTTTGGTGACATGTTTGTGCCAAAGCATAAAACTTTTACAACAGCAAAACTTTTCACCTAGCAGTAGTGCTTACAACAAAGTTCCATAAGGAGGATTATTTTCTATCTTCCTCTACAGCCTGGAGGTTTTGTCCATGACCTAGAAGGAGGAGTCCCCAGGTCTCTCTATCTGAAAAACCCAACAACAAAATCCTCTGCCAAGTTATGATATTATATTAAGGAATTTTATTATTATTTCCCAGATACCTTGCTAAAATCCTATTATTTCCCTGGAAAGCCAAAGAAGGGCTTGCTTTCACTGAACATAATATCTGAAAAGGAATTCTGAAGCTTCAAAAGATTCAGTAAAGAGAACTGTTATCTTCTAAATAATTGGACTTTACCATACATTTGCAGGTGATAAAATGGCTATATTGTTTAACCAAGCAGCTGAAGAAATCAAGTCAATCACCCATCATGGAACAACTAGGTTCACTAGCAAAGACAGCTGATGAATGTGCCACCCATGCATTTTTGGTAGTGTGCAACAGTATTAGCTAAGAAGACAGTGAGGGGAAAATTGCGATTGTTGTAAGGGGCAGTTCCTGCAACAGCAAAGATATTTGCTAATGCTAATCTAAAAGTCAGCTCTCCTTGGAGTGGGAGGTTAGACAGAAGGTGTCCTAAGGTCCCTTCCAACCCCAATTATTCTATAATTGCACAATTCTACCATTCAGAGAAAACCAACATGGACCAGTGGTCTTCAGAAACATGGTTAGTGGTAAAAAAACATTCAGATAAATTGCTCTGCTCTTAAAAATGGTATGATAGGCTTTACTATCAGACACTAGTACTCACACCTGTACTCAGCGCTGCTTAGGCCATCCCTTGAGTCCTGTGTCCAGTTCTGGGCCGCTCAGTTTAGGAAAGATGTTGAGTTGCTGGAATGTGTCCATAGAAGGGCTACAAAGCTGGGGAGGGGTTTGGAGCACAGCCCTGTGAGGAGAGGCTGAGGGAGCTGGGGTTGTTTAGCCTGGAGAAGAGGAGGCTCAGGGGAGACCTTATTGCTCTCTACAACTCCCTGAAGGGAGGTTGTAGGCAGGAGGGGGTTGGTCTCTTCTCCCAGGCAACCAGCACCAGAACAAGAGGACACAGTCTCAAACTGTGCCAGGAGAGGTTTAGGATGGATGTTAGGAAGAAGTTCTTCATAGAAAAAGAGATTGGCCATTGGAATGTGCTGCCCAGGGAGGTGGTGGAGTCACCATCACTGGAAGTGTTAAAAAAAGAGACTGGGTGAGGCACTTGGTGCCATGGTTTAGTTGATTAGATGGTGTTGGGTGATAGATTGGACACGATGATCTCGAAGGTCTTTCCCAACCTGGTTAATTCTATTCTATTCTATTCTATTCTATTCTATTCTATTCTATTCTATTCTATTCTATTCTATTCTATTCTATTCTATTCTATTCTACCTAGTTAAAGCCTGATTGCATAGGCTAGAAAGGACAGCTGCTCTTATTTTTACATTACAGAGGAAACTGTTCTTTTACTGTCTCTGCTGTTTCTTTCCTTTACCCTATCACTCCAAAAGCTGCTGCTGATGAGATTGAGTGAAAGTGTATGGATTACCTATTAAAACTCTAGCTCTACAGATAAAAATCTCATTTTAGTGTTGCAAACTGTGTCTTGCTGAAAAAATAACAGCTGTTGTTCTTTGTCACCCTCAAGGCTCACAGAGATTTTTTATGCTTTGCCTAAGCATGAGGACCCCTCAGAATGCTGAACTAACTCAGCCCATCCCCAGTCACAATTTGTAGGTCTGCAACCATTTGTCAAGAGCAAATAACTGCTTCATTTCTTCAAGTCCTACATAAAGTCTGCTTCTGCAGTTTACTTAATCTATCTTGTGGTTGTTGCTCAGTCACAATGGAAAGTGAATGCCTTTGGAAATGGGTTTCCCATCTCCTCCTTTGTATCTGGCCATGTAGCCAATATGTAAAGGTGACTGCCCTCTATAGGTTAAACCTACTTCAGTGCACAGAAACGTGATTCAGGGGAGACTATGTAAACATTCCTCATATGATTTGGGGTTCAGGATTCTAAGCTATCTTTTCCCTATTGTCAGGAACTTGTTATCTGATTAAGTGATGCATCCTAGATGACTTACTGTTGGTGCAACTATATCAAGTCTGTGCTCAAGTAACGCAACTAATTTTGCTTGGCTTTTAGGAAGAGATTACACAGGAAAGATGCAATGCAAGGCTTTCCTTTCTAAAAACTGGTAATAGTTTACCTCACCCCTAAATTCAGGATGAACTATCACCAGATACAGCTCTTTATAGCTCACCTAAAATGCAGCAAAACCTACAATTACCTCTATTGGTTCATCAGTGGGCTCCACAGGCAGATATGTTTGGTTGCTGTTCTTGTTTGTTCCCAGGAATGGATTGTTCTTGAGAAAGAGGAATACAAAAGCAAGATAAATTAGACAATAAATATATATCACAGACAATACCTTATTGCCAAGAAAGTGATTGCCTAAGATACAAAATGGAGATCTAGATTTTGAAACCATGCTCCTTCCTTAAAATTCAGAAGTAAGATTTGTGCTTAGCACCTTAGGGCTAAAATTGCATATGCCAGATCCCAACTGCAGTTTACCATTAGCCTCTCCTAACCTTCCACAAATTACTTAGAATTTATTACACATTTAGCCCTTTCAAAAGGCACTGTTGTAAAGTCTAGAGAAACCTGGGCAAATATTCCCATGTCAGCAGAGGTGAAATGAAAGATTCAATACTGAAAGGGTCACTTCTTCCCTCCAAGAGAGGCTGTATAAATTGCATGGGTATTTTTGTCCCATACTAATCCAACATGCATTTAGAAGGTATGCAGAATGTATAAGCTAAAAAAATTCATCAGGAAGCCCACTTGTCACATTTAAGACTAATTCCAATATCTGCAAGAGGAAGTCTTATGAAGCACTAAAATCAGAAGGCATATGGCCCATCCACAAGAAGGGCTGGATGCAGCAACCTAGAAACTCCAGGCCTGTCAGTTTGACCTCAGTGGCAGGGAAAATTATGGAGCAGATCATCTTGGGGGCAATCACTGCATACATGAAGGATGGCCAAGCGATCAGGCCCAGCCAGCCTGGATTCAGGAAGGGCAGATCCTGCCTGACCAACCTGATCTCCTTCTATGATCAGGTGACTGCCTCGTGGATGTGGGGCAGGTTGTGGATGTAGTCTGCCTGGACTTCAGCAAGGCCTTTGACACCGTCCCCCACTGCAAACTCCTGGCCAAGCTGTCAGCCCCTGGCTTGGACAGCAGCACTCTGAGCTTGGTTAGGAACTGGCTGGATGGCCGAGCCCAGAGAGTGGTGGTGAATGGTGCCGCAGCCAGCTGGCAGCCAGGCATTAGTGGTGTCCCCCAGGGATCAGTGCTGGGTCTCATCCTGTTCAGTATCTTTATTGATGATCTGGATGGGGGTATTGAGCCCTGAATCAGTAAGACAGCAGATGACTCCAAGCTGGGGGCAGGTGTTGATCCATTAGAGGGTAGAAGGGCTCTCCAGAGGGACCTTGACAGGCTGTACAGATGCGCAGAGTCCAACATGACGGCATTTAACAAGTCCAAGTGCCAGGTGCTGCACTTTGGTCACAACAACCCCATGTAGTGCTACAGGCTGGGGTCAGAGTGGCTGGAGAGCAGCCAGGCAGAAAGGGACCTGAGGGTACTGGTTGACAGTAGGCTGAACACGAGCCAGCAGTGTGCCCAGGTGGCCAAGAAGGCCAATGGCATCCTGGCCTGCATCAGGAACAGTGTGGCCAGCAGGAGCAGGGAAGTCACTGTGCCCCTGGAGTCAGCACTGGTTAGGCCACCCCTTGAGTCCTGTGTCCAGTTCTGGGACCCTTGATTTAAGAAGGACATTGAGACACTTGAACGTGTCCAGAGAAGGGCAATAAGGCTGGGGAGAGGCCTCAAGCACAAGCCCTATGAGGAGAGGCTGAGGGAGCTGGGGTTGCTTAGCCTGGAGAAGAGGGTCTCAGGGGAGCATTAATCTTATTAATCCTATGATTCTATGATATTGTATGGTATTTAATTGATCAGCAGACTCCCTGATGGGCCCTTACAATCTGGCACACCTGGTGCTTTCATAGACATGACTACTTGCAGTAGGATTTTAAAACTGTAGTAAACTGTGAAAAGAATAAATGGAATTTGTGGGTGTCAGAATCTGACAGCATTTACTACTCTCTTTAGTAACACAGAAGGTGAAATTCCCTGGAAACAATCTATTTTCTCCTTTGTAGCACTGTTTCATAGCTTTTACCTCAGAGCTTTCTGAGCAGGGAAAGCTACTGGTACTTAAATCAATGACTGTTTCAAAGCACAGTGGACTGAAAACAATGGCCACATACTGTTTACAAGGGACAAACATTTTCTACTTCTACTTCTCAAAAGCAGCATCTTTGAATAGGCCTGGACAAAAAGATATAAAATCCACATTACTTGGCACTGAAGATGTTGCTAAGTTAATTTAAGGCACCTAAAAATAATGTGGGTAAAGTGAAGTAGGATCAATGTAAGTGAATCTGAGGATTTATAAAGCAGGCTGATTAATAACTCAGCAAATCTTCCTTTTCTGACAGGATGGACACATGATATGAACTTGAATGACTGTTTCCAGATCTGAGGGTACAGCTCAGCTCCCTGGTCTGTTCTGTTCTTTGGCCTCCTTGTTGAAACTGCTTAAGAAAGGGAGTCGGTTATTGCTGACTGCAGTAGTCATTTCCATGTACAGATACCTAGCAACAGTATTGCACGTTCAGCAGCTTGTTTTGTAACTGTAGAAGCATCTTCAAAAAAGTCTGAAGTCTCTGTTATAGACCAGGCCTGGAAAGCCAGTCTAGCACTAATTCAAGAGATAAGTGATATTGAGGGATTTTAGAGCTTCTCTGGTGCCCAAACCCAGTCATTTTTGAGGAGAAAATTAATGCAACATATTCTGTTCTTTGCTGCTTCAGCTTATCTCTAGTTCATGACCAAAACACAAAGCCTGCTACATCATAAACCACCCAAATCAGTGTGCTGTCAATCAATATTTATGGCATGGTAAAAGGCCATCGGAGCAGGTATATGAGAGTACCTTCTTGTTGGGAGGTAAGCAGAGAACAAAAGTTTTCAGTAAATTTGTTTCAGACATACCAAGCCCCTGCTCCCTGCAGCAAGCACAAACATATGGTGGAGTCACCATCATTGGAGGAGTTTAGGAAGAGACTGGATGGAGAGCTTGGTGCCATGGTTTAGTTGATTAGATGGTGTTGGGTGATAGGCTGGACCCAATGATCTCAAAAGGTCTTTTCCAACCTGGTCTATTCTATTCTATTCTATTCTGTTCTGTTCTGTTCTGTTCTATTCACAACCACCTGACACCCAGCTTCTGCAATGTGGGTAATATTTACCTGAGTTGGACAGTCAAGGACAATGTCAGCCATGAAATCAAATGAGTCAGTTTTCTGCCCTACAGGCTGTAGCTAGAAAGGAAGACAAAACACCCTGTTTTGTAATCATGCTGGATCATCTTACAATTTGCGTAACATTTCTAATCCAAGTAATCTAACTTCCAAATTCATATGAAATTGCTTATATTTATAGGCCTTGAGTTACCCAAGACGGAAAAGCATCTACTTCTCACAAAGAACATAGCAGTTGTGTAACAAACCAGCAATGACAGCAAGAAGCTTTAAATGGGAGTGGAAAGCTAGACTGGATCGGTTTAAACTCTTGGAAGGTTTTGGCAGGCACACAAAGTTCCTTGGAACTTTGCCAGAAGACAAGTTCATAAACTCTTCTCTTGCAAAAAAGACAAGACACTGAGAGTCCCCCTCAGTTTTTATAACTAAGCTGCAAGATGGTATCTGCAAACAAAAGGCTATTTATGCATAGAAGATTAACCCAACTTTACTTAGAGGTATTGCCTGATGATTGCTAGGGATCATGTCTGAATTTAAGGCATTGCACCGAAGTATAAAGAAGTTACCATCCAAGATCTGAGATACCACCTCTGACTGCTTGTATACTCCTATTACACCACAATGTTAAGTAAAATGAGTGTGCTTCAGCAATTTTTAAAAGCATGCTTTTATTGAGTTTTACCCATTTCCAAAGAGAGTAAAATTAAAAGGTGCTTTAATTCCCAGTGAGGCATTCACAGCATATGGATTTAAAGCAAACTACTAAGCAATGCATGTTAAATTGATGCATGCTGTTACAATTCTCTGTTTGGTGGTCTCCCACATCAGCTCGCAGAAATATCATCCTGATTGAATGCTATTCTGCCTCTCATGACAATGGGTGGAGTACACTTAAAATTGCTCAGCTGAAACAGTGAATGGCTGTGATCATACACTAATAGTACTTCTCTCCTCCCCACACACTTTAAGAAGCAAGAAATTCTAGACTGAGAGCAGAGCTTAAAATCTGAGGGTATCCAACCAGTAAAGGAGAAACAAACACAGGGTCCATTACAGGAATTATTTCAATGGTGGTCAGGTCTAGGTAAAAACCACATTATACACAGAGCCTGTCACCTTACCATAGCATTCCAAAGAGCCTTGGCAAGCTGAGAATGTCCTTTCTGACTTGGATGTAAGCAGTCAGGTGAAAAGTAGGAGATATCTGGATGTCCATCCTACAAAGGAAAGTGTAAAGGCCACATAAGTGCAGAAGAATCCACATAGCTCCAACCTGGGGATGCTGAGGCCAAATCAGAGCCAGTAATGGAAGGTTCATGATACTTGTTCTTGCTGCTCCAATGTGGAAAATCATGATTAGATAATATCTATAGCGATATATAGTGGACCCCATCAGGTTCATGAGCTACCAGAATCACTTAACTAGAGATGCTCAGGTAAATCCAAGGGCAGCTCCACCTAGAAGCAGCAAACCCACCATTTTCAATTATGTATCTCCCTTCAGATTCTGCAACAAAGAAGGATAACTCCTGTCAGCATATCACCAGCACCGGCACTACAGGCACCACTATGCTGTGCAGTACCTTTGCTTGGTAACAAGCAAGTTAAGAATATTTTTATCAGAAAGAAGAGAGCCCATCTACTTTTTTTTTTTTTTTTTTTTTTGCAGTTATTTCAGTTCTGTGATTGAAAGGAGCATGAAGCAAATAAGCATTTGAGTGAAGGCAGCCAGACTGATTGAGTGCACCAGCACAGTCTCTTTTCTGAGGAAGACTCTGCTTTCATACAGATACTGGAAAATCTGAAGGAAGTGGAGTTTGGAAACCTAAATATCTTGGCTTATTGAGGTAAAAAACAGTTTAGTTCACCAATGATTGGAATAACATTGTTTTGGACAGAGCAATCATTCCTCAAACCTTGAGCAGGTTTTGATTCAGTGTGTTTGGGGTGGAGGACTGCTCCAAAACTTTGCATCTATACCTGATCTTTTGCCAATTTTGAGGCAGAGTTTTCTGTTCAGGTCCATCTGAATGTTGTGTGAAACAGCAAGGGAAAAAAGCATCCTGAACTTGCTCGAAATCTGAACTAAGTCTTGTGAAAGTGTTAAAAAGTTTAGAAATATTCTGCTTCTTTTATTTCTGTGTTTCTTACCTCAGTACCAAAACCCCTAGTGGTCACTTTTGACAGGAACTATCTCCCCAGACGAAACCGAAATAAAACCAAATGACAAAACAGTGTGTGTGTGGGGGGGGTGTGTGTGTAAATAAATAAATAAATAAATAAACAAACAACAACCAAACAAACTCCAAAAAAATCAAAGCCTGATTTTCCTGGGTGGCTGTAAGCTGGTTTCCCAAATTCATCTGTACTATATCAGCATCAGAACACTTCAAACCTATTGCTAGCTCTTTCCGCCATCCTCAGGATCATTCCAGTTCAAGTGTACCAAAATAATCTCTGCTCAATATTTGGCCTGATCTGCATTTATTTCCAGGTGAGATGAAGGAGTGCAAATGTGTGTGGAAATGGAGTTTTGGGTTCAGAAGTTTGTGTCAATTCCTAGGTTTATAGTTTATTACGACCTACTGAAATACGATTGCCAATAACAGGAAAAAAGGCTCACTACATAAAACTGCTACTTCCCCCAGATTATATGTCAGAATTCTACTCCATGATTCTGTGATATGTAAACTCCTCTTTCTGTCATACACAGGAGAATGAGTTATGGGACATGAAGGCAGAGGTGATGTTGTAGTCTCCAGTAAGCAACACAGCAATGTTGCTTTAAGAACTGTAATTTAATATCTCTGACTTATTAATCTTGTTATATTTCCAGAAAGACAAATATTTATGTACCCTTGAGAATATACACAAACCAACCTCTTCACTTCAGTTTTGATTCGTTTTTCCAAAACAGGAATCAATACTGAGAGCACAACATGCATAACAAGGAGTTTCTATTCATATGGAGGCATCTATTGTACAATACCAAAAAGCAACAAGTTCTAGTAAGAAAAACACAGAACAAACTGAAACTGCTTTGCATATAGTCTTTATAGGCCAGATAGCCACACTTAGGCCTTTGCATGCAGAAGTCTCTTTGGATCATACCTGACCAACAGGAGTATTGACATTTTGGAAAAACGGCTGGATGACGACTGTGAAATCTTCACGAGTGTCATATCTGCCAGACTCCACTAGTCTCTGAATGCCAAGCTGCAAGAAACAAAAGCTCAACCACCAACAATCCATCAGCTCTTCATCTGAACTAAGGGGCTTCAGTGTTTTGACTTCTCTTTTTCCTTTTTCTTTTTTTTAAGATCCCGAGAATCAGAAGGAAATTTCTGTTTCTTAAATGGCCGCGGATGTTGGCAAAAGCTTTGCAAAGTGTCTGAGAAGGCTGGAACACAATGCTACAACTACCTGTGAGGAGTAGGATTTTGGTGACTAAACTCCCACCTATCCATCTACACTCGAAAACAAATTTTTCTCAAGAGCTTTACTGATGGTCTTGGTGATGTGGTGTTATGGATAGCTTCTGATTAGAATAGAATAGAATTAACCAGGTTGGAAAAGACCTTCAAGATCATCATGTCCAACCCATCACCATTTAATCAACTAAACCATGGCACCAAGTGCCTCATCCAGTCTCTTTTTAAACACTTCTAGTGATGGTGACTCCACCACCTCCCTGGGCAGCACATTCCAATGGCCAATCACTCTTTCTGGGAAGAACTTCCTAGCATCCATCCTAAACCTCCCCTGGTGCAGCTTGAGACTGTGTCTTCTTGTTCTGGTGCTGGTTGCATAGGAAAAGAGACCAACCCCCACCTGGCTACAGCCTCCCTTCAGGTAGCTGTAGATAGCAATAAGGTCTTCCCTGAGCTGCTTCTTCTCCAGGCTAAGCAACCCCAGCTCCCTCAGCCTCTCCTCATAGGGCTTGTGCTCCAAACCCCTCCCCAGCTTTGTTGCTCTTCTCTGGACATGTTCCAGCAACTCAAAATCTTTCCTAAACTGAGGGGCCCAGAACTGGACACAGGACTCAAGCCTGCTTAGCTCGCAATGCCCATTTGGATAAAATTTTATAGTAATACGTTGGCTGGGAAATATGTTGGCTAGGTAATCAAGAGCCCACTTCAACTGGAAATAAAGTAACCGCACCAATCTTTGTAAACATACCTGGTAAGCTTTGATGGCTTCCCTCACCATAGTTAACTCCAGTGAGTTGTCTTCTCCTGTGAGAACAGAACTACACAGATAACTGTGGGAAAGATTAGAGGAGAAAACAGAGAGTTAGAGATCTGAGATTGCAAAATTCACCCTTTAGCACCCAGTGCCCTCATTGCATGGGAATAACAAGGAAATCTATGCAGTTGTGTTTCTGTGAAAATGCCTTATCCTTGTCATCATTCATTATTTCATAGAAACAATTAATTGTTCGTTATTTCATAGACACAGAATCAATAAGGTTGGAAAAGACCTCAAAGATCATCGAGTCCAACCTGTCACCCAACACCTCATGACTACTAAACCATGGCACCAAGTGCCACATCCAATCCCCTCTTGAACACATTCAGGGACGGTGACTCCACCACCTCCCTGGGCAGCACATTCCAATGGTGAACAACTCTCTCTGTGAAGAGCTTTCTCCTCACCTCCAGCCTAAACTTCACGCCCTGGTGCAGCTCAAGACTGTGTCCTCTTGTTCTGGTGCTGGTTGCCTGGGAGAAGAGACCAATCCCCGCCCATCTACAACCTCCCTTCAGGTAGCTGTAGACAGCAATAAGGTCTACCCTGAGCCTCCTCTTCTCCAGGCTAAGCAACCCCAGCTCCCTCAGCCTCTCCTCACAGGGCTGTGCTCGAGGCCTCTCCCCAGCCTCGTTGCCCTTCTCTGGACACGTTCAAGAGTCTCAATGTCCTTCTTAAATTGAAGGGCCCAGAACTGGACACAGCACTCAAGGTGTGGCCTAACCAGTGCTGAGTCCAGGGGCAGAATGACTTCCCTGCTCCTGCCGGCCACACTATTCCTGATGCAAGCCAACCTTAGTCTCCTTTTCTGCCTCAAGTAAATGGTACTACTCTAAATTAGTTTAGTTTCACCCCCAGGCATCAAATTGATACACACTGCATTATGATAGTTTGTCCCATTCATTTCAGCCTGGTATGCAAAGGCCCTGCAGCCTAACAGAGGTGAATGTCAATCCTTCTTGAACTCAAAACCAGATCTTTGAAATGTACTGGCTGTATGACCTCTCAGCTGATACTTCGCAATGAACAATTCCTTTTGCTTTCTCAGACACAGAATGTGTCCCTATCAGAGGACCAGGAAAGAATGTAGATTACTCACTGCAATAAAGTGTCTGAAACAGGAGGAATTTATCTGCACTGTAAATGCTTCACATTCCCTCTAAAGGCCTGAAAATCCAAATGCTTGTAGACCTTGAGGAGCCCTGTATCGATATGTTTAACCCAAGCTCAGTGAGGGGTACATTATCACAGGAAACCTTACAGTTCTAGACATGGATGAAACACAGCATTTAGGTCAAAGTCAAGAGAAGGCTTAAGCAGAGTGATGTCAGCACTGCAAGGGATGTCTGTAGGACTTTGAACATCGGTTCAAATGATGGTAAGCACATGGGATAAGAATAAACTTTATCATTGTGAAGGGTAAACTCCGATACAAAAGGAAGTCAAAAGAAGCCTTACTCTGCCATGTAAGTTGGGCACTGAGTTTGACTATCCATGAACAACTCTCTCAGAACAAGGAGGTTCATCACATCAATTACACTCACTAGAGCTTTTGGAACCTGAAAGGTAAGTCAGACTTCAGTTTAGAAGCAACTAGTTACACAGTGCACAGTGGATTGATTTTGCCCCCAGATCCAGCTGTTTGACATCCCTCACATCCCTCTCCTTTCTTAATTGCTCAAAGTAAAAAAAAAAAAAAAAAAAGAAAGAAGAGTCCCCTCAGATTCCCACAAATAAGCTTTTGATTTATATCTTGCACCAAGGTCCAGTGTTACCTGTCTGTAATTATTCCAGACTGCATCTCACTACTTTCAGACAAGACAAAAGAAAATTATTTAGTATAAGTCAATGGGATATATTTGGTACCAGAATGGGGAAAACAAATCCCACCCAAATCAAATGAATGGAAGAGCAGCTAGCACCAGTAGCCACATGCAAGTATGAGCTAGATTGTCAGAAAAATTTCACAGCACTTACCTCCTGGTGCAGAATATCAAGAGTTTCTTGAATTCTTCTGGTGAAATTCACATCTGAGTAGTGATCCTGACAAAAAAAAGAAGAGATTACTGCTAAATGGAGATACAAAGCATTTTGGTTGGGAGACTGAAGAGTCACACCAATTCACGTCTTTTTCTGCCATACAACACTGGTCAGTAAAATGTTCATGCTTCTTTCTAGAGACCAGGGATATCAAGTAATCTAAGGTGTAGAAGGACTCAGTGAAGCATGTAAGGATGTAGGGAGGAATGTAATCTAAATGCAAGCAGCCATAGGTATACTCACAGCCAGCTGATAAACTCTCACAAAATTAGGTGAAATTATTGCTAGTCAAGGTCACGGCTATAAATAGAGCTATAAAACTTGGCAGTAACAGCAAAGATGCCTAGTGAGGCCCCTGCAGAAGCAGTAAATTTTCTCAAGCACAAGGGGTTGCAGGAGAATTGAACATGATTACAAGAAGTTAGCATATCAAAGGCAAGAAAGGAAGAGCTGGCAGAGAAAGGTGGCATCTTCTTGCCACCTGCCCACTCAACTGTCATCTCCTTATGGCAGCCCTAAAGGCTTCTCCACAATCCAGAGAAGTATAAAATCCAAAAGATACTGAGCATTGCAGCAACTTCCCTCATACATACCTCACCTATTCCTAGCACCTCCCAACACTGTGTTACGGGGTGATGATAATTGCAAGATTGCGCTAGTGGTAGTTTGAAGCTGCGTAATTCTTTCTTGGATGTCTAAAAAGGCTATGCTCACAGCAGAGCAGTTACCACACCAGAGGAGCTAAGGCTTTCTTCCTTCCACTTTTTGCTCATGATCAAATGACAATAGCAAAGACAAGGGCTCTTACCCTGGAGTAAGCCAGAAAGAACACACCCATCCTCCTTGCTGGTAACTGTTTTTCTATCAGGGCACTGCCAGCAGCTACCATCAAAACATATAGCAGAGAATAGAATGGAATGGAATGGAATGGAATGGGAATAGAATAGAATAGAATAGAATAGAATAGAATAGAATAGAATAGAATAGAATAGAATAGAATAGAATAGAATAGAATAGAATAGAATAGAATAGAATAGAATAGAATAGAATAGAATAGAATAGAATAGAATAGAATAGAATAGAATAGAATAGAATAGAATAGAATAGAATAGAATAGAATAATAAACCAGGTTGGAAGAGACCTTCGAGATCATTGAGTCCAACCCATCATCCAACACCATCTTATCAACTAAACCATGGCACCAAGCACCCCGTCAAGTCTCCTCTTAAACACCTCCAGTGATAGCGACTCCACCACCTCTCATGGTATCTCTGTGAAGGCTCCAGGGATCCATGGATTCCTCTCAGTATGTTTCTGACATCACAGTTTAAGTTAATCAGTTCTACTACTCACAGGGTCCTTGCAATAGTTGCACAGATCATTGCCTCCAATATGGATTGTTATGAGCTTCCAGTCAGCACTGAAGTCAATTCTCTGTGCAATAAAGAAGAAAATAATGAGCCTGGATTTCTCTGACACTGTGATATAGAAATGATTGTCATTGCAGGTAGATCTAGCATGTGATGCAACATCTATTTCCTTTCATATTGTAAGAATTAAGGAGTCCCAGACAACTTACAGGATCAGTTTTCATTAATCTCAGGAGATTTCTTGCTTGGGCTGGTAAGTGCCTGTGAATAAGGACAACTAGTGAGTGAAAGAAACATCATTATGGAAAGATCAACGTTAATGATATACAGACATATTAAATCAAGTTGTCAGATATCAAGAGAGCTGAATGAGGAGACAGAGCAATCCTCCTGTTGCCATAATCAAAGTACAGGTTCACATCTTTGTGGAAAGTCAACATCAAATTTAATCCAAATACTGATTTTACTCAAGTTTGGTAATTAATCTGGACCTCTAAGTTTAGCTTCTACTACAGTCCACTTAGCACCTAAAACAGCTGAAAATCCAGACAGAGCAACATGTTTGTAATCAGATGACCTATTTAGAACTAGACTGCTATCAATCTATTCCTTGTGGACTAAACCATAGAAATCCCAAGTCCCAGATGACCTCCTGAGTGATGTTTGTGCATGTACCACAGCTCATCCCCCTGCAAAGCCAAAGTGTTTCAAGATTCACCGTGCACGTTCCTCATTTCCATAGCCTGCACCCAGAGTCCATACTTAATTTTCAGTTCAAGATCTCTATGTACACTTCTTTTCCAGGGTAATTAAAGATCCAAGTAACTTTCAAGTTTACTCAGACAAGATGACAGCATTGCTGTTTTCCAATGGCAAACTGAGCACTTCCTCTCTTTTGTACATGCATATATATATATACATAGCTGTGTGTATGTAAACCACCATGAATTGCTTGTTAGCTAGGTAGAACACCTCAACCTTGTTTGACTGCCCTGCCATGCTGATCCTCAAATATGCATAGAAAAGTGAATGTGTTTGGAAAGATTTGGCCTTCCAGGCATCTCTGTAATATGACATGAGCTGCATCTGCCTTCAGGCTCTTGTTAGAACCACTTTCTTGTCTATCATTTCTGGAAACACACAAGCTGACATTAATAAGTGCAACACTTGCTTTACATGACAAACAGAGCTTAGCTCTCTTCAAAACATTGTGGAGAGCAGGAGATGTCTCTGACAAATCCAAACCAAATACTGATCTAACACTAATGTGAAAATATTTACTGGGGAATGAGTCCCATCACACACTATCCACTGTTGCCCTTGTTCAATGTCATAACCTACCTACTTATATGCCAAAGCTATGACAAGTGGTCATGATTTCCTTCTGCTGGAAAACTGTAAGCTAGGGTATTGACTTCAATACTGATTCAGTGGAAAATAACATTTTTTGAGCTAGCAGTCTGTGACCCCTTCAATTCGTCATGCAGTCACTGGTGTTCTGATGCATCCTGAGCCAAGGCAGTTGTTCACTGCAGTGAATGAAGCAGTTCCAATAATCAACCATCCTGCTGTGGGTTGGTTGTGATCTCCACCAAATTCAGATCTTGGATCAGCAGAAACAGTTTGTTAATGGAAAATACAGATATTCACAGTTCCTCTCACTGATTTTTCTCTTCTCAGCCTTAAATTCCTAACCTCCTTTTTTTTTCAAGTGATATCAGAGATCTTAGAAAGCCTTTGCTTCAACAACATGCTTCACATATATCCTTAACTGCAGCATACTGTGGAAATTAATGAGTATAGGCTTAGGAACACTTTGTTGAATGAGACCTGCATGCTACATTGCCATCAAGTTCACTAAAAGGTTCATCAAAGCAGCTACTGATTTGTTTTTAAGAAACTCTTACACTTGGTTTCCAAAAGCTGGTGAGGTTGCCAAACTACCCAATTTTGGAAAGGCCTCAGCACCTCTAAAAGGCTGTTTCCAGATTAGGACCTGAAATTAAGACTGGTTATGAAATACTGGAGTAGCTGGTGAATTTTTTTGCCCTCTGAACCACAGAAAAATGGTGTTTCAGGCTGATGAAGAAAAAAATTCTGGATTGTATCATTAGCCATTGGAATGTGCTGCCTAGGGAGGTGGTGGAGTTACCGTCCCTGGGGGTGTTCAAAAAGGGATAGGATGTGGCACTTGGTGCCATGGTTTAGTAGTCATGAGGTGTTGGGTGATAGGTTGGACTTGATGATCTTTGAGATCTTAATAGAATAATAATAGAATAAACCAGGTTGGAAGAGACCTTCAAGATCATTGCATCCAACCCATCAACCAATCCAACCCACCTAAACAACTAAACCAGGTACCAAGCGCCCCATCAAGTCTCCTCCTGAACACCTCCAATGACGGTGAGTCCACTACCTCCCTGGGCAGCCCATTCCAATGGGCAATCACTCTCTCTGTGTAGAACTTCTTCCTGACATCCAGCCTAAACCTCCCCTGGAGCAGCTTCAGATTGTGTCCTCTTGTTCTGGTGCTGGTTGCCTGGGAGAAGAGACCAACCCCCACCTGTCTACAACCTCCCTTCAGGCAGTTGTAGAGAGCAATAAGGTCTCCCCTGAGACTCCTCTTCTCCAGGCTAAACAACCCCAGCTCCCTCAGCCTCTCCTCATAGGGCATGATCACTTCCCTGGTCCTGTCTCAGCAACTCATTGCCCGTCTTGTAGTGAGGAGCCAAAACTGAATGCAGTACACAAGGTGTGGCCTCACTAGTGATTAGGAGAAACAAGGGTCCTCCTTGTCACACTCTTCCTGATACAGGCCAGGATGCTGTTGGCCTTTTTGGCCACACGAGCACACTGCTGGCTCATTCATCTGGCTGATCAACACCCTCAGGTCTTTTTTTGCTGGACAGCTTTCCAGCCAGTTTTCCCCAACCTTATTGATTCTATGATTCTATGATCATTCCAGGTCTAACTACCTAAAGCAAGGGAAACATTTCCTTATATTGCAATACATTTCAATATTAAACTAGGATGCACACAGCTTATCAGATGCATAAAGAGAGAGAATTTGACAGAAGAGAACCCCAAAAGCAGCATTTCAAAGTTCAGTGATATTAATGGAGTAGTTCAGAGAACTTTACTTTTGCACACCTTTCTACAATGAGTTATGAGACAGTGAAGCAGAAGAGTACCAGAAACCTGGGGTAACTGCATCTCCTTGCTGAGTGTTTACAAAACACACTGCAGAACACAGATTGCTCTGCTTCATGTTTATCCTATCCAGTGGCTTGCATGGAAGAGAGAACACTAATTGATATAGATGAAGGAGATAGTTTCATAGTTTCATAGTTTCATGTTTCATTCAGGGTTGGAAGGGACCACAAGGATCATATAGTTCCAACCCCCCTGCCATGGGCAGGGACACCCTACACTAGATCAGGCTGGCCAGAGCCTCATCCAGCCTGCTCTTAAACACCCCCAGGGACGGGGCCTTGACCACCTCCCTGGACAACCCATTCCAGGGCTTCACCACTCTCATGGTGAAGAACCTCCTCCTAACATTTAGCCTGAATCTCCCCACCTCCAGCTTCATTCCAATCCCCCTAGTCCTATCACTACCTGAGATCCTGATATTTTCATGAGACTAACATGCACCAACTCATTTCATACAGCTAACAAACTGCTTTCAGTCATACTGATGACTTAAATCTAGAAAACTCTTGCAGGGCAGCCAGGTGATCAGGCCCAGTCAGCGTGGGTTCATGAAGGGCAGATCCTGCTTGACAAACCCTGTCTCCTTCTATGACAAGGTGAGCTGCTAAGTCGAGTAAGGAAAAGCCGTGGATGTTGTTTAGCTGGACTTCAGTAAAGCAATTGACAAAAAACGGCTGCTAATGGCTTGGATGGGTGGAGACTTCAGTGGGTATAATACTGGCTGGATGGCAAGACCCAGGAGCAGTGGTGAACGGTATTAAAGTTACTTGGTTACAGGAGGTGTTCTCGAGGGCTTGGTTTTGGGGCCAGTTCTCTTTAATATCTTTATTAGTGATCTGGCTGAGGGGATTGAGTGTACTCTCAGTAAGGCTGCAGATGACACCAAGATGAGCAGAAGTGCTGATATGTTCGTGAGTAGGAAGCCTCTACGAAGCAACTTGGTCAGGATTGATAGGCCAAAGACAATTGTATGAGATTCAAGAAGGCTAAATGCCAGGTCCTCACTTTGATCACAACAACCCCATCCAATGCCACATGCTTGGGGAAAACTGGCTGGAAAGCTGTCCAGCAAAAAAAGACCTGAGGGTGTTGATCAGCCAGATGAATGAGCCAGCAGTGTGCTCGTGTGGCCAAAAAGGCCAACAGCATCCTGGCCTGTATCAGGAAGAGTGTGACAAGGAGGACCCTTGTCTCTCCTAATCACTAGTGAGGCCACACCTTGTGTACTGCATTCAGTTTTGGCTCCTCACTACAAGACGGGCAATGAGTTGCTGAGACAGGACCAGGGAAGTGATCATGCCCTGTACTAAGCACTGTTGAGGCCACACTTCAAGTCCTGTGTTCAGTTTTGTGGCCCTCATACAAAAAATACCCATTGAGGTCCTGGAGCAGGTCCAGAGAAACGCAAATTAAGCTGGTGAAGGGTCTGGAGAACAGGTCTTATGAGGATTAGCTGAGGGAACTGAAGTTGTTTAGTCTGGAGAACAGGAGGCTGAGGGGAGATCTCAATCTTCACATCTGCCTGAAAGGATGGTTGTAGCACAGTGAGTGTTTGTCACTTCTCCCCAGTAACAAGTGATAGGACAAGAACAAATGACCTCAAGTTGCACCAGGGGAGGTTTGGATTGAATCTTAGAAGAAACTTTTTCACTGAAAGGGTTATCAAATGCTGGAATAGGTTCTTCAGGAAGATGGTTGAATCACCATCCCTGGAGGTGTTTAAAAGATGAATAGATGTGGTACTAAGGGACATGGTTCAGCACCAGCCTTGGCAGAATCAGAAAATGGTTAGACTTGATGATCTTAAAGGTCTTTGCTCAACCAAAATGATTCTATGATTTTAGGTGGTGGCGTATCCTGTTTGAAGTCCTCCCATTATTCCAAAAAGCCTGTTTAGGATTTAGGTGATACAAACTACAAGACAGACCCCTATCTCATTCTTTCCTATAACAAGCAAAAGCTTAAATTAGTCTGGATGTGTATTACATATAGAAGTATGTTAACACTCTCATGAATGGATGAGTCAGAGCCATAATCCTTGCACATGTTTCTGACATACATTCAGTCATCACTATAAAACTATATCCCTTCTTTCAGATATGGGGGGACTATAAAATACATTAGGGCATCTAGTATACTACTTCTGACAGGAAATCCAAGCAGTTTCTGAGACAGCTAGTTTGAGTCAGAATTACAGAAGGACCATGGAAAAACAATGAAAGTACCTGAAAAATCCTAACAATCTTTGCTTAGATACAGCAAATTATCATCTCAGCTTCTGCACTTCACTTCCAAGACCTCTTTGGAAAGTAAAAGAAGCATTTTTCTTCAAACAAACAAACTAAGGTCCAAGTAATATCACCTAACAATGTCAAATCCAAGTACGGTCTGCCAGAACCCGTGCCCAAACTTTGACTGTATTTCAGCAGCCATCTGTTTTGTTAATTCAACAGCACTGAGTCCTACAATAAGAAGCCAGGGATTTCTGCAATAAGCAGCATAGCAAAGCTCAACTCATACAGCCCTCCAGGTGGGACTATAAGCAAAGAGCCAAATTCAGATGACTGCTAGACATTATAATTCCTATTTGTATTGGCAAAACTAGTTGCAATTGCACCCAGTCTGCTATGCATTGAGCACCGTATATGACCATCAGCAATTCTTTCTTCAGATTAAAGGTTGTGGCTAGTTTTTGTCCTCCCTCTTAACCACTCTCTCTGGCTTCTCCAGAAGCCTGAGGCCAGAATCCAGGAAGATTTCATCTAGTGTTTCTCCTAGTATCAATTTGTCAATTCACTACATGCTCATTTTCTGAAAATATCCATGCTCTCAGAGATTTATTAACAGATAAACAGATAAATGAGTGGATGTTGAAAATGAAAGGTAAAATCCACCACTACCAAACAGTTTCTGCTAGCATCTTGTTTGTGGATTTCATAATGAGGGCTGTTGGCTTCATTTGAAAGTTCATCTACGAAATAAGCCCATACATTCAACATGTTTGAGCCAATTTTCAGCTCTGACTAGACTGGGTTTGTTTGCTGTTCAGAGCAAGTTGTGACAGCACATGAGACAGTTGAAAGGTAATTAGATGTAGTATCCATCGTCTACAAATGTAAAACAAAAAGCTACATACTCAGCCTGTGCTCCAGGAACTGCCTGGTTAAGGAATGCATTTGAATCATTCTCACTCCCAATGCCGGTTGAGTACCCCACGAGCATAGTATTGAACTCTCGAAAGATGTCTGAAAAAGAAAGATGGCAATAAAAGGAAAATTACTACATCTGACCTCTGCCTACAGGAGCTAGCACACACCAGCACTGTCACAGCTCTGCTCTGACAGCCCAGCACAGCTGCTGCAGCCTCCAGTCAACTAGATGTATCCACCAAGCAGTAGCAATAGGGATCATCAGCTGACAGTGGCTTAGACAGCAGAATACTTGCTGTGTCCTGCACTGTCACCACTGGATAAAATGAGCACAACTAGGGACTACTGTGTGCAGTTATCTATCATGTTGTAGTGATTAAAGCCCAAACCAAAATCCAGTCATTCGATGGTGACTTTGTGAAGCAAACCTGAAGGAGGCTTCAGCTCAGCAGGAGCTTGTTTTCAGCTAGAGGATGAATCTGCTTCGCAGCTGTGCAAAATCTCATACTACGGACAAATATGAAGAAGAAAGCCTCAGATGCATGGCTCTGATGAAATCCCACCACAGTGTCCATTACCTTCATAGCAGCTTACAAAAGGAAGTTGACAGCTGTGAAAATGGTCACAGTATATACTGTACATGCTACTTTAATCTGAAACACTGAGTTTAACCACATTTTAATGAAGACTTTGTCAAATGTGACAGCATCCAGTGAGTGAGTAGCTTATTCTGATTATATTCTTGTTACATTCTATTCATAATGATGAGTAACAGAAGGACTGGCCCTCTTCAGAGGGAAGCTTATTGTTACAGCTGATCCAAGTTGTATTTTGAGTGGTTTGACATTAACAATAGACTGAGCTATGAGAAGTTGCATGTTTCAATGAAGAGAAAGAAAATAATTCTTCCCTTTGGATTACATGTATGGGTAGTCAGCTTTATTTACCAGAGAGGTCTGCTGTGTGCAAACATTTGGTTTTGGAAAAAGCCCTAGTGGAATAGATATTAAAGGCAAATGTATGGATATAGCAATCTTATTTAGAAATAAGACTCCACAGAGCTTTGAAAGAAGAGGGCAAAGGGGCGGGGGGATTTCTGCCTGTTTCTCATCTTCACTGCTGAAGGCAACTTTTTATTCATTAGTCCTACAATACTGTTTTTTCTTGTTGCTTACTTAAAGCAGCTGTGAGATGCTTAAGAGCTTTCTGTAAACATATCAGAAATCAGCCTATTCCCTCTCTTCAGTCTTGCCAATTAGATTTAGCAAAGCATTTACTTACTAGGTAGAGTTGTCACATTCTCTAATGATGCATCTCCTCCAATACTAAAATGAGAAAGAAAAATCCCAGTCACTCATCCCTTAGCTGGACACAGACAATGAGCCAAGTGAAAAACTACCACACATCAGCTTTCTGAAGCTGAAAGCCCCAAAACACATAAAAGAGAAGAATATTCTCTGCAGGAGAGAACACACATCTCTTCATCACCTTGGCTGAAGACTCACCTCCAGGACAGTCCCCGGTATGTGGTGTTCAAATCCAGGAGATTATCTGAGGCAATTGCTGTACCGGCCTAGACATTATTTTTCATTAATCAAATGAAATCAAAACACAATAACCAGTACAACAGTAATTCATACATAATAATTTTATTTACTTTCAAAACCGTCTCTTTGAAGGCTTTAGAAAGCATCTGGCTTTCCCCTGACCTTCTTACTGAAGAATAAACATTATCAAGCATTAAGAAACATGAATACCTTTCATAATTATTTACAAGCACGATATTGTAAATGACACACAAAATATATGATGGAGCCATGGAACAAAGGCTTTGTTCTCATGGGTCTAGATTAGCTGAGTAACTAATTTAGGGTTGCATTGTTGCATCTCAAACACACAAAAACTTACTAATTATGAGAACTGAGCTATATGAACTCAACAGAAACAAACAAGTGTTTCAGAAGGAAGCACCATAATACCCTTATATCCATTTGAAGGAAGCACCATAATACCTTCATATCCATTTGAAAAGTATTGTGCTAAGAGACTTAGCAGTACAACAGCAAGGAGGAAAGCACTCTCTAAACTCAGACTGAAGAAAGAGGCGAGCTTGCAAACATCTCCTCCCCCCTGCTAAAACACTACCAGGATTGAGAAGCAAAGTGTCTGCCAGCTATGTTACTATAGTTTCATGCTAAATTAGGGTACAGGGTAGTACTTCAGAACAGCACAAGACCAGACTATTTGCTGCTACCTCAGATTAAACCACAACACTACATTTTCTTCTATGTATAAGCTTTCTTGAATGTGTTCAGCATAACTATGCATGGGTCACATGAAGCTCTGAGACAGCAATGCTCCACTGTGCTTTCTATGACAGCAGATCTTGTTCTCAGTTTCTACAGACTACACTTAGAAACAGAAACGTCTGCAGGGTTCTGGACATTATAATATGGCAACCAGCGCTATACACAGGCTATCTTTTATTTGTCAATGCTGCAGGCTTTCATACACATGCCTCTATTTCAGTATCCTCCTGCATGTAGGAGTTTCAGCAACATGCCTGCTGGAGAGTTGTAAAGGCTTCGTGGTTTGTGCACTCAATGTCTTTGTTGTCAACTAAACCATGGTACCAAGTGCCTCATCCAGTCTCCTCTTAAACACCTCCAGTGATGGTGTCTCCACCACCTCCCTGGGCAGCACATTCCAACAGCCAGATTGATTTCTGACAGAAATCATCCTCTGCAGGACTACCTGCAGAAGGGTCAGACTCAGAGAAACCTATGTTCCAATTATGTCTTTCTACCCAGTGTTCTGTCTTTCCTTTGAGCTGGCTGTAGAATTTCAGTCTTTGACCAGTATGAACACCCTAGGCAGAAAGACATAATTGGAATATAGGATGTCTGGATCTTGGGACGTATTACTTCTAGACTACCTAACAAAGTCATAGCCAGCAAGAACTACTCCTTAATAAGGAAATACTGTGATGGAATAGAATAGAATAGAATAGAATAGAATAGAATAGAATAGAATAGAATAGACCAGACCGGGTTGGAAGAGACCTTCAAGATCATCGCGTCCAACCTATCATCCAACACCACTTAATCAACTAAACCATGCAACCAAGCACCCTGTCAAGTCTCCTCCTGAACACCTCCAATAATGGTGATTCCACCACCTCCCCGAGCAGCCCATTCCAATGGGCAATCACTCTCTCTGTGTAGAACTTCTTCCTAACCCCCAGCCTAAACCTCCCCTGGTGCAGCTTCAGACTGTGTCCTCTTGCTCTGGTGCTGGTTGCCTGGGAGAAGAGACCAAATTCCACCTGTCTACAACCTCCCTTCAGATAGTTGTAGAGAGCAATAAGGTCTCCCCTGAGCCTCCTCTTCTCCTGGCTAAATAAGCCATAACTTAAGAAAGGCACAAAAAAAAAAAAAAAAAAGACTAAGTATATTCTGAAATAGATAAAGCCAGAGGGCTCTCACCCCTGCACATTCTTATCTCATTAATGCTAGAATGAATAAGATGTTGTTATCCCACTTAGTCACACTCTGTTGCTGAAAGAGCTGAGTCAAAAGAACAGGTTCACCAGTCTGCCCCTTTTCAGAAAGTAGTTAGGTTACTTCGAAAGTAACTTAACAATTCTATGATGTCCCATTAGTTTCAGCAGCACCTGATCTCTTCTGTCTCAAATTCAGCAGATATTTAAACAACTCTTTAAAGGATTTGCCTGTGTTTTTGCCTGAGTTCAAAAGCATGTGAATACGTGCGTGGGGGGAACAGAGTGCTGAAGAACTGACACCTTCTTTCTTGTTCTAGCTGCTATATCTATTCTTATCCAAGAATGATTAGATCTTTGCTTCTAGGTACAACAGCTATTTCCCCTTCACTGGAGCAGGCACATGTTTGTAGTTTTACCAAGAGAATATTAAAAACACTATCATCTTACCGTTAAAGAATCCCCAAGGGCTGCTATAACTTGCACATCAGCTGGCTTTAGGGAATGCACTGCAATGGAATGAAACACAGTTAAACTGGAACAGGAAACAGCTATTCTTTTTCACCACTGTACAGGTGAAACATGCCATTGCTCATTCTGATGTGCAGATATAATCATAGAATCATAGAATCAACAAGGTTGGAAAAGACCTCAGAGATCATCAAGTCCAACCTGTCAGCCAACACCTCACAACTAACTAAACCATGGCATCAAGTGTCACAATCAATCCCTCCTTGAACACCTCCAGGGACAGTTACTCCACCACCTCCCTGGGCAGTACATTCCAATAGCCAATCACTCTTTCTGTGAAGAACTTTCTCCTCACCTCAAGCCTAAACTTCCCCTGGCACAGCTTGAGACTGTGTCCTCTTGTTCTGGTGCTGGTTGCCTGGGAGAAGAGATCAACCCCCTCCTGTCTACAACCTCCCTTCAGGCAGTTGATTTTGAACTACCCAGATGATGAAAGAGGAGCTTTTACAGCTCATCTCCTGTGCTTGTAGCAGTCGCATTTGCATATTTTTTAATGTCTCAAAGGCTAAATCTGCTACTGATAAGACAGAAGAGCAAGGAGTAAATAACAGTAAGTTGCCAGCAATATCCAGCACCATGATGGAGGTTAAACAATTTAGTATCAGGCAAATCACAAACACTATATCAAAGATGTAAGAAGGCAGGAAGAAGGGCTAAGAAGACAACATGAAGTTATTTGAAAAGCTGAATACAGTTATGTTCTAGACTAACATGCATGAACCCATGATTTTCAGTTTTCTTTCCCAACATTTAGGTGTCATCACTTAAAGGCCATGACAGCCCGTGAATTTAGGGTTTATCATGAGATATTTGGAAGTTCTTCACTAAAAATGAGCTAAGTGGAGCTCCTCAGTCAGAATGTGCAATAGTATGGCATAACTAAGCAGCTGCTGAAAAACATGACATTTTTCTGAGTAGTAACTTTCACAGTCCAGGAATCATTTCAGCAAAAGCAACATCTCATTTTGAAGCACAGTTGAAGATAATTCAGCTTATTAACATAAAGCAGGCAAGGATACCTGAAGTTGCAGGAGGGGAGGATGGAGACCTGTCTTCACATAGCAGCTGGCTTCCATAATTCTAAAAAGAAGAAAGCTGAATAGCATTTGGCTAGCAAACCCAGCCAGTAGTAATTACAATCTTCTAGAGGGCAAGTGGATAAGCCAGAGCCTGTTTAGCATGTAATAAATAAGCCAGACAGGTCTTAGCTGCACAATTCAACAGTCATATTCAGTACTGCCCAGATTAGAGTAGCCTCCTGTACTGGTAAACATGCTGTCTGGGCACGTGTTCTTACAGGTGTTTCTAGATGCATTTTGCCTAACTCAGGGAGTGCTTCCCAATTCTGTGCCATGTACTTCACCTCCCAAACTTCTTTGGCCAAAGACTGATTTCACCTGTGGTTCATATGGTTACCATACAGGAACAGATGCAGCAGAGTAACAGTGGGATGGTGATGTTGACACTTACTAGAGTTTGGCTGGGGTATGTGTAATTACTGTTCTTATATGTCCTCAGGAATGGCTCAGTCTACAAAACAAGGCAATATGAGTCAATGCAAAGCATCAGAAGAATATATGGAAATTTTCATTCCCCAGCCTTTAGCTCTCAGATGTCTGCAGATGATTAGCAGCTTGACACAAATGAATTCCAGGGATTAAAAACGAAAAGCTATGCCCTTTTAAAACCCCATAGAGTATCAGTGTAAACCTGGGATGATACTTTTTACACAGCCAGAATTCACAGAACGTGCCCTGAGCCCTGCTGTGTGTGATTAACAAGAAGCTTGTGGTCCCACAGAAGAGCAGACCCAAGCACCTCTGCAGAGCTGTGCTGGCTGGTGTCACTGTTGCTTTGTTTCCCTCACTGAAGCTGTCATTCAGTGTGAATGTTCCTGACTGGGTAAGCCAAAAATCCTTTTCTTCCTTCTCTGCTAACCATGACATGCGACTGTCAGGCAGCTAACTACTAGGACAGCCTTGCCCTCTATCTCATGGGGGAGCACTCATGTTACTGCTGGAGACAGTGTCATGAACTGTGTGGGGAAAAGCCAGACTCTCCTGACCTAGACAGCCCTCCAGGCAAAGAGAATGGGAATGGAATGGAATGGAATGGAATGGAATGGAATGGAATGGAATGGAATGGAATGGAATAGAATAGAATAGAATAGAATAGAATAGAATAGAATAGAATAGAATAGAATAGAATAGAATAGAATAGAATAGAATAAACCAGGTTGGAAAGGACCTTTGAGATCACCAAGTCCAACCTATCACCCAACACCATCTAATCAACTAAACCATGGCACCAAGCACCCCATCCAGTCTCTTCCTAAACACCTCCAGTGATGGTGACTCCACCACCTCCCTGGGCAGCACATTCTAATGGCCAATCACTCTTTCTGTGAAGAATTTCCTCCTAACATCCAGCCTAAACCTCCCTTGGGAAGGCTGAGGGAGACTCCCAACCACTCATAGCACCTCCCCATAAATACAGACACCCTTGTAACTTACTTCACTTGGACATTTGAGAACAATCTCATCTTCCATTTGCTGATTATCTGTCTTCTCTCCTAAAGGTTCCAGCTGGGGGAAAAATGGGAGGTGCATAGAAGAAAAATGAATGAGCATCAGAGAGCAACAGGTAATGCCATGCCACCAGCCACTGGAAACCACCTCTGCAGCACAGCAAGACAACTGCAATGCATTTCACCTGTGCTGGCAGCTGCCTCCACACACTACTTATTTGTGTGCTGAAGAGGATAATTCCCATACAACATGAACAATGTGTCAGGCAGGCATCATCTCCCTGAGGGAAGTCCCAGCAACCCCAAGATTTAACATAAGTTAAGATTTAGTGGTTTGATATGACTGGTTTAACAGTTCAGGTGACCTTTCTTCACATGATCACTCTTTCCCTTTGTAAACACAAACAAGGCTTCAGAAGAGATACAGCTAGTATCATCCTGAGGCAGAGTATGTTACAGTATCACAGTATCACTTAGGTTGGAAAGGACCTCGAGGATCATCGAGTCCACCCTGACACCACAGACCCCATGACTAGACCATGGCACCAAGTGCCACGTCCAATCTCCCCTTGAACGCCTCCAGGGTCGATGACTCAACCACCTCCCTGGGCAACCCGTCCCAATGACGAATGACTCGCTCGGTGAAGAACTTCCTCCTCACCTCGAGTCTGAACCTCCCCTGGCGCAGCTTGAGACTGTGTCCCCTTGTTCTGGTGCTGGTTGCCTGGGAGAAGAGGCCAACTCCCTCCTGGCTACAACCACCCTTCAGGTAGTTGTAGAGGGCAATAAGGTCACCCCTGAGCCTCCTCTTCTCCAGGCTAAACAATCCCAGCTCCCTCAGCCTCTCCTCATAGGGCTTGTGTTCAAGGCCTCTCACCAGCCTTGTTGCCCTTCTCTGGACACGCTCAAGTGTCTCAATGTCCTTCTTAAACTGAGGAGCCCAGAACTGGACACAGTACTCAAGGTGCGGCCTAACCAGAGCAGAGTACAGGGGCACTATGACCTCCCTGCTCCTGCTGGCCACACTATTCCTAATGCAGGCCAGAATGCTATTGGCCCTCCTGGCCACCTGGGCACACTGCTGGCTCATATTCAGGTGGCTGTCGATCAGCACACCCAGGTCCCTCTCTGTTTGGGAGCTCTCCAGCCACTCCGACCCCAGCCTATAGCTCTGCATGGGATTGCCGTAGCCAAAGTGCAGCACTCGGCACTTGGACTTGTTGAAAGCCATCCCATTGGACTCTGCCCATCTGTCCAGTCGGTCGAGGTCCCTCTGCAGAGCCTTTCTACCCTCTAATTGACTAACATCTGCCCCTAACTTTGTGTCATCTGCAAACTTGCTGATGACTGACTCTACCCCTTCATCCAGATCATCAACGAATATGTTGAAGAGGATAGGGCCCAGCACTGATCCCTGGGGGACACCACTGGTGACTGGCCTCCAGCTGGATGCGGCACCGTTCACGATCACTCTCTGGGCCCGGCCCTCCAGCCAGTTCCTAACCCAGCACAGAGTGTAGTGGTCCAAGGACATGACATGTTGCCAAGGACATGATATGGGGGGACAAGGAGTGACAAATATACCCTTTTAAATCTTACCATATTGTTCCACAAAGCACGTGCAGCCTGGGAATGTGTCTTCTGGCCGAAGTGGAAACAATCTGGGGCAAAATAGGAATTGTCTGGCAACCCCTCCTAGAGAAAAAGATGGGTGCTGTGACAGAGGCACAGCAACTAGCTGTGTATAGAGATCTGTCTCTTCCAGAAAGATAGCCTGGCTGACAAGCTGACTTAAAATTGAAGCAGCTGCAAAGGCCTCCAAGGCCAAGAGAATTAAACAAGGCCAGAGAATGCTAGTAACTTGGAACAAAGAAGCTTTTTAATAGAGGATTTCCAAAGTAATATGAAATACAGATCACTAAAACTCTGGAACAGAATACTTGGGCACAGATACTGATGATATTCCTTATTTCCCTAAGATTCAGACATTACATTCTTTTGAAGCATGTGGGTTTCATACTAAAAGTCATTTATCAAAGTACTGGAAGGGACTTTGTGATGTATGGAGGATAACAGGTGAGCATTCCCTGGTGAATCATAGAACATTCCAGGTTGGAAGGGACCCCCAAAGTTCATCTAGTTCAAGTCCCCCTGCAGTCAGCAGGGACATCCCTGACTAGACCAGGCTGCTCAGAGCCTGATGAGCCTCACCTCTCTGTGCAACCACCCACTTTGAACTTTGTCATATGTGGTTGGTTGATTGCACTGGAGTCAACTCAGCACCCCAAATCATGACGTCATGGTCTATATTCTTGTTGCCCAATAACTTCAATTTATTCCATAAGCATTTTCTGCAATATCAGATGCTAATTCAACTGCATATAATAATTATTAGGCCAAAGAACTGCTGGTCACATTCACAGACAAAAGAATTTTGAAAAGCCAGTGGAATTGTACCAGAATTTAATGTAGAGTGCTCTTTTGGTTTGTTTGGTTTTTACCTCTGTCCTTGGAATGCTTGCATTCATCAGAAATGGTTGCATAACCACCGTGAAATCATCTGTAGTGTCATACCTGCCGCTTTCCACTAACTGGCGGGTTCTCTCCTAAGGAGTTAAGACAAGTTGTCAGCATTCCTTCTTTTACTTTCAGTAGATCAACCTGCTTTGTCCATTTAAACCTCACCCAGATGTTCCCCCCTCCCTTGTACAGAAACACAGACTTGGGAATGGCTTCCATCTCACACCAGGCAGTCAGAGCAGCTGTCTTTTCGAGACATCATCCTGGACTTCTTTGCTGAGAGGCAGCCTGGACAGCCTAACTGACATGGGCAGGCAACCTGCTCAGTAATTAAACTGTCAGAAATATGTTCTTCCAGATCCACCAAAGCATTTTTGGTATGGCTGACATGTCAACAAAACAGGGCAACAAAGCTGGTGAGGGGTTGGGAGCACAAGCCTTATGAGGAGAGGCTGAGGGAGCTGGGGTTGCTTAGCCTGCAGAAGAGGAGGAGGCTCAGGGGAGACCTTCTTTCTCTCTACAACTACCTGACGGAGGTTGTAGCCAGGTAGGGGTTGGTCTATTCTCCCAGGCAAGCAGCACCAGAACAAGAGGACACAGTCTCAAGCTGCACCAGGGGAAGTTTAGGCTGGAGGTGAGGAGAAAGTTCTTCATAGAAAGAGTAATCAGCCATTGAGATGTGCTGCCCAGGGAGGTGGTGGAGTCACCTTCCCTGGACATGTCTAAGAAGGGACTGGATGAGGCACTTGGTGCCATGGTTTAATTGATTTGATGGTGTTGTGTGATAGTTTGGACTCAATGATCTCAAAGGTCTTTTCCAACCTGGTCAATTCTATTCCAATCTATTCTATTCTATTCTATTCTATCCTATCCTATCCTATCCTAACGATGCTCAAAGTTTACTCTCAAGTTATCATTTTCTTTGGCTTAATCGGTGAGCAGCAACAAAGGAAGTTATCAAAAACCTGCTGTCTGACATACCCCTCCTGCTATGGCTCCTTAACCGTTTTTCATCTTCTCTGCTCTTTTGTTTTGTAGTGAATCAGAATTCTAAAGAGGCTCTCCAGCCTACCCCCATCTCCCCCTCACCTTTTTATTAAAAAAATAAACTTCACAACTATGAATATGCCATAAAATGATTATGAAGTGTCCCCCACCTCCTAATATTAGACCCTCTGTGGTCCCTTAATCAACCACAGGATGAGATCAAATGTAGCAAATGCCTGTAACAAAAGCCACATGCCTTACCTGGTACCTTCTGTTAAAGTAGACCAACTTCTTCAGGTCACTGGAATTTTCCTGGGGGTTTATGACACAAGGACACAGCAACCTGTGGGATGAGAGCACGGTATTGAGATCTGCACCTCTTTTTATCCCCCATTCATGAGCTAACAAGCTGCAGGGTTAAAAGTTCTTCGGAGAGTGATTTCTCTGAAAGGTTGCTCAATGGGAGCATTAGCTCTCATTTCTGAGTTTCTATACATCTCTGATTCTTGAGCAGAAAATTCATGAACATTCATGAACATAAAGTAAGGAAATGCAAGCAAAAACCATACTAGATGCCCACAGCAAGGTTTTGGCAGCAGGAGTGGCCACTGTGAGGAGAGGCTGGGGCTGCCTGTGGTGGATACAGCCAGTTCCAGCCAGCTTCAAAGAACCAATGACATGACACAGCTAAGCCTATCAGCCAAGATGGTGGTACCTCTGTGGATGCCTGTTTAAGAAAAAGCAGAAAACACAAGAGAAGAGGAGGAGAGAACAGTGGGAATGAGGAGGAGGTACTCCATAGCAGAGCAGACACTCCGTTGAACGGAGCATCATGTGGATGAGCACATATTGGTGCAGGCTCATCTCTGAGGGACACTGACTAGGACACAGAATAGGAACAAGAAGAAAGGAGTAGCTGAGAGGTACCCATGTCTCACTGAAGAAACTGAGGGTACACTGTGGCATTAACAGTGAGAGAGAGAGAGGTGCCTGATATGAAGCTGAAGCTGGGAATGAGGGAGGAGAGGTTCTTCAACTGTCAAACTTTTTTGTTTGTTTGTTTTCCACTACCTGAAATAGCAATTAAGTATTTCTTCTAGTGGACAGTACATTCATTTAAGTTCCCCATTTGCTCTGTCTGCAGTGCTATGTGCTAAGTGATTTCCCTGTGTTTATTTTGACTTACAGGTTTTTCTTGTTCACGTTCTTCTCTGGGTGGGGTGAATGAGCAGCTGTGTAGATGCATGGCTGCCAACTGAGGCTCACTCACCACAAAAACTGTTTGTAAGTACACCTGTGAATATCGTTTCCTTCAGCAGAACTATTCCAGCATCCTTCAAGACAGAGTTCACACAAATTCATTCTAACCAACTAAAAGGGTCACAATGTGCAGGATATTACACACGGAGGATGACAGAGCACCAAAACAAACAGCAAGACTGATGCTGGCATCTTTATCATTAAAGAGACTTTCCAAACATAGCCATTTAAAGTTTCTGTGAAGCCATGTTGGCAACCTTTATCTCTCTCTGAGATTTTCTTCCTTTAGCATATGAATCTTTTCTCCCGGAGGGGCCCTCTTCCTAGGCATGCCTCATTATTACCTAACAAATCCTAATGGGAAAAAGAGCTCTTAAAAAAAATCCTGTCAAGATCACAGTAAGGCATATCTGAGAGGTGTCTTAGAGAAATACCCTCTGTAGAGATGCTGTTGGTATGAATACACAGATCCCTACCACCTCCAAGCTTGTCTTAATGGAAAACAAATAACAAGATTTTACTTCTACAGCACATCCAAATGAAAGGCAACACAAACCTAAACTGTGCTTTCAGAAGTGTTTCAATAACATAAGCAAGGCAAAATTAAAGAAGACCTGCTTCTAGGTTATTTGCTACTCTCAGAAACAAAAAGACATGCTGTCAATACCAAAAGCCTCCTTCAGGTCCTTCTTCAATTCAGTAGCATGGCATTTATTATCCCATACAAGTTCTGCTTAGTGCCCTGTAAACTGGGCTTGATATCAGACAAGCAAATGTTAAATTCAGCATGGCAGCAGAAACGATGGGAGGAGGTTACAGGTATCTTGAGATTATCTAATCATAAAGGCTTTACTAACTGTCCTTGTCCAATGATTAAGCTCTTGAGACGCACATGTACTCTACCCAGTAACCTTTGTTAAAAAGAAGAACCACAACTGATTAGCAAAAAAAGCCATCAGTCTGACTTTAAAATTTAATTTTCCACTGACAGCCATCAGAGAGACCTTAAATCAGAGTGAGAGGGTTGCATCTATGTTCCTCCTGTAAAAAACACCTTCAATAGCTGCTTATATTCACAGGACAGGGTTGTTCTTGTCCATCTATTCAGAGAAGCATAGATTTGATTTTCTGAAACCAAGCAAGTCCTGCCAGAAGCATGTCTGGGGGGACATATTGGTCCCTACTCGAGTCACTAGAAGCTCACTGAGGCACAAACCTGCCACCTCAGTGGCAGATTCATGCTGACCTGGGAGGATTGTTGAGCCACAAGGCAAAAGGTAGCGTGAATAAACATCCCAGACCTCTATGTCAGAGACTAACAAAAACTAAAACCAATAATCAGCAATGAAATTGCAGAGATTGGAAACTACAGAAGCAAGAGGGAGTTTTAAGCCTGCAGGAAGTTAAATGTGTATATAACTCTAATTAATGTGACCAACTAAGAAAACTCTGTGTCTTAATGTCTTCTCTGGTGTTTACCCAAAGAGTGTGTACAGCTGAGCAATTTCTGCCCTGGCTTGAACTCCAGTCAGTGTAAGGGACGAGTCATTAAAATGTCACCTCCACAAAAAGGTAGTGGCAGGGCTCAAATGCAGGGAAAGTGACAGACAGGTACTTCTAAATGCTGTGTGATTGCCCATTGGAATGGGCTGCCCAGAGAGGTGGTGGAGTCACCATCATTGAAGGTGTTCAGGAGGAGACTGGATGGGGTGCTTGCTTGCATGGTTTAGTTGATTAAGTGGTGTTGGATGATGGGCTGGACGCGATGATCTTGAAGGTCTCTTTGAACCTGGTCTATTCTATTCTATTCTCTACTCTATTCTATTCTACATATGCATACACAGGGGAAGGTGATTGGTGGTCTGAAATACAAGAATGTTTTCTGTTTAAGAAAACAAAGGTTTTCCAAGAAGACCTCGCAGCCTTCTGCAAACAACAGTGAGAGCTGTGACATAAATCATTATCAAACCTCATAATCAGCTTTGGGCAGGTATTGCTTGAGGCGTGCAGCTCCCGGAGGCTTGCTATGGAAAGAATTGTCACCAGGTTCACAAATGCCCGTGGAACCTGCCAAGAGAATAAGCAAACCCATAGCTAGTGCCCAAAGAACAGAGTGCCATCCTTGCCCCGATGCAGCCACATCAGCTGCAGCCTGCTGATTCAGGCAGCACACATTATTTATAAGTGTCGAGGGTTGGAAGGGAAAGGCCGGGCCTTGTCCTCCCCCCGGAAAGTGAAGGAAAAAACCTCACAGCCGGATTAGCAAAGGAGGGGGTGCTGTATATTTACAAAGCAGTTTAGGGAACACAGGGAAATATATACAGAATTTACAGTATTTACAATATATACAGAAATATACGACGAAGTCACACAGAAATGAGGGTGCCCTCCTCTGTTGAGGGGGGCTCCCCTCCTCTGCTCCCCCTTCTCTCCCCCTTTCCCCAGAGAGGGTTACAAAGAGAGAAAAAGAGAAAAAACAGTTGTAAATTGGAAAGCAGTTAATACAGGCCTTGCAGTTTATGAGTTTCAAGGTCAAGCCTGGCTGAAAGCCCAGAAAACTGCAAGCTGCAAGCCACCAAAGGAGGGGGAAGACAGACTGACCAGAAAACTGCTGTACTCCCAGTTCAGAAGGTGCTTCCCCCAATCTACCAATGAAATTAGTTTAGATCCGTCTTTCGTTTACAAACATCCTACCACAATATTCCCTTTCTTAAGGGGACAGCCTCAAATGGTCACAATAAGAGAGGTGTTCAAAGTACTTTCTCAATTAATTAATCCCACACACATACAATACTAAATTACAGCACCTGTCTGCTCTGCCTAGCTCTATTTTAACTGCTGAAAAAGATGTCTTCAAAAACAGTGCAGACAAGTCATTACAGACCTCAGTGCAGCTCAGACATCTAACTCTTTGAATACTCTCATCATGCTCAACCTCATTTAGAGTATCAGAATCTCTCTTTCAATGGTGACCAAAAACACAACTTATTTGCAGTATAATGAATGAGCAAAACATTTCCTAGCCATTGAATGCCATATGTTTGTTCACATCTGTTACAGTGCTTTTTACATTATTTGTCCATAGCACATCAGCTAGAACTGAGCACATCTTTATTTCATCATTAAAATAATGCTCCAGACCTTCCTGCCTCTCAAAAGGATTTTCCTGCAAGTAAGCATCTCTGCATACAGCAGAGATGCACAGATGAAAGCAAGGAAAGAAATTCTTCATCAATAATCAGTGACTGCTTTACAAACTGAATGTGATCCCCATACCCACATACCAGAGAAGTTTGGATTACCTCTCTGTGAAGTATGTCCAAAGCTATCTGTATATTGTAGGTGTAATTTTCAGGAGAGAGGTGTACCTGTTGAAGCAAGAGGGTTGAATTTTATTTTCAATTTGCTCAAGCAGAACAGCAGTGACTAGCTAGAGTCACTCATAGCAGCACACAGGTTTCTGACTCAAGAGGAAGAGAGTCTTAGGCAAAGCTATCCTGTCTCTGCTTTTCTTCTTTCCTGTCACAGCTGTGTCACTTGCAAGAAAAGCTCTAGCAGCCACTGGATGCAAGCGAATGAGAAAGTTCAGGGGGCATTATCAAATATCACAGCCTCCTCCATCTCAGGCTTGCTTAGGCTGGTTTTATAACTAACTCACTAACAACTCACTAACAGGGACAATCTTTGGGAGAGATCACTTTGTCTGAAAGTAAGTTTGTTTCTGCTGTGTGGACTATGTGGAATATTAGCAACAAGCCTCCCATATGTTCCTTACCTGCCATGAATAATAAGTGGTAAAGCTTAGTCTTTTATCTGGGAATGAAGCCTCAGGGGTGAAACTCCCCTGCTCCATTTGAGTAGTTTAAACCCTTTAATTTGTTTCAAGTAATCCAGCTTTTATTTCTTCACTTGTGGAGCTAATCAACAGTCAGACAAACTTCCTGTGAGAAATACCTGCCTTATTTTCAGACTTATTTTCTTTTAATTTCATTTCAAGTAGAAGTTCATTGAGAGCCCCACTGGCCCACTCCACAAAGCTAAACAGCTTAGTTTCCTAACTTATTTCCTAAATCACAGCTCACCAAGAACACTGTGGTTACCACTGTTTGTAGCTTTGCAACATGCAGGTAGAGTCATTGTGATCTTAGGCGTAGACATGCTATCTCTTTGACACTCGCACTCGTGTGTGACTGCTGTTTTGTGTCTGGGTCAGGTGAGGAGAGAGGAATGGTTTATTTCTCTATCCTTCTTGTATAACTATCTTACAGTAGAGCTCAGCTGTTTTTTGTGGTATGAAATGAATCACTCTCTGCTGCTTGTAAGTAAGGAAAACTCAACACTAAGCAAGGAATTTGCTACACCTCCTCTTTACAGATACACACCAAAGGCTGCATTACAGTATGTGTGTGTATACATAAATATATAATATGCATACATAACATATACTAAGTTATACATAAATATGTCAGCATGACCTGCAAGTAGAACCATTCACACAGCACTGAAACTGATAAGTGTGCACCAGGTAAGACTTAGGAGTATGACTGTGCACCAAGGCTTTAAAGATGATCAAAATCCCTTGACCTTTTATCTACAGGTGAAGTGAGTAAATAATGGAAAGATATCTTAGTCAACAGTAAAACAAAGTGGCTACAACTATGCAATTTAGGGATGCTCCAAAGATATCATCTCATTTATCATAACTTCAGGTTGAACAACCTGAAGGTCTCAGCACAGTTACATTCCAGAGCTGCACAAATAATACCTATCTTATTTCAGTCTCACCCACCCAGTTCTACCTTCTCACCCACTGGAATGCACAGAGACCTCATGCCCAGGCTGGCCCAGCTCATGCTGCAGGAAGCAGGGGACTTACTGGATTGTTGCAGAAATCACATAGGTCATTTCCTCCTATGAAAAGTGTTATAAGCTTCCAGTCTGTCTGCATATTGATTCTCTGCACATAGGAGGAGATGGAAGTTATTAAACAAACAAAACAAACAAAGAAAAAGAAGAGGGGAAAGGCAGACAAAATACTCAACACAAATTTAACATTTCTCAGGGTACCTGGCTACAGTTCTCTATGCAACCAGAACAAACATTAATTTGTAGTCATGACTGAGAATGTAAAAGTTAGCATGACCTAGATAAGGTTCAGAATATTGGTAGCAGCACAAAGAAATGGTTTGCTTCAGAAAACTATTGCTCAAAATCCATCTGTGCACTTTTCTAGGTAATATCTTGTGTATGCACTAAGTGACACCTCCTGCAGTCCTCGGAATGTATCTTCGTTGCAAAAATGATGGTATATGTTTCACTGTGTCATAAATAATGCTGCTGGAAAACCCTGGAGGGCAATATATTTCACTCTTGCTGTGAGGCAAACTGGGAAACATAGAGGGGCAATGTTAACACTATCTAACAATACTGGTAAAAAATTATAGCACCTCTACCTCTGGAAGAATTTTGTAAAAGCCTAGATAATACAAAGTAATTACGCTTTACTGAACTAGTAAACACACACCTTCTTAGCTTTGAGGAAAGGCTCCAACATGCTCAGTACCATGTTGCTGATTTACTCAACAACCTAATGCTTTAATTTATGTGCAAAACACCACTAAGATGCTCCAAAGATGCACTGTGTCCAGTTCTGGGCCCTTCCATTTAAGAAGGACATTGAGACTCTTGAACATGCCCAGAGAAGGGCAACAAGGCTGGGGAAAGGCCGCAAGCATAAGCCCTACAAGGAGAGGCTGAGGGAGCTGGGGTTGCTTAGCCTGGAGAAGAGGAGGCTCAGGAGAGACCTTATTGCTCTCTACACCTACCTGAAGGCAGGTTGTAGACAGGTGGGGGTGTCTAGCATGGGGGCGACTAGCAACAGAACAAGAGGACACAATCTCAAGCTGTGCCAGGGGAGGTTTAGGTTTGAGGTGAGGAGAAAGTTCTTCACAGAGAGAGTTTTTGGCCATTGGAATGTACTGCCTAGGGAGGTGGTGGATTCACCTTCGCTGGAGGTGTTCAAGAGGGGATTGGACATGGCACTTGGTGCCACGGTTTAGTAGCCATGAGGTGTTGGGTAACAGGTTGGACTTGATGATCTTTGAGGTCTCTTCCAACCTTATTGATTCTATGATTCTATGACTATGAAAAGTAGGAATAATACATCAGCCTCAAGTGGTGTACAGACATCTGTCTTCAAGGCAGAATAAAACATATCCCAGCTGGTAAACACACTGTTCAGTAGTTTTGCCTCAAAATGTACTAATCCAAATTAAAAGGGGGGGGTGGTGGTGGTGGGTATTTTCCTTCTGCACTAAACAGGTGTTTTAAGTAGGGAAAAAAAATAAGTCGAAGATATATAGCCTTTAATATGAATACTCTTTCCAGTTAGAAAGAAGCTTAATAGTGAAATAAAAGCTATTTGCATTCGTTCCTGTTATGTGATGTTTTGAAGATGACCAGTATGACAAAATAGTACTTAGAAGACTTAGTGGTTTCCATGAAAGCCATCCAACTCCTTCACTGTTAGCTGCTAGCCCTTTTAATCTCTTGTCAGATACAGCCAGAGTAACAACTCGTGAACCAAAAAGGAAGGTACTGCAAATATTTTTGCCAGTTTGTATGTACCAGAGTATTTATAGAAGATATTCATGCAGAGTTATCTGAAAGGCTTTTTGGCTGCTTTCCAAATGCACAGTTGGAAAGCCAAAACAACGTTGCGTATCTGAGGCCACTGATTGCATAGCACCTTTGTCAAATTACGAACAGCAAACATTCAAAGCAGTAGGTTGAGGTGAAAATTATGCAAGCAATCCTCATCCTAGTATTTGTTTTACAGACCATTAATCAAATATTTCCTAACAACAAATGTGGAAGTAAAAAAAAACCTGCTGAGTAGGTGGAAACAAGGGACTAAATTGCTTTTAAAGAAAACAAGCCCTTTCCTCACTTCACATGTTCACTCCACATGATTTACCACCTGGAAAGCTTGCCCTTAACATCCCAGCATGTATTCTTACTGCTGGAAAAAACATGTGCTTACAAGACAGCTGCCTGTATCACAGCAAAATCCTAGCAGAGAAGAACAAATTGTCATCTTACAGGACGATGTAGACTGGGAGGGAAAGCAACAGCACTTGTAGTAAAATTAGAAGACTACAGTTATCTGTGTTTGATAGTAACCATCACATGCTGGTATAAATTATATAAGACAAAGCTATAAATTCTTTCATACTGACTCACACTGCACTGGGGAATATTACATATTACACTGCTGTATCCACAGCTTTAATGTTAGGCTGCTGGTCTGCTAGAAAAACTCATGATGCCACACAACTTCATCTTTCTGAAAGCACTAATAACAAACTCACAGTATCATTCCTCATTAGTTCCACTAGTCTTCTAGCCTGGGCAGGAACATGCCTAAAAGGAAAAATAAAATCAAAGAAGTAAATTAATAAAAATTAATAAGGAATCATTCACAGAGCAGAAATCTAAGAAGAAAGCTGATGAATGGGCATCACTCACATAGTGACCGAAAAACACCTGAAGAAGTCCAGTTTTCATTGAATGAGAGGTATGATACTTAAAAAAAAAAAAAAGATGTATTTCGAAACAATGGCAGGGAGGGAGGGGAGGGAAATGAGAAAACAATTAGCAACCCATCTGAAACCAGGACAGCATCTAACAGAGCGCTTGGTCACTTTGCAAGCATACTTCTACAAACCACATCGAAAATGCACTGTGCTACCATGAAGTAAACACACTCTGCTCCTTCCCAACATCAGACAGATGCTATTGATACAAAAATGCCGTTGAAGCTTTTGTGCATGCATCAATGTTATTACATGGCCTCAAGCCACTGATGTATGTCTCCTGAGATCTGTTCTCAAGAGAAAAAGATAGAATACAAATTTCACTGAAGACTGAGCATAGTGGTCTCTAGGTAATTCCCAGTTCTGCCAGAGACTGACCATAAGCAATTCAGTTTTCTCTTAGTGTCTCTACATGAACTTCTGGTTCTACAGACAAGAGGTTTTAAATACACCTGATATAAAATAAGGATTCCCCACCTCCCACCCCCCACCCCCCCCGCCTCACAATACGGATGTGAAGCTTTCTGAGTAGTGCTTGTAAAGCACTTTGATCCTTCTTGGTTGAAAATGTTAGAGAAACCATTGCTGTGGCTGCTAATTTATTTGACATGTATTAAAGACGTCGCAAAGTCCCCATTACATTTCTTGGTCCTCTGTCAAATGGCCCCAGCACAAGCCTGACCTCAGTGCCAGGCAAGATCATGGAACAGGTCATCCTGAGTGCATTAACACAGCACTTAGAGCATGGCCAAGGGATCAGGCTCAGCCAGCATGGATTTAGGAAAGGCAGGTCCTGCCTGACCAACCTGATCTCCTTCTACGAGCAGGTGACCCGCCTGGTGGATGTGGGGAGGCCTGTGGATGTAGTTTACCTGGACTTCAGCAAGGCCTTTGACACCGTCCCCCATAGCAAACTCCTGGCCAAGCTGTCAGCCCATGGCTTGGACAGCAGCACTCTGAGCTGGGTTAGGAACTGGCTGGATGGCCAAGCCCAGAGAGTGGTGGTGAATGGTGTCACATCCAGCTGGCAGCCAGTCAGTAGTGGAGTCCCCCAGGGATCAGTGCTGGGCCCCATCCTCTTTAACATCTTTATTGATGATCTGGATGAGGGCATTGAGTCTATCATCAGTAAATTTGCTGATGACACCAAGCTGGGGACAGGAGTTGATCTGCTAGAGGGTAGAGAGGCTTTGCAGAGAGACCTCGACAGGCTGGACAGATGGGCAGAATCCAACGGCATGAGATTGAACACATCCAAGTGCCGGGTTCTGCACATTGGCCACAACAACCCCATGCAGTGCTACAGGCTGGGGTCAGAGTGGCTGGAGAGCAGCCAGGCAGAGAGGGACCTGGGGGTGCTGGTTGATGGTAGGATGAACATGAGCCTGCAGTGTGCCCAGGCAGCCAGGAGGGCCAATGGCATCCTGGCCTGCATTAAGAACAGTGTGGCCAGCAGGAGCAGGGAGGTCATTCTGCCCCTGTACACTGCACTGGTTAGGCCACACCTCGAGTCCTGTGTCCAGTTCTGGGCCCCTCAGTTTAGGAAGGATGTTGACTTGCTGGAACGAGTCCAGAGAAGGGCAACAAAGTTAGTGAGGGGCTTGGAACACAAGCCCTATGAGGAGAGGCTGAGGGAGCTGGGGCTGCTTAGCCTGGAGAGGAGGAGACTCAGGGGTGACCTTATTGCTCTCTACAACTACCTGAAGGGGGGTTGTAAACCGGCAGAGGTTGGTCTCTTCTCCCAGGCAGCCAGCACCAGAACAAGAGGACACAGTCCCAGGCTGCACCAGGGGAAGTTCAGGCTGGAGGTCAGGAGGAAGTTTTACACAGAGAGAGAGATTGCCCATTGGAATGTGCTGCCCAGGGAGGTGGTGGAGTCACCGTCACTGGAGGTGTTCAGGAGGAGACTTGACAGGGTGCTTGGTTACATGGGTTAGTTGATTAGGTGGTGTTGGGTGATAGGTTGGACGTGATGATCTTGAAGGTCTCTTCCAACCTGGTTTATTCTATTCTATTCTAAACCCAGACAGACCCTCATGTGTCTAGACATGCTCCCCCACTCTCCTCTCCTTCCTGCAAAAAGTCATGGTAACACAGGAAAAGGAACAAAGGGGACAGGACCATGCGTGTCTGGTAAACAACTCTTCTTCTGGGGTAAGGACACATTTACTGGCCATGCCTTTTATGGCCACAGCCTGGCAGAACCCCTTTTCATCGGGTAGCTGTGTGCTGGCTTCAGTTGCCCTATTGGTACAATTGAATCTCAGGCAAGATATATACACAGGCCTATTTCTAGTTGCCTTGCCTTGCCTTGCTTGAATCTGCTTGGACCTATCTGGCTTGATGTTTCCTTAAGTTGCCCCTGCTTCGAGTTGCCCACTCCAGAGCCTGGAATAAAGCCACAAGCCTACACACTGCAAGCTAGAGAAGCCATGAACCTTGGAGCTGGAGCCAAGCCTTGCTTCCCCTTGCAACCAGAATTTTGCTGTGCCTCAGTTTACGCAGGACAAAGCAAGCGCCCATCATGAAGAGCACATCGTACAGCCTGCCATCCTGCTGGAGCCAGACCAGCCACCGACAACTGCGTGGCATCTCTTGCTGCCAGCCTGCCATGCCAGCACCGCATGAGAGTCCCCCAAAGCCTCAACAGCCAATACACAGCAGCAGCACTCCCCACTTGGGTGAAATCAGCTGTGAGCAATTAATTCATTGCCTCTTCACCTTACCACTTCTTATTGAGTCTCCCCTCTGCTGTGGTTGAGCACCTTGAGTACTGTGTCCAGTTCTGAGCCCCTCCATTTAAGAAGGATATTGAGACTCTTGAACATGTCCAGAGAAGGGCAACGAGGCTGGGGAGAGGCCTCAAGCACAGCCCTGTGAGGAGAGGCTGATGGAGCTGGGGTTGCTTAGCCTGGAGAAGAGGACATTCAGGGGAGACCTTATTGCTCAGTGTTGGGTGACAGGTTGGACTTGATGATCTTTGAGGTCTTTTCCAACCTTATCGATTCTATGATTCAATGATTTCGCTCCTGGGGATTCTCTCTTCCCGTGTCATTTCCTCCCAGTTTGCATGAAAGTGTTAAAGTTGCTATATTTGCCTAAATACTCTACATTCCCACTGTAAATAGACATTCTAACTGTACATTGAACCTATTTAATATGTTTTGGCAATTTTTCATTTTAATTAAAAGTTATTAATATTTTTATTAATTTCCATATTTGCCATATCATTTATAAATTAAATACATTTCCATAACACCCTCACACTAGAGAAAAGCAAAAGAAATATATTTGGGCTTGCCTATCAGCCCTCTTGCACTCCTGCCAAAGGCCAGGGTTTGGGCCTTGTTAGCTAGAACTGATTTTTCAAGAAAAAAAATCAACTTTCTATTAAAATTAAAGGCATTTTTCTCTTACTCTGCACGATTCCCTGCCACAGCTTGATTGAGAGCAGCATTATCTGTAGTCTCCTTTCCAGTGCCAATAGAATACCCTATCAGGGATGGGTTGAACTCGCGAAGAATGTCTGCAGAAAAAGACAGCACCCTGAAATGTTGCTCTTAGTAAAGGACCATTAAAAATCTTTAAGAGATACTTATAAAAAATTAACCCTGAAATATAATAAACATGGGGATTTGCTACCATACAAATATTTTCTTGCCTTCAAGATTTCTGAACTGTATGTATTCTGATACCTCATGAAATATGATCATCTTGGCTAGCAACATCATTAATTTGAGCAGGGAGGTCATTGTGCCCCTGGACTCAGCACTGGTTAGGCCACACCTTGAGTCCTGTGTCCAGTTCTGGGCTCCTCAATTCAAGAAGGACATTGAGACTCCTGAACATGTCCAGAGAAAGGCAACAAGGTTGGGGAGAGGTCTTGAGCACAAGCCCTGTGAGGAGAAGCTGAGGGAGCTGGGGGTGTTTAGCCTGGAGAAGAGGAGGCTCAGGGGAGACCTTCTTGCTGTCTACAACTACCTGAAGTGAGGTTGTAGCCAGGTGGAGGTTCATCTCTTCTCCCGGGCAGCCAGCATCAGAACAAGAGGACACAGTCTCAAACAAACAGGGAAGTTTAGGCTTGAGGTGAGGAGAAAGTTTTTCCCAGAAAGAGTCATTGGCCATTGGAATGTGCTGCCCAGGGAGGTGGTGGAGTCATCGTCCCTGGAGGTGTTCAAGAGGGGATTGAACGTGGCACTTGAAGCCATGGTTTAGTCGTCATGAGGTGTTGGTTGACAGGTTTGACTTGATGATCTCTGAGGTCTTTTCCAACCTTATTGATTCTGTGATTCTGCCTGGTAAGTGCGGCCTAGTAACCCTATGCTCAGGCAGAAGACTCTCATGCTGCCACACACAGATGGGTTGGAATCAAATCCTTTCCCCAGATGTATTAACCTCAAAGACCTAAGATTCCTTGCTCCATCTTAGTTTACACACCAGTCTCACAAACGCCAAAGATCTAAAATTCTCTGACCTCTAAAAGCATGTAAAACTCTGATCTTGTGGCATGATTCTGCTTCCACTTAAAGCAGCTTTCCCATAGAGTCAAAATAGTTTCTGTAGGCTATAATCCAAGATCTTTGATTTGTCTGCCCCCCAACACATTTTGGACTGAACTACAGCCAACAGAAGAATACTGAAACAGCCAGACCCTAGGAATTACAAAATACATAGTTAAGTCATGCACAGAAAATTACAGCCTGGTTGTTATGCAACTTTTACTCAGCACTGGTCATTGAATGCAAAGGAATTGATTCTGTCATGCTGCAAATTGTAAATCTATCTTTGTGTCTTCTTTTATAGTAACAGCTGATTTAATAAACACCTCCAGATATCTACCAGTTTTATGGGAAAACGCACTTACTTGCTAGTGTCGTGACTGTGCTTATGTTTTCATCTCCTCCAACACTGTTAAAACAAAGAGAAAATTGTTTCAAGCTATGTTGGACTTGGTAAAGCAGTGGACTAAGTAAGAGAGCTCCCCCCTACGGGGTTTCTACACATGTGCACAATGTTCTCTGATGACTTGGAATCTCTGTGTGCATACCGATACGGTCACGAAGTCACCGACTGTCATAATCACAGCAGCCACATTAAGAGCCCTGTACACTAATTGCCCTTTCAGGTCTCTTATGCATTTTGGCATGTGTTCAAACCTATGTGAAAGAAATGAGAGGGTTTTCTAAGCTGCCATCTCTGCTGCTGTCATCCCTATTAAAATATTTATTACTTCCTTTTTTAATTAACAAATACTTTGTATCCATAACAACCAGTTCTAAAAGCAATATATTTCAGAGGGATAATTATGCTCAATACCTTTCATGTCCCATTTCACTCAGCTGGAAGAATGCCTCTAGATTTCATTTCATGCTGTAGAAAATGCTAGTAAACCTTTACCCCAGAAATATCAGTAGATTATTATCAAAATATAAAGTGTTAGACTTTGAATACTTCTATAGTATCCTTTTAATATGAAATACAGTACTTCTAAGGACCCTAGTATCTGTTTAAATTTCTTACAGAGCTGCAGTAGTTCAGATGTGTAAATAATGATGAATAGAAGATCAGCCTGACAGGTTTGGTGCTAAGTAATACAGATGCAGAATAACAACTGAACATGACTGTGTTACTTCAGAGTGGCTTTTTGTGCTGATTAATAAGATGCTGTAGATATAAAAGTCTGTAGCAACTGGTAATTGATAAACCATTCTTCATGATGTAAACAACGCTGGGAAAGGATCAAGGAAACAGATACTGTGTATGAAACAGCAACAGCAAGAAATGGGTGGCACAGGCCACAGCCGGGAAGTGCACACAAGATATAGAAAGAGCAGGAGCAGAAACGCAGAACGCACAATGCTGATCCGATCCAGAATACCCCTTTGCAATAGCTGGAACTGTGAGAGACCATTTTAACAAGGACTCTTAGTTTCATCAGAATATCCAGGTCTTATACAGCCATGCCACAAAATACATCAGCCACTAGTTTAAATGTCTTATTTATCATGAATTAATGTACAAACATGTGCTTCTGTGCAATATGTGAAGTCAAATTCACTTTCCTATAGCCTCCTGTAGAAAAAAACAACTGTACACATCAAAAGCCAAGATTATTTAGAGGTGTTGGGAGACAGGTTGGACTTGATGATCTCTGAGGTCTTTTCCAACCTTATTGATTCTATGATTCTATGATTTGTTCCCTCCCACTGAGCAAGAATTATTTACCTCCAAGAAACACCTCGGTATTGAGTCAGGACATCAAGAACATCATAGGGTCTGGATGCTGCCCCATTACCTGCCTGGAAGCAGAAAACGAGTTCACCTTCAGAAAATATTTGCTACAGCAGCTAATTTCCTGAGTGATCCTACTGAAAATAATTAAAGAGGATGCTAATGAAGAAAGCTATGTCATCTTCCCAAAAAATAACAGATCCTTGATCTCAAGTGGGTCAAGGACTGAGCGTATTTTAAACCCTCTTCTATCAACTTCTTGATTAGATCAAGTGGGTGAAAAATTGGTTGAGAATGTTCAAAATATTCACCTAATTCTAAATTTACATACAGGGATGAACGTGATAGCAATGGCCCTGAATGAATAACTCATTAAGTGATCCACACATTAAAAAGTGCTGTGGTGATTTTCTTGGTTTGTTTCCCCAAGAAAGAAGACCACAAGGAATCAATGTGGTAATATTAGCACAGAATGCACAAGAAACATGAAGTGTGATATGAGTAGTGGAGCAGTCATCACTGGCTGGAGAATCACAGCCAGTTTAAGAGCTGTGTTCACACAGTTCCAGGAAGAGTGTTTAAAAGAATTCTCAAGACGAGTTACTTGGCACACCTGATTATCTGTTGCCATTGACTCAGATACTTAGTCAGTATAAATGGACATGGCTTTATAGAGTTTGGTTTTATCTCATGTGTATTTATCATATAATCTGTATACACAAAATTCGTTGCAGAATTTGTTCCTTCTGTTTACACTGCTTGCTTACTGCTTTGAAGGCCAATACCTGGAAGCTGCCTAGAATCAATGAAGAAATACAAGTGTTGCAAGTCCACTCTCGCAGGCCAATTTCATTGCTGCACAATCTAATCTTGAAGCTCTTCTTTATGTGGCACCCTTGTGGACTTTAAATGGCAGCTGTGCACTCAGGTCAAACTCGTGATCTGACAACCCGTCAGTCAAGGCAGAATGCGGAAAAGAACACGTGGAAAATGTTTGGCTCAACAGGGTGTAGCTGTGGGTATCCTATTACTTGGGTTAAAAATTCAGAAATGCTTTTTCAATAGTTGCTTTAACAATGGTTATCCAGTGACCTTTACTTACTGTGATTGAATCTCCCAGGGCAGCAATCACACGAATATCTGCAGGTTTCAAATTGTGAACTAGGAAAGAAAATATAAAAGTGTTGTAAGGGAAAGAGGAAAGAAAGGAAACTTAAACTGTAAACATTTTTACTTAGAATAAGCACAAAGCAGTGCAAAGGCAGTATTTTAATCCTTATGGTGATATCAAGTCAGATCAATGGACACTGACAGGCATCAAATCATAGAATCAATAAGGTTGGAAAAGACCTCAGAGATCATCAAGTCCAACCTGTCACCCAACACCTCATGACTACTAAACCATGGCACCAAGTGCCACGTCCAGTCCCCTCTTGAACACCTCCAGGGACAGTGACTCTCTCTGTGAAGAACTTTCTCCTCACCTTGAACCTAAACCTCCCCTGGCACAGCTTGAGACTGTGTTCTGGTGCTGATTGCCTGGGAGAAGAGACCAACCCCCACCTGGCTACAACCTCTCTTCAGGTAGTTGTAGACAGCAAGAAGGTCTGCCCTGAGCCTCCTCTTCTCCAGGCTAAGCAACCCCAGCTCCCTCAGCCTCTCCTCACAGGCCTGTGCTCCAAACCCCTCCCCAGTCTCGTTGCCCTTCTCTGGACACGTTCAAGTGTCTCAATGAGAAATAATTCTTGGTACTATAGATTGGGCATTATCTACAGCAACAAAGGAGACAGTAAGATTTCAGTCTTGGATTAGTGCTTTCTCTGATTCCTCTTAACCAGTGGCAATGACTGAAAAGCAGGCAGAGCTCTGGTGTCAGCATGGAGACAAAATTTGGGGACCATTGCAATTTCTGAGGGAAGACAAAACCCACCTGGTGATAGATTCCACATGCCTTTTACAGCCTAGACTGCACTGACAAGACCCCTATTCCATGCATGCAGTGTTTCACAGCCTCTGAAACTGAAGTACCTTACTACCCCCTGTCTTTTCCACCATACCTGCCTTGTATATGGAATCTGCAGTTGCATAAGCTTTCCCCATCCTTGAGGAAGAGCTTGCATATTGCTATACAACTACTTATGTTGTTCCAAAAAGATCTTTAAAGCTGAAGCAGAGTGCACTCCTTCAAAGAAAAGTATACCTTTCCTTACTAACCTCAGTGCCTCTTCCTTTCTGTAGCTCTACAATAAAATCACATAGTGCAATACCTGAAACTGGAATGGTATCAGAGGGATCCCGGTCAAAACAGGGAATATTTGTTCCATAACTTCTCTCCTGCAGAGACAGATAAGTCAAGACTTCTCATCTGACTCTGGTTATAATCAAGCATTTATGTCTCAGAGCATTAGATTAACAGATCTCCCACAAACTTTACATACATCTACCAAACTCAGCCTGTCCTCAGGCTGCACCTACAACTGCCCTTTGAAGGCAGACACAAGCTGTCTGCTCAGAAGTTGCATGGCCATGTAAGTGCAGTACAGCTTTTGCCTGCCAGTGGGGCCAGCTATCTCATACTCCATGCCATGCTCCGTTCAGCTATGCAAGATGTTGTGCACCTATCCCTGCAAAACCATACCCAGCACAAACCCATACCTTTGTCATCAAGTTGTGAGCCTGCCTTCTCCTCTACATGCAGCCAGGGATTTGCCTTCCTGACTCTTTTGGTTAGCATCCTACTGATGGAAATATTCCCAAATTCTACTGTTAATGAAGGGTGGTTGCCACTATGCCAGAGCAGGCCATCACACAGGACCCAAGGATATGTGTTTGTCCCAAATCTCTCTGCAGAACTCTTGAAGCTGGCTAATTTACCTAAGGAAAAGACCCTTGTGTTTCTTGTCCCATTCCTCCACTTTGGGTTATTATTTAAAAAAACCCACAAACCACAAACATAACACAGTTATGTGTCTTCTTGCCTCCTACACCATAGCTACCGACAAAAAACAGAGTAGTAGGTACCATTGCCCCATGTGTGGTGGGTTGAAGTTTCCCCCAGCATTTAAAGGCATAGTCTAAAAGCACCACACCATGCAATAGGGCACCCTAGGTAACTACAGAACAGATGGCATTGTATTAAAATGAGAGGAGAAACATGTGTTATTATTCCAATGATGTACAGGCCATTATGAGTGCAGATGTGGTCTAGACACTGTTCTGGGTCATGAAAACGGGCATTATCTTGTCCCTCAGTAGCTGCTAGGAAGAACCAAGTTCTGTTCAGAATCAGAGTGCTATGACAAAAAAAAAAACAAAACACCATAACATGTCTGTTTATCCCCACATATCTAATCTGCAATCACCTCACAGAAAAAAAACAAAGGTAAGAGAATCCATTGTTCTTCAGTTTTCCTATGATGTAAATGAGATTAAACCAGACCCACTCAGTGGTGTCATGCTGATCTGACCTAATTTCTTCTATGGTAGGAATAAATGGTCCCATTTTCCCTGTCTTCTTATCCCAGGGAATTAACATTTTTATCCAGATGGTTAAAATGGGTCCTTAACAATGAAGGCTTGGCAGAACACATTTATCATAAATCATACTCTACAAAACCCACCAAGAAGCAAATGTGCTATTAAACAATTGAGTATTTAGTCAGGCATGTCGCTAAAGATCTGGAACTTTGCATTTAGTTTTCCAAAGGTAACACTGTTTAATTAGGCTACAACACACTCACACCCACCTGCCCCCCGCCCTGGAATGCACTCAATCCACATGATGCAAACAATCCTGCTATACCTGAGATGTTTCTCTGGTGCTTGATGGCTCTGGGGATGATGAGTAGTTACTGTTTCCATATGTAAACAGATATGGGCTTTCCTGCAGCGTGAAGAGAGTGTGTTTACTAATGCTAGTGGAAACAGTCAGCTGATGTTAGTATCTCCTGGCTATATTGCAGAAGTTAATAAGATCTTTACAGTATTAATTTTTTGAATGAACATTGCACTAGTGAAGTAAACCAGGTTAGACCTGAAAATTAAGTCCTGGTATGCTCTAGGCACAGCACCACATCCTACCTTAAACTTAACATCAAACAAGACACATAATTCACTTTCTTTGATGTTTTAATTGCTGTTCAGTGAAGGTTCTGGATGCCAATAATACTTTATCACTATCAAATTACTGAAATCAGGCCTTAGATGAAAAGGTATTCAAGAACCTGCTCTCTGAACCTGAGATGTGCAGACTCTGAAGATACTACTGGGCTACTGATAGCTCCAGGGACTACGATAATTAACAGAAGACAGTCAAAACACTGAAAAGCTGAATTATATAAAATCCATGGGTTCAATTTTATCAATTCAAGTTAGCTAGTTGTGTTTTGAATAAAAAAGCATCTTATACAATAAGACAACTTATTTTTGTCAAAAGTACTTTCTCTTCAGTTTCTTCTTTATAAAATAAAGAAACTGCATCAATGAACCTGAACAATGCTAATTTCTTAACAGTATCTTAGACAAATGCACATTCCCAAGAGCTTCAGAAAATGAGAACAGCATTTGAAAACCTGGAAATTCTACAGAGAGTAAAGAAAATCTCACAAAAATATGGAAACCCTTTCACCTGAGATGGACACCGGATCTGGAGAGTCTTTGTGGCACTGTAAGGCTGCTTCCGTCCAACTGGCTCCATCTGGAAAGGGAGAGAAGAAAGGAGTTGTACATGTGCTGTGTGGGGCAGATAAGGGAGAGTAACAGCAACTCAAAGGCTCCACAGGTAATGTTTTTTAAAAATAGGTATTCTAAAACTTATTTTACTTATGCAAACTGTTATCCACAAATAACTACCACACGTGTACCTATAAAAGGAAGAGACTGAAAACAATGCCTCTCACACGCTCAGCCTGTCATCCCACTATTGTTAAAATAACCATCCACACATCCCATGCTCTGTAACAGCTTTGTCAATGATCTGGATGAGGGGATTGAGTCCATCATCAGTAAATTTGCAGATGATACCAAGCTGGGGGCAGGTGGTGACCTGGTAGAGGATAGGAAAGCTCTGAAGAGGGACCTTGAAAGGCTGGACAGATGGGCAGAGTTCAATGGCATGAGATTTAACACATCTAAGTGCTGGGTTCTACACACTGGCTACAACAACCCCATGCAGTGCTACAGGCTGGGGTTAGAGTGGCTGGAGAGTGGCCAGGTAGAAAGGGACCTGGGGGTACTGGTTGATAGTAGGCTGAACATGAGCCAGCAGTGTGCCAAGGTGGCCAAAAAGGCCAATGGCATCCTGGCCTGCATCAGAAATAGTGTGGACAGCAGCTGCAGGGAAGTCATTGTGCCCCTGTACTCAGCACTGGTTAGGCCACACCTTGAGTCTTGTGTCCGGTTCTGGGCCCCTCAGTTTAGGAAAGATGTTGAGTTGCTGGAACATGTCCAGAGAAGGGCAATAAAGCTGGGGAGGGGTTTGGAGCACAGCTCTATGAGGAGAGGCTGAGGGAGCTGAGGTTGCTTAGCCTGGAGAAGAGGAGGCTCAAGGGAGACCTTATTTCTCTCTACAACTAGCTGAAGGGAGGTTGTAGCCAGGTGGGGGTTGGTCTCTTCTCCCAGGCAAGCTGTGACAGAACAAGAGGACACAGTCTCAAGCTGTGCCAGGGGAGGTTTAGGCTGGATGTTAGGAAGAAGTTCTTCACCGAGAGAGTGATTGGCCATTGGAATGGGCAGCCTGGGGAGGTGGTGGAGTCACCATGACTGGAGGTGTTTAGGAAGAGACTGGATGTCGCACTTGGTGCCATGGTTTAGTTGATTAGATGGTGTTGGATGATAGGTTGGACTCGATCTCAAAGGTCTTTTCCAACTTGGTTAATTCTATTCTATTCTATTCTATTCTTTTCTATTCTATTCTTTTCATTGTGCTTTTGGGTATGATAAGTGTTTTTCCCACAAGGCACTGATCTCATACCACAGCATCCAACTGCAAGCCATCAAGTCACTGTTTATCAGTGAAATCACAGTAACTGTAGACATGCTCCAGTAGAGCATAGTTTAAACCACCCTGATGATTAGTTCTTCCCCCTTATGGTATGCAGTTTTAACTTTACTGCAATTTGCAAGCCAAGTTTATTCCTCAGCTGGATTGAGTAAGAGAAAATAAAAGTGGATTGCCACAGCTCAGCTGCCAGGTAAATGACTCCCTGCAGCAGTCTGTCCATCCTCCCAGATCTCATCCGCCATATTTTTTACCTTCTCCCAGGCTGTGAAACCATGCTCATGAATACCTGAGAAAGGCATGCTTGGGAGTTTACAGTTTAGTTTTCATAAAAGATATATAGGAAATATACAAGGCTTTGGTATGGGAGGAAAAGCACCTTTGAGTAGACTGAAACTTTGAAGTAAAAGCAATATAACTGAAACTCCTTGGAAAACTGAAAATCTTCCATTTGGAGATTTATGTTGCATTAACTTCTTCCCTTCTGTTATATGAATATCATATAATCCCTCTGCTGCAAGTTCATTTTGCAGCAGTCAGAAAGAAGGAAAATAATCAGAGAATGTTAGAGGCTGGACGGGACCTCGAAAGATCATCTAGTCCAACACCCCTGCCAGAGCAGGATCACCTATACCAGATCACACAGGAATGGGTTTTGATTATCTCCTGAGAGGGAGACTCCACGACCCCCCTGTCACCCTCACAGTGAAAAAAATTTTCCTCACGTTTCCATGTAACTTCCTGTGCCTCAACTTCCACCTATTGCCCCTTGTTCTGTCATGGGGCATCAACAAAAACAGCCTGACTCCATCCTCTTGGTACTAACCCTTTACATATTTATAAACATTAATGAGGTCACCCCTCAGCCTCCTCCTCTCCAAGCTAAAGAGCCCCAGCTCCCTCAGCCCCTCCTCATAAGAGAGGTGTTCCACTCCCTTAACCATTTTTGTGGCTCTGCACTGGACTCTTTCAAGCAATTCCCTGTCCTTCCTGAAATGAGGGGCCCAGAACTGGACACAATATTCCAGATGCAGCCTCCCCAGGGCAGAGTAGAGGGGGAGGAGAACCTCTCTCAACCTACTAACCACAGCCCTTCTAATGCACCCCAGAATGACATTGGCCTTTTGGGCCACAAGAGCACATTGCAGGCTCATAGTCAACCTTCCATCCACTAGGACCCCCCAGGTCCTTTTTCCCTTCACTGCTCTCCAGCAGGTCAGTCCCCAACCTGTACTGGTGCATGGGATTGTTCTTAGTAGTTGCAAGACTCTACACTTGCCCTTGTTGGACTTCATTCAATTTCTACCTGCCCATCTCTCCAGCCTGTTTGAGTCTCACTGAATGGCAGCACAATCTTCTGGTGTGTCCCCTTAAGAAAGGGAATATGGTGGTCGGATATTTGTAAACAAAAAGATGGATCTAAACTAATTTCATTGGTAGATTGGGAGGAAGTACCTTCTGAACTGGGAGTGCAGCAAAGTATCCTGGGCATTCCTGCACTTTTCTAGTCAGTCTGTCTTCCCCCTCCTTCGGTAGCAGCAGCTTGCTGTTTCTGGCTTGACCTTGAAACTGATAAACTGCAAGGCCTGTATTAACTGCTTTCCAATTAACACATAGCTGCTTCTAACTTTTTTTCTCTTTTCTCTCTTTCTAACCCTCTCTGGGGAAAGGGGGAGAGAAGGGGGAGCAGAGGTGGGGAACCCCCTCAGCAGAGGGGGAAACTCTCATTTCTGTGCTGCTTTGTTGTATATTTCTGTATATACTGTAAATATTGTAAATTTCTGTATATTCCCCTGCATATCCTATATTGCTTTGTAAATATACAGCAACCACTGCTTTGGTAATTCAGCTGTGAGTTTTTTTTCCTTCACTTTCCGGGGGTAGGAGAAGGCGCTGGCCTTTCCCTTCCAACCCTATGACAGTCAACCACTCCACCCAGTTTTGCATCATCAGCAAACCTGCTGACAGTGCACTCTGTGCCCTCATCCAGGTCGTTGACCCAGTACTGACCCCTGAGGAACACCACTAGATATAGGCCGCCAACTAGACTCCATCCCATTGACCACAACTCTCTCACTTCTTTCCTTCAACCATTTCACATCCACCTCACTGCCTGATGACCCAGACCACATTTCCTCAGTTTAGCTGCAAGAATGCTGTGGGAGACATACCCCAAAAGATGCCTTTTTGGTGATTACCAGCCCTGCTAAGAAAATTCTACTAAAACAAAGAGGAAGCGGGAAAGCAGAGGGCAAAAGGAGTTGTGAAGAGACTACCATTCCAGTAGTTTTCCTTTAACCTAATAGCAAGATGTAGTTTTGCCACATTTTGCTCTTCTTTCATATCATCTAGGTTGCCCCCTCACTAAAGGAAGCGCCTCACACTGAGGAAAAATACTGAAATAAAGCAAAGGTAGTATGTTTCCTTTATGACAGTTCTCTGTTTCTGGTAGCTCCCTTGCTCCCTAGCATGCTCACGGCCTGAGTCTGGGTAGCTAGCCCTAATGTAGCCATCCTTAAAAGTACCACTTCGTTTTACTTACAGTTTTTCCCCCCTGTTGTTTCCATAAAACGTTTCTAGTAGTTAAAGTGACAAAAATAGCGTAATACACCAAAGAATGTGATGCTCAAAGACACAGCCCAGGAGGCCAAATAAAGTCTGTGCAGAAAAGGGTTAGGGACAGAAAAGTGAAGTGGAAGAAAGAAGGCTCTTTCTGATGACAAAAGCTGCAAATAAAAAATATTCTCTGAAGGGACAGAAGGGATTTGTGACAGTCCAAGTGTAAGAATATGAGAGGGCAGAAAAGAGACAGTGCACAGTTGACTGAGGGTGTCTGTATGAGTTACTAAACTTGAGAAGGTAAATCCTGGCCCTCTCCCCTTCTGTAGTACCTGGATTTGGAGGAGGCAACATGTCTATTTCATACTGGGGATGATGATGTCATAAAGAATATTCAGTATTCCTACTACTGGATTCTGCATAAAATGAAGTCTTAAAAAGCCAAACAGTAAGAGACTATAGGGACAAAAAAAAACCAACAGACAAAACCCACCTCAACAACAACAAAAAGAAAACAAAAGCCCAAAACAAAAAAGGCCACAGGAAAACAGAGAAGGACATCTCTCAGACTTGGAGACCAGTTTCCTACTAATAAGCCTCAGAAAAGAGTTTATTCCAGGTTGATCTATTGTCACATTTAGACAGATATCAGAATTTGAACAATTTGGTTCAGTCGTCCCTGACAATTCCTGCTGGAGAGGCACAAAAGGAGCTGGCACACTGCTGGTACTGCGGTCCCGTCTCCAGGCAGAAGCATTCATTTCCTGCACTATCTGCAAACTCACTCTGCATTTCAGTTTAAAAATCTGCTGCTGCCACAACCATGCTAAGCAGATGTAAATGACAACTTCTCACAGCAAATTGGATGTCCATACTTTGTGCAGTTGCTCCAAAATAGCCTCAATTGGTTACTATCTGAGGATAATATGCAAATTGCTTTCTACTGCCATACAGATCATGTTTAAGTGACAGTAATTGTATGATATAGGTAAACAGTTTCACCGTTGATGGGGACAGGCAGCTCAAGTAACAGTTTCTTTACAGAGAAGTGCCAGAAACAATGTTTAATTCACAGTTCAAGAATCTGACTTTCAGTCTTTGCCTATCTGAGTAGTGAAAGTTACTGTCCAGTAAGAGATGTATCTTATCATGGCATATATTGTACGATAGAAGAACTGAGACAGGACCTCTAATATCAACACAGATAAGAGGAAAGTAGATAGCTGGATTGTTCCAAGGTTAAGAGTTTCAAGGGTTGATGAATTTTTAACTCTTTGGCTTTTGCCAATTAACTATGGTCCTACTAACTTTAACTAAAAGATAGTATCAGTGGTATAGACAGTGAGATTGAGTGCACCCTCAGCAATTTGCAGATGACATCATGATGAATAGTACAGCTGGCATGCTTGAGGGGTGAGATAGCATCCAGAGAAACGTGGACAAGCGTGAGAAGTCGGCCCAAGTGAAATTCATGAGGTTCAATAAGCCCAAGATGCCCAATCTCTGTAAACATTCAAAGTCAGATTGGATAGAGCTCTGGGCAATCTGAGCTAGTTGAGGATATCCCTGCATGTGGGTTAGACTAGATGACCTTTAAACCTTCATTTCAACCTCAACTATTCTGCAATACTACGATCTTATATTAAACTGGCTCCATGATTTTTTCATCTGATTGAATAACAGTCTCCTCCTGCAAATCCTGCTTCATGGAATGGAATGGAATGGAATGGAATGGAATGGAATGGAACGGAACAGAACAGGTTGGAAGAGAACTTCGAGATCATCACGTCCAACCTATCACCCAACACCATCTAAGCAACTAAACCATGGCAGCAAGCACCCCATCAAGTCTCCTCCTAAACACCTCCAGTGATGGTGACTCCACCACCTCCCTGGGCAGAACATTCCCATGGCCAACCACTCTATGAATAATTTCTTCCTAACATCCAGCCTAAACCTCCCCTGGTGCAGCTTGAGACTGTGCCCTTTTGTTCTGGTGCTGGTTGCCTGGGAAAAAAAGATAATCACCAGGACTACAACAGTATTACCTCTGCCAGAATTAGCATAAAAGAAAAAAAAAAAAAAAAGAACATGCCAACCTGTATGGATTTGTTTTTAAATGTGGTTTACTAAAAGGTGGTTGCAGTATAGACTTTTTCCCCCCTTCATGCTTAGGGTAATTTGGAAAGACACAGGAGCAGTAGGTACTCTCAAATTAAAATCTTATTAACATGTGGACTGCAAAACAAGCAAAAAAAATGTCTTTTATCTCTAACCTAACTTAATTGGCTATTGCAGATTGTTTTTAATTGAGAAAAAAATATTATAAGTGTTATAAGAAGGTTATTAGAAAAGAAAATTTAAAAAATGGAAGTTTCTAATTCAGAATGAATAGTAAAATCAAAACCTAATCCAAAATCACTGCTATCAGGGCTTATCCAAACATAGCAGGGAGGTCATTCTGCCCCTGTACTCAGTAATGATTTGGCCACCTTGAGTTCTGTGTCCAGTTCTGGGCCCCTCAGTTTAGGAAAGATGTTGAGTTGCTGGAAGGTGTCCAGAGAAGGGCAATGAGGCTGGGGAGAGGCCTCAAGCACAAGCCCTATGAGGAGAGGCTGAGAGAACTGAGTTTGCTTAGCCTGGAGAAGAGGAGGCTCAGGGGAGACCTTATTGCTGTCTACAACTACATGAGGGGAGGTTGTAGCCAGGTGGGGGTTGGTCTCTTCTCCCAGGCAGCCAGTACCAGAACAAGAGGACACAGTCTCAAGCTGCACCAGGGGAGGTTTAGGCTGGATGTTAGGAAGAAGTTCTTCACCGAGAGAGTGATTGGCCATAAGAATGTGCTGCCCAGGGAGGTGGTGGAGTCACCATCACTGGAGGGGTTTAGGAAGAGACTGGATGGGGTGCTTGGTGCCATGGTTTAGTTGATTAGATGGTGTTGGATCACACACACAGTATCACACAGTATCACTTAGGTTGGAAAGGACCTCGAGGATCATCGAGTCCAACCTATCAACACAGACCCCCATGACTAGACCATGGCACCAAGTGCCACGTCCAGTCTCCTCTTGAACACCTCCAGGGACGATGATTCAACCACCTCCCTGGGCAACCCGTTCCAATGACGAATGACTCGCTCGGTGAAGAACTTCCTCCTCACCTCCAGTTGGATGGTAAGTTGGACTTGATGATCTCAAAGGTCTTTTTCAACCCGGTTAATTCTTTTCTAATTCTATTCTGTTCTAATAATATGTACTAAGCAGTAGCATCCCACTCGGCTAAGTCCAAAAGCAAATGCCTTCTTTTTATCTCATTCATCTTTGCATCTCCCATTTCTCCAGCTGATTGTCAATTTTAAAGTTCAAACCCCCCCAGCTGTACACGCATCAAGTCTGCAAAAGGAAACAGCCTTCTACAGAACTGGCCATAATGTTCAAGTTCTAGTCAGTCACATAAAACATGTTTCTTTCAGATGTCCTCTCTCACCAATTAGAAGGCATTATTTGCTGGCTTTCCTCACCTGGGCAGGACATCCAACTCTTGGCGATGCAATAGGAGCTTCACAAGGCTATTTATCACCTTTTTATTATGAACAACAGCAGCAGAAGAATGGTGGTTAAGGAGGAGACAATGTTATGAGACCCTTAGTAAAGAGGAGGGATAGATAGAGAACAGAATAGAAAGAAGAGCAAAATTTCTCTAATTTCAGTTTAAGATGAGCTTGAGTTGTCACTGTGACACAGAGAGGTAACACTAGCAAAAGAAGGGTCCCTGAGACTTCCCAAAGGGCTACTTTGGAAACCTTTATAAAAAAACACTTAGTAGTAAGTAGCAGCCACAGCACAACAAAATACATGTCTTGGGAGTACAGGGCATTTAACATTACTCAAGAGCAGTCTCTCTGCACAGCTGAGGATAGCAGTCATGAAATGCTCCTCTCCTAAAATTCTTCTTTCCTTTGCATCTTTGCTGCTCAAAGTCTGGCCCATGGAGTTACTACTAAGCACCTATATTAAGTCTAGCAAGAAACAGTTCCTGTGGTACTGCTCACCATGTTGTTCCAGAGGCTCAAAGCCATGGAAATATAGACTTCTTCCAGAGTTTCCCCTTGTGTCTTTGATGTGGTATTGAAACCATCCCTGCCCTGAAAGAGAAAGCATTTCAAGCATGAGAAAACATGTAAGAGAAAAGAAAGATACTGAGCCACAAAAGGTCTCAGTCTATAAAATAATATTAACATCCACAATAATATCAATCTCTGGTACTCTAATTAAACCACTTGTTACTGATCTGAGTTACTGTTGGTGTGTCATGACAGAACATATGCTGTTCTTGTGATTGCTGTAGCTACCACTGTAAAGCAGCAGTGAAGAAACCACACAGGTCAAGACTAGACCAACAACAAAGCATGATCATGATAGTACCACACATGAGATTAGGGAGACACTCAGATGTGACCCCATGAATGTTTTGAATAAACAACACTTCCTCTAGCTAACACTTGCATGCCTTTAAAAAGTGGAAGCATGCAGAATTTGTCAAAGCATATCATGCTTATTTTAAAATGAAATTAACTGCTGGAAGCATTTGAAGGATTACACACGGTGACCTGCAGGTGTAACACAAAACAGGAGAGTCCATCTGTGACATAAGATGGCACTCAAGGCACTAACAGAGCAATTTACTAAAGGAAAAAAAAAAAGTAATGCCATGAAAATTAAAAGTTTTCCATTTGCATAGGGACTAGCCATCAACACAACAAGCCTAACATAAGAAAACCCAGCAGCAAAGAAAAGATTTTGAAACATAGATCTCACCCTTCCTGGGAGACAAATTTCTCCCAGTTCACAGTGTTCTGATACTGAATGTGGGGGGATCAAGGGAATTACAACAAATTAAAGGAGCTATTAGGATGTCCAGAAAGCATAAAATAATTATCCAGGAAGTAATATTTTCCCTCTTCATTGCCAGGTCTCAGACAATCTTGACCTTTGAACTTCCATGTAAAGAAAATTTATGGCAAAATCATGTCTGGCATCACATAAAATCCCATCTATATTCTTTCCCCATTGGTTGCATTAGATAGAAAAGCTAGACAAAATTAATTTCCAGATTACATTAATGTCATTGCAGGGAGGTAACTCTGCTTTCTAATGCAGTTGACAAAACTTTTGTCTTTTTCCCCGTCACCCATTTTTGAATACTTCTTGTTACCAGCTTTTTGCCTTTGTTGGCAAACACACAAGAGTATAATCAGGGATGAGTATGTAGATGACTACAAAGATACAGAAAAATTTCCAGACACTTGTGACCGAATCTACAGAGATGCCATGACTTGATTTCTCTAGAAACACTGTGTTCTCAAACCACAGAATCTCCAATGTTGTTTGAAGCAAGCTCCATTCTCAGGACCTCTGTGTTTGAAGCTGAGGTGTGTTCTGCATGTGCCTGACCACCTTTGTCTTCTAGCACTACAAACAGTCTAGACAGGAAAAAGTCCTCTGAACGTTGCATGCAATCTCAACAGACAGAACCCATAAAGAATGGCGCAACTCAAGTTTACTTACCAGCCTGAGCAGCAGATTACTTTCTTGGAGAGAAGGCTGAACAACGACAGTGAAGTCATTCTTTTGATCAAACCTCTCCAGTAGCTTTTCCCAAGCATCCTGAATAGACAACCACTTAATGAGATAAGTATTGTCAGGTAGAGTGTAATGTATCTATAGTTTGTTAGGGGTTAATGTGAACTAAGATTGTCTCCATTCCTAATAAACCACGATAATAAAATTCTGTAATCTGGAGCAGAGATAGTAATTTAATTAAACCTTTTCCACAATAATTGGAAATCTATTGTAGCTATGAGAAAGCTACACTGATTTCCCATAAGCTGCTTTGAAAGAGCAGCAAGCTTAGGAAAGCAGTTAAATGCCATGTTTATTGCTTCTCTGTCATGTTAAAAGAAATTCCAGCACAACTATCTTTGTATTAACAGAAAGTTTCCTCCTTCTAAATCATGTGACAGGTTACTCAACAAGATAATTGGATAATTTCTTTGATGAGCTATGACTAATTCTGGATTGACAGAAGCTGTACAGCCATTAGAAACTTCAGGAGATGCTAAGATCACTCAGGTATAGAAAGAGCATATCCCTGATGCTCCTGATATCATAATTGCTCAACTTCCTCACTGCTCTTCTTCCCTTAACTCCATAATTCAGTCCAGTCAGGAAAATGCATGGATGTGTGTAGTAATATGAGAGCCAAGCAACACAGAAGGTGTCATACCTGATAGGACCACCTCAATATGATATCACTGAATATGGAGTGTTCACCAAAACAGCTGCACTGATTACTGCAGACAAGAATGAAAAACATGAAAGATGTTATGAACTTTTGTAAACAAGGCAGAAAGTATTAACTTTAATAGGCCACTGATAAGTATATATTGAAGACTAAATTGTTGCATATGTTGAGAAAGCAATATGGAACATCATAATCTTTTATATAGGCAGTGGTATCTAATCCCACATGGAGACCTTTGGATTGCTTCTCAATTTGAAGGCCTATTCGGATTAAAAAAACATACAGGACTTGGACTGGCACAGGATATCAGAAGCTAGCAGCACGTTCAGGCTTAATATAGAGGCTACACTAGTTTTCAAGCATTTGCCTCTCCACAGTCACACAGCAAAGTTGAACACACTCAAAATACTTCCACAGGAACTTTTGCTTTAGTGTTTGGCAACATGACCTGCATCTAGAAATGTGGATGGAAGCTCAATGCTGCAAAATCTTATAAATTATAAAGGATGACCAGGCCCTGTATGGCCTTTCACCCAAATTTCTGACCTACAAGGTGTGATGGGTTATACCCATCCTGAAAGCAGGCATGGGGGAGGGCTTGTGAGAGCCTTGCTCTCCCTGGAGGGGGTTTTTCCCCTGGGGAACTGAGTTAGTCTGTTCCACTCCCCCTCCCTGTCCAGAAAGCCTATAAAAAGGAAGACACTGCAGCCATTACCTATTTTGGCTCCTGCCTTGCCTGGAATAGGGGACTGCTGCTGGCTTCCTGCTTCTCTGCCACGTGGTCAGGCCTGGTCCTCCTCCCTGCTACATCCACGCCTCTTTAAAGGACTTCAAAGGACTGGTTTTGCATATATATTTTTCCCCATCCATCCTTTTTCCTTACCCCTGTGAACCCTTCCTGTTATTGGGGATTTTATATACATACATATATATATATATATATATATATATATATGTATGTATGTATGTATGTATGTTTTTAAAAGAAAATTTTACCTCTCTACTTTCAAACCAACTCCAAATTATTTCTCAGTAGAATTGCTCCTTCCCTTTCTTTTTCTCTCAATTGGGAAAGAGGAGGGGGGAGTGGGGGAGGGATTCTCAGCCTTGCCCCCCCATCTGAGCTCTAAGATCCCAGCTAAGGCTCAAACTACCACACAAGGTGAGACGTGCACACTACATATATCTGCAGCTAGCTGGAGTACTCAGACCTCCCAAGGATGGAGAAAGGAACAGTATAAGACACATTTAAGATTAGTCTAGTTTTAGCAAAGATACACTCAGCAGAAAATGCTTGGATGGACAGGAATCTGAGAATCACTTCTTGTGGGGGTTGCAGATGTAAGCAGTAAGTACTTTTCAGAATCAGACTCTCTCTTTTACACAGAACTCCAGCTAAACCTACAAAATGGAAGTTTTCTACCATCCTCTACATGCCAGACTTCAATGCCTAAAGTTAGGTACTGACATGGAACTGGGAGCACCTGCCAGTATTCTCCTCTTAGACAGAGAATTTCTTCTTTTGTTATGAGCTTGTGTTTTCCTTCGAAAGCACAATTCAAAACAAGAACTTGCTAGCCAAACTCCAAGACCCTTATGTAGAAGACAGTCTGGGCGTGAGGTTAAGATGAACCTCGAGGTATATCAAACAGTGAAGTACAAGACTTGCAAACTGCTGGAACTATTTAGCCTGACAAACACAGTGGCAGAAGCATGGTGACAATGAGAAAGCATACCGCACTAAGTTAAGAAGGAGATATAAATATTCCTTCAAGGAAAAAAAGAAGAGATATATTTAATTTTAAATTTTTAAGGCCCTCAGTATATGGCAAAGCCCATATTCCTAAATTCATCTTTTCCACCTCTTACCTACCTGTCTCACATTTTCCTCCCTAGTACCTGCACAGGAGAAATAAGCTAGAATGCTCCATGCAGTCACTTTTCACAAGGAAAACTTCTCCTCTGCTTATACTTTGCTGTTAAACAGATAGTTAGAGAGCAGCCAGCTCCCTTCCTTCACTGATGGAACATCATCTAGGTTGTATACATGCAAAGCTTGTGAAACACTTCAGGATGATTATATTAGTACATATTTACCGGTTCACAGCCAGCTGAACATGAGCCAGCAGTGTGTCCAGGTGGACTAGAAGGCCAATGGCATCCTGGCCTGCATCAGAAATAGTGTGGACAGCAGCAGCAGGGAAGTCATTCTGCCCCTGTACTCAGCACTGGCTAGGACACACCTTGAGTCCTGTGTCCAGCTCTGGGCCCCTCAATATAAAAAGGACATTGAGACTCCTGAACGTGTCCAGAGAAGGGCAAAGAGGCTGGGGAGAGGTCTAGAGCACAAGCCCTACAAGGAGAGGCTGAGGGAGCTGGGGTTGCCTAGCCTGGAGAAGAGGAGGCTCAGGGGAAGCCTTATTGCTGTCTACAGCTACCTGAAGGGAGGTTGTAGCCAGGTGGGGGTTGGTCTCTTCTCCCAGGCAACCAGCACCAGAATAAGAGAACAGAGTCTCAAGCTGCACCAGGGGAAGTTTAGGCTGGAGGTGAGGAGAAAATTCTTCACAGAAAGAGTGACTGGCCATTGGAATGTGTTGCCCAGGGAGGTGGTGGAGTCACCGTCCCTGGATGTGTTCAGGAGGGGATTGGACATGGCACTTGGTGCCCTGGTTTAGTAGTCATGAGGTGTTGGGTGACAGGTTGGACTTGATGATCTCTGAGGTCTTTTCCAACCTTATTGATTCTGTGATACGGTGTCTTACACCTCAGGTACAGGGAAGAAAAAAATACTGTGGAGTAAAACAGAGTGTAATCTCATCAGCTGTAAACTACTCTATCATAACTGTCCACGTGCACACTCCTACCCTGTACCAAGTTGGGGCATCTATTCACAGGATCACAGGATGTTATGAAAGTGCCTAGGCTTACAGTTATTATAATGAACTGACAAGTTTGATATTCTCCATCCTCCCATACCCCTAAGCCTGAGGATTAGCTTTCACATGGCCTAACAATGTGCTGTAAGTCCATTTATTCCTTTGGTGAACACCAATACCTAGAAATTCAAACTTTTAAAGAGCCTTCAGAGACTTGACTCAATAGTTGCAGGGCAGAACTAGCACTGACAAAAGGGCAGAGGATAGGCAGACTGCAATGTTATAGTCATGATCACAGTACTGGGTCTAGCCAGGATAGGGTTAACTTTCTTCATAGCAGATCATGTGATGCTGTGTTTTGGATTTGTGGCTAAAACTGCTAATAACACACTAACGCTCTGGCTGATACTAAATAGTGCTTATACAGCATCAAGGCTTTCTCTGCGAGCTGCGAGGATGACAGCAAGCAGTGAGGCAACTGCACCAGCACCGGCTAACTCTGCTCTGCTGTGCTGTGGTCTTTACAGAGGAAAGAGGGCTCCCAGGGAGAGGAGGGAGAGGGAGAGGGAGAGGGAGAGGGAGAGGGAGAGGGAGAGGGAGAGGGAGAGGGAGAGGGAGAGGGAGAGGGAGAGGGAGAGGGAGAGGGAGAGGGAGAGGGAGAGGGAGAGGGAGAGGGAGAGGGAGAGGGAGAGGGAGAGGGAGAGGGAGAGGGAGAGGGAGACCCAACTCGACTCGGCATCTCTCGTGAGGGTGCCTGAGAGGGCAGCATGGCTGGGGGGGTTCCCGGAGAAGCCACGGGAGATTTAAACCTGGCGACACCAGCAGAGGCTCTCAGCCTGCGAGCTGTGAGGCAACAGCCACCTTGCTCCTTGGAACCCAGCGAGTGGGGTGCAAGAAGGAGGGGCTGCGGTCAGACAGGTGAGAGCAAGTGGCCATTGGTACAGGCAGGCTAACAGGCACAGGGAGAGCAAATAGAGACTGAGTGTACCCCAGGGGCTCCTTTTGAATTAGCTCAGTAGTTAGCACGAGCAGGGCATGTGGGCAGGACACAAGGTGCTTCAGTTTTACTGAAGGCATGATGGTGGCTACTTGGAGGAGGAAGACTCTGCTCTTTGCACCCACATCTGCTGGAGGGACAACACAGCTAGGTACCAGCATTCCAGGATGTTCCTGGAATGCATAGATGACAACTTCCTCCTCCAAATGGTACGGGAACCAACAAGAAAAGATGCTACGATGGACCTTGTTCTCACCAATAGAGAAGGGCTGGTGACCAATGTGAGGCTCAGGGATAACCTTGGGTGCAGCAACCATGAAGCAATAGAATTTAAGAACCTCAGGGCAACTAGGAGGACGTATCCCAAGTGTACAATCCTGGACTTTAGGCATGCAGACTTTGATCACTTCAGGGTTCTGCTGGCCAAAGTATCGTGGGACAAAACCCTAGAGGAAAGAGGGCCCCAGGACAGCTGGTCATTGTTCAAGGATCACATTCTTTGTGCCCAGGAGCAAAGTAGAAAGCAGGAAAGAATGCTAGAAGACCTACCTGGATGAGCAAGGAGTGCCTGGACATGCTGTCACACAAAAAGAAACTACAAGAAGTGGAAGAAAGGACAGCTAGAGGGGGGGCATATAAGGAGCAGCAAGAGATCTGGTTAGAAAAGCTAAAGCTCAGGTGGAATTAAATCTAGCCAGGGAGCTCAAGGGGAACAATAAAAAATTCTATAGGTATATTAATGGTAAAAAGAAGCCTGAGGAAGATGTGGCCCCCCTCAGAAAGGAAACAGGCAAGCTGGTGACAAGTGACATGGAGAAGGCTGAGGTCCTCAATGACTTCTTTACCTCAGTCTTCACTGGCAAAGGCTCCAGCCACACTCCCAGAATAATGGAAGATAATGGCAGGGACTGGAAGAAGGAACTGCCCATTGCAAATGAAGATCAGGTTTGTGACCATCTGAAAAACTTTAAATTGTTCAAGTCCATGGGACCCAATGAGTTACACCCAGGGGTGCTGAGGGAACAGGTGGATGAGGTAACTAAACTGCTCTCTGCTATATTCCAAAAGTCCTGTCAGTCCAGGGAGGTCCCCACTGACTGGAAAAGGGGAAACATAACTCCCATTGTCAAAAAGAGAAAGAAGAATGACCCAAGGAACTACAGGCCAGTCAGTCTCACCTCTGTGTCTGGTGAGACCATTGAGCAGATCCTCCTGGAGGAACTGCTGAGGCAGAAGAATAACAAAGAGTTGATTGGGTACAATCAGCACAGCTCCATCAAGGGCAAATCCTCCCTGACAAACCTGGTGGCCTTCTATGACAAGGTCACAACATCAAGAGATGAAGGCCAAGCAACTGACATAATTTACCTGGACCTGAGCAAAGTCTTTGACACTGTCCTGCACCACATCCTGGTCTCCAAGGTGGTGCAGTATGGTTTGAGGGATGGAACATTCAGTGGATAAAGAACTGGCTTGATGGCCACACCCAAAGAGTGGCTGTCAATGGCTCCATGTCCCAGTGGAGGCCAGGGACAAGCGGAGTCCCTCAGGGATCAGTCCTGGCACCAGTCTTGTTCAACATCTTTGTGGGTGCCATGGACAGTGGCATTGAGTGCACCCTCAGCAAGTTTGCTGATGACACCAAGCTGTGTGGTGCAGCAGACATGCTGGAGGGAAGGGATCCATCCAGAGGGTCCTTGACAGGCTGGAGAGGTGGACCCATGACAACCTCATGAGGTTCAACAAGACCAGGTGCTGGGTCCTGCATCTGGGTTGAGGCAATCCCAAGCACCAATATAGGCTGGGCAGGGACTGGCTTGAGAGCAGCCCTGAAGAAAAGGACTTGGGGATGCTGGTGGATCAGAAGCTCAACATGAGCCAGCAGCGTGCACTTGCAGCCCAGAAAGCAAATCATATCCTGGGCTGCATCACAAAAAGCATAGCCAGCAGTTCAAGGGAGGAGATTCTCCCTCTCTACTTCACTCTGGTGAGACCCCATCTGGAGTACTGTGTTGAGTTCTGGAGCCTCTATTACAGGAAGGATCTGGATGTGCTGGAACATGTCCAGAGAAGGGCCACAAGGATGATCAGAGGACTGGAGCACCTCTCCTATGAGGACAGACTGAGGGAGTTGGGGCTGTTCAGTCTGGAGAAGAGAAGGCTCCAAGGAGACCTTACTGTGGCCTTCCAGTATCTGAAGGGGGCTTACAAGAAAGCTGGGGAGGGACTTTTTAGGGTGTCAGACATGATAGGACTAGGGGGAATGGAACAAAAATTAGAAATGGGTGGATTAGATGTTAGGATTAAGTTTTTCACCATGAGGGTGGTGAGACACTGGCACAGGTTGCCCAGGGAGGTGGTAGAAACCCCTTCCCTGGCAGTTTTCAAGGCCAGGCTGGATGTGGCTCTGGGCAACCTGATCTAGTGTGAGGTGTCCCTGCCCATGGCAGGGGCATTGTAACTAGATGATCCTTGAGGTCCTTTCCACCCCTAACAGTTCTATGGTTCTGGTTTCTGTAGTGTAGTGGTTATCACGTTCGCCTCACACGCGAAAAGTCCCCGGTTCGAAACCGGGCAGAAACACCTCTGATTTTCTTGGCTACTTTTGGGTTGATTTCCAGCATTTTCCTTCCTTTTCCCCCCAGGCTGGGGTCTGGGGGTGATAAGCCAGAGCCAGAGGTGAAACCAGCAGCCCGGCTGAAGTGCATGTACACTAATGCACGAAGCATGGGCAACAAACAAGAGGAGCTGGAAGCCTTGCTGCAGCAGGAAAGTTATGATGTAGTTGCCATCACAGAGACGTGGTGGGACGACTCACATGACTAGAGTGCTGCAATTGATGGCTACAGGCTCTTCAGGAGAGACAGGCAAGGAAGAAGGGGTGGAGGGGTGGCCCTGTATGTCAGGGAGGCACTAGATGCCATTGAGACGGAGATTAGGGATGATCGGGTTGAGTGCCTGTGGGTAAGAATTAGAGGGAAGGCCAACAGGGCTGACATCCTGGTTGGAGCCTGTTATAGACCACCCAACCAGGAGAAGGATGTTGATGAGTCATTCTATAGGCAGCTTAAGGCTGTCTCAAGATCGCCTGACCTTGTTCTCATGGGTGACTTCAACTTGCCTGATATCTGCTGGGATCTTAACATAGCAGAGAAGTGGCAATCTAGGAGGTTCTTAGAATGCATGGAGGACAGCTTCTTATCCCAGGTGCTGCGAGAGCCTACCAGGGGCAAGGCTATGCTTGACCTCCTCTTCACCAATAGGGAAGGGTTGGTGGGTGATGTGGTGGTCGGAGGGTGCTTAGGGGCCAGTGACCACGAGATAATTGAATTCTCATTATTTGGTCAAGCTAGGAAGGGCAGCAAGAAGACCTCCACTCTGGATTTCCGGAGGGCGGACTTCAGGCTACTCAAGGAACTAATTCAGAGGGTTCCTTGGGATAAAGCCCTTAAAAACAAAGGGGTCCAGGAGAGCTGGTCCTACTTCAAGGAAGAACTGTTGAAGGCTCAGGGACAGGCTGTGCCAATGTGCCGGAAGATGAGCCGCCGGGGCAGACGGCCAGCCTGGATGGTTAAAGAACTTCTAATGGAACTAAGGGAAAAAAAGAGGGTGTATCACCTTTGGAAGAAAGGTGAGGCAACCCGTGAAAAATTGAAGGATGTTGCTAGGTCTTGCAGGAAGAAAATTAGGGAGGCAAAAGCGCATTTGGAGCTTAGTCTGGCCTCTGCTGTGAAGGACAACAAAAAGTCCTTCTATAAATACATTAATAGTAAGAGGAAGGGCAGAGACAACCTCCACTCCTTGGTGGACACGGAGGGGAACGTTGTGATAAGGGATGAGGAAAAGGCAGAGATACTTAACACCTTCTTTGCCTCAATTTTTACCAGCAGGACAGAATGTCTTCCAGACAGCTGGCCTGCAGAGCTGGCAGAAGGAGCCAGGGAGCAGCATAGTTTTCCGCTGTTCCAAAATGGGGTAGTTGGTGATCTGCTCAGCCGCCTGGATCCCCACAAGTCCATGGGACCAGATGGGATCCATCCTAGGGTGCTGAGGGAGCTGTCAGAGGAGCTGGCCAAGCCACTCTCCATCATTTTTCAGCAGTCCTGGCTCACTGGCGAGGTTCCAGAGGACTGGAAGCTGGCCAACGTGGTGCCCATCCATAAGAAGGGCCGGTTGGATGAGCCAGGGAATTACAGGCCTGTCAGCCTGACCTCAGTGCCAGGCAAGATCATGGAACAGGTCATCCTGAGTGCAATAACACAACACTTACAGGATGGCCAAGGGATCAGGCTCAGCCAACATGGATTTAGGAAGGGCAGGTCCTGCCTGACCAACCTGATCTCCTTCTATGATCAGGTGACCCGCCTGGTGGATGTGGGGAGGCCTGTGGATGTAGTTTACCTGGACCTCAGCAAGGCCTTTGACACAGTCCCCCATAGCAAACTCCTGGCCAAGCTGTCAGCCCATGGCTTGGACAGCAGCACTCTGAGCTGGGTTAGGAACTGGCTGGATGGCCGAACCCAGAGAGTGGTGGTGAATGGTGTCACATCCAGCTGGCAGCCAGTCAGTAGCGGAGTCCCCCAGGGATCAGTGCTGGGCCCCATCCTCTTTAACATCTTTATTGATGATCTGGATGAGGGCATTGAGTCTATCATCAGTAAATTTGCTGATGACACCAAGCTGGGGGCAGGTGTTGATCTGCTAGAGGGTAGAGAGGCTCTGCAGAGAGACCTCGACAGGCTGGACAGATGGGCAGAGTCCAACGGCATGAGATTTAACGCATCCAAGTGCCGGGTTCTGCACATTGGCCACAACAACCCCATGCAGTGCTACAGGCTGGGGTCAGAGTGGCTGGAGAGCAGCCAGGCAGAGAGGGACCTGGGGGTGCTGGTTGATGGTAGGATGAACATGAGCCTGCAGTGTGCCCAGGCAGCCAAGAGGGCCAATGGCATCCTGGCCTGCATTAAGAACAGTGTGGCCAGCAGGAGCAGGGAGGTCATTCTGCCCCTGTACACTGCACTGGTTAGGCCACACCTCGAGTACTGTGTCCAGTTCTGGGCCCCTCAGTTTAGGAAGGATGTTGACTTGCTGGAGCGAGTCCAGAGAAGGGCAACGAAGTTAGTGAGGGGCTTGGAACACAAGCCCTATGAGGAGAGACTGAGGGAGCTGGGGCTGCTTAGCCTGGAGAGGAGGAGACTCAGGGGTGACCTTATTGCTCTCTACAACTACCTGAAGGGAGGTTGTAAACAGGCAGAGGTTGGTCTCTTCTCCCAGGCAGCCAGCACCAGAACAAGAGGACACAGTCTCAGGCTGCGCCAGGGGAAGTTCAGGCTGGAGGTCAGGAGGAAGTTTTACACGGAGAGAGTGATTGCCCATTGGAATGGGCTGCCTGGGGAGGTGGTGGAGTCGCCGTCACTGGAGGTGTTCAGGAGGAGACTTGACAGGGTGCTTGGTTACATGGGTTAGTTGATTGGGTGGTGTTGGGTGATAGGTTGGACGCGATGATCTTGAAGGTCTCTTCCAACCTGGTTTATTCTATTCTATTCTATTCTTATTCTCTCCTCCTAACCTAGGATTTGAATACTTGCTCTCCAGCTTGGTAGGATTAAAAGTGCCTATAGCTGTGTAGTAAAAATATGCCTTGCAGAATTTATCAGAAACAAAGTGGAAACCTGAAATCTTTGACATACTGTTGTATTAAAGGCAGGAAAAGTGTTCAAAAGACTATCTCAGTTGCAAAGTCAGTACTTGTACACAGCTATGTGTCTGAACACTACTGTGAGACAGTGTTAAGAATTTAAAGGTATCTTAATTACCTGACATTATTGTGATCTTGGCATGCAAGAGAGGAAGTTGTGAGCTCAGTGAAATCCACCAGATTTACAAAGGCCTTGGGAACCTGAAGTAATAAAGTAAAAACAAAAAAATCATGTTTTATGTACAAGTAAAGATAAGCAAGTAACCATAATGCTAAATTGTGTCCACAGCTTGCCATGTGTTACTCTGAGCTGGGTTTCTGTCTGTATAAAACCAATGAGCTACATCTTTGCCAAGTCTGTCCTAAATCCTGATCTTATGCCTGCCCTCTGTAATTACATTGATTGTCATTCATGAAGTACTTTTGACCATGATTTCTTGGCTGAGACTCAGCAATTCATTTTACATAACCAAAGAGGCCACCAGCCAGCTAAACCAAATTTAAATGTACTAGGAACTATAATTTTTGGGGCAAATTACCAATGCAAAGCTGGGGATGAAATGTCCTGCACTCATGCATGCATCCTGCCTGGCCTGTCCCCCAAGTAGAAAGCAGCTTCCAGTGACATAATGATATTTCATTCTTACAAGTGAACATAAACAAATTCTGGAAATAATAGCAGAGAGAATCTGAAGAGAATATGTGGGTGGAACATCACCCATGCACAACATTTGTTGAAGTTAGTCTGAGAAAAACAAGTGGTTGTGGCCTGATGCAATCTGACAGTAGCAGGTTCAGAATATTCCTTAGGCCTTCAATCCAGCAAACCAAAATTCTTGGAATTTTGAAATACTATTTTGAAATGCTTTGGATTAACATTTAATAGTCTGCCTTAGCACTGATACATCTGCATCTAGTCTACTACTCATTAGTAGACTAAGACACAGTGCAGAGCATTTCCCAGAAACCATAAGCTCATTATTCTTAGCTCGCCCAGACAGAAAACCTTTAGAAATGCTGAGATCCTAAAATGAAACATAAAGGGAAAAGAGCCATTAGACATAATTTTAATTAGTGGTTTCCCTGGTCTGTATAAATCATCATCAGGTAGTCAGCAGCCTGCACACTGCCTAGGTAGCTCCAGAAGCCCTGTAATTAGATACCAGTTCTTTTCACAACAGCTCTGTTAAACATGAATGACTTTCAGACCTGTGCAGATGTACTCCACTTTTGACAGAAAACCTTCCAAAAAATGAAAGACTGAGTGGAATGTAATCTTGTGTTGCAAAATGAAGCAGTTACCTGTCTGTCCTTTCTGCTCGCATGCATAAAACCTATACTGACAGGTGGACCCAGTGGACTGAAGCATGAAACTGGTGTTCTAAGTCACTCAACAGTTGTAGAAGCCATAGTCCAGTCAAGAAGACTGGACAAAAAAAAACATCAGCAAAAGGATTCAGATATTCACAATTGATTAATGAGTCTTACCTCATTATACAAAAACTCCAAGACAGGTTTGAATTTTTCCAGGTTGTCCAATATGCAGTTCTTCTGTAAATGAGAAAATGTAAATGAGTAGAAAACTCAAAATTCACTGACAATGGCAAAGCCTTTGTTTTGAGCTGCGTACTGAAGGATTACCCATGACCATGATATTCTGAATTTAGCCTCACATGGAACTAGTCTTGCAATTTAACTGTAAGTAGATAAATTAAAATAGAAGAAAAGACAGGGATACAGATGAAGGTGGAAAAGAATTGTCTACTAAGGCATCTCAGGCTTGTGATCACAGATTTAGCACAGATGATTTCAAATACAAAATCCATCATGTGGCAGGAGCTTACATCAATGGATAGAATCATTCCAGCATCCTGGAACTAGCTTCTCCTTTGGTTCACTGTGGCAGAGAGTAGTTTGGGATAGTGTCTTAACTACCTGCCTTGATTGATAAACCGCCCAATGAAAAGCTTACCAGTAGTGTGGAGGCACAGGAAGAACATGGGTTTTCAGCACTAAAAAACACTGTGATAAGTTTCCAGTCATTCTGGAAGTCCATCATCTGGGAGGGAGAGGGGGTGGAAATAAATAAAATGAAGGAATAGGATAAGAAAAGACCTATTTTCTGCTTTCCTTTCTCAAAAAATATTTGCTATGACTTTGAATCAACAAGACCAAACAGCAGTCCGTGGCCCCCATCCTGGCCATTATGATCACTACCATTTGATAAACCATCCCACTTTTCCCTAGAGAAGACAGCAAATGGATGGATAGGCAGAAAATGGTGCAATTAAAGATGAAGGCACATCTATAAAAAACTCAGGATAGAGCTAGAAATTGCTGCTGCCTTTGGAGAGTGTTGAAGAAGATGGACATGAACAGCTTAGCATGGAGCTTTATGGTACCTCTTTTCATCACTGTTGGAGCTCCCTGACAGGATTAATAATAATAATAATAAAAACCTTCAATATCATCGTGTCCAACCCATCAACCAATCCAACCCACCTAATCAACTAAACCATGGCACCAAGCACCCCATCAAGTCTCCTCCTGAACACCTCCAGTGATGGTGACTCCACCACCTCCCCCGGCAGCCCATTTCAACGAGCAATCACTCTCTGTTCCTCAGCTACTAAGATTGGGTCAGACTAGTGGGATGAAGACTGAAGGAAATGTCTGAGCTACAGCCCTGCTCATCTGTGCTGTGTTTGTTAGGCAGTTTTCACCAATACTGGAGAGCATTGATTAAAACCACTCAGTTCCACAAAAAATTTATGCGAAATCCATGTACAAACAGTTGGATGGGCTCCCCGTAGTGCAAAGAGGCAAGAGGAGAATCGTCTTGGCAATTACATTTGCCCATTATGTAAAGGCCATTTTACAAAATAATATGCCTCAGAACTAGGAATAAAAGAAAAATGGATATGTAAAGCTCCAGAAAGGGATTTACAAAGCACTCAGTCATGAGCGATAATTTAAGCTCTCACCGGCACCAACCACTGACATCAGCCAAAGTAAATCTAGGTCTCTACTGTCCTTTTTGAAAATATGACCTAAAGGACTGAGAGGAAAAAGATGAGACAAATACTGAGAATTTGTTGGTTTCTCAGAAGCCCTGGCACAGTTACAAAGCATGTCTAGCAGAGGTCTCATCTCCTTAACCAACAGGAAACATACTGGCTTCCCTACCAAAATCTTTGGTTATTCATACAAATGTAAGCCCAGTATGAGACTTTTAAGAACAAAACACTAGACTTGAAAGGTACAGAATTAATTCTTATTTACAACAGAAAGGCCAAAGTCCATTAACCTCAAGAAACAGCTTTTTCTGTTTTGAAGAGGGGGGTTGAGTGCTGTTTAAAGTATTTAATAATATTTCCCCCTTTTTCTGGTTCAACACCTGTGATTTAAACAAACCTGATTCTCCTTCATGAGCTTCACTATTTCTTCTGCTTGATGCAGGAGGTCTCTGAAAAGCAGAAAGAAAAATAGAACCTGTGAAAGCTTCAGTAAAGCTTTGGCTGATTTTTACCATTAAATAAAACAACATTTGAGACTTCAGGTAGGATTAATACTTTCTCCTCTAAATGTGATAAGATTAGACACTTGTCTGTGCTATGCAGAGAGCCTGGGGCAATTAGCTCTTATTCAGGCATCTCACTTTCAGACAGGTGCACTTAGGAAAACTGCAGACAGCCTCTAATTCTACTTTGCCAAAAAATGTCTTTTGCAGCTAAAAAAAGGGAAACCTGATGTTAAGGTGATCCAGATCCCCAAGGACACAGTGGGCTTTTATCTCCTGTTTCCAAGAGGTGACAATTGAGCCACAGCACAGCGTATGTCCCTGGAGTGTCTGTGCAGCCTTTGCCAGTACTGAATGTATTTTGTGTCCAGCAAAGTGCTCCAGCATCAGAGGCATCCATCCTATACCTTGCCAGATGTAAATCAACTGCCCAGCCAAAACCCCTCAGACTTACATGGCTTGACTCTCCGATGTCACTCCCTTAGTGCCAGGCAGAGGAGGCTGGTGTAGGACCAATGGATTAAAACTGGTGATAAGAGCTGAATGACATACAAAGGTTAAGTGATTTCAGCATACAAGGGACTGCTACTCTGCCTTTTCACTACAAACATAACAGAACTAAACCATCCAGAAACTACTAAGTCTGAGCATCTCTTGGCAGGCACCAGAGTTACACCTGAATCCCTCTGCAGCTTCTGGCTGGCTTTGCTCCCCATCTTCAGAAGTGGAAGTTGAACATCTGAGTTTGCCTCCAGACTCGTGTCAGAAACCTCCATTTCCATCTCTTGTGTCAGCCACTAGAGGTGTAGGTGGATTTAGAAATGAAGCTACTAGGAAAGGCTTCCCAGAGACAGCACCCTGAAGCACAGAGAAGTTGTCAGGTTTTAAACCCTTTTTCACAGGGAAATGAAGGGGACGTTTAGACACTAAGAAGTTTTGGAGGGGAAGATCTCAGAGCTATCCACTACTCAACTCAGCATTTCAATGTACCTGAAGGTTTTACATGCCACACCCTTCAAGCAAGTCAAGACTGCCTTCAGAGCCAGCTGGAACCGGCAGATAGAATTCATATATGTGGTGTATCTATGGCAGCCTCAGTGTAAATCCTGACCACATGGCAGCAGAAAGAATACTGGACAGGCAAACCCAAGTTTTCATTGGGCTAGTGTGGGCAGCAAGCACACTCCAACAAGGACTGTGGTGTAGGTAGAAGTAGCAGCTTCAAAATCCCTGTTGGGCTGAAGGGCTGTTGGCAGCAGCCCTTTTTCATCACTATTTGTCTCCTCAGACTCTTTAAAGCTGGTATGGATAACCCACCCTGGCTGAATTCATGTTTCCCAAGTACACCATTCCTCCAGCTTCTCTTTTACCCCTGCAATTAGTTTGTGCTGCACCTGCTCTGCAACCCAGCAAAGCCCTGGAGCTCCTGCCAGCATGCCATTCAATAGGTCACCTGAATCCCAGTGTGCCAGCAAGACGCACCTGCTAAAGTTTCCACGCTCACGTCAAGAAGGCTCTTTCCTGTGCTGTAGAAAGAGAAGAGAAAACAGGAAGTTGCTGTTATTCCACTGCTTGAAGAAAAACTGTATTGCAGCACAGCCTCAATTTCTTATCAGCCATGCTACATCTGAGAGTGCTTATTAATGGTGATGGGATTAAAAGTAAGCGGTGTCTTTACAAAGGAAGAATTGTCTGAAGGGGGATTGGAAGAGGAAGAGGGGAACCAGGCTGTGATGAGTTACACCCATCCTGAAAGCAGCCGGGGGGGGAGGGCTTTTGAGAGCTTTGCCCTCCCTGGAGGGGGTTTTCCCCCTGGGAAACTGAGTTAGTCTGTTCCACTTCCCCTCCCTGTCCAGCAAGCCTATAAAAAGGAAGACACCACAACCATTAGCGCTGCTGGCTTCCTGCTCCTCTGCCATGTGGTCAGACCTGGTCCTCCTCCCTGCTACATCCACACCTCTACAAAGGACTGGTTTTGTATACATATTTTTCCCCATCCATCCTTGTTCCTTACCCTTGTGAACCTTTCCTGTTATTGATTTTTAGATACATATATATTGTTTAAAGAAAGTTTGTACCTCTCTGCTTCCCAACTGACTCCACATTATTTCTCAGTGGATTTGCTCCTTCCCTTCCTTTTTCTCTCGATCGGGAAAGAGGAGGGGGGAGCAGGGGAGGGATTCTCAGCCTTGCTCCCCCTCCCCCCCATCTGCGCTCTTAGGTCCCCGTTAAGGCTCAAACCACCACATAGGCAGGCCCCCTTATCCATATGCATAAACAACAAAGGAGCATCTGCAGGATATCCTTATCTGAAACTCAAGGTAAATCAGTGGGATTCTGTTACGAGGATGACAAGACACTGAACACAGCCTAAACTTTTGAACTTTCAGACAAGGGCACAGGCCTAATAGACTGCTAAATATTAACTTCTCCACCCAAAGTCGTGAAGAACCTAGTTTAAATGAACCTACAATGTATGTAGCAGGGGGGTTGCATGTGAAGGGGGGACATGTAATAGGTGGTCTGGGAAAGACTGTAAATCCTGAGTGCCCTAGCCAATAGGGGAAGGGAGAGAGAAATTCACAGCTGGGAAGTTAGGATAAAAGAGGAGTTGCAACTCCTGGCAAATTGAGAGACTCCACCAGGAATTGTCCTGTGGACCCTCCCTTTATTTGAATAAAGCCTTACTAAACTCCTATGTCTGTGTTGTGAACAGGAATTTCTAGGTAGAGAAAATTTTTCCTTACAACAGCAACTGCTGAAATTAAGAATGGATCCTTTCATTCCCTAAAACTGGCTTGTCATCAGTTGCTGCTGGGTAAGAACACAGTCGTATGTTTCATTTTTTTTCTGGCTCTGTACCCTCTGCATGTTGCAGTAATTGTGCTTGTGTACAAGTAAGGCAGGGGCCACAAAGGTTTCCACAAATATTATTAAAAAAATATTAGTCAACTAAAGTTTGTCTATGCAGGGCCAGATCCTCATCTGGAATGCTATGACTCAAAAGAGCTGCAGAGTCTTGTATTTACTAAATTTAGCTATTTGTTTACTCACTGATTTATATCTGCCATGGAGGCATGAAGGAAGAAAATCGGGTAAGGCTTGTCCATGAAGCAATAGGGACCATTCAAGCAGAGGACAGCAGATCTTTCTTTGCTTTGATAAATCTCTGTTTTCAGGTCTCTAACTAGGCAGTATGTAATACCTAGGATTCATCAGGTAGCAATCACAGAATTGTCAGGGTTAGAAGGTGCTTCAAGGATCATCTCATTACAATTACCCTGTCATGGGCAGGGACACCTCACACTAGATCAGGTTGCTCAGAGCCACATCCAGCCTGGCCTTGAAAACTGCCAGGGAAGGGGTTTCTACCACCTCCCTGGGCAACCTGTGCCAGTGTCTCACCACCCTCATGGTGAAAAACTTAATCCTAACATCTAATCTACCCATTTCTAATTTTGTTTCATTCTCCCTGAACAACCCCAACTCTCTCAACCTCTCTTTATAGGAGAAGTGCTCCAGCCCTCTGATCATCCTTGTGGCCCTTCCTGGGACATGCTCCAGCACATCCATATCTTTCTTGTAATAGAGGCTCCAGAATTGGACACAGTACTCCAGGTGGGATCTCATCAGAGTGGTGTAGAGGGAGTGAACCACCTCTCTCAGCCTGCTGGCCACAATTCTTTTGATACAGCCCAGGATCTGATTTGCTTTCTGGGCTGCAAGTGTGCACTGGTGGGTCATGTTGAGCTTCTCATGCACCAGCATCCCCAAGTCCTTTTCTTCAGGGCTGCTCTCAAGCCAGTCACTTCTCAGACTATATTGGTGCTTGGGATTGCCCCAACCCAGATGCAGGACCCTACACTTGGTCTTGTTGAACCTCATGAGGTTGTCATGGGTCCACCTCTCCAGCCTGTCAAGGACCCTCTGGATGGCCTCCCTTCCCTCCAGTGTGTCTGCTGCACCACACAGCTTGGTGTCATCAGCAAACTTGCTGAGGGTGCACTCAATGCCACTGTCCATGTCACCCACAAAGATGTTGAACAAGACTGGTCCCAGTGCTGATCCCTGAGGGACTCCGCTTGTCCCTGGCCTCCACTGGGACATGGAGCCATTGACAGCCACTCTGTGGGCGTGGCTGTCTTTAGCCACTAAGTGGTCCATCCCTCAAACCCATATTTTACCAGCTTGGAGATTCTTAATCAAGGCTGTTATAACCCTAAGGTAGTTCTATATCTTGCATAAATACAGATAATTTATGTTTACTAAGGATTGGGGGAAAGCCAGTGTCTCAAAATCCTTTACATTTTTCTCCTCCTAAGTATCATGACACATCAATGCTAACAGTTCACTGTTACCTTTGGAGTAAATGCTCATGATGTACACCAAATCCTTGTGCCTGTGAATAAACAATGAATAGTAGCATTAAGGGAAGGGTAAACTAGTGCTGCATATGCTGCATATGCTGCATATACTGTATTCCAATCCTGTTATAGAAAGATTTGCTTTCTACAAACTCTCTTACATTTTAGTGTAGTTATTTACAGATTTAAATTGTTTTTCCAGAGCTTCCTTATTACAGCATATTGTCATAGTCTGGTAATCCTTTCTCACTTACTGCTTTCATTACCCACAGCTAAAAATAAAATTTGGCTAGTTGAACTCAAATTGAGTCAAGTGAAATGCTGTTCTAAACCAAAATTCTCTGAGCTCACTCCATTTCAACAAGGAACGTGATCTGAAGTTGTTTAGATAATTTTCATGGATGGCACTCAGCCAGTATGGTGCCTGTTAAAAAAACCAACAACTTAGCATAAACAGAGAAATTTTGCTGATTACAGAGTGTCTGAGGAAGAGACAGTGACAGGGATGTTTGCTCTAGGAAAGCAGACATTCCTTAGGAGATCAATTATATACTTTTCTGTGGCACCATTCACGAGAAACAAAGACAGCGCACAACAAAGGCTTGCTCGAAAGGGGCACGCATCTGACACGGGTGAAGCACCTCTGCATTTAGGACAATTGTATTCCTCCAAAGAGGAGGGCAGTCACAAGGACCCCCAGAAATGCTGATTTCCTATGGAAAGATTTCAGCCCAAAGAAAAGTATGATGTCTTGAAGAATACCACCTCAAATTTGAAAGTTGTTTTCTGATAAGGGAGAATCTCTCCCATTTCCTTGCAGTTGTAGCCCCTCAATGGTTATCAATTTTTGCCCAGCTTGCATTTCATAGAATCATAGAATCCATAAGGTTGGAAAAGACCTCAGAGATCATCAAGTCCAACCTGTCACCCAACACCTCATGACTATAAACCATGGCACCAAGGGCCACATCCAATCTTTTTTTGAACACCTCCAGGGATGGTCACTCCACCACCTCCCTGGGCAGCACATTCCAATAGCCAACAACTCTCTCTGTGAAGAACTTTCTCCTCACCTCAAGCCTAAACTTCCCCCAGTGCAGCTTGAGACTGTGTCCTCTTGTTCTGGTGCTGGTTGCTTGGGAGAAGAGACCAACCCCCACCTGTCCACAACCTCCATTCAGGTAGGTGCAGAGAGCAATAAGGTCTCCCCTGAGCCTCCTCTTCCCCAGGCTAAACAACCCCAACTCCCTCAGCCTCTCCTCATAGGGTTTATTCTCAAGGCCTTTCCCCAGCCTGGTCGCCCTTCTCGGGACATGTTCAAGAGTTTCAATGTCCCTTGAATGTGTCTACATTTCCTCCAAGCTTGAGAATTGTGGTTAAATGCTTTTAACTGAGCCTCAAGTCCGTTTCAAATATTCATCCAAAATTGATTGTGTTAGAACAGGCAGGAGAAATTTACCCAATAATTTGTATGTCAAAATCATATCTTTGTGATTCTTCTAGATCATAGAATCATAGACCCATAGAATCAATGAGGTTGGAAAAGACCTCAAAGATCATCAAGTCCAACCTGTCACCCAACACCTCATGACTACTACACCGTGGTTTCAAGTGCCACATCCAATCCCTTTTTGAACACCTCCAGGAAAACAATCTCTAAAGAACACACTTCAACAGCATTAAAAGTTCTGCTGATTTCTCAACAATTTGTTCAGTTGTGGTCACCAAAAGGTAATCTTTTTTCCAGTTTGAATTTTCACAGCTCCTTCTTCCAGTTATTCGATCTGTTATGCTCATTGTTAAGAAAATCCAAGCTCTCTAATCAAATATCATGATTTCCTGCAAGAACAGTGTGATCACATTTCCTTCAGCACAAAGTCAGATGACTATTTTTAGATGCAGAGCATGCTGGAACACTGAACAGCAGGTATTTCCAGTCATTTTTAACCAGAAGCCTTTGATGCGTGTGGAAAGAATTGAGTCCTGCATGCCCTAACTGTGACCCCTAACTACATCATCAATTCACCTCACAAGGGAGGAAATAGGTCATACTCAGCACACTCCCTGCTTGTACTTACTCTTTGCAAACTTCCTATTGCAGTGACTATTTTAATGTCAGCTGGCCGCAGAGCATGAACTGCAGAAAAGTAAAAGATTTCAGGTTAAAAAATAACCAAAAGAGCAGTATCCTTGAAAGAAAATTACATTCACTAGCATGCTAAAACATCACAAAATTGATTAAAACATAAGGAGTCTGTACTGGATATTTTAACTGGCAGTTAAAAATCAGTCAAACATGGAAAAACTTTGTTCAGGTGTTCAGTAAATACTTGGGGTATTTAGGTGCACTAAAATGCTCAACCATCAAGCAAGATCACAAAACATTGCTGTAAATTATTTCAGTAACAGCAGCATCCTCAACTAACAGCTGAAGAAGCTAAGGTAGAAAAATAATTATGGATAGAACAAAAATCTAAGCAGTTTGTAAATCCTACCTCCACTTCAGACACAGCCCACATATATGCAACCCCTCAAACAGCTGGTTTATCCCCCAGCCCATTCTCAAATAATTCTGTGACGGAAAGCCTCTACAAGACTAATATCAAACACAAACCTGAAGATGAAGGGCTCTCAGATAACATCACCTGATCACATGGAAACTGGAAGCTTCTTAGAGCCTTTGACAGAAACAAACACGGTTGACTGGTTAGGTCTAACAAGGAAATTTGTGGAAGGAGGGGTCCTATGAGTTCCATTTTCACAAGTATCAAGCTCTTACTGATGAAGCAGCTAAAGAATACAGCTCTGCTAGAAATACAAGGGAATACAGATCTGTATAGCTGCATTTTAAAACCCACTCTTCCAAAACTTAACACTTTTTTCTCAGTTTTCTTACTAATTACCACAGAATGATGGCTAAGCAAACAACGAAATGTGCCGAACACAACCTGATCCATCCATTGCTGCCAGCAGTGATCACAAGGACATCTACTGCACACATCTTTATGTGCCAAGGGGCACCCAACAGACACAACAAAAAACCACATTTCCAAGATGCAGCAGGAAAGACAGAATGAACCAAATCTATGCACCAAAATTCCCAGGCGAGCATAGAAACTGCTAAAGAGGGGGGGGAAAGAAAGAGTAGCATTTGGGGCAAGAAAATGCATGAAGCAAGTCACTTGGAATAACAGACAGCTCACTATCAGTAGAAACACTCTTTAATGCCCATTAAATTTTGACGATACATACTGCCTAACATCTAGTACTTTAAATAGAGAGGAGAGAAAACCCCCCCAGGGTGACTTGCCTGGGTTTTCTCTCATCACTCTGCTACACATTGGCCACAACAACCCCATGCAGTGCTACAGGCTGGGGTCAGAATGTCTGGAGAGCAGCCAGGCAGAGAGGGACCTGAGGGGACTGGTTTACAGTAGGCAGAATGTGAGCCAGCAGTGTGTCTAGGTGACCAAGAAGGCAAATGGCATCCTAGCCTACATCACAAATAGTGTGGCCAGCATGAGCAGGGAAGTCATTCTGCCCTGGAAGTCATTCAGCACTGGTTAGGCCACACCTTGAGTCCTGTGTCCAGTTCTGGGCTCCTCAGTTTAGGAAAGATGTTGAGTTGCTGGAAGGTGTCCAGAGAAGGGCAACAAAGGTGAGGGGAGGTTTAGAGCACAGCCCTGTGAGGAGAGGCTGAGGGAGCCTGGGGAAGAGGAGGCTCAGGGGAGACCTTATTGCTGTCTACTACCACCTGGAAGGGAGGTTGTAGCCAGGTGGGGGTTGGTTTCTTCTCCCAGGCAACCAGCACCAGAACAAGAGGACACAGTCTCAAGCTGCACCAGGGGAGGTTTAGGATGGCTGTTAGGAAGAAGTTCTTCACAGAAAGAGAGACTCGCCATTGGAATGTGCTACCCAGGGAGGTGGTGGAGTCACCATGACTGGAGGTGTTTAGGAAGAGACTGGATTGGGTGCTTGGTGCCATGGTTTAGTTGATTAGATGGTGTTGGGTGGTAGGTTGGACTCAATGATCTCAAAGGTCTTTTCCAACCTTATTAATTCTATTCTATGCTAGTCTATTCTATTCTAATCATGATTTGCACAGGCAAGGATGTAATCTGTGTTGTGACAACAGCCACAACAGTCCCTATGCATCTCCTAGTCTCCTGTTGGGGGACCTTAACAGTGTGCATGCTTTCAACTATTACAGCAAAAGGAAAAGTTTAACTTTGTGTTTCAGTAAGAGCAACACAGCATCTAGGAACAAGTCTATGCACAGGATATGCAACTTAATAACAAATGTTGCTTGGAGAAATCTTTATTTCCTGATTACATACTGTAATCTTGCAGCTGCAATATCACATTGCTGAATTATTTGTTTTGCATTTATTCTTTGCACAATAGAACCATTTAGAGCACCAAGCTGTATTCTTTTCTAATTTTGCCTTGCCTCAGAGGAAACAACATCCAGAGGCAAGATCATAGAGTCATAGAATCAATAAGGTTGGAAAAGACCTTTGAGATCATCAAGTCCAACCTATCACCCAACACCTCATGACTAACTAAAGCATGGCTTCAAGTGTCACATCCAATCCCCTCTTCAACACCTCCAGAGATGGTGACTCCACCACCTCCCTGGGCAGCACATTCCAATGGCTAACAACTCTCTCTGGGAAGAACTTTCTCCTCACTTCCAGCCTAAACTTCCCCATGTGCAGCTTGAGACTGTGTCCTCTTGTTCTGGTGCTGGTTGCCTGGGAGAAGAGACCAACCTCCACCTGGCTACAACCTCCCTTCAGGTAGTTGTAGAGAGCAATGAGGTCTGCCCTGAGCCTCCTCTTCTCCAGGCTAAGCAACCCCAGCTCCCTCAGCTTCTCCTCATAGGACTTGTGGTTAAGACCGCTCCCCAGCCTCGTTGCCCTTCTCTGGACACGTTCAAGAGTCTCGATATCCTTCTTAATTTGAGGATCCCAGAACTGGACACAGGACTCAAGGTGTGGCCTAACCAGTGCTGAGTACAGGGGCACAATAGATACTGGGCGGGGGGGAAGAGAATCAGATAAAATTATACTTTACCTTTAGTTTTCCCTGTTCTTCCAGATGATCTGCATCACCTTAAAACATTAAAAGAATGAATTGTGTTATTTTATTACCTAGGTGGGCTGAAGACTTCAAGAGACTCAGTATACCTCAAACCACGAAATATTGAGAAACATCAGAATATCTGCTAAACCTTTCTCTTCTGCCCTTCTTTCCAGAAGTCAGGCTCATGTCAACAACCATCTATATTTTCTTAGCTTTAGCTACACTAGAATAAGTTTGAAATTATTATAAGCAAGTGAGATCTGTTGAAATTAGTGGAACATAATGAAATATACACACAGGTGATGAACTGCTTGTGGATGTCCTCAACCAACCTCATCCTCCACAAATCTTTTCTACCTGCTTTCCTCTTCAGCTCCTTTAATGTGTCACTGTGGATTTATTCTGTCTAACTTTAAAGTAATTTGGACATCTACGTGGTGGAACTCCTTAGAAAGGAGGAATTCACATTAATCTACATCTTCCACAGTCAGAAAGCAACATTGCACTGTTGTGATTTTGCCATAGTGATATAGAAACAGCTGCCATGTCTTCTTTTAGTAGAGAGTGTTGACAGATAAAACAGCCCATGGAGCCAGAAGTCAGGACTGTAGCTATTTCGGTAAGCATTCTCTTTCCTTGAGTATACATTTGGATTCCCTGAGCAAGCAATTACTAAATGCAATTCCCCAAGACCTTTCTTCCATGAATTTGCATTTTTTCCCCACACTTTTGGCTTCCAACCAAGTCCTGTGACAAAGGTGCTTTATAGTTTAATTACATGATAAAAAGAAAATTACTTTCTCTTTTGTTAATAACTTGACTTATTTCCTGGTTGTTCTTGTAAAGAGGAACAGTTTCCCCTCCCACAAAATTTTACCATTGTGCATTTCTGTATATCTTTGTCACATACCTATCCATCCTTCTTCTGGGCAGAAGAGCCAGACTATTTGATCTCACATAGTAGTTGTTTCATAACACTTAACACTCCTTTCATAGAATCATAGAATCAATAAAGTTGGAAAAGACCTTTGAGATCATCAAGTCCAACCTGCCACCCCACACCTCATGGCTACTAAACCATGGCACCAAGTGCCACATCCAATCCCCTCTTCCACACCTCCAGGGACAGTGACTCCACCATCTCCCTGGGCAACACATTCCAATGGCTAACAACTCTTTCTGTGAAGAACTTTCTCCTCACCTCCAGCCTAAACTTCCCCTGGCGCAGCTTGAGACTCTGTTCTCTTATTCTGGTGCTGGTTGCCTGGGAGAAGAGACCAACTCTCTCCTGTCTACAACGTTCCTTCAGGGAGTTGTAGACAGCAATAAGGTCTGCCCTGAGCCTCCTCTTCTCCAGGCTAAGCAACCCCAGCTCTCTCAGCCTCTCCTCACAAGGCTTGTGCTCGAGGCTTCTCCCCAGCCTCGTTGCCCTTCTCTGGACACATTCAACAGTCTCAATGTCCTTCTTAAATTGAGGGGCCCAGATCTGAACTTTTATTGTACTCTTAGGTTTTTCCACATCATTTTTTGAGATGAACATTCTAGCCAGCTGTTCAGATGCAGGTGAACTATGGACCTATACACAGCAGCAGCAATGTGTTTCCTATGTTGTTCTCTCCCTGACCCCTGAAATTGTTTGTCTCTGACTGTTGCTAACGCTGAGCTGATGTCTTCAGACAGCTAAGCTCTGTGTCTAATTTAGCATTCACTATAGCCTACACATAGCTGGAGTAAGTTTACCCCATATGTATTACTTCTGGGGTTTCATTCTGAGCATCCTGAATAATTTTATAAACTAGCATGCTCCTTTATTCAGATAACTTCTTAATATGTGTAGAGCCACATCTCAATGGCAAATCATAGAATGCTAGGGGCTGGAAGGACCTCAAAAGATCATCTAGTGTAACTGCCCCGCCAGAGACAGAATCACCTACACCAGATCACTCAGGAGTGCACTTAGGTGGGTTTTGAATATCTCCAGAGAGGGAGACTCCACAACCCCCCTGGGCAGCCTGTGCCAGTCTTCTGTCACCCCCACAGTGAAAATTTTTTTCCTCATGTTTACATGGAGCTTCCTGTGCCTCAACTTCCACACATTGCCCCTTGCTCTGTCATTGGGCATCACCAAGAAGAACCTGACTCCATCCTCTTGGCACTAACCCTTTACATATTTATAAATATTAATGAGCCCCTGTGACCGTTTGAGGCTGTCCCCTTTAGAAAAGGAATATGGTAGTCGGATGTTTGTAAACGAAAAGACGGATCTAAACTAATTTCATTGGTAGAGTGGGAGGAAGCACCTTCTGAACTGGGAGTGCAGCAGAGTATCATGGGCATTCCTGCACTTTTCTGGTCAGTCTGTCTTCCCTCCTTCGGTGGCTTTGCAGCTCACAGCATTCTGGGCTTTCGGCCAAGGCTTGACCTTGAAACTGATAAACTGCAAGGCCTGTATTAACTGCTTTCCAATTAACACATAACTGCTTCTAACATTTTTTTCTCTTTTCCCTCTTTCTAACCCTCTCTGGGGAAAGGGGGAGAGAAGGGGGAGCAGAGGTGGGGAACCCCCTCAGCAGAGGGGGTGAACTCTCATTTCTGTGCTGCTTCGTTGTATATTTTTGTATATATTGTAAATATTGTAAATTCTGTAAATTCCCTAAACTGCTTTGTAAATATATAGCAACCCTCCTTTGCTAATTCGGCTGGGAGTTTTGGGCTTTTTTTTCCCTTTCCAACTTTCTTTCCCTTTACTTTACAGGGGGGGGAGAGGAGGCTTTTTGGCCTTACCCTTCCAACCCTATGACAGACCCAGCTCTCTCAGTCTCTCTTCATAAGGGAGATGTTCCACTCACTTAATCATTTTTGTGGCTTTGCACTGGACTCTTTCAAGCAATTCCCTGAGGTCCTTCTTGAGATGAGGGGCCCAGAACAGGACACAATATTCCAAATGCAGCCCCAACAGGGCAGAGCAGAGTGGGAGGAGAACCTGCAGATCAATGTGAGCTTCTATGGGGTTTGATTTCCCCTCTTCTCACACTCCAGAATTTTGCAGTCTGATTCTTCATACCCCAGTTTTTAACCAGGGGCCCACAAAAGGTGCTCTCAATCTTATACTGTGACAGTTCACTTCTTTATGAGCTCTCGCTCAAAAGATTTGTAGAAATACAAATACACCCAAGCTGAATAATCATTCCATGGGCACATGCCCCTTTTTCATGGATTTTCTTCATCAGTTCCATGAGGAAACTCCTCTGTTATGTATTATTTACCCAAAGTCAGTGCAGCCTGTTCTTCATGTTGCTACCACAAATTTGCATGGTGCAGAAGACCACCTTACTGCTGTTGTATAACTACCACTCCAGTTCCCCAGATCCTCCTAAAATGCAGCCTGTTATAATACAGGCTTCACATTTGACATATTCAATTTTCAACACCAATAATGATTTAAAAATATATATAGTTTGCACCAATGTGTTCTTATTTCTTAGTTGGATCACTCCCCTGGGAGAATATCATCTAACCCTGGCAGTTCTTTTACTACTTGTTATCAATTTGTTCAAGGATTTGACTGTTTCCCCACTTGACCTCTGTGTTGAAAGGCTCTGAGTGCAAGGCCATTTTTAAGCTCTTGTGCAGAGTATATCAGGAGGGGAAAAAAAATTAATTTAGTTTGTCTTCAGCTTTTATACATCAGCCAGCCTATAGACTCCCTGTTCCAGACATATTTCAAAAGGGATTAATTAGTTTTTATTCCTTCAGCTATGATTCATTGTTTCCTCTCAGATTTATTTTTCACTTGGCTGTTTAAATTTTAACCTCTTTAGTTTTCTTAGTTTGCTTTGGATTTGTGTTTTTTCCTATGATTTTTGTGACTTCTGCTGCCCTCACTGTTGTAGTCATTCCCTTACTCCACCATTTAATGATTCTAGTTCGCATTTTTAATTTTCTTAACATCACTACCAAAAAAAAACCAACAAAAAAAGAGAAGTATTTTAAGCATTTTTTGTATCAGTTTTCCCAGAATTTGAAAGAAAGATTCTACTCCTTCCTCCCTTGCTGTTACAGTTAATCTGTTTTAGCTAACAATTCTTACAGGGTGCTAACAATTGATTATTTTGTTTTTCCTCAATAAGATAGGATCTCAGGTAGTGATAGGACTAGGGGGAATGGAAAGAAGCTGGAGGTGGGGAGATTCAGGCTGGATGTGAGGAGGAAGTTCTTCACCATGAGAGTGGTGAAGCCCTGGAATGGGTTGTCCAGGGAGGTGGTTGAGGCCCCACCCCCGGAGGTGTTTAAGCCCAGGCTGGATGAGGCTCTGGCCAGCCTGATCTAGTGTGGGGTGTCCCTGCCCATGGCAGGGGGGTTGGAACTATATGATCCTTGTGGTCCCTTCCAACCCTGACTGATTCTATGATTCTATATTCACAGGAATTGCAGTCACCATGCACATTTCCCCCTAAATTAAAAAGCTGAGATATGAGAATTTTTTCCTGTTTATTCAGGAACCAAAACCTCCTAACAGTTAGTTACTACAGCACCCTGTAAACCTCTGAAAAGACTTACTCTCACTGCCTACTGGTAAAGTAAAGCACTATTACTGTTCATCCTTACTTTCTTACAGGCAGAGAGCTAAAACACAGGGCCAGCAGAGCCAAACTATACAAAGCATTTTCAGTCCTACAGCACCTACAAAACTGGCACCTGGCACCAAATGTGGACTTCACAAATACAGCATAAGGAATAAAGGCCTACCCTGAAATTTGCAGAAATCCAGACAGCAATTACCTGAGTGCCAGGATGCTGCCTAAACCATTCCCACAGTCTTTTGTCATCGAAAAGGTTATCTTAGATATTAATTTGGAGAAAAACTCAAGTTCCTTCCTTGAACTTCTGCACCATTTGAGAGCAGATCTCAGTATTAGTCTAATTATCTGAGGATGTTTTTTTCTCATCAGGAAGCCTTGATGCCCAACTGAGATGCAGTCCACTCCCAGAAGCTTGCAAACCAATGCATCCAATCATCAAACATGCCCAAAACTACATGCAAAGTCACAGTTTTACTCAGTTTTCTTCATTGCTTCTAAGCCTCCTGTTATACACCCCCCTTGCAACAATTAGAAGCACAGGTTCCTAAATCCCCTGTAACTCAAATTATCAAAGAGGGTTTCAAAACTTACCTTCTGAGGAGAGCAACCAAAGAAACAACAGGCCTAACAGGGGCTTCATTGTGAGTGCCTCTATGAACTGATGGTCCTGTAGCACTGTCTATTAGACTTCAAGGCTGTGCAGAAATAAATTATCTTCTTTCCCTCCTTTATATTTTTATAAGTTAATAGCTCAGCAGTCATAAATTTTATTGGCCTCTTTACCTTTGGAAAGCAAAACAACAATGGTATTTTACTCGAAAGACATGTGCACCTCTGGTTTGCAAATCGCCCCATCCAAGGGTCAGAGGAGTTCAGAAGTGGTACAACTTCTCTCACTTGTTACGGGGCAGCTGGACACATTGCAGGGGGACTCTCAAAAAATGCAAGGACCGAGATCATGAGAGTCAGTTTCCAGCAGGGTCAAAGCTCTACCAGGTAATACCTTACACATTAATTTGCCCTTAGCCTGCCTCTACCAGGGAAGGAAGAAGCCTCTGTTCCTGAGGCAACAAGGGCAACTAAGCCTTATATAACAGCCCACATCCACCTAAAGAGGAAGGTTGTGTTCTTCCCCTTGCCACCTTCCCTGCCTCCACTCCTTGCCTGCTTTCAATGAGCTTCATGCTGTGCCTATCTTCCACTAACTCCAGAACCACCATCACCTTCCCCAAGATAATTTAATTCACTAAAACACAAAAAATATGTGTTTGGTTGGCTACCAGGGGAGTGTGAAGAACATCACACAGCTCAGAAGAGTATGGGAGAGTTGTGATCCCAGTAAGAAGGCCCTCCAGTCAGATAAGCAGCAAACCATGATGTAGTACAATGCACTACCTAGTGCTGTGACACCCTGTCCTAAAGTGAGACAATGAAAGGGTTGTGTTACCTCTCGTATGTCATCCAAGATCATAAAGTTCCTTGGTAGTGAGAGAAGAAGCAGAGACGTGCTGAGGGAAACCCTTGAGCACCACCAGTCTTGGCAGCAGGCATAGCTTCAGCCCATGAAAGGTAGGAAGTTCTCCTCATGTTGAATTTTCCTCCACCATGATGTACCTCACTGATGTTTGCTAAGACAGAGTGCTGGTAGACAAGCACCCTTATTCACCCCAGGTCTCCAAATCACTCACTAAAAAGTAGTTACAGTAGTCTGGTCACTTCTGCAGATTCAAACAGCACACAGAAATGTCAGGTAGACCATGATGTGACACTTGAAGCATAGTGGAGTCTTGCTGGCAGTTACAGCGTGAGGATCAAGCCTCTGGAGAGCAACCTGCTGTTCTAGCACAAAACACGAGAGTGCCCTTCGGTCTCTTCCAATCCCATTGACACCTAGATACAGCTCCTACATGAATAATGGGAAACTGCTTAAGTAAATAGCTTCAGATGTTTAAATAAGCCACTGACACACTGATCTCAGGCAGCCTAACCTTCATCCTTCAAAGAAGTGTTTATTTTGGCTTTCTGCTGTTTCCTGAGTGAAATTTTACATTCTTTAAAGGAACATGTTTGAGATAGATCTTAGGCTCACTTTGCTTCTCAAAAGACAGGACTTTAATATTAATTCTGAATGTAAACAGCTATTGTTCATAGTAACAGGCAAGAAAGAATCCACATTGACAAGGAAAAGCATTCTTTTACCTCCTGAGCCTCAAAACTCATCCCATTACAAACATACTACAGATCTCACCAGTACAAGGGGGGTGCTTACTTCAGACACAGAAGCATGGGCAAGTCTGAGAGGGACACACTCATTCAGGTCTCACAACCTGAAACACAATTAGACATGCAAACTCTTTTTGACCAGTAGGGTAATGAAAAATTAGAAGCCTACTCTATATCAGGACACACACCAGCTGGCAGATCCCTTGCCTAGGTTGAGCTGAAATTAAGATCCCAGGAACACCAGTAGGATGAGGGAGTTTCCAGGTGAGGCAGAGCCACCTGTCAGTCAAGGTGGCATCGCACAGTCTCAGGGTGGCTGGGAGTTACCTTTGGTGGGGTTTGTCATTGCATGCAAAGATTTGTGGCTGCTTCACTCTTCAACAGAAAGAAATTTGAGAAAAAGATTTCTTAATGAGAAGGATGTGTTTAAAATCCCAGAAGGCCCCTTCTGCACTGCACAACAAGCAAAACACGGAAAGGAATGTAGCATTAATTCACACATTTACCAGAAACCACAGCTCCAAGAGTAAGAGTTTAGCCTTTAGACCTTGTGATGTGCCTTAGAAGGGAAACAGTGTTAAACTGCAAGGTTTTTAAATCTTCTGTAAACACTCCTTCCAACCACCCAATCATCAAAGTAGCTAGCAGATTGAATAGCAAATAGCAAGTGCCAGAAAAGATCAGGGCAGCTTGCAAAAGGGAGAAGAGGAAGTTTTCTCAGAAGTTGTCAGAGACAAATTAAAGCTTTTGTGTCATCGCAAGAGCAAAGCTAGATGGATCTACACGAGGCATGGGTACCTCCAGAGCATGAGCCAGGCTTCAGCTGGTGCTGTTTAGGGATATATCACAATATCATGGTACATTAGAGGCCAAACGGGACCTCAAGAGATCATTGGGTCTAACCCCCCTGCCCAAGCAGGATCACTTAGAGTAGTCTGCACAGGAATGCATCCAGGTGGGTTTTGAAAGACTCCAGAGAAGGAGACTCCACAACCTCCCTGGGCAGCCTGTTCCAGTGCTCTGTCATCCTTATTGTGAAGAAGTTTCTCCTCCTGTTAAGGTGAAATCTTATCTTATGTCTTCCCTAAAATGCCTGCTGCTGCTCAGATGGGACAAGGAGTTAGGGGGACCTTGTAGCTAACTCTGCCTGAAGTGTGTGAGTTTCTTCTCACTTGCCCTGGACTCATAATACAATTCTTTGCATGGAGTTGGTGGTGAAAAACAAAAGTTTTGTACTTTAGTATGTTCTAAAAGGACCTATTTCACATGTCTAGGCCCAACAGTGCAAAAAAACAAAAACCAAACCAAACCAAACCAAAACAAAACAAAATAAAACCCACAAAAACACAAAGTCAGGCCCCAGTCACAGCTTTACAGGAAGCAACACCCAGGCAGATACTCAAACATGCATTAAAACACATTAGCCAAACTTCTTGGCCCATTGCTGCATTTTTAGGTGACTTATAATACACCTAGGGCTTCACCTCTCATCCCTGGTAGGGTAGATATAACTGGGAAAAGCAAGGGATTTTTCTATCTCATCTTTTAAGCTTCTTTGTTTGGTTTTCTTACTTGCTCACATAAACAGAACTCTTTCCTGCAATCCTTTTACTTACACATAGTGCTGAAAACTGGAAAATCTGCAAACCTATCTTGGTCTAGGACCAGCCCTTTAAAATACAAACAATGAATCTACAGCTGCACATTAAAAGAAAACACAAATAAAATAACATCAAAACAGACACACAAAAAACCATAGCACTCAATCACTCATAATTAAACCCAAGATGTTTGTCACAAGCACAACCTTTTACTAAGTTAGGGAAGTAGCTCACTCAGTTACTAACGAGTAGAGGCCATGTAGCAGAGGATGATGTAATTGCATACACAAAACTACCACATTACACCAGCACAGCAGAGGACTTACGGAAATACAAAGCAGATTTGTTCTGCATTTTATTTGAAGATATGGCCTGTCTGTTACTTGTCAGCACTTCAGCTGATCCTACTGCCTAGACAAGGCCATAGATCTTAAGTTTTAGATTTATCCCTGAATTGTTCCATCTATGAGGCACTGCCGCCCCGCCCCAACAGTGCTGTGTAACTGTCAGGAGGAAATCATACACAGCAGTGAGGCATTTCATGTTTCCTGGTAACATTGTGCCATTGTCTCCTGCTGCTGCACTTCAAGTGGCTGGTAAATTTAGCATACACTCTGGGCCTAAACAGCAGCTCTTCCTTCACTGGAGAGTTCAGGCATGCAGCAGAGTGTGAGGAGATGCAGTGAAGCCAAGGGCAGCCAGGGACATGGTCTACCGCACAGCAATTCTGCTGCGGCATGAAGCAGAGCTACGCAGCTTAAAGGAGGCTGCTACCACCTTCTGGAGAGAGTGCAAATACTCAAAGGAAAGCAAACCAAACCTTAATCCAGCCGTTTCGGGTGGGAGCTGTAAAGCACCATTCCACATATGGCCAGATTACTGAAAATAAACCAAAGGCCTTGTAATACCTGGTGCTCTCTTTAAAAGATCCCAAACTTGTGGGATTGCAGAGGAGGATCTAAATTGTTTCTAAGATGGCTTTCAAAAGGAAATATCTGTAAAAACAAGTGCAAACACAAAGCCTCAAACATTTTTCTAAGCTCATTTTTTTCTAAGCTCTTCTCTTGACTAGAGCACTGTACCCTTCACTTGGATATCTGGGATTGGCAGTGCTGCTATAGAGATAGGAGCTGTGGTGATAAGTAAATAAGCAAGGTCACAGCTGATGTTACACCCATACTTTGGATGAGCTAGGAACATGGGTGTACAAACACACAGCAGTAGCTGAAGGCAGCAATAGTATGGTGAAACCTCAGATTAAACTTCAATAAGTGAATGAAACTCAAAATTTTTCCCTTGTGCTGAAGGAGGGCACAACACAGGCTACTTGACTGCCTGGCAAAGGCACAAACCCTTTAGCCACTGGCTTGAGGCTGACATCAAATTAAAGCATAAAGTCCATCTCCACAGATATGCTTGTCACTCTTGGAAGGCTGGTGGTACCCTAGCCTGCCTTTGCAGCTTGTACAGGTGGCACTGGGGTGTCATGCCCCATTGCCTGTCACAAAAACATGGTGCACCCTTGTAGCAAAAGGTAGAACTGTTCCTCACTACCTTTTCCAGCACCTTCTGGGCCTACCAAGATGTTGAGTTGCTGGAAGGTGTCCAGAGAAGGGCAAGAAAGCTGGGGAGGAGTTTGGAGCACAGGCCTGTGAGGAGAGGCTGAAGGAGCTGGGGTTGTTTAGCCTGCAGAAGGGCAGGCTCAGGGGAGACCTTCTTGCTGTCTATAACTCCCTGGAGGGAGGTTGTAGCCAGATGGGGGTTGGTCTTTTCTCCCAGGCAACCAGCAACAGAACAAGAGGACACAGTCTCAAGCTGCACCAGGGGAGGTTTAGGCTGGATGTTAGGAAGAAGCTCTTCCCAGAAAGAGAGCTTGGCCATTGGAATGTGCTGCCCAGGGAGGTGGTGAAGTCACCATCACTGGAGGTGTTTAGGAAGGGACTGGATGGGGTACTAAGTGCCATGGTTTAGTTGATTAGATAGTGTTGGGTGGTAGGTTGGACTCGATGATCTCAAAGGTCTTTTCCAACCTGGTCTATGCTATGCTATGCCATGCTACGCTATGCTATGCTATGCTATTCTGCCATAGACAGGAGTGTGAATGAGTATCCTGCTGCTAGGCGTTGCCCTTCTGTAGGGCATCTGAAATCTGACACTGACTGCAAGCCTGATGAGTACTCTGAATCCTCAGAGAACAACAGAAGACATGATTTAAAGATCCTCTGCTAAAGATTCCCCACTGACTTTTCTGTATCATGAGGATTTGCTTGATTCTGTAGGCAGCAAGAAGCTGGGGACAAGATACTCCTTATGGCCTCATCTTCGGCTGACTGGACAGGTATCACATCAGGACAATGCTCATTTCTAGAGAGTTCTTTTTACAGCCACAGAGTCCATCAGTGCAACTGCAGTCTTGAGAGAGCAGCACTGGCAGGAAGGCAGATAGCAAAGGGAAGCAGTCTGTCTGTCTCTGATAGACAATGATGGAGTTTTTTTAGAGTAGATATCAGAAAACTTTGCTCTCATCCTGTGAGTCTCTGGGTGAATTTATTGAGGCACCAAGTTCTCAAACATTTGCATGGAAATCAGGCACCTAAATGGATACCTCAGTGAACTGAAGCCCAAGTCTCCAAGTGCTGTGGCTACCTGTAAAATGGAAACACAAGTATTCCCTTTCTCCTTTTCCATTAAGTCGTAAAATTCCCAAAGCAATGCTGCCAACTTTTTGCTGTTTGTATTCACACCACAAAGGGTCTCTGTTTTCAGCCAGCACAGTAATCACAGCTACCATGTGGGAAGCTCCTGACTCCCGGTGCTCTCTGAAGCTCTTCCCACATGAAGGTACAACATACACACTCTGTGAGTGAGGTAAGCCTGTTTAGGTGCCATGGTGTCCCAGACTTGCTAGTCCATCTACCCACACCCCAAGAGCCCTTTGTTTACCTGACTCCCCCATAGAAGTTTGTTTCTTAGCCTGCCTCTACAAGTCAGAAAACATATTCCTCTGACCTCAATGAGTTAGGCCCAACGGTGTTATATTCCTTTTGTATCATTAATACTTGTGCTGCCCTTGAGGAAAACTACCAAGTGAATGAGATGGGAAAAGTAGATAAGGCTGCTTTTCTTTACAAGGGATTGAGGCCATTTGTCTCCTTTGGCTGCAGCTGCACCAATCCCTTACAGAACTTTACACTCCAAATGACCAATTTTCATCCATATCCAGCAGAATCACCTGGGGTAGGAGCTAATGGCTCAGCATCCTCCCTTTACATACTTTATTTCCACAATTTGTGGCAAACACTGTGGTGTTCAGCTCCTATGCAATGCTCTGAGCTGCTCTCACCTGTTTTGTAGCTAAAAGAGCCAAACATGAGCCAGCCAGGTACACCATGTCTTCTTGTTCACCAGTCCTTTCACCCAGTGAGTCGAATCACACTGTGCCAAGCCTAAAGATGCAGTGCTTAGAGATGTGGGTTAAAAGGCCTTTGGACACAGGCACACTTAATTTACTAAGGGACTGTGCAAGGAGAAGCAGATAAAGCAGATAATGCCTTCACTAACTGTGAAGAGGTGCTTACAGAAGGTAAATTTAGTTTTGTGAGCCAAAGATATCACAGGGGAACAACAAGCAAACACCATCAAATCAATCTTAAACCTGAAGTCACACACACCTCAGCACTCCAGAAAGGGGAGCGGCCAACCAAGCAAAAAATAAATAGGAGGGGTGAGCATACAGAAACTATAGAAACCAGACAGGACTAGAAATATTAAATATTTACAGTGTAGGGCGGAAAGGTATATCACTGCTCTGCCTGGAGCACCTGGCCAGTTGGCCTGAATGACAGTTTGAGTTTGGAGAGTCCCAACTGCTTCTCCCAGCTGTAACGTTCATAGTTGCCACCAGAGGGCACCAAATTCCCACATTTTCAGTCCTGACCACAGCCTGTAGCCTGCCCCGTCAGTCTGCGAAGGAGGAAAACGTGCGATGGCAGTTGAGCTGTCGCTCCAGTCCTTAGAAAGGGAAGCTCAGGCGAGGGGATTCTTGATGAGACCTGCAGTTGCCCAGGTGCATGACCACAACTTGTAGAAAGAAGCTGATCTCAAGATTGCATATTTTCAGCAACTGCATTATCTGAAGACCACTAATAGTACAGAACTATCAGTGATTCAAACCAACACGAGATGATAAGGGACCAAAAGCCACTGCCAGCTGAACAGATGCTCTTATTCCATATTTCCACTGAAAGAGCCTTCCAAAAATTCACAGCTTTGCCAGGCTTCATCCTGACATTTCAGCTGAATATTGCAAGAATGCCATCAAGTATTAGAGGCTTTTGTTTTTAAGACAGAAAGGCTGGGCTCTGGAAGCATCTATTGGGTGCAGGCAGAGGCCTGTGCATAGGATTTTCTGAACAATTAATCTGCACATTATTATTTCACGTGATCTCAATAAGTTGCAAAAGCTGCTCGGAATCAACTGGATAAAATTCAATAAAAACACAGTAAAGTACATGATTGGGAAGGAGAAATTAAGTGCATAAATGAACAACTTAGAACAATTGGTTAAGCAGAAGTACTACAGAAAAGGATCTGGAGGAATTAGAGTGGATAATGTAATGAGTCCATGGTATGTAGCTGTTGCAACAAACCCAAACATTTCCTTTGGGATATGTTAAAGGATTATCCTAATATGTCACAGAAGGTCATTATTATGCTTTGTCCCCCCCAGAAAGTACTCACTGATGCTAAACATTATGCCAAATTTGGAGCACTAGCACTTTCAGAAAGATGGGGGTTAGAACATACCAGGTACTGCAACAGTAATCTTGAGAAACCCTGAGGAAATCTGGATGAACCAGGGAAGCTATTTTGAGGAGAAGAGGACAGTGAGGACAATCACCCTGAACTCAGGGTGGTGTACTGGCCAGCAGCATTCATCCATGCATCTGTTTTCCCTGGCAGATCAGAAGAAAAATATGCAAAGTGGTCTCAGATCAGTGTGGAACAAAGACAGGCTCCAAACCCAGGGCAAGTTTGAATTTCATCTCAATAGGTATCGCTGGGTTACTTACATAAGAAGGCAGGCATGCAGGTGGGGGAAGGGAGGGGTCATGAGTTTTGATATGACTGTCAGTGACAACCTGGATTAATACTTTCAGGCGAGGAATGGTCCTTTTAACATAACAAAGTGACACGCCCAGGAGTGCATACACAGACCACACCTACTGGAGCCAGCTTCCACAGGGTTGTTTGTACAGCAAGCAAAGGAGAAAATGAAGATTGGAGATGGAGGTTCCCCTTTGCCCATTCCTCCCCTAGGTCAGCCTGACCTTATGAATCGTATGGCAAGGCTGTTCATACCTCACGCTTTCTGCAGCTCCTGAGGACCTTTGTGGTCCAACTAGTCTCACAGCTGCTGTTATGTTCCTACACCTTATATGTGGTTTCAACCAAGCATCTAAACAAATGTGGTCACACCCCTGCTGAGTGAAGGCCTTAAGCACACACTAACACTTCAGTAGGAGCTTCAAAGGAAGTGTGCATCCAATGACTGGTGCAAACAAGGCCTTAGCCTTAAAAAAAAACCATAGGCAGAACAACTTTTCACTCTAGCTAGGTTCAAACGCTTTCCTCAGACTCCTTCAAGCTGAGGTTACCCCTTCTCTGACGCTGAAATAGATGTCTTGCATAAGAGTCTCTTGCTTTCCCTCTGCTGCAACTCACCAGCTCTTCCCTGCTCCAGGGCACGTACCTCTAGGGATAGATGAGATCTATTCCTATGTGTTACTATGCACGGATAGATCTCAGCAGCAGTAATCAAGGCCCTTGCACATCCTAGCTTGCTTTCTGATACTTCCCTTTTCTCTGGAATTTGCACTCCTCACCCGCCCTTGCTCTCTTCCCCCTTACCCGTTTACTCATACTTCTGGAAAGATGACTGAAGGCTAACTAATGAGTAAGACACTGCTGCACGTCATTGCCTGTCTGCTGCAAGAATGGGTGAACAAGTTCGTTTGTCCACAGGTTAAAGTGAGGTTGCCATCCAAACAAAGAGTATGTAATTGGGAGACCAAGCAGTGGGAAACCTGCCTTCTCTTCTCTCTCGTCTGGAGCATTTAATTTCTCTTATTTTCCTCATTGCATACACTACTTTGTGCCTGCACAGCATCTTTCAAGCAAGGATCTTAAAGGGCTTCACAGACCTTAATTAAACCTCATAAATGCCTAATTGATAGATGAAAATTCTGAGTCACAAGAAGGTGAAGTGATGTGCTCACGGTGAAACAGTGAGTCAGTTGCAGAGCTTGGAGCAGGACTGTGGTGATCCCAGTCTGGTACTCAGCATCCTCCCCACTCATCAAACTTTACGGAAGACATAGATCTGCTTGGAAAGCAAGTTCAACAGCTGTCTCACACAGCTCCCAGAGGCCATTCAGTCACCAGCAGGGAACAAGCATCAATGGTGTTCGATACTGTGGTACCCACAACCAAGACTGGAAGCCAGGATGCAGGAGTACCACGTCAATCAACAAGATCCCCAACCACCCTGCTCTCCAAAGCCTGCCTACGGCCCAGGGCCTCTATAACAGCCGTTTCCAAATCCCTAGGAAGCAGTGACTGCACAAGCCCAGTTCTTTCACCCTCCCAAAATGGCAGCTTGGCAGGGGGAGGGTTGTCATGCCCTGATAAATGCCTGCAGGCCGGCACCAGGGTCTGCCATGAACCTGTGGGGCCACAATGTGGCCTGTACCTGGGGAACCTCCCACACACAGCCAAGCCTCCGTTTCCCTCCCTAGCCTTTGTTTTCATGTCTTTAGTGTACAGGCTCAGCAGGGCAAGGTCCCTCCCAGCCAGGCGTTTGCATGGTGGGACCCTGGCTAGGCGCAGCTGGGCTGGCAGGATGACATGGCCCTACCCAGGCAGCTGCCTCAGTGCTGGGGAGCTGGTCCCTCTTGCTGGACGTGGTCACAGTCTACTTTCCAATTATAGCATTTCAGGGCTGAGACCATGTTTAATTGTCTGAGTTTTATAAACATTAAATGGCCTTGGCTGACGCCCGAGTTAATGATCCCCTGCAGAAGCGACTTTGGCCAGCCGGCTCCCAGCCGGGCGCTTACCACACCCACCAGAAAGGGGCAATTAAAGAAAGACAGGAGAGGTAAAAACACAGAAATGCAACTTAAAAGATGATGCTGCATCTGAGGAAATGACATGCAGCTCCCTCCTGTCTGCAGGTGGTATGTGATGCCACCACTGAGCTGGGATCTCCTGAAGGCACTGAAGAGCAGCGGCTCTGCTCCTCAAACCCACCTGCCTACGGCAAGCAGCACACATTGCCCACACTGGAGCGCCCTCCCTCACCATCCCAGTGAGTGCCCAGACAAGGGTCCAACGCCAGCAGAATCACAGAATCAGTCAGGGTTGGAAGGGACCACAAGGATCATCTAGTTCCAACCCCCCTGCTACGGGCAGGGATGCCTCACACTAGATCAGGCTGGCCAGAGCCTCATCCAGCCTGGGCTTAAACACCTCCAGGGATGGGGCCTCAACCACCTCCCTGGACAACCCATTCCAGGGCTTCACCACTCTCATGGTGAAGAACTTCCTCCTCACATCCAGCCTGAATCTCCCCACCTCCAGCTTCTTTCCATGCCCCCTAGTCCTATCACTACCTGATATCCTGAGAAGTCCCTCCCCAGCCTTCCTGTAGGCCCCCTTCAGATACTGGAAGGCCACAACAGAAGACGTACAGCAGGGCAAGCACTCCAATTCCCCTACCATGTCAAACCTCTGCTTCTTTCCTTCAGGTTTTCCTGTGTCAACATCAACAAAGAAAAAAACAAAACAAAACAAAAAAAAACACCAGCACAATCCACCTCAAAAATGCAAACAGAATGAAAAAACCCACAAGGGTAAATAGCCAAGGCTTTTATGTTAATGCAAAAAAGTCGCTGACAGCATCAAAACAAAGGGGGAAAAATCTCTAGGTCAAATTTGCAACTGATGTAAATAAGGCTATTGAATTTCAGTGGAGACCTCTGACTTTCATACAGCATGTTTATATGTATATACACTCCCCTCAGCCCCCGGATGGCGGGGATGAATCTCGGCTCGGTGGTGTAAAGGACGCTGGAAGGGGAGCAGATGACACTTGAGTATGATTTGTACACCACTAGAGCGCCACATCTCTGTATCGAAAAAAACACAATAACCAAAAACACAACCAACCACCCAACAAAGTGGGGAAAAAAAAAAGTCAAACTGGGCGAGCACACAGCTGCAAGGCGGCCTGGGTAATTGTGCAATGCTGGGAACTCTTAGGTAGTTAATAATTATATTCAACCTTCGGTCTAGTTCCTAACAACACCCCTAGGCGTGTCGCTCTTACAGAATAAGGGCACACGCCCTGCTGTGTCTCCTTGCTTAACAGGAACACAAAGTACAGTAGTAGGAGGTGTTTCCTTGAACTCTGAACAATTGGACATTTAAGGATTAATTACTGTTAAGGAGCTTTGGACTGGCAAACACACTAACTCAGCTCTTGGCTGCGTCTCCCAGCCAAGTTCTCTCAGTCATCCTAATTAGACATTCTGATACCATCTTTAATTATATGATCTCACATGCTTGCTTTTTTTTCTGCTTTTTTTTTTTTTCCTTCTCTTACACTGAACCCATCTTCTGCATCATGCCAAGCAGGCAGAGCATGGAGGGGTGATCTGACAGCAAGGAAGGTCTCTCTCCCCACAACTTGCTTGGTGCAGCAGCCAGACTATGTACTCTTGGGAGCTCAGGTCGCTGGGACCCAAGCTCCATATGCTGCTGAAAACACCTCAAGTCCTTCACAAAAGGGAGGAAAGCATTGAGTTGACACAGCTCCCTTGTTGCTCTGGGCAAGATGGGACATATACTATATTTGCTGGTATTGACTGCAGCCTGGCTGGAATAATCCTGAGCTGAGCAGTATCCCACAACAGCAGGAGTGTGCACATGTGTATGTGCACGTGTAGATGCATATATGCTCTCCTGTACACACCTTGATCTTGTTAAAACAAGAGGAGGAGCACAGTGCCTTATTAATGTTTTTCACCTTTGTAAACACTGCATTGCTGGGGGGACACTCTTGTGTCCCAACATGCAGCACCCAGCAGTGCTGCGGGCCTGGCACCCTCCCATCTCCCTTGCCCTAGCGCCTGCAAAAGCTGCTGAAGCTGCTTCATATTCAAGCTGGTCCTGTGGATCTGAAACATCCTTCCTTGGAAGGAACCTGGCCACATCTGAGAGTCACTAACCCAATGTTGTCTTTGATTCTGTGCACTGCTATTTGCTGCCCACCCTCCTGCAGACTTCCCTTCTCCCAGCTGTAAGGAGGGAAGATTTGGGTGGTGTGCGTTCAAATGAAATGCTGCTCTGCTGAGCTGGAAACTCAGTATACCCCAAGGTCAGCTGAGGTTCACCACACTGAGGAACTCCTTAAATGGTATAGTCTGAAAAGCTGTCTCCTTTCCTCTTTGTAAGCAGAGCAGAGCTGAATGGGTGAGTTCTACAGGACCCTTTTCTAAATGTGCTGGACCCCCAACTTTGTGTGAACACAGAGACAAGGATGCAGCTGTAGTCTCCGTGCTGTCCCCAGCATCAGTCTGTTCCCTGAAAATGACTCCGAGAACCACCCCTGTCTCTACCTACCAGCAGAACAGGTTGGCCTCAGTGGGAAGGGTGCACACCACCCACGCTCGCCCCGCGCTCCTGGAGCTGGCAAGCCTGGCACACGTCCTGGCAGGGTCTCTACCCTGCCCATCCTCCTCTAGGGTATGGGTTAGCCTGTGGGCATAAAGGCTACTGAGTGCTTCACCACCTCGTCCAAAATCAGGGAGGAAGAAAGGAAGACTTTACTGTCCTAAGCAGGCAGCAGTACCCCACACAGGGAGGAGCCTTCTCCTCCCAGCTCCATGGCGTTAGTCACTGATTCAGAGTCAACATAATGGGGCCCAGATGGCGCCATTGATCCTGCTGGGCAGGCGGAGCTGCTGTATGGTAAGGATTAGTAATGGCTTTCTTCCCTGTGGCACCAGGTCACAGGACTCCCCTCTTCAGTACAGCCCTGTGGTGGAAACTCTCTTCCTCCCTCCCTGCCACCAGAAATGTGCCTTCAGAGCAGCTGCTGGTCCTGAGGAAGGGAGCAATGGCAGCAGCTGCACAATGAAATTCAGAGTTGCAGTCAAGTGAGGGGGGAAAAAAAAGCAAAAAAAGTGATGAGGCAGTCATCATGAGTGGAGGATAGACTTACCCTGGCAATCATACACTTAAGAGCCATTCCCTGGGAGGGTCCTTCCTCCAGCCCCCTAAAACAGGCAGCCAGTAACTTTCCATAGTCAAGGCATGACTTGGATGACCTTGAGTTGCTAAGAATTTGACTATAGCTCCATCTGCTCTATGCCATCACAGCACAATTGTGCTCCTTGTGGCTGCCTGGGGAAGGCCTGGTCCCCCCTCCACCATGACAAGAAGAATGGGGAGCAAGAAGAGCCTCACTTCAGGATGATCATCTATTCTTACTGCAGGTACTGACAGAAGGTCAACAGAAATATCCAGAGCTGATATTTTGAAGGCATCGCTCTCATTTCCTATTCTGTCCCTCTCACCAGTGTCACAGGCAGATCTTCATTTTCTCAGCTGCCATAAGGTAATTAGATGTCAGTATGGCCTCAGAACATTGTTCAGAGTAGAGATGTAATCAAAGTCTTTGTGGTTCATAAACACAATGTTCAATTTGAGGCTACAAAAAGAAGCTAATGTCTCACATCATCTCCTGTAGCAGCCAGGGAGGAGCAGAGGGTTGCAGCCTTCTAAGTCAACATCAACCTAGAACAAAAGCTACAGTGACCAGCTGTGCTGCTGCTCACTGCTGGTGCTGACCCTCTGTCCTAAGCTCTGGCTTTCAGGTATTGGAGTAGGGCTGTGCCTGGCTAGACCCCAGGGTGAGCTTAGATGTGGAGGGATCATGAATGCAGCTTTCCTTCTACATTACTGGAGACACTCACAGACCCCTGACATGTATCTCTTCTTTCAAGCCTACAGGCTGGCATCTGCTGCTCTATTCTTATTAGCATGAGACAGGAAGTTTCAAAACTAAGTTAAGTGCATTTCAGAGTAGTAATACGATGTAAGCAACTGAAATAGGAATTAGATTAATTAGAGCATGCAGTGCTTGAATAACTCAAGCTACCCAAAGGAAAAGAACTAACCTTTTAATTCCCTTTGCCCAAACCCAACATCATCTCCTGCTGTGGCTGCTCACACCAATAATCACCATCATGAATGTATGTCATCGTTTGGAGCCACTGATGAATTTTTCCAAGTCTGGGAGACAAATTAGGGTAACAGAAAGGGTGTGGGGGCCAGGAGCAGTGTCTGTGCTCAGCCGATGGACTGGGCCTGACCCATGAGCTCACCTAGGATCAGCAGCTGTAGATCTGTATTCATCTTTCCAGGGAACTTGTAAAACAGCTTCTGCCTGACAGAGGAAAAATGGTAGGAGAGCCTGCAAAAGGCAAGTAGACAACAGTTTTTGGCACTGCCTGTGAACTGGCAGAGTTGTACAGTCATTTGTGGGATGCAGGCTCTAGATTACAGCCATGTAAGGCCTGTCTTCCTCTCTTCCCCTATGCTAGTCTGTGGAATGGAGCATGCAAAATAATAAGGGAAATCTGACACTCACACTGCAGCAAGCTGAAAGGTTTACATTCTTGTCTGCCGTGATATCTTCCTCCCAGATTAGTCCTTATTTATTTGACCTCATGTACCCAGCATGAAAAGAGTTGATGTTTAAGACAGAGGAATGCTGGAGTTCAGGAAAGAAAATCACATGCTTGCAATATACTTCTGGACTCTGTGGAATCAAAAGAAGAAACACAGAATGGTTGAGATTGGTTGACACCACTGAATCCCTCTGCCTCTGTGCAAGCAGGCTTAGTTAGAGCATATTGCTCAGGATCATATCCAGTCAGGTTTTGAATGTCTCCAAGGAGAGAGATTCCACAAACCTCCCTGGGCAACCTATGCCAGTGCTTGATCACCCTCACAGTGAAAAAGCTCTTTTCCTGTCTGCTGTTGTAAAATGTGACCATTGCCTCTGACCTTGTCACTTGGTACTACTGGGAAGAATCTGACCACACCTACTTTGCTCCCTACCCCTATCAAGTATTTACACACTTTGGTAAGATCCTCCCTGAACCTATCAAAGCCAAACAATCCCAGCTTTCTCAGCCTCTCCTCCCAGCCTTGTGTTGCCTTCATCAAGGAAAATTTTCCTGAGGTGTCTTGGATCTCACTAGAATGGAATATGCATGAGAAACCTTCTTTTAAACCTCAGCCTGATGAGAAGGTGTCAGCAATCCATCTGTATTGCTCCTTGTGCTGACAGTAGCCAAGGACTACTGAACAGGGGGTCTCACTTGTGCCATGTGAGACACTGGACTCTGGCAGCTGAATGCAAGAGCTTGTTACAACAAACACAAAACTCTGGGGGGAATCAGGTCATGCTCCTCAGAAGCAAGACCATAAAGTGGTGTGTTAAAAAAAAAGGCATCATTTGTTCCACTTTGGGGTATCTGATGCAATAACCATGTCACAGTTTTCCTCTGTCACATCCTTCCCACATGACAGTGGAAAAATTGCTTCAAACCAGGATTCTGGATGCTCTCCTTTCCCCCACACTCCCACTCCAGCTTTGCTTGCCATTAAACTCTCCTCAGGTTTAGCACATGCTTATTCTTTCCACTGCTTGCAGAATTTCTACAATGTTCCTGTAGCTGCTGCTGCAGATTCTCGATCACATCTAAAAAAGATAAAACCAAACCAAACAACCTGCCCTACCCCCAAAATGCCATACAACAAAACAGAAAACACTAAACCACCAACCAACCAAAAAAAACCCCAAACAAAACAAAAAAAAAAACCCAACCATCAAACAAAACCACCACAAACAAACCAAAAAACCCTGAAAAATAAAAAAATCCTTAAAAGCCTTAATCTGAAAAGTTGTCCTCTCTGGCATGATATATTCAGGTGAGTCCTCTGGACTTTTTCTTGCCACAAAAGCTCTCAGGTAAAGCCTTCCCTCCACTGGACATTGAAGCCCAGACTACCTGCTCATGCAGCCTAGAGAGACCAACCACTAGCAGTTCTTGATACTTCACTGAGAAATGTAACCATAAGGAAACTCTAGGGGTGAGTCTCACCTCACACAAAGGAAGCAGGCAAAAGAGAATGAGGACCTTCCCTGAATTCTTGTACATGCTAAAGACATCATTGGGATGTGTACTAATCCAGTGGAAGAGCTTTTGGTGCAAGTGCCACTCACATTCCAAGAAGCATGGCAGATCTCCCAGTGTGACTGTGCTCACACCGTAACACACATCCTTCACTTGCATGACAAGGTTTAGGCATTGCAGCATGGAGGAAGGGTTAGCCTGCTTCAAAAGGAGGGGAAATTCCCTATGCAAAGTGGAGATATAAACCAAGATGAGGATGTCAGGGAAATACACCATTTCCATGTCAGTGTGGTAGAACTTAGCCTCCCACAGATAGAAGACTGGTGGAAAATGGTTTTCTCTGCTGTGTAATTTCATCTTTCAATAACAAATTATAGTAACTGCTGTGGACATTCCAGTGTCTGTGAGCTAATGATGACAAAAGGGCAGTCTCAACCCACCAGTGCTGGGAGGAAATCAAGTGGGAGGCCTAAACCTCACAACCAGCATTTGCAGACAAGAAACATTAAGCTTTTTGGAGGACGCTGTCAGCAAATAAGAGTTAAGGGAGCATTTCAGATTGTCAGGAGACAAGCAAGAACATATCCTCCTGTTAGCCCTTTTTTAAGAGGGGGTGGAAAGGGAATATGATGCCAAAGGAGCCGGTTTGACAAAATTGAAGGTGAATTCTTCTGTGCACCAATATACTGGGAAAGCCCTTCATAAGGCAGGAAATCCTGGAGGCACTCCCCTTTGAGAAAGCTTGTGTACAGTAGAAGATCAAATGGGGATTCCCCCCTGCCCGGGGGCCTGTGGAGATAGATAAGGAGAGATGACACTTTTGGGTCCTTTGACAAATTTGCCTATAAATAGAACGTCCCTCAGAATAACTGCTTTTTCCTTTAGCCCCGCCAGGATGACTGCGATTCGCAAAACCCTCCCAAATGCTCTCCTTTACCTCTTGTGTCATTCTTGACCCCATGGGGCACCCTAAGGCTGTCTCCAGCTCTACAAGCCAAACCTATATTGACTTCATGTCAGCTTTCCTACACTATGGATTCCTGACTGCTGAGCTAACTTCAGACAGTCATGTGTACACATTCCCTGTTCTGGTGACTGACACTTTCAGCAATCCCCATGACTTAATAAATATTTTCATACACCAGCCACATAACCTACTCCAATATCTCTCATAAGCTTCCCAACAGCATTGTGAGAACACAGGGACCAGCAGGAAGACAAAACAGACATTACTCTTAAGGAAACCTATGAGTAAGGAGCAGCTTGGCCTGGTGCCAGCTTGGCTAGCCATGACTCGCCCAACATCTCCTCCACACCACTGTTTAACTTGAATATGACAACCTCCACTTCTAACCTGGTGTATCTGGGTTCCTTCCACTCCAGACACTGCACCTTTGGCCAGATGAGCAAAGGAATCCCGTTTTAACCTCTTCCCTACTGTGAGTGAGGCAACCACAGTCTCCACACCACATTTTCAGAGCAGAAGCTTTAAGTCCTGGCCAAGGAGATGGATTTTAAAACGTCACCTCAGCACACACTTTCGAGCTCTATCTCCTTTTTGAAGCCAAGAGGAAAGGATCAATGCATTATTTGCCTTTTAGCCCAGGTCGTCCACTCTGCTAGACTCTGCCCCATTTACCATTGTTGCAGCTAACAGCTGTCTGGATTGCAGCTGCTTCAATGAAAGAAGCCCTGAAATGTGCCACAACCCGGCACCTGGCAATGCTGTACCCATTTTGTTCATATTGAAGGAACAGGCAAGCTTTTAATTGTTCATGGCAAAGGGAGCTTTTTAATGACTTCAATTAACAGAGAGAGAAGAACTCCAGTTAGCTCTTGCTATACAAAAGTGTCCACAATGTCATTAAAACAAGATTTACAAGTGTCATAACTCTCAGCAGCATAGTCAACAATACAGCCAATCATCACAACTGAGCACCAAGGGAGAAGGGGGAGAACATCACACCACTCAGGAACTGGAGGAAAAGAAAGGAGTTATGAGGATGGGAGGTGCAGAGGAAAAAAGTAATCTTTTCTTTTCACTCTAAGTTGATTTTATTCTACAAAATGCTACTCAGTTAAAATTGTAAAAGCAAAACCATTTAAATATGTTCTTTCTTTCATAGCAGCGAGCTTTCTCTAACAAGCTTTTTGTTTTAGTGCAAATACTGTAGGCCTGTAATTCAGTAAAATAAGAACAGGAAAGAGAGAACACCAGAGAGAATGCTTCAGAGCTGAGATTCTCCAGGACTGCAAGAATGAGCAAAGATGGGTCCCAATTCAGCAGTCATCTTTAAGAACCTCCTTGGCAGAAACCTTGTCATTGCAGACAAAAAAAAATAGGGGGGAGGAGGGGGGGAAGAGAGAGCCATGATCTAAAACTTTGGGGAGAGGGGGAAAAAAAAAAAGAAAGATAATGGTGCCCCCAAACCTTCAAACCTTCATTAATCCTCATGGTTGCTTATTAATGATTGATTTCACCATCCCACCTCCGACACTTGCTTTGCAGCAAAGAAATGCTACTGATGCTTTCAATTTGCCCCCAGGAGAGTGGAATCAGAATCTGGACCTTTCTGTATCGGAGGATCTTAAAGTAGACTTTAGTGACACTAGTAACTTATCACTCTAATAAAGATGCACTATCCCTTACTGATGTTACTTTGAACTACACAGTATATCAAGATATATACAACAGTTTATCCTCTCACTGAGCAAAAAACAATTGGATACCTATTTTCTACACATTTTAATATGGTTTTAATATCAAGTAACCACAAAACAAGAAAGTGGAATAACCCTTTAATCATACAGGATAGAAGGGGGAACAATTAAGTAAAACAGGGTGGGATTTTATTATTATCATCTTGTCTTCTGAGATTTGTCCTCAATTCCACCTACTGTCCACAGAGGAATGATAATGCATCTTTAGAAACACATCTCTTTTTACATTTTATACAGACAATAACAAACCCCAGAATATTTTATTTAAAGGATAATAATTAAACAAACAAAAAAAATCATTAGCCTAAAAAAAAAAAAAAAAAAAAAGAGATTGGAGTATTCTTAATGCTTTATTAATATCCAAGTCTTCAACAGAAAAAAAAAAAAAACAAAAAGATGTAAACATGATAAATAAATAAGAAATAAAATGTAGATTTATCCCCCCCCCCCCCCCCCCCTTAAAATGTTTGACTCAGCCTTCCTAATGAAAATGAACTTGTAAGTGTTATAATAAGATTTCTTACATTGCAGAAGTCTGGTTTAGAATTTTAAAACAAACAATGGAAAAAAAAAAAAAAAAGGAAGGAAGCAACAACCAAACACCAGGAATTTGAGTTGGGAGAATGTTAAATTAATGGCAGACAGCTCTGCTGGAGCGGGCACAAGATAGGTGCCTGCCAATAAATAAGATACCAGGGAGGAGGAGGGGGTGTTGCCTTAGGTTTGTTTTCATTTTCTTGTTTTCCTTTAGGATGAAGGCCAGGTGGATCCTACATAGAGTAAGCAGCAAAAATTAAAAGGTTCAGATGAACTGAATAGATTATTTAAATAATAATTATAAAAACACAACAGAGAGCCACTGTCCCCAGCATGTTGGTCCCAAATCCCATTACATCACAAGCAGTCTGAGACTTACCCAGTCTCCACATCTACATGAAAGGAATGGATGAAGGCAATGCCACAAACTGGGGAAAGGGAAGGAAGAACAAGGGCAAAACTGGAATGGCAAACATCACCTGGACGTTGAATGTTTCCTTCAATGCAACTGCTACTGCTCCTCCCAGTTTGGCATCAATTAATTTAAGATATTATTAGAGGCTTTGTTGGGCCAGTCACTAGGGGGTTGACCCAATACCAGCTGAAATTCCCCAGGCCCTTTTCTGTTGACTTCAACAACTCTTGGTCAGATGCTAGTTGTAACAGCTCCTGGAACCCCAATACACGTAGAACATGGAGACACCACATCTAGAAACTGGAGGGGAAAGTACACGTGGAAAACACCGTTTTGGAGATGGGGAAGACAGTGAGTTCCCAAAATGCACATCAGAAAACCTGAAAAGAAGAATGCAGGGCCAAACCAAAGCAATGACAGAGATCAAGTTGTACCTGTCTGCCAGCAAGTAAAGTAAGACTGATCTCCAAAATACAGAAGGCAAGACACCAGTGATGCCAACACAGACATCCTCTGAGAGATCTGAGGGATGAAACAAGCAGGCACAAGGTGCCTAGGGCTTTTTCCAGATAGTAGAAAAATAATCCTCTTGTCTAGGCAGCTTCACACGGCTCCCACCAGTATCACAGAACAGGAAAGGGGACTGTCCTCTCATGTCTTTGAGAAGGTCAGTAACAAGGCAGTGGGCAATGACCAGCTACAGCTCTTTTTGGCAGTGATTCCAGTTAGCAAAAGCAAAGGTATGTTTTTGTTGTTTCATCAAGAGTTAAACTTACTCAGGCTTGAAAAGGAACCTGACTTTCTGAAAACCATAGGAGGAATGTTTCTGATCTCTTGAGACACAATCATCCTGATCATCTGGCCACAAAGGTAGCTGTATCACCTTAGAATTCACCACTTGTCAATGCTGTATTCTGCTCAGAAATGGGCAGAAATTACATGCAGGGACACTTTATTGAAAAGATTTAGATTCTCAATCCACTTTGGCTCAAACAAGCGTCTGATAAAATGGAGACAGAGAAGCAGCAGTTTCACCTAAAGTGGTAGCATCTACATAAAACCCTACGGAAATAGGATCCCCTGTGCTAACTACAGAAGCTTAAAATCTGCTTGATTAGAAAGGAAGGTTTGGTCTTCATGTAAGAACAAGAACTCCTTTATCAACGTTACTTATTGTGTAAGCTCAATTTGAAACCTCTGGTACTGAGGCAGCGATGGAAATGTTTAAGCAAGAAAGAAAAAGCTTGACTATTAATCAGCTTTATGAAACACAAAGATCAATCCTTTCTCTTTCTGGCAGGTTTGCTAAATAACTAGGTTTAAAAATAATAGTAATAAAAAAAGCAAAGACTACCTTTAGAACTGAAGTAATGTCCCTTTGAAATGATTCAAGGAATGGGCAGTAGCCAGGGTTTCAGGGAAGCCAGCCCTGCTGAGTAAACATCCAGTGGAGTTAGTGGGGACTCCAGCAGTGTATCATCTCACAGGATTAGTTTTATGTCATATCACATTTCTCCAGGTCCAGCCTGACCATGAAACACCCTGGTTTCAGTTGAGTAGAAGCAAAAAAATATAATCTCACACCAAAATAAATAGCTGCCATCACAACTTCAACAGGAAGAACCAAAGAACTGTCTCCTAAGTTGCTTAGCTGGCAAGCTGTGTTGATATTAACAGGAATTGAGCTTGGATCTAAGTGGGACTAGGTTACAGACATTACTGCTTTCAGTAGACAACATCAGCACTGGAGAGTTTGTGCCCTCTTTGAGCACTTAGTAGCAGCAGCCAAACCCATAGGCTGGAGAAGACCCAGGGCTAAGAGAAGAGCACTCTGATTTCTGTTTTGTTTTCAGGCCAATGAACCCCATAAAAACTAAATCAATTACAATGCAAAAAAACCCTCACCACCAACACCACACCAAAAAAACAAACCAAACAAACCCACCATAAAACAACAGAACAAAAAATAAAAGCCAAAGACTGAGGTGCAAATAATGGAAGTCAATTTTCTTTGCTGACACAATTTGTCATTCATAACCAGAGGTTATCAGAAGCTCTGTTCTACTGCAGAGAGGTCATCACTTTAACCATGTCATTCCTGACTAGTCAGGAGCACCTTGTGGCTTGTGCTGTGCTGGAGGTTGGACCACTGCCTTCCCCTCAACCTTGGAAATCTCTGAGCAAACAACACCCGCTAGTCTCAACTGGTGGATGTATCATGCTTGTTTCCCAGCAATGAAAAAGCCAGGAAGCGTGCAGCCAGCTAATCTTGCCCTCTTAACCACTGCCACTCTCCATCCTAGATTTATAGGAACATGGTGCCACCTCTTTTTTGGTAGCATGTTCTGCAAATATAGCCAAGAGGAGGGGAGGATTTACTGACAGGAAGAGATCAGCCTCTGAGTCAGAAGCCCTGATGGGGAGAAAGATGCAATACTCCCGCTACAGCAGGCAGCCCAGGAAAAGTAAACAACATGAAGCAGATTAGATATCCACCAAACTGTGGTAAACCCCTGCCAGACACTGGTAAGTGCCACTCCAGCAGCTTTTCTGATTCTACTTTGGCCCTGAGATGCTAACTTGGTTTTGGAGGAGCCTAAGGGGATAAATAAATCTACATGTTAAAAAAGATTTTCCATGTGAGCCTCCTGCTGCCTCTGCTGTCTCAGTGCCCCAGGACAGAGTTATGGAGCCCTCAAGCTCCTTTTGGTCACCCCTTTCTTGGACCTCCTAGCCATCTCCCACTCCTGCCTTGGCAGGCCTACACGTTTCCCACAGCCTGTCCCAAGAGGAAGAATCCTAACAAGCCTGTAGAGTTCAGACCAACTGGATGAAATGTCATGGGATTGACAACATTGGAAATAAGCACAGAGAGAGAGGGAGAAGGAATGAGAGAAGCTGTAAGATCAACCAGAATGATCTAAGCACAGAGCACAACTGATCAGATCAATTCACAAAGGAAAGGGACGACTAGCAACTGTTGGCATCTTGTTTTTACTTAAGGCCAAGAGCGCTCCCCAAGTCCACTACAGCCATGAAGAGGTTTCCACAGGCAGTCCCTACAGAGGCAACATCACCCTTTCCAAACAGTCTTGGCACATCAGTCCCACCCTTGCCATTTCCTGCCTCCAGGGAGCTGGTGTTGGTCCTCGCTCTCCTTCCTGGAGCTGCAGCACTTCCCCATCCTTGTTCTTGCTGCCCTTGTGCTTGAACGATCCTGTGCCTGTCTCTAATCCCATGGAGGGGGGCTCCCCCATGGTTCTGGTAGGGGATGCAACACACTGGCAAAATGGGGGGCCACAGGGGAATTACAATGCCAGCAAGGTGGGAGAGTTCAAGGAATCTGAGGACTGGTCACCGCTGCTGCTGCTCCTCCGGTGAGCTTTGGAGCAGGACTCAGATGGAGAGAGAGGAGACTCCTGATCCAACACATTAGGGTAGGTGAACACCAAGTTGGAGGACCCAGGAGTGATGGCTGGTGTTGAGGTCACCACAATGGGAGTGTTGAGTGCCTCCTCCCCATAAAAACCTCCAGCAATGCTGATGGGCTTAATGACAGACCTCTGGGCTTTGTCAAGGACCAAAGAAGAAGATGGGATCTCTTCCTCCACAGGCTCCTGTTTCACAACCACGGCTCCACTCGCTCCAGTCCTAACACTCTGGAGGCTGCTGGATGGTGGGCTCCGACGCTCCTCAGGGCTGATTTTGCACACAGGGCTGTGAGCCACCAGCATAAACTCCAGCTTCTCCTTCTCCTTCTGGAGCTCAGCAATCTCCTTTTGCAGCACTGACTTTTCCTCCTCCAACACTTCAGTTTCCTGCAGATAAGAACATGAAGTAAATATCAGAGGCTCGGGAATTGTTCCTCACCTGGAACACGGTCATCAAGTCCAGACCCCAGATGGCACAAGCAGATACATCCCAGACTCTTCATGAGCCAAGCAGGCACCAGGTCATTGCCAGCTGTGCATCTTGTTGCTCATGTGTCTACCAGTAGTCCATTACCAGACTTTGCCAATCTAGGGGTGATAAATGGTTTTCTCATGAGCTTGCCTTAATTTTCTCATGGCCAGCTTCTACTACTGTTTGGCCTGTGACTTTACCATTCTCCCTTGCCTGACAGGCACATTAGCAAAGAGAACTCGGATTGTGTTCGTTAAGTAACATTCTTTTCACTTAGAGGAAGTGTAAAGCAATCTGGCACCTGTTTCAATTTTCTTTATTTCTTGGAATTTTCTCTTCCAGATTAGCTCTGACACTTGTCTGACTTGTGAAAGTGCCCAATGCTTTCACCTCCAGTGGACCATACTTGGATGCTTCTAGAATTAATACATTTACTTTTCTCATAATCACATCACACTGATGGCTCATAGTCAATCTATGAGCAATCATTACTTTCCTGTGTGAGGAGCTCTCCACTTCACAAAAAAAAAAAAAATCACTCTCAGTCCTTCAGGGGACAACCTCCCAGTTCGCATTCCTCTCTCTATTACCTTAGTCATGACAAATCCTTCAATTCTTGCTATAGGAAAGTCTGCCTCTCCTACACTGAGAATACCTCCCAAATTTGAGTCAGCAGCATGTTTCACTGGTGTGCTTTCACTTCTGATGCTGCCCTTGTTAATCAGATCATCAAATAAAACCTGCACCAGGCTGTTTTTTTAAGCAGGAGCACTGAGTCTTCCCTCCAACTTCTTTCAACACAACTCATCCTTACTTCCTCTTCAGACAGTCCCTTACCCACCATATGTTTCTCATACTCATCCCTACCTTCTCCAGCTTAAGTACTTGTTTCCCCCATGGCACCCAAACACCTGTCTCTGTGGTGCTCCCTTTGTGCAGGATATCAGTCACCCCCACCAAAGAAACATTAGCCTAAAGTATGCAGCTTTGATAGGTACACAGAACATCTGCCTCATTTTCTTCTGCTTTCAGATGATCCTATTGTCTTCAGTGCTTCTGTCCTGCACTTGAGGCACACAGCAACTTTATTTCCACATAAGAAGGCATCAGAGGTAAGGAGACTCAGTGCTAGCTGAGAGGCTAAAACAAGATTCTGGGCAGTCAGCAAGGAGAATTTAGGCTCTTGAGCTTCAGGCCCAAGCGCTCACCACTGCTGATGTAGGAGCAACATCCCTGGGCATCCTTGGAAGGGGAAGGTGTGTGTTTTATATAATTGTCCTCAAACATGTTAATGGAAAGAGAGAAATGCCCTTCAAACTGGTCCAAAGGGTGAGTGACAAGGAAGGGGAAACGTATGCAGAGCACATACCGCCTGGAGTTTCTCTGTTAGCTCCCGACGCCTGTTACGACACTTAGCAGCTGCCAGCTTGTTCCTCTCTCTCCGGATCCTTCGCTTCTCTTCTTCCTCAGGCGACAGCTGTGGGCAAGTGCCAAGAAAATCTACAATCAGATCTGAGCAAGGCATTCCTTGAAGTTTGTGAGGATTTAACCACAATGCAAAGGAACAAGGCCTGATCCAGCAGGATGCTGAGCACTCCTCTTCACTGATGTCAGCACAAGATGAAAGCACACAGTATCTCTGCTTGCACTGGGTCTTAGCAGAAGGATGAGGGGAAGATGGAGTGGGGAGCAGAGGGAAGATTGTGTAAGAGGACAGTGAATCTGCACCAAGGCCAAACAGATAAAAGATGCTCTGATTGTTTCACAACTTGGGTGGTACATTAAGCAAAACCAGAACATGATGTTGTAAGTGCCTCTTTCTTGAAAGAAAATATCTGCTGCTTCCCACACAGAAATAGTTATTAGCTTGAAGGTCGGGGATGAGGTGGAGGGGGAGACAGGGAAATCAGCAGCGCTCCCATGAAGTATGTGAAGCAACAATGATTTATACCACCCAAAAATCTGACCTCAGATTTTTGAGCACTCAAGCAAGATAACACACTGTGCTGCTTGCATCAGCAGGCAAGGCTCTAGTGATATCAAGGGCTTCCTGAGGCTGACATCTTCACTGATGTAAATCAGGAGCAATTCCATAGAAACCTATAGAGTAACACTCTTGCGAAACTAGAGGAAGTGAGCAGAAGCCCACAAGATCTGGTCAAGTCAGGCCCAGCTTTGGGGTTTGAGAGGAGGTTTTATAAATTCCAGCAGTGGCAGATAGGTTTGCACCACTGCCATAGCCTGGGAGCAGGTACAGCAGCACGTGAAGGCAGCTGGCATGGCCCAGCTCACTGCTGCGGCGCACAGCGCACAGGAGTCAGTGTCAAGAGACTGCCAGTGGTATTCACAGCACACGCTTGGCCATGCATCCTCTGCTGCAGACTGACCTCATGCCCTGCACTTCAGCCACGCTGGCATGTGCTGCAGGGGCTTTGGCCTGGTGACTGCAAACAAAAGTGAAACGAGCACCCTGCAAAGCACGTGTCAGATCTCACATAGTGCCAGCGGAGAACGGAAAGAAAAAACCTTTTCATAAGAGCTTTCACTTTTTATATCTTCGGGGCTGTCCAAATAACAAATGAGACATCTAACCTTTTCCTACATTTTCTTTTCAGTGTTAGTTTTACTCTAACCTCATTCTGGTTTGTTTTGGTTTGCTTTATTTCCTTAATTTCAATCTTTGCAGTTTCAGAGCATTTACTTCACCCTCTGGGCATTCCCCTCATTCAGTTCTCGGGGTTTTTTTTTAGGCTCTGGTTGGTGCCTGCAATTTCACCTGCACACAGCATGAGACCCTGCATGCACACTGAGCAATAGAACCACTTCCAGGACTTCAGGAGACAGCTTCTGAGCCTGAAAGCGTTTCTATCAATAGATCACGGCACTCTGTCTTGGGGTGGGGGTTACCTCCACTGTGCTGGGTGGCAGCCAGCGGGGCTTTGGCATATTCCCCCCAGTAGGGAGTCTCTGGCAGGCACTGCTCTCTCTGCTACGGCTCTGCCTGCTCACTTTCCAGCCTGTATGTGTGCAGGCTTAAAATGTATTTGCACACCAGTATCCGCAGTACAGGAAAGTGTTAAGCATGCACACAGATTCTGTGCTGACTTGGGGTTTCTGAGTACAGTTTTCAAGAGCCCCTTCACACTTTAGAAGCACAGACCTCATTGAAACATATTGGGACTGACATTTCTCTTCCCAGAGCCTTTAGTAATTTTTAAACTATCTGTCTTGGAGGCTGCGCTTTGCAAGAATCTCACAGAGGAGGCTGAAGCCCCTAATCTGGATGCGTTTAACGTTATGCTGGGGTTTAAAAGGAATATTCTGTCAGCGGTTGCTGGACTTGTTTGAAAGCAGTTGGATTTGGCACTCTTCATGCCCCCGCTGTACACATTATCTGTAGCTTGTCCAAGCCCAATACGTGCATTCACTGGCAGAAACATTCATCAAACCAGGCTTTTTTCATAAAGTGTTACACAATGTTTTCCAAAAGGGCTCTCCGATGTGGTGTTCAAAGCACCAGCAGTGGAAACCTGAGCCAAAGAGCCACGGTAAAGCACCCGGGTACTGCCTTAGCATGCGTCTAATCAAAAGGACTTGGCTTTGAATGACCCAGAATGTACGGCTTGCAAACAAGCCACGGGCCAGGAATTGCTTGGCAGGCGTCCTTCAGCAAATAGCTCTGAACAACAAATAAAACAGAGAGTATGGTGATCTCTTCACGGCCAATTTGTGAACACAGAGGCAGCATTTGTCAAATTAGTTGTTGCTAATTATTCCCCCAGTTCTCCTGAGAGCTTCCCTGGCTTTGGACACCAGCCCTGCACGCAGGGAACCAGGAGGTAGCTCCGGCTGGGAAAGGGCTGGCTGTACCCAAACCACCACAGCTGCCCCGTCATTCCTTCCAAAACCAGGCCCTTCGTGCACCCACACCAGCTCCCCACACAGAGGTACAGCTCACTCTGGACAAGGGAGTTTAACCCCTTCCCTGCCTTTCACATCTAATCTAGACAGCAACTCCACATAAAACAATCACAGTGTGAACCAAAATAGATGACGTGGAAGTAAAAGCAGGGCTGGTGAGTCTTATTAGAAACAGACCTCACGCAACAGCATGTGCTGGAAGCACTGAGGGTGTGCAGTGCCTCTCATTGCACTGCTCTGCAGCGACCCACACAACTGCTGCTTGGGAACAATTCAGGGACATCTAGATTATTCAGAATTGTTGGGGTTTTAATTTTTTTAATTTTTTTAAAGATACCAGCCTATCAGTGCAGACACTGGAGACTCCAGACAGCCCTGGAGAAGGCTGTTTCATACTAAGAGGAGATTGACAGGGCTGAAAGGATTTCCACAATATGAGGTGACTGCACAGAGTCTATTGCTCTGTCCAAGAACATGATCCAGTGTCCCATCTTGATAAACCCATTGGGAGGGTGAGCACAGGGCAGAAGTGGTACAAGCCACCCCATCCTAAGTATGAGAATGCCACTGGGCTGAGAGCAGGAAAAAAACAATCTCTGCTCATGGGATTCCCACATCCCTCCAGTAAAAAGTTTGAGTGATTGCATGTCTCTAGTGGGAAGATGGATTTAAACCCCATTCTTTCAAGATGCTCTTGCTACTACAGTGGAGGTCCTCCCTGCACAGCACTGCCTGGTATTGGTGATATCACCCAATATTGAGACTGGAGCAGCACTAGCTGCCACAGAGCAGATATAAAACACCAGCTGACGTAATTTTGGTGTCAGATTTGTAAATGTTCTATATTAAAAGCTCCTCTGCTTGCTCAGAGGTCTCCTTCTGCCTGGAGTGTCAGAGACACTCAAACCAAAACCCAGGGCTTGACTTCAGAGTTTCACTAGTTTTTGAAACTGAGCCATGATGCAGCCCAGCAGTGTAAAGCATTTGATGGAAGTTGGATAAGTCTGGCCATACAATGAGGAAGCAGCAATAAAAATCACCCTTCAGCTTACACACTACACCCTGAGAAACCCTAGCATCTGTACAGCTCAGGAGGCAGACCTCAGTGCACCCCCCATGGGGCCAGGAGATCCCAAGAGAAGTCAGGGTGGAATCTCTTCATGAGTTTTTGAGGCACTCTCAGCCGCTCCCCACACTATGGTTACCTGCTCATCTCTCCGTCTCCGGCCCACTGTAGTCCCGATAGTTTTGATCACACCGGGTCGCTGGAGGGCTGTGTGTCCGGCTACCGAAGACAGCGGTGGCAGTGGATGGCTGTATGGGTGCGAGCGAGAGTAAGGGCTTGACATGGAGGTGATGACAGTGGGCTGGACCATCCACTGCAGGTCTTGGCTGGTTGTGATGGCGTTGATTGTAGGGATAAAAGCACTGCCTGATCCTGGCATATCTACTCGAAATTTCTAGGATGAAAAGCAGTGGAGAAAAGGGAAAGAGAGAAGAGAGAAAAACTGTCAATGAAAGCAGAAGATAAGCAACTATTCAGAAACCAGGCAGGCCCTCAGGAGCTGCACCAGTGAAGATCAAAGCAGCACCTGAAGCAAAGGCACTGATTGCTGGTGCCTGTGCAGCATCCTAGACTGCCCCTACCCACTGCAGCCCCTTGGAGAATGTGCCGGGCCCAGGTGCTTCCTCTTCAAAGCAGCCCTAACCTCTCCCAGCCTCCTTCCTCATCCTCCCCACACCTCCCCAGCACCCCCTACAGCAGCCTCCCCTCCTAGGCAGCATCCCCACTGCCACTGCCTCCTGCCTGTGCCCACTGCTCCTTCCGGTGTGGAGCGAAAGGGGAATTAAGGAGTTTCTAGAAGCAAAAAACAAAAACACTTCTCTGCCAGCCCAAAGAAAAGGAAGAGAAACTTCACTTCTGAAACGCCATTACCAAGCAGAGCAAAGCTTTCTTCTGCCAAAAGATTCCCCGGAAATTCAGGTTCAATCAGTACAGGGTTTGGTACCACAAGAACAGCAGCTCTCTTCTTGTTCAGTGGTTGTGCACTGGGCACACACAGGGTGAGCAGCCCGGCCCTGGGATGGTTACGTGCGAGGATATGTATTTTAATAGCAGCCTATAAAATAGGTCTTAGGATTCAGATCGGACAAGTTCCCTGCAGCTCTCTGCACTGTCTAGACAAAACAAGGCAGCAGTAAAACCAAGGTAGCAAGTAATGATCTCCTCCAAAATACATGTACACCTTGTTTCAGACAGAGGTAAATCCATCTGGATAATATGCTGGCATTAAACTGCAAGGAAAACAATCGCTTGTCCCCGGAGGGGGAAGCAGGGGAGAAAGAATGCTTTTGTCTATGCTGAGCTGCTTCAGGAGCCTTTCAATGGTTGGACTTGGTTTTAGATACATGCCATACTCCAGCAGTCACTGCACAAGGGACAGGTCCTGTAGGACCATCAGCCATCACTGCCTCAGATTTGTGAGCCTCAAAATGACCCCATGAAAAATGCACATTCTTGGGTCAACAAACTAGTTTCCCAAAGCAGACAGGCCTTGCATCAGCCTGACCTCAGCTCAGGTAAGCGTCCCAGATAAGGGACAGCAGTTCAACACAGATTTCCTTTTTAGGGTGTGCCTAGGCAATCACCTTAAAAGCTTTGTTAAACCAAGGCTACAGCAAATAGTATTTCACATTCTGATAGCTACAGCATTTCAGAAGCCCAGATGCCAGTACTTGGAGATCAGGAGATCCAGTCTGAACATAGACAAATGCTGACTTATAGCTTAAAATCCAGCAAGAAAGGACAAGAGAAGCAAAAAGTGAATGAAGTTAAACAAGTGGGGGAATTGCACAAAGAGAACACACTGACACCAAGACCTTTGCAAAAGACCCACCAGAATATCAGAGAGTCACCTGGAGCTCAAGTCAAACACGACCTCAGCGTACCCCACATTTCAGAGTACAGTCAGCCTTTGTGACCACTCTCAATTAACTACAGAGGCCCAGAGCTGCAAACTGTCAACACCACAGAGGAAATTACATGCACAACCAACCCCCTTCTTTGCTCTGCCCGATGTAAGATATGATTGCACAGTGCAGGAGAGAATACCTTGGTGCCTCCACAACCGTAATAGAAAGGGACCCTAACCTCGCAAAAGGAAGGAAGTGCAAGACTAGTTGAACCACAAGTGCCCAAGTCAATGGACACAAGTTCTGCTTCTCGTTCCACAAGTGGCTTCTATCATGGCCTTTACCTACCTGTGCCACCATCACTCCTGTACACAAAAAAGCAGAGAAGACCCCTGTCTTCTTTGCAGGGACACTAGAAAGCTAAGGCAAAACATCTGGAGATCTTGCATTTCAGAGCCTCCAACACCCAACCGCATTCAACGACCTGCTAAAAATTCCCATCAGAGGCTGAGAGAATCAGATCCACCACCCAATCAGACACCTAAGTTGTAAGTGTCTGACAAAGATCAAGCTCCAAGTTATTGATAAAGTAACTACTCCACTTGTAATCACTCCTATATTGAAAGTAGTCTTTAACACTAGTGGAAGTCTTCTGGACAACAAAAGGGAGCTGCTTGGTTCAGCCACATCCCTTGGTAGCTCCATGGTGCTTGTTTGCAGAGCTAAGAGATCTGCAGTCCCTGTTTGTGCTGTGTTCCATCTCTGTCACTAGCTTCCTTTCCAATCCTTAAAAGTATGTTCAAAAACTCACTCTGTATTCTGCATTTTCCCCAGATAACTAATGAAAGGACTTGCTGTTGCGATAGGCCAAGTCTTCAGATATGGGGCACTCAAGCTACCACTGCTGCTGGGCTTTACAAACACTGCTTCCTCACTGGTCAGACTCTCCCCACATACCTCGCTTTCCCTGCTGGGACACTGCACTGGAAAAGATTTGCCATGGCAAGTGCGGCTGGCCTCCCATGCTCTACCCGGTGGCCATCAACTCTGCCCCCTGGAATGCTACTGGTTTCGGCAGCAGGGCCCCAGATTCCCTGCCACCTCCCCTGAACAGCCCTATGACCACTGGCCTCTTCACTTTGGAGCTCCAGCTCTTTCCCCACAGTCCTGTCCAAGCTTTGCTTTCCTCATTCCTCCTCCCCTCAGAGAGCTCCAATCCCCCTGCCAGCCTGGCAGTACTGCCTGCCCTCATCCACCTCCCCATTTCTCCACTTTACAGAACCTCTCCAACCATTTTCTCACCCAGGACACCCAGAGCTCTCCTCTCATGACCTAGGAGAGGCTCCTGGAGTTCTCGGTTCTCCTTATCTACAAGGAATTCAAAGCACTGCAGGGCTACACATGCAGCACATGCTCAGCCATGAAGCTTCTGCTCTCCTCTCCTAACCTAAGCAACATACAGATAAAGGTATCATTTAAAAAGAAATCCAACAACTGAACAACAGAGTCCTGTTATTGAAAGTGCCAAGAATTGAGGTCAGTCTCTGCTCTGCCTTAAAAATAAGGAGTTGGATGGGAGCCTCCCCTAGTCCACAGTCAAGAGTGTCTCCAGAGGAGTCTTGCCACAGGCAGGGACAGACTACATTAGCAGGTCACAACTTAGGAGCAGGGGCAGCATAGGCAAATTTCAGGCATTGGCTCACCAGTTCCCTTCTCCAAGTTAAAGAGGATTTTCTATCCCGTACCCCACTGTATCTCTGCTCCCCTCTAGACCTTCACTTACATGTGTAACTGCAAGTGCTAAGCAGCACCAGAAACCAATCTAGAAACAAATACAAGGGCCATGGAATAAAACAAACTCGGCAACGAAACCACCAAAAAAACATCCAGATCTTTTACAACTACTCAGCTATCAAATACAGGGTGTATAGGATATATACCACAATAAATATAAGGTCCCTAATGGCTTTCTACAATGAATAACTCCTCTAAGGAGAGCTGGACACAGTGCTAGGATATTTGAGGGGAAAGTCAACCAGTCTGAAGAGTATACAAACTCTTCCCATTAAAGTCTATGTTTACCACATGGCAAAGTCAGTGATTAGGAAAATGGCCTGACATGCAACTTAAAAATGTTTCAGTGCTGTGTTGCATGGGAAAAATAATTAAAAAGCATCAAAGTTTTGGCTCAGAGACAGTTTCCACTTAAACATGTGACTGATGCATCTTTTCTTGCTTTGGGGGGGGGGAAAGGGAATAATAAAAAATTATTCTACGATGCGTATTTTCTGTAGGGATAAACCCCAGCAGATCTCCAGAACCAGCAGAACAGCCTGACTGCAAAGGCAATACAATCTACAACATCTGTAAGGATCAAGGGAAAGACAGAGCACAAGGCCTTGAGAAATCTCCCAGATTCTTAAAGAAAACATTTATGTTTTTGCTAAGCCAGCATCCTGCTCAAAGCCCTGATTCAGATAGTAACCCTAGAAACTGGGGTCCGGCCCCTCTATCAAATGCCATAGATGCCAGCTGCCTTTGAAAGACTTGCAGCCCCAGAAAATAAAAAGGGGAAAACCCAGTTATCAGTCAGACCTCGAGAGCTCAACTCTTAAGCAGCGCTGGAGTTTCACCGCCTTGAATCCAGTGCAGCTGCTGAATCGGCGGAGGAAAGGGAGCGCAGCTTGCCAGGCGTTTTCAGCGTCTCGGCTCCCCGCCGCTCCCCCACCTTGTCCTGGCATTTACTGTTAAAACAGGGGATAAGCTGGAGCCGAGCTACAGCCCCTGGAAATCTGGATCCGCAGCCCGCAGAGGGCACCAGCGAGATGCGTTTTGAGCAGGCGGGGAGCGGCGGCGAGTCATTTCTGGTAAAACTTCTTTAATGTGAGGAATGTCACGGGCTGGTACGGCTGGCAAAGTTTAAAACCGGACCTTTTTTTTTTTTTTTTAAACGATCCAATGATTTCTTGATGTGAAGACGGCAATATGCTCATACTGCCAGTTCGCTCATACAAGCCACACAAGAACGAATAATACTGTGAGAAGGGGGAGAGTGTGGAGGGGTGTGGGGAGCAACTTTGAAAAAGCTGGCTGGGCCAGCTGATGTAAACAAGTTATGAAATAACCCAGGTTTGTATAACTGGTCCGATTGTGTAATGCCTTCCCCAGAAGTGGCGGATTTAGTTGATGGAGGCATATAAGCCATTTCGAGATATTTTCTTAAGGAAAAGAAAATTAATGACCCCACAAGCCACCTGACTAGGCTTCTAGGTCGGTCGAATTTACGCCGCTTCCACAGGAAGCATCTGTTATCCTTCCAGCGCCGTCCGGCTGCGGGAGTTTGCGGGGGACCGAACAGCCGACTGGCGCCAGGAGCGCTCCGGCGGCTCCCAGGGAAGGTCCTGCTCGGGAAAGAGCCATCACCAGCCGGAGATTGGCCGGCGGCTCACGGTAGAGCCACGGAGTAGTCGGGCAGCGGGAGGAGCGGAACGGCACACCGCCGACCGTCTCACCGGTGGGAAAGGCAAAATTAGTGTCACTGCCGAGGAGCCAGTTTAGGGGAGGGGAGAAGCGGAACGACCACTTCAGCTGTTTGAAAAAGCCCCAGCGCGCTTCAAGCCATCCCCGGCGTGCGGCCGCAATAGCGCCTTGAAAGTAACTCAAGTGGCACCTCCCAAAGTCCCAGGGAAGACGCCCAAACTGTTGCGAGCGAGCCTAGCACAGAAATGAGGAAAGGCCGGCAAACGGAGGGACAGAGAAGCTCCCGACGAGAACAAAAGCAGGAAAAAGGAAGAGTCGGATGCTCCCGTGTTATTTGTGTTACCGGCCTCGGAGAGGAGCTGCCCTGCGGAACCCTTCAGTTTCCGAGCTGGTCCCGGCCCGCCGCTGCGGCGGGTCCCGGGACACCAGACGGGGTGTCCCCACCGCCACCCGCGTGCCCTGCTCTACCTCGGGCCGGGACGGTGGAGGCATCGGGCCGGTCACTGTCTCACCGAGCGTCCCCACTCGGGGCAGGCCGCTGCCTCCCGTGGCACTCCGGGCCCCGAGTGGGCACCGACCGGAGGGCAACTCCGCTCAACGTCCCTCCCGCGCGGGTCCCAGCAGTCGCTCCGGAGTAGACAGGCAGGAAGGAGAAAAGCAACACGGCGGCGGCCCGCCGGCACCGGCTGAGCCCCCGCGTACGGCGTCTCTCCGCCGGGCGCCCGCGCCTTCACTGTGGAGGAAGCGCCGCTCCCCGGCCGCCGCTCCCCGGGCGTGGCGGTGAACTCCCGTGCCGGGAACGCTCGCAGAAGCCCCCGGGGGAGAGGGGCAGCACCCGGCCCTACCTGCTGGGCTGCGCCGCTGGAGTAGTTCTCGGGATGTCCTGGGGAGCCGCTGCTGCCTCTGGAGGAGGTGTCGAAGTTCCCGGGGTAGTCCTGGTACATGGTCCGAGGTCGGGCCGGGGGAACCGCGTCCCCGCCTTCCCGCACCGACACCCGCCGCTCCCTCGCCGTCTCCCCGCCCCCTTCTCCCTCCCGGCCTCTTCGGCTCTTTTTGCCTCCCAACGTTCGCCGCGGAAAGGCAGGAAGAAAAAAGCTTTGGAAGGAGGAGATGGGGGGGAAAAAAAGTAAAAAGTTTCGTTTGTTTTTTTTTTTTAAGGAGAAAATAAAGAGATAATAATAACAACAACAAAAGATGCTCAGGCGGCAGCGAAGCGCCGACGGGACAGGAAGGCTCGGCGGCGCGGCGGGAGCAAAGCCGTGCGCGCAGGCAAGCGCAGGCAGTGAACACGCCGATGTCCGCTCTCCGCACTGCCCGGCGTGACTCGCCCCGACGGCGAAGCGGCCCCGGCCCCGGGGGCTGCAGGCGGAGCGGTTCTCCTCCGCCTCCCCCCTCCTCTCCTCCTCCCTACCACCGTCCGCCCCTTTTCCTGGCGCGGGGAGTGAGTCAACGCCGGGTCTTACACCCCACGGCTCCCCCGGTAGCGCGAAGCGGGAGCTCCGCGCACCCGCAGTGACTCAGAGCAATGGCATCGCTCCGGCCCCACTCGCTTATTATCCGCCCGCCGCCGCACCATGTGCACTCGCACACGTCAAACCCGCGGCGCACCGGCCCCACCTTGCCAACGCGGAGCCTCCCACCTGCCGCCGCGCGGGGGGGGGCGGGACAGGGATCGCGATAGCCTCCTCCGTGTCCTCCCCAACACCGCCGCCGCTTCGCCCGCCCCGCCCGGACCCGCGTTTCGCGGGTCCGGGCGGGGCGGGCGAAGCGGCGGCGGTGGGAGGTGGGGCGCAGCGGCCTATTCCCGTCAGGCCCCGCCTCCCCCCGCCCTACTTGGTCCCGTCCGTTGTCGCACGTTGCCAAAAATGGTCATTTGCGTCGCACGACGCGAGCGCGGGTTTCCTTGCCGCGGATGACGCGTTGCGAGAGGGATTCCCTGGCTCCGCTGCCGGGATTTAAAGGGACAGGCACACCGCTGAAAGAGCTGGGGTGGGCGGCTTTTGGGAAACGGGGAGCAAATTTCGCCCCACAGACCGGCTTCCCCCTTCGGGGAATTGGTACACGGGCGGGTGTTCAGTCCAAAATCCCGGCAGGGGGTTAGATGTCGGCCGAGGTACCTTGGTTCTTGGTCCATTTTTTTTCACAGCGGTGGTAAACAACATCTTAGACTGGGCTGGTTGTCATGATTTTAATTTCTATTTTGATTTTTATATCTTTTATTTATCGTATTATTATTTTTCTTTTGACATTGGTATTATTCATAATAATAATTTATCTATTTCATAATTTTCTTCCCTTCCTCCCCCTGGATTTTTACACTGGACTCCTGAATTATTTTTTTTATTTTTTTTTAACTGAACTCCTAGGATCTGCCTGCAGAGCCACTTCAGGCTTCCAAAGCAGAGCACAGGAAGAGTAATAGCCCTAGGCTGCCCTGCAGCCAAATCTCACAGGGCAAGGACCTCACAGCCTGCTTCAGGTGGCTATGGCATTTCCAGGTCACTGACCGGCACAGGCTGGAAGGTGGCAGAAACAGATAGAGCAAAGCCATCTGCAGGGAGAACATACGCCCTTGGGTGACCTGCAGTGACAACAGCAATGATGCTCGTTTACAGATTGCTCAAGCGTTGCTGTTAGACCCAAACTGTCTTTTCACCTTCCCTGGATGATTTGCCCAGCCCTTAGTGTGTCCCTTTTCCTGGTGGGGAAAAAGAAGTCATCTGAGTTCAGGCTATAAAATCCCATTTAAGCTGTCTCATGAACAAAATATTTTCCCACAGGAGCTCATCTGAGAGCAATGGGCTTCCCTCCACTCCACTGTCCTCCTTGGCAAGGGAGAAGCAGCACCCATCTCCATCCCAGAGCCTTCAGGGAACTGGGAAATGAAGCAGACAATAGGTCAAAAGTCTTCGGCATATGCCTTTTTTTTTTTTTTTAGGACCGAGTCAGGCATTTGGGACTAAAACTCCTGGCAATGTTCTTTGGTTTTCAGCACCTTAATTTCCAGGCAATTTAAATTCTCCATCTGGATTAACTGCAGCATCTGGCTTTGGAGGAGGTGGGGACTGGGCTGTGAAAATAACCCCGTGCTTCCAACTCACATTGCTTTAAGAGCAAGGGACTGGGCGGGGGAGGGGATACTGTAGCAGGCGCAGCGAGGCTGTGACGTGGGTTTTCCCTTGGGTTTCGTGTCAGGCAGGTGATCTGCACATGCTTCTTTCTGCTGGAAAGAGAAATCGTTCAAGATGTGAGAGAAGTCAGGCTGCAGTTGTTACGAGACGAGGAGAGATAGGAGAAAACACACTTTGTAATAAAGAAGGTTACAAAAGGGGTGGGGTTTGGCTGCTCGTTTCCCTTGGCTCTGCCTCCAGCTCTCCTCAGGTGGAGGCTGCTATTAGCCCCAGGGTTTACCACGCGTCAGGAACCACTGCTGTCATCTGAGGTCACCAGCCCCAGCTTTGTTCATGTTTTAAATCAAGCTGGTGGGCTTGTGGAAAGCATGCTACTGTGCAACGAGGAATGCAAAAGTATTTGGCCCAGGGAGAGAAAGATGGGGGTGGAGAACAGGGCGCTGGAGCATAACTGTTGAGGCATTTTGCAAGAGGACAAGTGTTTCTATAACTTTTCATCATATCATTAAACCTAAGCTACCTGCTCTCCTCGTGTTTCTGCTCGAGTATAAACATTTTGAGTGTTGTTTTCAAACATTATTCCAGCATGATTTTGGCACACCTACCCCGTCCTGACGAATTTGCATGAGATGGAGTCTGGGAACAGCTCGTTCAAAATGACATTCAAGTGCTGATTTAATATTCGGCTGCAGTTAATGTGGATGCAATTAGTTGACACTTCTAAATCCTCAAGTTAAAAGCCCTGTAAGAAGTGCAGGAAGCTGAAAGCACACCTAAGGCCAAACCCTCAGCTCGTGCAGGGTGATGAACCTCCCTTCCATAGCTGGACTGGCACCACCTTGCCCTATGTGAGTGCCTGACCCACAGCCCTCAGATGCCTGTCTGAAGTTTTACCATGTAAATTTACATTGACTTCACTAGAGTTTCTGCTGGCCTGGGAGCACAAACTCCCCTCTGGCTAAGATAGGCTCATGCAATACAGAACCGATTAATTCCATGGGGAAGAAATAATCAGTCACATGGAGACTCCTCACTCCCATATCAGCCTTTGCATTACCTTTTTTTCCCGTGTGTGTGTGGATCAGAGTAACTCAGACTAGCCTGGCTCATGGTGCCCCAGACACACGCATTTTTAATCTGTATCCAGACCAAGCTTCATTGTGCAATAGGCTCCCTGCTTCCAAAAAAACATGAGATAACATGTACATCTGCCTAGTCCATTCTTGCCTGAGCCATAGACAAATTAAGACCAGCCCAAGTTCCAGGGCAGGAGAGGATCATTGTAAGGCAAATGAGACCTTGGCTTCTCGCACTTCTTGACTTTGGCAGCAATGAGGAGACAGAAACCTGGACCAGCAAAAGCTTTGCACTGTATTTTTACAGGAGCAGAGGATAAGGGCACTCAGCAGTGGCTTAGGCTTGGCTCTTGGCAAGCATGTGGCAGAGCCTGCAGTTCAGCTCTCCTTCAGCCTCTCTGGCAGTGCCAGGCTGCACTGGTCAAGCCATGTTGCCTGCCTAAGGACAAAATCAGTGAATTTCTTTTAATTAAAACATTTTGCTGTCACAATTCTCTTTCTCCTTGCTCTGCTTTGTTACAACAGTTCAGACATCTGCGAAGAAGCCTACAGTAATCTCTTCTTAAACATGTACTGCCACCAGTAAAGGAGAGCCAGGCTGTACTCCAGCTGGCCCTGCTGTGGGGCAGACAGCAACCCCAGACAGGACAGTGGCTTTGGTGGTGGCAGGACTGCAGCCGCTCTGCACCGGTGAGGAGCAGGAACGGGGGAGGAAAGGGCATGTGGTGCTTTTCCCAATGTGATTGATTCCTCACCTCCTGCTTTGAAAATCCCTCCTGCCTCTCTCTAGGTTGCTGCGATCCCAGTCACCATTCATTAAAAAGGACTTTTATTGCAGAGGTGGCTCCGTGGCTTCCTAAGACCTTTCCCTCAAGCTCTCTGAAGCAGTGTACGTGTTTCCAGTGCTCTCAGGTCCTTTTTGACAGCTCTGCTTTCATCTGTGCATGGTCTGCTTTCATATTGTCTCTCTAAGCGCTAAGAGCAAGTGTTTTGATGTTAACTGCTGGGAATGAGCTCTTAAGCTCCAACCTCACACTTAATTATAGTTATTTATTAAGCACTTCAGCATATTCAAGGGAGAACCGAGGTTTTCTCCTTCAAAGAGCTTCTGAATGTGGTTCAGCAAACACCTTTCGCCAAGCGGAGTGCTTTTCCTACTCACGTACCCTCAGACCACGGAGCCTGCCGGTAATCCCATTGTTTTCAGAAGGATTCAGGGTGGCCATAGGGCCTCCCTCCAGCAGCACACCATATCTTTAGGGCAGGGAGTCACTCCCTTCAATTGATCTCAAGTGATTGCAGTGAGACTCTAGCTGTGTTCAAGCAGACAGCTGTCTTGGCCCCGTGTTCCTGGCAGAGCCAGTGCTGCCATGCATCCAGGGTAGTGTGAAAACACTAATTCTGCCATTCTCACTGCTGCTGAGTGATGATGCAACTTTGTTTGACTTTTTCCCAATCTTGTTGCCAGTAAAAGGCCAGGATAAAGCCAAATGCTATGATGCTCTTCCCTCTTTTAAACCGGAGTTGGGTGATGCTGAGGGCCTGGGATGCAGGCAGGGAAGCAATGGGACAGTCCCTCAGCAGCATGGGCACCAAAGGCCTCTGCCAGTGCTTCTGGCACATTCATGGTGCAGTGCCATGGCCAGCAGTCCTGTTGGCTCCACTCATGGCCAGATGCTAAGAAAGCCAAATGATACTTCAAAGCAGAAACAGCTTCAGCCCTCTTAAAATGCTCTAGAACAAAGATCCTCCCAGTCCACTGAGCAGCAGGTGCAAGAAGTGGATTGCTTTTAATTAAGGTTAAGAGTGACCACGATTCACAGTTTACAGCATTTTGTTGGTGCAGGGAAGCAGAAAACAGCTTCAGAAGATACCAGTCTAGGGATGAATGAGCTCCCTCCCAGCCCCGGAGTACATGGGATGAGAGATGGGAACAGAGATCCCACATGTTGAGTTCTAGATACCTCTTGGCATGAGATGAATAGTCTTATCTTGATACCTGTGTTTGTTTGCCCAGCTCCAAAACCAGTCTCAGCAACATGAGAGTCTGCCTTACCCCTCTCCCACATCTTGCAGAGACACCACCTCTGGTCCCAGCAGCTAAAAGGCCTACTGAGGCTCATCTGCACTGAAGCCTAGGGGCTTGCATGTGAGATCCCATGCAGTGCTGCCAGGGTGAACCTGTCAGATGCTGCAGCAGGAGGTGTTTTATGGGATGGGAGCCCTGCTCTTTGCTCATTGCCCAGTCTGGTAAGGGACTTAAATATTGTCTTGCCATATATTGTGAGTGGGTCCTCAACAACCACATTTCTTGTGTCAGAGCAGTGGAAAGGACTGAAAACTCACCCCTCTCAACACCCCCACAGATCAACTGAACAGATGCTGAGCACAGCATCTTTCTTGAAATGCCTGACCTCAGCTACAATCAGGATCAGGCTCATGGCTGCATTGCTGAGAGGCACTGAGTGCTGTGGCATTGCAGAATGGGCTGGCAGGAGGGCAACTGTCCCATAAGCTTGTGCCACAGAGTTTTTGATGTTATTCTCTGAAACATTAGGTGTGGGTCAAGTGGATCACCCAGATGGGCTTATCAGACAGCTCATTGTTCTTGCCTAAGTGATTCAGCCCCTCCAAAGTACTCCCCAGCAGCACAGCATCGAGGAGAAGGAGGAGGAGGAGGAGAGAGGCGTGTGCACACACAGATAGTCCTCCTGATAGCAGGAGGCAGATAAACACACCCGAGCTAATGGCTGAGCTCAGATCTTGTTGAGGCAGTTTGACCTTTCTGCTGGTAAGCCTCTTGTCATCTGACATGAAAGAGTTTGACACAAGCACTCAGGGGAATGTGTGGCCAATAAGTGAGACTTACTTTCTCCAGAAAGTAATATTGATTGGCGTAGTGCCTGCAGACACAGCTTGAGGCAGTGGTGGGTTTTCAGCACAGCTCACTCAGAGAATGAGATGAAGAGACGGCTGAGACACAAAGATAGAATAATTTGTTGACTGAACCTGTGAAATGTCCTTTCTGTCACCTGTCATAGTGACCTGTGCACTGCTGAAAGCTTTGGAAGGAGGGAAAGGCTTTGCAGGCTGGGTGGTAGCTCTGGAAGCTATCTGTGGTCTCTCCACAGGCTGGCTCATCTCCATCCTGGTGGATGTCCTTGTGACTGAGCACCTCCTTCCATCTTCCTGGACTGCTATATCCTTCGGCATCCCTGGCAAAGAAGCATCTATTAGGTGCATTGATGTATGCCAAGAATTTGGGTATTTAGGACTGAAAATGGACCAAGGATCCACCTCAGCATCTAGGAAAGGCGTTGTCCTCTCTTGCCAGCTGGAATGCTCTAGCAATACAGCTGTAAAGGGTGGTGCAGGACTGCACTAGCACATGAAACCAAACCCAGAACTGCAACTTTACCCCATGATGCTGCATGGTGGCATTCCCACTGGGCTGAGGTCTGTGGTCCCTGTGGACCCCATGGAGAATGGAATGGCTGGGACTCCGCTTCTCACTGCCTCAGACATCTTGGTGGTATTATGAAGCTGCAGAGAGTGGCTGCCTGGAGTTCACAGCCAAGGCCATTTGCTTCATGGGTGCATATTTTTCATATCTTGCTCCCAGATTTATGTGCTTACAGAGAGCATAAGGCAGTTCCATGCTCTTTCCCAAAGCCCATGGAAAGCCCAGAAGAGTCACAGCAGGAAAATATGAACTACCCCAATTTATTTTAGTTCTGTATTTATCCTGATGACACTTAAATACCAGCAATACTAGCCAAGTTCTCTGGGATGTGAGGTGGAGGCTGCTATTATGTATTAATTTTTAAGTACCCCAGTATAAACACCTCCCATAATAAACTCCTGGCTTGTTCAGGAATATAGAATGGGGCTTTTGAAAGCAGCAGGATGACCCTTTGGGGTCTGTATGCAATGTACTTTAAGTTCTTTTAAAGACATTCATGTTAATATGCCAACATGAACACTGAGTCCAGGAAAATGTACCAAGCATTTGTAATGCTGGGTAGGCTTTTGGAGAGTCACAAGGATGCTCTCACCTCCTTTTTCCTTCCTCTGACTTCTTCCCTTTGCTGCTGACTACAGAAGGATGGGGGAAAAGCAGAGCTGTTCTGTCAGAGGTCTCAGGGAAGGCCCAGGAGGTGGTTGCTCTGAACAAGTGTTTGCCCAGCTACCACCTCTCTGGCTAGGATCTGACCCTAGAATTTGATCATTTGGGTCATGATGGAATGCAGAAGCTCCCCAGGAGCTGGGATCAGTGAGGGCAGCCCATGGCTGCAGGCAACTGTTTAGACAGATATGTGGGAAGAGCACCCTCAAACTCAAGCAAACCCTGAGTAAATGCACTGGGGGCAGCCTCAGGAGCTGGCAAAGGGGTGGGGGAACAGTAGTGGGAGTGCTCAGCAGGCTCTGTTTTGGCTATGTCCATGCCCATGTGGCTGCAGGCAAATGTAGCCCACCCCTTGGTATGCATGCTTCCATGGCAAGCTTGAAGATGTACAGCAAAATACCAGCAGGTCCAGCATAAGAGATGCTGTTTGTGGACGTGAGTCAGTTTAAAGAAAAATAATAGGTATTAACCTGCACCAGGCTGCAAGTGGGGACAGGCCCTGGGCTGCTGGCAGACACCTGCTGCCTTGCCCCCAGCCACGGGTGTGCTGTGGGAGGGCTGATCTGGCGAGGGAGGCTGCAATTTCACAGTCCCTCTGCCAGCGAGAGCAAACCCTGGAGCCACCCAGGCATAGGTGGGAGTTTTGGGACCCTCAAACTCCAGGGCTGACTGGGTGCAAGCTAGTTCCTGTGGGTGCATCCAGCCCATGGGGCTGCAAAGCCTCAAAGGTGGAGGAGCCCTGCTCACTGCCATTGTGCTGTCAAATCATGCTGTGCTGGCAGTTTGCAAAGCTGTCTATTATCAGCATATTAATAACCTTTCACAATGTTTAATTACTTGGAAAGGTAATCAGTCCTGTGGTAGTTCTTTAAAAAGCATGCCCATTTCACTTGCTCTTGGCAGAGACTTCTCCTTTTTTGTCTTTCATTCGTGCAATAAATATGTTACAAACAATCTTGCTTCCAAAGGCAAAGCCTATTTGTAAAACAAAGAGGGAGATTGCTCCCTGGCTTTCCGGGTATCGGCTCTGCAGCCAGGTGCCACGCCACAGGTCTGTCTCACCAACATTGCTGTGCCTGGACTCAGGGAGACTACCTGCATTGTTGGGGTTTTTTTTAATGGCTTCTCGTTTAAGGTTCCTGGTTTGGTGCATACAGCCATGTACTCAGGGGTAGACTCTTTACTTCATTAGCAGAGCTGGCCCCATCTATGGCTGCACAAAAACAGTCAAGAAGCCGTATGTTAAGTAGCCCAGTCTTATCCACGCACTGCTGCGCTTTAGCCCCCAAAGGCAGTGCTGGCACAGGCTGTGACAAGCTGCGATGCTTGAGGCTGAGAGGAGGGAGCAGGAGGACCTGAAAGCTGCAGGAGGAGGACAGGCAGACCATCCAGGTGGGTGAGAGTGCTAGAAGGCTCTCCCCAAGGATGGCTAACCACAACATTCCAAGGGTCAGGGGCTTAACACTGCCACCATATTTGCTGCATCTGGTAATCCAAAGAGGTGGCAGGTTGCTTTCCTTCTGTAGAAGGATGCCACCATTCATGACTTGAGGCAACTTGTGCACGTCACTCTTGGGCTTGTGACCCTATGCTGGCATCTGCAGCAACCACGGAGGTTCAGCTCTATCCTGGAGACCACCAACTGATGGCTGTCCCCTTAAGGCAGCTTGGGACCACTGGACAGGCACCATCGGGGTCCCTATGGCTTCCCACTGCCACCCTGGTGCAGCCTTGGGATCTGACAGCCAGCCCAAGAGCAGATCTGCCTCAGCACAAACACCCTCTGGCACGCGTATGGAGGGCACACATGCACATGCATGCTTACTTGTAGGAACCCGTGGGGATCTGGCATGTGACAGCATGTTCTGTTCATGCCCAGGGATGGTCCTGGGGAAGGCACACAGCCAGTCAGGCTCAGGCTCCCACCAGCCACAGGCTGCAGTAACGGAAAGTATTGGACTAGGCTGACTAAATGAGTCCTTTTTCCACAGATGAACACTGTCCTATGCTGTGTTGCAGCCGGTGGGTACTCACTACTAGGGAGAGAAGCATAAAATGGTATCACAGCAAACCATTATTGATGGCAGCAAAAGCTGCTGGCGTTTTCTTCCTTTCTCCTTAAGCACAAGCTTGTCAAATGACCAAACAAAAGGCTCCCAATACCTTTCCAAGGTCCAGACTCTCAGCCTTCAGGCTCCCCTACTTGCAGTCATAGTCAGAAGCCTGCTCCCAGTCCTGCAGCCCATCCACGCTGGTGTTTTTCTCAATTTCTTGGAAGTCTGGACAGGTCTGTTTTCTTTTTTCTTTTCTTTTTTTTTTTTTTTTTTTTTTTTTTAATTTATTTTCTTTTTTCCCCTCTCCTCTTAAAAAAAAAAAAAAAAAAAAAAAAAAAAAGGCAGGTTTTAACAGCCCTGGGGCAGAAGGTTCTCACTTGCTAAATCACAAGGTTTGCCACATTGAAATGTAGGGACGTGCCCACGAACAGGAACTGGCTGTCTTAGCTTTTGTTCTTGACTGTTTGCCAGAATCCTTAAAACAACAGGAGGAGGTTCAGCCACCTAAACAGCCCAGTGCTTGGAGGAGCCTGTAAACAAGGGAATTAACATATCAGACGCCTTCCATGCCTTTGCCAGCAGCACAGGCAATCCCACTGCCAGGCAGCCGGGGGGCTGTGGGACAAGAATAGAATAGAATAGAATTAACCAAGTTGGAAAAGAACTTTGAGATCATCGAACCCAACCTATCATCCAACACCATCTAATCAACTAAACCATGGCACTGAGCACCCCATCCAGTCTCTTCCTAAACACCTTCAGTGACTGTGACTCCACCACCTCCCTGGGCAGCACATTCCAATGGCCAATCTCTCTTTCTGGGAAGAACTTCATTCTAACATCCAGCCTAAACCTCCCCTGGTGCAGCTTGAGACTGTGTCCTCTTGTTCTGGTGCTGGTTGCCTGGGAGAACAGACCAACCCCCACCTGGCTACAACCTCCCTTCAGGTAGTTGTAGACAGCAAGAAGGTCTCCCCTGAGTCTCCTCTTCTCCAGGCTAAGCAACCCCAGCTCCCTCAGCCTCTCCTCACAGGGCTGTGCTCCAAACCCCTCCTCAGCTTTGTTGCCCTTCTCTGGACACCTTCCAGCAACTCAACATCTTTCCTAAACTGAGGGGCCCAGAACTGGACACAGGACTCAAGGTGTGGCCTAACCAGTGCTGAGTACAGGGGCACAATGACTGCTCCTACTGGCCTGGCAGTGCTGATGGTGTGTCCCTCCTGGCACAGCTGCTGGTTGTGCTGACAGGGGATCCCATGCCCTAGCAGTGCTCAGTGGTTACAGGTGGCAGAGAGGTGTGAATGTCAGGGAACACTGTGAGGTGCCAGAAGTAGGGCTGTCCTAGATTTCAGAGCAAGGTAAGTGATGATCTCTGTGCTGCCCCACTGGAGACATCCTGACAAGAATTTCATCTTGTATCAACAAGATGAGCAGTTACATTTTACCCCTCTCAGCTAGTTTCAAGAACAGTGATGGGAAAGGACAGTAAGGGATCAAAACTTGCAGATCAGAAGAGATAACCAGCAAAATGCTGACCTTAAAGAGCCAAAAAAGCAATGGTAGCATTTGCTTCCTCAGCACAGGCCTAACCCATAGCTCTCCATGCCCTCCCAGGGCTGCATATCCTTATTTGACTTGGACAGCATGCCCCAAGTTCTCTGCTACAGATACACTTAGACTTCTATTTCAGTCATAGACTTGGACAGATACCAGGTGTACACCTCAGACTTTGCCTATAGTCATTTCTTGGCCACTTCAATGTTCTGCTAATGCTTATTTAGACAGATAAGGGGTGGAGCACGACCTAACAAAAGGTTGAGAAGCTCTCCTAACATCTGTCCCTCGGCTAGGCTCTCATCAGCCACCTCACTGCAATGTTTTGAACTGGGAAGTCTGGAGTGGCACCCCTTCTGCTTCCAGGTCCCACTCCAAGGTGCTCGGAGTCCTTCAAGTCCTTTCTGATGGCTTCATGTTCCTTCTCATGTGCGCCAACAGGGCCATTTCTGAGGGGTTTAGCCTTTCAACAAGCTGCATCATTCACCTCACACTTTACCAGATACAAAGTCTACAGCAAGAGTACCTTGGTCTTCACCTGCAGTTTCTGGTACCCTTGGGCTTCCCTCCATGAGTCCCTGCATATCCTTGAATCACTGAGAATCTCAGAAGTTCGTATTATCCTTTCCCTGGGCTTTCTATGCCTCCTTAGGTCTCTACTGGAAAAACAGATGAGATGGAGCTCAGCTTTCGCAGCATCTAGACCTTTCCTCTGCTCCCCTTGACCACCACCTCCTGATTTTCCACCACTACCTAACTGCCTCCAAGGAGGGCTTCCCGCTCTGGCAGAGACTTCTCTGACTGGGAGGCAGCACTCTCACTCCCAGCACTGCCTCAGTCCCATTGCTTGGGTGAAGGCTAACAAAGATGTGCAGGTAGGTCCTCACCCCTGAGAACCACCTTTTTGAGTATGTGGATCCCATGAGGTAGGCAAGCAAAACCCCGTTCCTTTGCAATGTCACGTCACTAGGTTGTAAAGTTCAGCTTGTCAGTAAGCAAGCAGGTCCCACCCACGACTTCGTTCCACATAATTATGGCTCACCAATATACCAGGGAAAGAAGGAGAGCCCCTGCCGGAGATGCTGACGTATTTTTCCTTTCAGGTTCAATGGCTACTTTATTGCGGTCGGGTTTTCTTCCTCCCCACCACCCGATCGTTCTCTGACTGGAATTGTTCCCCTCTCACCAACGGTGGTGACTTTTGCTGAAAAGCAGTTCTGCCGCTGCTGCAGCAAGGCAGCGCTCACGAACGGCACAGTGGTAGTTACGGGATGTGTGGTTTACCTCAAGACGTCACATCTCCTCCCCTCAGAGACATCAGAAGGGCAATTGCTCAAATTCAGCTTTGATTGTACAAAGGAAAAAGGCCCTGTGACTTTCACTACTACTTTGAATGTTCTAAGAAATCTTAGGCTCCGTTCCCCATGCTGCTTCAAACGGCAATTAGCTGAGGCACAAGGCGCAGCCTTTTGGTAAACACACACGTGTGAAATGTGGTCTAAAATCCCATGAGTAAGATTGCAGTATTTCCTACCCAGGGAAAGGAATGAATGATTTAGACTGGGGATTTTTCCCGGGCAAAGGCCAGAAAGCAGGGCTTCAGGTACCACATTTGCTCTTTCTGTCCTTAAAATACTTTTGGAAAGAAGAAGGTGCCTCTTTTGGCGCCAGAATAGCGATGCTCAGCTGGAAGATGGTCCCTGAGGAGCCATTGCTAGGGGACGGCAGGGAAGGAGGGCACCAGAACTAGGCTCACCCAAATGAGCGTTGTGATCTGCTGAGGCAAACACCAGCCCAGCAAAAGCTAGGAATGGTCTTTGTGACAGGAAAGCTGTGAAATGGGAGGCAGGCAGGCAGGCAGGCAGAGCTGTGCCGGACACAGGCAGCACAGGGCTGCATTAGTGAGCACAGAGAGCTACGAAAGGAAACTGGCGAACCAGATCTCCCCGTCCTGGTTAAAAAAAGCAAAACCACACAAAGATAAAAAAAATATCATCACCAGTGGAAACAGCCACTCTCATCTCCTTGACACAGGCAGAGGGGAATGGCGCAGGGATGCCCACACAAGCTGATGGCTCTTTGGCCAAGGGTGTCAATGCCAACATGGACTTGCACTGCAACTCGAGAGACCCCAGATGCCACCCTCCACCCCAGGTTTGGCCCTCGCCCTATTTTTGCTGGCAATGACACTCTCTCTTTTCTCACAAGTCACCTCCAGGTTTTAACAACTCTCCCTCTGCAGGCCCATGTTGAGCTGGACTAGTATGAGCATGACACAATGATTTCTCAGGGCATGAGGTTTTGCCTGTAGAGCACCTGATGTGCTTTTTGTGAGCTGTTTCAGCCTGATGTGAGCCACAGCGTGTGGGATCTGTGGGCACTGCTTGAGAGCTGCCCATCTGAAGCTGTGGGGATGTGGGCAAAGGCAAAGGGTGCAAAGGCAAACTGTGCCACAGCTTTTTCCCACCTCAGCTTTGAAAGTACATCTGTGGTGTCTGAGCAAAACCATGACTGAGCTCCCATCACTGTTTCTGAGCTTCTGTGTGGTGCTTGAGGATGGAGTCCCCAAGGGAGGCAAAGGCTTCCCTTATTTTTACCTAAAGGCACTGGATGATGCCTAATGAATGCAGGGTTTACTCACAAGTGCCTTCCTCCTGTGTGTGGTACTGCTCTGTGATCTGCCCAGGAAACAAAGCTGGTTTCCTGCCAGCATGCTGGGCAGCACCTCATTTGCTGGAGAGCTTGTTCACCCGCCTATAGCTCCAGCTCTCTTGGGCTCCTCCAGGCAGGTTCTCATCTTGCACTTGCAAGGTGATGAGTGGCACTCACAACAGAAGGAAAGCAGCCTGCCCTGGCTCCAGCAGCGGGAGCAGGATGCATGCCAGGGAGAGGGAAACGGTTACGACACAAGCAGGTGGAAGATGCATGTGCATTATCTCCTCATGTTGAGGTGTGATTAAGGGAAGAACAAAACTACCCAGTGAGAAGAGGCCAGGGATGGGCACCTTCATCCCCAGCGTTCTCTCTCTGTTGGGGCTAGCAAGCTCCTGGTATGAGATAATTAACCCTTTAATTGCTGAGGATGCGCAGAGGACCTTAATTTGACAGTCAGTGTAAAAATATTTTGTCTGTCAACAGTCTTTCATCCAAGGATCTCAAAGCACTTTGCAGGCATTAATTAAGCTCACCAAGGTAAGTATGAATAATTATCGTCACTGAACATCACGGAGAACTGAGGCCAGACTTGCCCAAGAGCACCTGTCAGGCCTCAGGGACCGGTGCGGAAAAGGAGCAATTCCCCGCTGCAGTCCCCAGACTGCAAACCTTCCTGCAGAGAACAGCACAGCCTCAGCTGGCAAACCAGCAAAGTCTGCTCAAGGGTGGCACAGACTTATGGAATCAGTAAGGTTGGAAAACACCTCAGAGATCATCAAGTCCAATGTACTTTCCCAGAAGATCATATTGGCTGGTGAGAGGCCTTGAGCACAAACCCTATGAGGAGAGGCTGAGGGAGCTGGGATTGTTTAGCCTGGAGAAGAGGAGGCTCAGGGGTGACCTCATTGCTCTCTACAACTGCCTGAAGGGAGGTTGTAGCCAGGAAGGGGTTGGTCTCTTCTCCCAGGCAACCAGCACCAGAACAAGAGGACACAGTCTCAAGCTGCGCCAGGGGACGTTTAGGCTGGAGGTGAGGAGAAAGTTCTTCACCGAGAGAGTAATTCGTCATTGGAATGTGCTGCCCAGGGAGGTGGTGGAGTCACTGTCCTGGGAGGTGTTCAAGAGGGGATTGGACGTGGCACTTGGTGCCATGGTCTAGTCACTGCTTTATGTGAGATTAGTAGTTTCTGAAAGGGATCAATAGTAAACCAAGGGTTAATTAGGGACAGGATTTAAGGAGTAATTTAACCCCCAAATGATCAAACTTGCTTATTACTTACCCTTAATGTTTTAAATCTCAGGGTTTGGAACACTTGGATTTTCACATGCCTTCGACCATCCTGTATTTAGAGTCTCAGATCAGGGCTGCTTAGGTTGCAAGCTCAGGTGTGTTTTAGGGTGCTAAAGACTCATTATGATCATCTAGTTTGAACTTTTGCACAGCCCAGCCAGAGACATTTAATTATTTACCTTGTAGATAGCCAAATTACTTACATAATGATCAGTTAATTTTTGTGGATGTATCTGTAGCTGCTGAAGGTTTCTGAACTTTCCCTAGCTTCCAAATCCTTGCTCTGTGTTGCATGGAGAGGTTCCAATATTTGGCTTCTTGTTTGCAGATTCCTTACCTGCAGGAATGTTGCGGGAATGAATATACAAATATTGAGAGATTTGAAGATATCAGAGCAATGGGGAGGGGAGTCATAAATATACCTCACAGAGATAATAGCAGCTATAAATTCTGTTGCCTTGATCTAGCTTGGCATTGCAGAACTACTTGGTGTGCTCGTTCCTCTCTCTCTCCATGGCAAGCTTCACTGTTTTTATTACCAATGTACAACTACAGTGTTATGGTTGCCTTCTGGATGGTTCCAGATAAAAAGGAGCCTTTCCAGTTTGAATTAAGCACTTTCCAAAGCAATAGAAGCTAAACTGAAGAATATTCCTATGAGGTGTGTTACAGGGTTTAAACTGATGACTTGTCTCATTCAGGCACAACTTTCCCATGCAAGTATCTTTTAGACAGCTATTTGGCCTGAGTTCAAACCATGCTTGACATCTGAGCCACCATAGATGGGGCTATGAGGAATGAATACCACCCAGAGTGAGGAAACTTTGTAGGTAACTCTTCTTTATCTCATAGAAGTGGAGGAAACTTCTCCCTCAGTAAGGCCAGGTGCAGTCTTCCAGAAGTGGAGCTAACATGGGTACGCTGCACATGGGGAAGAAATGCTATTTGTGTGGTCGTGGTACCACGTGTCTCCTGTAGCCAAGTGTTGGGAATAATCAGTATGCTCAGAGAAGTCCTTCCTCTTCCTCCTCAGGGAGCCATCTGCCCTGTGGTTCTAGTAACCCAGGTGGCTCTGCCCTGTGCCTCACCGTGTCTGTTTGGCATGCAGATGGTTGTGGGCTGGCAGGGACCTCTTCACCCATGCAACTGGAGTGCATGTTTCATTGCTCCTGAATCCTTGGGCAGATCCAGCTAAAATGGGACAGGCAGGGCAGTGGTACAGGGTTTCGAGTTCCTGACTGGTTAATTAGTTAGGGGGAGCCTCTTCTGGGGGAGCACTGGAAATCTCGTCACCCAAGCCCTCACAAACTAAGCTGAATTAAGTGTTTCAGATTGATGCTGCCTGTTTCCAATTATATCCAAGAGCACTTCTGCAGTGAAGAGCCAAAATCTTGATTTATAGGCTTTTGGGCAAGAGAATTATTATCTTTATCTCTGTATCTGCTCTTGTTACTTGTTGCTTACAACAAACTTGCAAAGTCTAGTGCAAAGGTCTTTTGTTAAGGTTTCCTACACTCAGATGCTAAAATAATTCATTAAAGACCTGGCTAATTACTTCTGCATCAGATAGAGAGGCCCATCCACTTCACCCAGTGCAGCATGCCCTTGGGAGGTGAAAACACATTTTGGGATGGCATCCCCCCAGAAGGTGGGCGAGCTGGAGACAAACCTCAGGCTGAGGCTACACAGCCACACTGCTGTCCTACCCAGACCTCAGCTATGGCCATAGCCTAAGCACTCGCTTGCACCTGGGTGCCATGGATGGTAGGAGAGGCAGCCAGCCCACTCCTGCACCACTCACTGCACCAGACATTCCTCTGGCTGGGTTTTCTGCTGCATTGGCTTCCCACATATTCATCCTGACACCACATGGGCTGGGGCCCTTCCCGCCTCTGCCCAGCGTGAGTTTGCTGCGCAATAAAAAACATCGCTTTTAGAAAAGGATGTCTTCCGTGGAAGGAAAACGCTCAAGTGCAGTGAAGAGTTTTGTGATCTTAGCTATGATACTTGTTGTGCAACATCTGCAGGAGATTTCATTATTTGTGATTTTATCTAACTATAGTCTATGCCTAATAACTCAGAGGTGCTGTTGATTAATTTTTTTCCAGTTCTTTTGATGTACCAGCAATAACTTGCCCAAGCTGCCCGGTTCAGTAAAGTGGCAATTGCCACAGCACGGTCAAGGTGTGGTATCATGAGGTGGCCAAAGCTGGAGTGACTGCCCATGTCCACAGTAGCACTGAGGTTCTCACTGCTCATGCTCCCTCTGCTTGCATTGGCTGATCACAGAATCATAGAATCAATAAGGTTGGAAAATATCTCAGAGATCGTCAAGTCCAGCCTGTCACCTAACACCTCATGACTACTAAACCATGGCTTCAAGTGCCATGTACAATCCCCTCTTGAATGTCTCCAGTGATGGTGACTCCACCACCTCCCTGGGCAGCACATTCCAATGGCCAACGACTCTCCATGTGAAGAACTTTATTCTCACCTCGAGCCTAAACTTCCCCTGGTGCAGCTTGAGACTGTGTCCTCTTGTTCTGGTGCTGGTTGCCTGGGAGAAGAGACCAATCCCCTCCTGGCTACAACCTCCCTTCAGGGAGTTGTAGGGAGCAATAAGGTCTCCCCTGAGCCTCCTTTTCTCCAGGCTAAGCAACCCCAGCTCCCTCAGCCTCTCCTCAGAGGGCTTGTGCTCAAGGCCTCTCCCCACCCTCCTTGCCCTTCTCTGGACATGTTCAAGAGCCTCAATGTCTATGGTGCAGTAATGACTAAACTCATTAAAATAGGCAAAAACTAGCCCAACTGAAAAATGTGTTTAGTTTGGGTTCTTTTTCCTCCTTCCTCTTTTTTTTTTTTTTTTTTTTTTGTGGTTTTGGATTTTTTTGTTGGGTTAGTGATTTGAACTAACTCTCCATGCAACCAGGTACGTACTGGAGCCAGTGTGGAGGATGAAGGGAGCAATCAGGCAGCAAGACGCAGCGGGAGGAGGAAGAGGAGGCAGAAGGGCAAGTTTGGGCAGACTCTAAGATCATCTTTTGACACCACACCCTATGTATGGACACTGTCAGTCTAATTCCTACCGTACTGGTTCTGTCCTCGATGTTGTAATCTGTTTCTGTGAATCTTTTCAATTAGGTAGTGATTTATTGGATAGTGGGATGGGTTTGGACAACCTCCAGTAGCAGACACAAAATCCATTACTATGCTGAGCTCTGTTCTATTGCCTGCAATGTAAAGGCACGATATTTTTTCTCCAGGAAATTAATCTTTTTCCAAGTGATTATAAGATTATATGACTAGGCTATCCAGTGATGTAAACCTGTCTCTTTCCAAAACCTTTGGTGTAGTTACACCACTTACAAAAGGATTTGCTTCAGAATTTTTAGCTGTGCCAGCACATTAGTTGCTGATTAACTGGAGGTCTTCCTGAAAAGAGTGCATTTATCAGCATAAATGGACCTGTTTATTCCCTTACATAGAGGTTTTCAGTTTGCCTAAGTAAAAGTGTTTGCCAGTTCAAAATTCATTACTTCTTGTCATCGCTTCTCTTATAGTCATCACCTCTCTGGTATGAGTCCAGTTCTGCGGATTTGTCAATCACCACCACAAAGAAACCCAGAGCCAAAATAAACCTGGCACCACTCGATTTCTGTATTACAAATGTACTGGCACAAATACTGTCCACAGAATCTCACATTTCAGCAAAGTGCTTGAAATCCCATTGACTTCAATTAGTAAGTTAAGAAGTTCTTAAATGGTGTGTTTGAATCAGGGCCTGAAGGCTGCACCTTGGCCAAGTGGATTTGTTGTCATTCTGTAAAAATAGTCATGCAGCTCTTAGAGAATTTCCACATTTCAGTTCAGTCAGGACATCAAGAACTTTGTGAGATCAAGGAGGACTAAAACAGATGCTACATTGTTTTCTGGCCTCTTTCATTTACAAACTGTTTGTGGTAGATTAAGGCTTCAAGGAGACAGAATAAAGCAATGAGATGGTCATCTAGGGCACCTTCCAATTCCTAAAGCTGTGGGGTCGACTCCTGGGAAAAAAACCCACACCAAACCTCCTTACTCAGGCACAATGACAGGAGGAAGGGAATTACTTTTTATATATATATCTAAGTATATATTACTTACTTAACTGATGCCTAAGGGAAAAACGTGGACCACTACGAATAGGCTTTACTTCATGGTAGCTGATGGTGCCTGGCAATTTTATACTACATGCTGCTCCTGTTCTCCCTGTATGCAATTACATAGGCATATCAGTGCAATGCATGGCTATTACAAAATAACCACAACATGCTGGAAAGAACATTTTATGCTTTTTAGTTGGACAAGGCTCATCTGGTCTTAATTTTATTTTTTTCTTTCTCTTCTAAGGAACATCTTCTATTTTAAGATTTTTTCCCATTTAGCCACAGGGAATGGAATCTATGTTAATTTGACCTCTATTAAATCAAATATTTTCCATTATTCTCTCTGCTGATCAAAGGGCTCTGGGGCGGTTTCCTGAGAGGCAGGCATACCTTGTCACTGGAGCAGGAAGGCAGAGCAGAGGCATGCAAATGCTCCCCCACTTTCCTCCTGCTGGGAAAGTGGCTTCTAGCTCAGCTGCCTCTGAAGCTGGCTGCTCACACTCAACCCTGTGCTTCCCTTTCCCCAACCCGTCTCTCCTGGGCACACTTGTGCTGCCCCACATAGAGGTTTCACTGCTGTGGGAGGTAGAGCCATTGGATGCCTTCCAGGTCTGCGTGCCTTGCTCAGCACTGAGGAGAAATCCTCAGGAGCTCTGACTGCACAGCAGTTTGTCTTAGCCATGCAGCTGCTGAACGAGAGCAGCTTCTTTGTGTTCAACAGGACTGGCAGGGAGTGCTGCCTTACGTAGGGCTCATTTCTGCAGGCAACTGGGAGATGAGTGCTGAGCATACCTGGCATTGGCAGCAGTGTCTGAGAGCAGGGCTGGTGCAGGAGCAGCCTGGCTCTGATATGAGCCAAGGCAGGTGACACTGGCATGGACAACAGTGGGCCAGCAGGCTCCTGCAGAAACTCTGCCTATTGCCAACCAGTGTCAAGAGACTTCCAGCTTTAGACAATAGTCTAAAGGACTGAACTCTTGCACCCAGTGACTCAGGGCACCGCTGGGCTGTGTAATGGAGTGGGGTGAAGAGCCTTGAGCCCACATGGGAAGAGCATGGCCTTTGGCCTTGTGCTGCTCCTGTGCTGGGTCTGCCATGCTGCTTGGCTGTGGGATAGGACATGCCAGCTCAGGCACAGGCCAGGTGGCTGCAGGGCAGAGCAAGGGCAGCTAGAGAGCCTCCATACTGCCCTTCCTGGCACATCTGCCCCCAGGCAAAGCAGGTGGGCTGCAGCAGGAAAGACCCAGGCTAAGGACAAAGCTGTCTCCCAGCCTCACACTGAGAGTGGGCATGGCACCCCTGCAGCCTGGCAAGAGTGGGAGCAAGAGCACTGGTTACAGCACTGCTGGGCCTAGCCCCTGCCCTGCCGCAGAGCAGCCATGCCGCCCTGGACGAGTCACATCCCTGCCTTTTGCCTCAGTCCCTTGTTTGTAAAATGGACACAAATACTTCACAGGAGTGTTGTGAAACCTAATTAATTAATACCTGCAATCCACTTTGATGTCCTTGCATGAAAAAATCCTATGTAACTACAAAGCATTTTTAATGTTATAAAGCAAGAACTTCTTGCTGTCTTGCCTTGGCAAAGAGGCTGATTAGATGTTATCAGCTTTGCTGTTTACACATACAGAAACTGCTGTGGTACGGTTGCGATCCTGGCTTGTTTTTGCAAGGTAAGATAGTAAAATGATGGAAGAGTGGCCAGAAGTGACTTAATATTTATTGTCAATGAAATAAGCTGAGTAGTCCTTCAAGGAAAAAAAACCCAGTCAATCAAAAACCCACCAAAAAACCCCAAATCAATGCAAAACCTGGATATATCTGTGCACACTGGTGTGTTCTGATCACACCTTCAGGAACTGTATCAAAAGGCTTTTTAGCCCATGTTTGAGGAAAAAGTTGTACTAAAGGAGCACTTAATCATGCGTTTAAACAACGGTATGTGGCTTACGTTTCATAGATGTCAACTGGCACCTAAATAAGAGCCTGTTTGAGCCAGATCTTGTTGACTACTTTTGTCCAATCTGCTATTAAGACTGTCCCCTTGGCAATTTTACTACTCAAGTGGCCAAGACCCAACCTGGGAAGCCGGGACTGGGAGGTCCTGCTTCTGCCTTCATCATGAAATGTACGCTGCTGTCACACCAGCAGACGCGATTGCAGTACCTGTGCTTTAATTTACACTTATTTGATAACTAATATTAAAACAGAAGGAAGCTGTGCTGTATGGCCCTTCCCTTAGAGGACTCAGTAATTGCATATGCACAGCAAAGGGATGAAAGTACAGCTTTAAATGTTAAAATTCCCAACAGGCCTGTCCAGTGCTGCATCTAGTAAGATGATGACAAAATACAAATGTGTTGACTCCTGTAATTTGGAAAACTGGAGCCAAAGGAGCCTTAATAATCCTGCTTTTCACTCCCAATTACCACTGTTTACTTTCTGCATTTCCTTGACCTTGAAAAGTGAGCCTGCGCAGCTCCACGTACTTGCCCTCGTAGCACAAACACAGCACCCAGACTGCCCATGGCTCATGTGCCATCACACTTGGTTCAAATTGGACTATAAAGCGAGAATAAAACTCCATATAAATATTTACTCCACGTTTACAAGACATACCTGCACTAACTCCTACAAGGACAGGATAATGTCACTGCACTCAGCAGTGCTGCTCCAGCAGCTCCTTCCCTCCCTCTTTGCCAGCAACCACTTTCTCTCCCATGAAGTCCAAAACTGGCTGCAAAAGTGGCCATAATAATTTTGCTAGCACAAAGAGATGAATATACGCATGAAGCACACTGCAAAGCGCTTGGGTTCTTTGTATGCTGTCATTCCAGCAACCACCTCAAAGCTTGGGGATGCCCAGAGCTGCCTGCAAGCAATAAGCCATTGCTCACAAGCACTTTTAAACCTTTCTTGTTTTGTTTTTAATGACAATTTCCACCTGAGCTCGTCCAGACAGCATTGGGATACTGTGCAGGGCAGCATGGCTGGCAGCACGGCATTTGGGACAGGCACTCTCTGTCCATCCTGCTTGCTGGAGCAAAAGGGAAAGAAGCTGAAGTCCAGCTCAGGTGAGAGCAGCTTGAGGCAAGAATACGCACAATGAGAGGAAACTGGGTATACCACCTTTGCAAAAGCAAGCAAGCAACACATTTGGCAAAAACCCAAAAGGCACCCAAAAACCAGCTTGGACAAAATCCTTTCCTTCCCCTGGCCCCCAGCAACAGTGGGTTGCAGTAGCTGAAGTGTTTTCACATTGAAACCACGGCATAGTTTGGGAGCTTTCTCTGCAGCCTACAAATAAACAAAACACAGGGAGTGTTTTGCATTCAATAGTTAATCACAGTTGGCTGAGTGTTTATATTTTTCTTCACGGTAAAGGCATTCTTGGTCTGCCTCCCAAACAGCTTGTTTTGTCTGCGAGATTTAATCTTGAGTGGCAGGGCTAGGTGCAAAGACAAGCCTCAAAACAATTCTTATTTTTCTATAGCAAGATGTCAGGATGTAAAAACTAACTTCCCTGCAAACAGGCCCCTCGGGTTGATGTGCTTCTTGCTACAATTTCTAGTCTGCCCTGATAGGTGGCCCATAAAGCGGCTTATTTCACTCAGTTTTAACACTTTTCTGTTAGTGAACTGCTTTTAAAGTAGTCTAAACCACTCCAGACAAATAGAATTCAATGCATGTTGGACGAGTTTCCAGCCCTTGCTCCTCCCTGAAGAAGCATCTTGTTTGTATACAGGGAGTGCTGGCTCCAGATGCCCAGCCTACTCTCAAATCCAAACGTGGTTTTTCTTCAAGGCAACATCAAGGTACCTTTCATAAAAATGAAGGGATGATGCAATGTCTACAGTGCTTCAAGTACTCAAGCGACTCAGTGCAGAGTTAGCTTAGGTAGTTACTTAAGACTCCCCTGTTGTATACACAAACAACTGAAAGAGTACTGAATTTGCACTTCTAAGATCTGAAAATGGTTAGAAACAGCGAACTTTCGAAATCTTACCACTTCTGCTCTTCATTTTGTTTCCATGTACTGTTGCCTCTCTATGATCTTTAAGGGTAGATAATATCAGGTTGTGTTTGGTTGTGCTTAGATCTGTATCACAGGTTTAAAAGAAGTTAATAAAATCATGTCAAAGTTGCCTGAGAGGTATGTCTGCAGGTCATTTAGTCCAACCTTTCACGTGAAGCAAGATTACCAGCTGCCAGATGAGGACTGCCATGGCTTTGCCTATTCATGTCATAAAAAAATCTCCTGGGAGATGCTCTCATCTCCAGGGGCACTCTTGCCACTGCTAGACAGTGTGCTCTTGGAGGAAATGCTCTCTATCCTGCACTTGGAAATCTGCAGACTTGTGCTTGTGTGGCTTTTGAGGAAGAATTTTTGATAGAAGTTGTCTCTGTAAACAAAATCTGACAGAGCCTGAAGGAAGGAGTCAGGAAACTCTTCACAAATTAATTCCAACAACTTCTTGAAGGCCCCTAATCCTCTCTGTAATGCTAGACATAGGTATATACTTCTGGTGTTTCTTTCTCCTGTGTGCTTTAAAATCAGCAGAAGCATTCTTAGGGAAGATGAGGTCTGTACAAATTGTGTTATTTGATGCTAGTAACCTCCATCACCTTCTGAGAATTTCCTCTGAGCTGCCTTCAAGCACAGGACCTGGTTCTTGAGCCTGCTCCATGGTAACTCTGGGGCAGAGAAGAGACACAACATTTCACACAGTAGAGCTAACATGGGGATTCTTCTGCCAAAGTGAATCGGAGTGATGAATACACAGCTGAATTTTTAGAAGGGCCAAATAATCACAGGATCCATTTCTGAAATACTACAACAAAAATAATGCTAAACTCAATGAAATGGCAATCACAAACACAGTAGTCCTGTCACCCGCACAGCAGCACAAGAAACCAGGTGATAAGACTAACTGGAATCTCTCTATCTTACAAAGTTCCCCAGCAGAGGCTTGTGTTGGAGACAGGGAACTGGATTTGATGGAGCAATGTCCTGACAGACGCCTCCTCTTTGAACACCAGGCACCTCCAAGTATTGTTTGCAGCCCTGCTTTGAAAAGCCTTTTCCTCATGAGCAGGCAGTTACCCAGCTTTGCAAGTGAGCAATCCATGTCAGTGCTGAACACCCATCCACTTTAAAAGAGGAAGGCAGGATCAAGTTGTGGTTTTTTTTTTTTCATGCAACCTGCCCATAATTAGCCTCAAGCAGTGACTGAGTCACTCACAAGAGTCCTGGGTGCTATTAGGACCAGACACGCCACGGCCCAGTGTATAATTATACCAGACACTAGTGTGCGGAAACTGCTCCATTTAGCTGCCTGACCCCATTAGACAGAAGCTGCTATTTCTTCTTGGCTAAAAGTGCTGTGGGTGCTCTGAAGAAGTCCAGTTCTCACAGCACAAACTCATTCACCCAAACGTATCTCTTGCTGAAACCAGAAGATGCCCATCCTCCTTCCCAGTTCACCTGTGGGCTGCTTGAGAGCACTTCTGTGGTCCAGAGGCAAACAGAGATGCTGAGACACAGCACCTAGTGGGCATAAGGGGTAGGGAGAGGAGTGCAGAAAGTCTAGGAAATGCAGCAAGCTACAGCATTTTTTTTATTAGAGAGTGACCATGAAACAACTACTGAAGCAAGCCATGGTACTGAAGAAGTGTAAGAAACAAGCTGTGTCTGCAATACAGATTTTTCTTCAGACATTTTGCTTCCCTTTCTCATGGAAAGGATAGAAAAAACAAGATGAGAAGCTGTTTGATGACAGCCCTTGAATTTTCTATGCCTCTAAAGCTGGCAATGCAATAAGTACATATACTGTAGTGTCCACTCTCCAGTAGAATGGACACAGCTGAATGGGGAGCAGGCTCAGTTAGCCAATCACACAAGAAACCACCTTTAGCTGGCACAGCTACTCTGTTGGGTATAAAAATGAACCCAGAACCAGCTCATGCACAGCCAAAGCCTGCTAGGGTCCTGCTCCTGTGAAGAGGGAGCAAGGGGGACCTGGCTACATACAGTGACTGAGCCAGGGGAGGCTGTTTTGCTTAGCTCTCTCAGGAAAAGCAAAACCAACCTCAACAAACATCAGAATTTCTGTCACTCCTTGTTGTCATCCTGTCAGAGTGAGTTCAAGTGAGGTTTTCTGGGAGGGGTACATGATGCTTGGGCTGCTGCTGACTGTGCAGTTCAGAGAAGAAATGTATGGCTCCAGCCTCAAGCTGCTACTCTCACACCAGTGCTGTACTCCCCTTGAGACACAAACAGCCGCAATGGCTCTGGTTTTTAAACAAGTACTAAAAAACTTCTGCTGAAAGGGACAACGGAATAAAAGGGACAATGGCATAAAAGAAACAGGCTGTCAAATTATAATCAGCTTGAAGCATTTAAAATAAACACCAAGGAAATAAAATGTACCCTGCTTGCTGTCGTGCTGGTGGCTTACAAAGTACTCGCCCCACCCAAATCAAGGGCTTGAAATGGAGCAGCAGCGGAACCAAAACCCTTGATAGCATAAGAGTTGCTTTTCCTTGGAACTGCCTTGCTATCCTGAGGGATAGAAAAAGCATCATTAGAGTTTAAATAGAGTTTGATGAAAACACAAAGCACCCCAAGGATCAATTTTCACCACGGGCAGCTGCAGCACGAGGCATTAATTCTTCACCCTCTCTGGTGACAGGAGAAACACAGGGAGCTGTAGGCACAAGCAACGTTAGGCTTCTAGCGTGTATTTTGCCTTTCATGCTTGCAATTAAACACTTGCTTTACTTCCTGTTGTTTCAAACTGTATTTATTCTTTAGCACTGCAAGAAAAACCTCCTGTATTTTTTTTCATTTGCACTGGGGACACGTTTGAAGGCCCATATTGTAGACTCAGCAAGTGGCAGAACAGCCGCCAAACCTTGTTTCTTTTGATGATTTCTGGATGATTTAAGACCTATTTTCAGCAGCTGATCCCAGTTCCCCCCTTGCCTTTTTGCTTGGCGACTACCATTTTAACAAAATGGTGTTTGTGTAATGCCTTGGAACCAAGAACTGAGCTTTTAAACAGAAGACAGGGAACAGAAGGGGAAAAAGCAGCACTAAAATCACCTGCACTCCAAGGCTTTTCAAGCCACCTGCTTAGAAATCTACAGGAGAACCTTGAGCTCTTGCAGAATATGACTTAGACTGCTACTCTTTTGTTTCACACATCGCCAAAACCACTTTAATATTTCTGGTAGTTGGGTTGTTTATGTTCCCCTAGCACAAGGCTGGAAAACCAGTAAATTAAAATATTTTAAACCCCCTCTGCTGTGGATGTACATTGTCCAGACTGTTTTACTGGCTTTGCCCATAGGGACAAACCCTCTTGTTTTCATGCAAACAGAAGATACAGCCCGATCAATGGTTTGTTGAAGTGCAGGCTTCCTTCAGAAAAGGAGAACACACTTTTTACCCTGCTGATGCTAGGATGCAAACTAAACCAAGATTTGGTGCAAAACATTTATCCAGTGTCATCATAGTATCATAGTATCAGTCAGGGTTGGAAGGGACCATGCATGATTATCCTCCTCTGTATTCCAAGCAATGACAGAATATCCTCAGAATTATTCTGTTGTGGAGAATAGTTAGATTAAGAAATAAAAAACCAGCTTCTACAGTAGGGGTTGGTCTCTTCTCCCAGGCAACCAGCACCAGAACAAGAGGACACAGTCTCAAACTGAGTTAGGGGAAGTTTAGGCTTAAGGTGAGGAGAAAGTTCTTCACAGAGAGAGTTGTTAGCCATTGGAATGTGCTGCCCAGGGAGGTGGTGGAGTCACCATCCCTGGAGGTGTTCAAAAAGGGATTGGATGTGGCACTTGGTGCTCTTTGAGGTCTTTTCCACTCTTATCGATTCTATGAATTCTATGAGTGATTATTTGGACATGACATCATTCTGTATTTAATGTGGGTTCATGTGATGCTGGCACACACCTGGAACAACTACTGGTTGCCTTGTTAAAACATAAACCTCAAACCTGCCAGAAATAGCAGGAACTAGTAAGGATGAAACAGAATTGTCCCACAACATTACAGACACCTGAAAATAAAAACTGAAAAGGAGATGATTTAAGGGATTTTCAGTAACATTTAAAAGGTAAGACATAGTGCAACCCTTAGGTTTAATGCGTGTCACACTATGTGAATTACAGACATGTAAGTGAAGAGCAGTCAGTGTTAGTCACAGACTTAATTTGCTCCACAGTGCAGGGACAGCACACTGTAACTGACAGTCATGGTCAGAAGCCCTTGTCCAAAACTTGCTACCTTCTCACAGCATGCCTTTCTCACAAAGCTGGCAAGGCGAGAAACTCCCATGCTCCAACTGACAGAGGACACTTCTCCCTTACCTCCATGTGTCACTGCCATGTAGATGTGGTATCAACAAACATACTGGACCTGCAGAGGTGACCTTCACATGCTACCGTGGGTTTCCTGCTGCTTCTCCAGTAGTTAAGGGTACTGACATAGGAGGATGTCCAAGAAGCAGTCCTTACTCTTCACTTCAACAGGTTTTTGAACTTTGCTGCATCCCAGGAGGCACTGCCTGACAGACACTAACCCAAACTATTCCTCTCTTTCCCAGGTAAGCAGTATCTCTGTGTAAAACCACCTAAAGCAAGACGTGAGGTACTGCGCATCATTGCTAAATGTCGTCTCCTGACTGCTTCACTGAAGACACTTAATGCTGCAAGTGTCAGACGGGCTGGGAGGAAGAAACCACACATCTCCACACGTAGGAGATCATGCTAGTTCCAGCAATGTTTTCTTCTCAAAACCTGAATCAAGTCTACTTCATATATGAATGAGAGGATGTTCAAAGAGATGGCTCATGCAGAAAACGTTGCCAATTCAGCAGATAAAACATGCTGATCAACAAAGCCATGACCAGCACAACAGAGCCATTGATGTCAGGCAAACCACCTATGGTCTAGCTAACTTTTATTGATTCTTCCATCTGCTTGTCCAGTCTATTCAATGAGTTCACAAAAAAATTGTACTTTGAATCTGAAAGATGTGGTATTACTTCTAGCACATTGGGTTATGCATGCAGATGAATAAAGCCTGGAGTCCAGGTTTGCATTTCAAGGATCTTAGGAAAATCATGCATCAATGGGGCTTAGCGATAGAGATTTACTGCATTCTTTCAATTGTTATTATAATAGAGTAGATACTATGCTTTCCCATATGAACCATGGCACCAAGCACCCCATCCAGTCTCTTCCTCAACACCTCCAGTGGTGGTGACTCCACCACCTCCATGGGCAGCACATTCCAATGGCCAATCTCTCTTTCTATGAAGAACTTCTTCCTATCATCCAGCCTAAACCTCCCCTGGCGCAGCTTGAGACTGTGTCCCCTTGTTCTGGTGCTGCTTGCCTGGGAGAAGAGATCAACCCAAATACTTGATTTGATACACAATTACTCAAACTAATTCTCCAAAGTAGTATTTATATAGTAATCCTCCTTCTGAAGAGAAAATTTCAGTCATTTCCATGTTTATCCTCCCAGTACTCTATTTGTAGCACTATCATCCCTAATACATTCTAGAATAGAATAGAATAGAATAGAATAGAATAGAATAGAATAGAATAGAATAGAATAGAATAGAATAGAATAGACCAGGTTGGAAGAGACCTTCAAGATCACCATGTCCAACCTATCATCCAACACCACCTAACCAACTAAACCATGCAACCAAGCACCCTAAATGCTGTGTAGATGAAAGATTGCAGCATGGCTCTGAAATACTGAAAATGTTCACTAAGTTTGATAAATGCTTTTCTTCTAATCTAAAAATTGATAGGTTTGCAGGCTTTACCTTAAACAGGAACAGTTCCATTTCTAGACTTTTCTACCTTCTTCAGTTTATATTTTTCTTAATATGATCAGTTGCACGAATACCATTGTTTCATTTGCACACATGGTAGTGAAAATTTGGTGAAACTACAGATTTCAACAGATGGCTTCTAAAAATCTTAGTCCCTTAATAACAAAGCAGTCCTTTGTCCAAAACGACCAGGACTGTGGTGAAGGATGCACTTTTGGTTGAAAATGCACATGCATTCTGAAGAGCAGACCTTCTTCTGCAACGTTTTGCAACTGATAGCCTTTGAATCACAGTTAACTTCTGAAAAGATAGAAGATAATTGGTGTCATTGGACAATGAGAGATATGACTGGTTGACAGCAGGCAGAACATGAGCCTGCAGTGTGCCCAGGTGGACAAGAAGGCCAATGGCATCCTGGCCTGGATCAGAACAGTGTGGCCAGCAGCATCAGGGAGGTCCTTCTGCCCCTGTACACTGCACTGGTTAAGCCACACCTTGAGTCCTGTGTCCAGTTTTGGGCCCCTCAGTTTAGGGAAGATGTTGAGTTGCTGGAAGGTGTCCAGAGAAGGGCAACAAAGCTGAGGAGGGGTTTGGAGCACAGCCCTGTGAGGAGAGGCTGAGGGAGCTGGGGCTGCTTAGCCTGGAGAAGAGGAGACTCAGGGGAGACCTTATTGCTCTCTACAACTACCTGAAGGGAGGTTGTAGCCAGGTGGGGGTTGGTCTCTTCTCCCAGGCAACCAGCAACAGAACAAGAGGACACAGTCTCAAGCTGCACCAGGGGAGGTTTAGGCTGGATGTTAGGAAGAAATTATTCCCAGAAAGAGTGATTGGCCATTGGAATGTGCTGCCCAGGGAGGTGATGGATTCACCATCACTGAAGGTGTTTAGGAGGAGACTGGATGAGGCACTTGGTGCCATGGTTTAGTTGACTAGATGGTATTGGATGATGGGTTTATAGAATAGAATAGAATAAACCAGGTTGGAAGAGACCTTGAAGATCATCACGCCCAACCCATCAACCAATCCAACCCAACTAATCCATGACACCAAGCACACTAGCAAGTTTCCTCCTGAACACCTCCAATGATGGTGACTCCACCACCTCCCCAGGCAGCCCATTCTAATGGCCAATCACTCTCTCTGTGAAGAATTTCTTCCTAACATCCAGCCTAAACCTCCCCTGGCACAGCCTGAGACTGTGTCCTCTTGTTCTGCAATGATTTTGAAGGTCTCTTCCAACATGGTATGGTCTATTCTATTCTATTCAGCAAACCCTGCATTCACGGGGCAATCACCACAACACTGAATCAAACACAAGGGTATAAAATGTAAGATTGCAGAAATCCACTGATGCAGCATGAGGGTTTGGTTTTTACCTGTTGAGTATAGCTAGGGATTGCTTCCATCAGATCTTGTTTGCACCATGAGACCAAATATTTTTTATTAGCTGTCTTCATTCTCCCACCCTGTTCATAAGAGTTTATTCTTGAATTTGTGTATGTGGCTTTGACTTTTACCTGAAGAAATACAGATGTGGGATCATCACAGCAATGTGTGTTTTCAGTCATTTAATGTCAGTCAATTACAGTTTTTCTATTCACAGCAATCCATTACTTTCCACATCTGTTGTGAGTCTTGGTTTTGCATGTGAAAACCTAATGCAACGCATGCCTCCACAGAGAGAGTTCGGGCTCAGACCTTTGGAGCTGTTTACAACTCTCAGACAAAGCAGTGAGAGTCACAAGGGGGTGGATAACAGGACAGAATATGCCCCCAACTCTGCAGATCTGCAGTGAGGCTTCCAGTTTTGTTTGCAACTTTATTTTCAACCAAGAACTTTAGTATCAAATGTGAAGTCAATTTTGCCTAGCTAAAAATACCTGTGGTTTCCAGAGGCAAATTATTTGCACAATTCTTAATTCTTGAGCTTCACTGCTCAAAACCCACCTGCAGTTCCTAGGTGGACATTCCCCTGGAAAGCATCATTTTTAATGCAAAATAACAAGTTTTAGAGCTAAGAGAATGCAATCAATCAAGTAATTGTATGAGACATCACTGCATAAATAGACAGTGGTGCCATAGTGAATAATTTTGAATTAAGTGCTTTCCACTGTATCATCTGTATGCTATTCCTTTAGTTCCTTATATTTAGCAGAAGTAGGACACATTTTTCCATCTGCCATTTATAAACAACGTACACTGTTAATTTTATTTCTTACTGGAAAGTACCCCGGGTCTATTTACAAATTAATTTGGGAAGTGCCATTGTGACAGCCCCAACTGGTGCGCCTGACACAAGTGTGGAAGAAAGGATGAATAGGTGGGATCTTGCATTTGGCATTTCAGGATTAGGAGAGGTGATGTTTCCAGTTACATACACTTAAAATTACTTCTGAGAACCATGCTGAAATTAAGCATTAAGCTGAATACCTATAGCTCTACATGAGTTCATCGATTATTTTCCAAGACATCATTCATTTCTTTGTTGAAAGTTTGCTTCTTAGTGGTATTTATCTTACTTGGAAAAACTACAGGCTTATGAAAGAGCTTTATTGTGTTATATTGCTTTATATAATTAGGTCCTTGTGCATTGGTGCCAAAGTAGAATGTTTGCCATAATGGTGAAGGGAGTTCGTTAGAAAAACACCAGAATTGTACAACCGAAAATGAGAATCAAGCATACAAGCACAGCAGTTCACAGAAGATGAGCTTTCAACTGAAACATTAAAAAGAAATCCCAAAACTGCAACACTCTGCTATATTAATATGAGACCAACTTGAAAGGCACTGAGAATTGGAACTGTGCAACTCATATCCATACCTGTGAGAGTAGAAACTACAGCGAGATGCAAACCTCCGAGGCAGAATATGGCACTGTACAGTCCATTAGGCATTCCTGGTACACATGGCAATTTTATGTTTTCTTAGGATATGCTGGAAATGTTAGCTAAATATACAAATTACATAGCATTTCTGTGGGGAATAACAAAAACCCTAAAATAAATCCAATTTACATCACCTGACAACAAGGAAACAAGGCTTAACATATGGGATATCGTTGGCACAAGGAAATATTATCACAGTAAAACACATCCTTTTAAATTTAATCCAGTGGATATATAAAGGAATGGTGGTGGCAGAGGCAAAGGAGCAAGATGAAGATCAAATATTCAGTTTTAAGCATGCTAATGAGGTGTTTGCTTCAGAGATCTGACAAAACCTGAAGCTACCAAAACCATGAGACACAGGCAAGAAAGCACCTATCAAGCCAGTCCAACCCATCTCCAGGCGTTCTTCTTGTGAGCTCACGTCTGCATGCTGAAGGATCTCTTCAGTATCATCTCCATGTCTGAGGCTGCCTAAAGCTTCCCATTAGCAAATGCTGCCTCCTGGAACTGAGGGACAAATGTTTTGAAATACGCCCTAGTGAAAGAGAAAGAAAATGCACGGTTAGGGAGAGGTAAGCTTCTAATACAGTGTGTGTATGAATGTAGCCAGGGCTTTAACAGAGAAGCACAATGTTACCATGCTCAGTCCACTATTAGATCTCATAAAAAGGTAGTGTTTTTCTTACAAGTTTAGAGTACACAGTAGATTCATACACTTCAGCTTTCGAGACCCAGCAGTACTTCCTTCAGTGTCCTTACCACTTAGCTCTTAATGTAGTTAATTGCAGTAACTTGACACTGCCAGAAGAGCCTGATGGACCACCTGTACTTCAATGCAAAGCTCCAGACAAAAACTATCATGCACTGGACAATAAACTTTGTGTGGCTGTAAAAGTGAGAAACACTTAGATGAACCACAGGTGTGGCCACACTACTGCCTGCAGCATTTTGTAACAGGGACTTTCTGATGCAGTTGATGTTCACCATGTTTCTGGAATAAAAAAGGGGGGGGTTTGGCGTGTATTTTTTCCCCTCTGTATCGAAGAAAGCTTCATGTGTGGTGCCAAAGGCCCCAAAACAGACAAGTCAATGGAGAAGGAAAATAATGAAAAGAAGCCTGAGTACGTGGCAGGAGATAAGCTCTTTATCTGTCTCCTCACAGAAGCCTTGACGCACTGAACAGTCACGTTGATGGCAGCAGTTTACATAAGACATTGTGAATAAACACTAACACTCTGGATGAAGGGCAAGCCTTTCTGTTAGACTCTGAAAGTCAGAACATTATTCTATAAACTAAGATGTACTTTGTATGTACTGGATCACAGACAACCTTCTTTACAAAGAAATGAGTGACTAACACATTTATAAAACGAGCTGAACCTTAGTATCCAAAATTGAGTTTGAACTGTACCTTTGAGCTTAGTGCACCGAAACACTCAACCATGTACTGAACATATATTATGTTCAATTTATATCTTTTCTCTGCAAGTTATATTAGAAGCTGCTTCATCACTCTGATGACTACTTTCTGCACTAAACCTTTACTTTCTCTATTTTTGCACAAACCCATTTTGTTTTCTCTTCACATCACTCAGTTTTTTATAAATTTCTATGCATGGAGAGCCTCCTTCACTTAGAATCATAGAATCAATAAGGTTGGAAAAGACATCAAAGATCTTCAAGTCCAATCTGTCACCCAACACCTCATGACTATTAAACCATGGCACCAAGTGCCACGTCCAATGCCCTCTTGAACAACTCCAGGGATGGTGACTCCACTACCTCCCTGGGGAGCACATTCCAATGACTAACAACTCTTTCTGTGAAGAACTTTCTCCTCACCTCAAGCCTAAACATCCCCTGGCACACTTTGAGAGTATGTCCTCTTGTTCTGGCCTTGGTTGCCTGGGAGAAGAGAGCAACCCCCACCTGGCTACAACCTCCCTTCAGGGAGTTGTAGACAGCAATAAGGTCTCCCCTGAGCCTCCTCTTCTCCAGGCTAAGCAACCCCAGCTCCTTCAGCCTCTCCTCACAGAGCTGTGCTCAAGGCCTCTCCTCAGCCTCGTTGCCCTTCTCTGGACATGTTCAAGAGTCTCGATGTCCTTCTTAAATTGAGGGGCTCAGAACTGGACACAGGACTCAAGGTGTGGCCTAACCAGTGCTGAGTACAGGGGCACAATGACTTCCCTGCTCCTGCTGGCCACACTGTTTCTGATGCAGGCCAGGATGCCATTGGCCTCCTTGGCCACCTGGGTGGCCATCTTCAGCCGGCTGTCAACCAGTACCCCCAGGTCCCTTTCTGCCTGGCTGCTCTCCAGCCACTCTGACCCCAGCCTGTAGCACTGCATGGGGTTGTTGTGACCAAAGTGCAGCACCTGGCACTTGGACTTGTTGAATGCCATCATGTTGGACTCTGCCCATCTGTCCAGCCTGGCAAGGTCCCTCTGCAGAGCTCTTCTACCCTCTGACAGATCAACACCTGCCCCCAGCTTGGTGTCATCTGCAAATTCACTGATGATGGACTCAATCCCCTCATCCAGATCATCCATAAAGATATTGAACAGGATAGGACCCAGCACTGATCCCTGGGGGACACCACTAGTCCCTGGCTGCCAGCTGGATGTGGCACCATTCACCACCACTCTCTGGGCTCAGCCCTCCAGCCAGTTCCTAACCCAGCTCAGAGTGCTGCTGTCCAAGCCAGGGGCTGACCACTTGGCCAAGAGTTTGCTGTGGCAGATGGTGTAAAAGGCCTTGCTGAAGTCCAGGTAGACTACATCCACAGCCTTTCCCACATCCACCAGGTGGGTCAGCTGATCATAAATCCTAAATCCATGTTGGCTGGGCCTGATCCCTTGGCCATCCTTCAGGTGTGCAATGATTGCCCACTTCTTTCCACCAAAACCAAACAATCGACCAAACACCCCCCCCAAAAAAAACCCCAAACCCCAAGTCAGAATAACTGTAATTCTGTTCATTATCTTATTGATCTCTCCAGTGGTACACCTCCCGAAACAAACATACACTGATCACCTTCACAGTCATGTTATGTATTTTGTAATTTGGGTAGAAGTTTTGGTAATCATTGAACACCAGTTGCACCTCCTCGCATCTGACACCACTGCAAGCTGATCACAAAAGAGAATGCTCCTCTCTTTTTATGATGTTTTGCCTGGCAAATAAATTTTCAGATACAGCTGTAAACACACAGAAGATGCTGTCCAAAGGTTAAATGTGCAATGGAATGTAAAAGTATTTCTGGACTGAAGACCTGAACCCAGAAACAGAATAGGGCAACCAGCAGACACATTTCATTGTATGCATGGATTTTTGTGTATTTACAGAATACACTTTGATTTATTGCATCCAAAGTTCAGAAAGCAGCCCACAAAAGTGACTGTTCATCCTGGCAGAGAATTGCACATAAACCACCTGAGAAGGCATGCCTGTCATCTAATCTTAGCAGTTGAATGCTATTTCTGTACTTGTGTTTTAATAGCATACCTTTGAAATTGTAGCCTGTGTCCAGTCAGCTCTATGTCACTGCAGTACCTCAAGGAATATCACCTGCACATTGTCAATGCCAGGATCTACCATCCTTTTATTCCTCCTTGCATTTACTGTCCTAACAGTTAATTACATTTCCTCTGCTTGCTTATCTTAAGCAGCTCCTTTGATAGCTTCTCAGCAGACTCTTTCACATACATCCTCTTCTTACTGACTTGACAAATGTTACTTAAAACTTTCCTCTTCCCAAACTGTAAAAATTCTTAATCATAACTGTGATACAAGCACAAATATTTTCCTACGTTTTATCCCCTTTACAGCATTTCTGTGCTATGTATTAAAGCCACACATACTGCCATTATATTTTATGACTTTTCTGTTAGGTAAGTTCCAGAACAAATGTTTCTGATACCACATACACCCTCCCACAACATCTTACCTACATTTGCATCCTTTCTTTCCGCTGATTCCTGCAGGGGAGCTTGTATCCTTTGCTGCAAAGCTATATCTAACACCTCCCTACAATTCCTAGAGGATGTTATTTTATCAGCAGTTCATATGAACCTCTTGAAGATGTTCCATACACTACAAAAATTCCCTTAGTACTTCATAATTTGTAAACGTCTGCTTTTTTCTTTTCATACTTTAAAGTACATGCTTAGTTTGTCCTTATCGTTTGTGGTCTTGTCGTGACTTAAGCACTACATATTTACCCAGGATATGTTCCTCCATTTCTGTCTCTCCCACACTCACACACAGAGCATTAAAGAAATTTTGGAAAGAACCTCTGGATAATTATAGGCCATCATGCATGCACACACACAAAGTGCCCTACCTCTCAGCCCAAAATAAAACAAGACCCTGCAACGAGATCCAGAAGCACACCATACTTGTGATCAGCTATAGCACATTTAATAAACTGAAGAGGAAAGATGGAGAAGTGGGAGAAAGGAGCCTGAACTTCTTTGATATTAATGAACACTACAAATAGGGAAGGAATGGCAAGTGTTAATGTACAAAAGTAGCAAGACTTATTTTAAGTATATACGAAGGAGTAGAACAGGCAGCAAAGTCATTACTCATTATTAGAGCTTGCTGGAACTATTTACCCAGTTGCATGCTCCTGAGTTTTCACCAGAAAAAGAATGAAGTACTTCAGTTTGGCTTTATCTGAGATTTTCTGGTCTGTAGAATTCAGTCTAAACAATATGCTTGACATGATTAACCTCCTTATCTGTGGTCCAGCACCTTAGAGATGATGTACCTAGTCACACAGACAAGGCCCTGGTCCATCACAAGTGCTGTAAGTATAAACAGTAGAAGTAGTCTCTTCAAAGCAACTACTCCATAAAGGACAGTGGGATAAATTGCTCAAATTTCTTCCAAGAGGCACCATGCTGCTGACTGGCAGATGTATTATAGTGTCACATTAACTGCACTTCTTTTCATATGTTTCCAGCAATTATTATTATTTTTTTTAAGACCATTTTCTTTTCATCAGAAGTTTGGGACAAAACCGTAAGTTAAAATATTTCAATCTGTTGTGAAATGAAAATTCTGACTTTTTTTTTCTCCCCTGCAGAGATTATCAGTAAGGAAGAAAAGAACAAGCACCATTTACTGGCCAAGTGAGTAAGTTTCATTCTGTGTCCAGTTCTGGGCCCCTCCATTTAAGAAGGACATTGAGACTCTTGAACATGTCCAGAGAAGGGCAACAAAGCTGGGGAGAGGCTTTGAGCACAGCCCTATGAGGAGAGGCTGAGGGAGCTGGGGTTGTTTAGTCTGGAAAAGAGGAGGCTCAGGGGAGACCTTGTTGCTGTCTACAACTACCTGAAGGGAGGTTGTAGCCAGGTGGGGGTTGGTCTGTTCTCCCAGGCAACCAGCACCACAACAAGAGGACACACTCTCAAGCTGTGCCAGGGGATGTTTAGGCTGGAGGTGAGGAGGAAGATCTTCACAGAAAGAGTAATTTGCCATTGGAATAGGCTGCACAGGGAGGTGGTGGAGTCACCATCCCTGGAGTTGTTCAAGAGGGGATTGGACATGGCACTTGGTGCCATGGTTTAGTAGTCATGCGGTGTTGGGTGACAGGTTGGACTTGAAGATCTTTGATGTCTTTTCCAACCTTACTGATTCTACGATTCAACCAACTGGCACTGAGGTCAAAAGTGTACGTTTCCACACAAATAGGACCATGACATGGACATGTTATGTCACAATGGATTCCAAGAAATAACTTTGAGAGAAACTCAAGGACAGCAATCTGCTACAAATTAGATGGTAAGGGCCTTGTTCACATGGACCTCTGTTTGTTTTAGAAAGGTTTTATATTGACAGTAACACTCATACTCCAGCATCCTGTACAAACAGGCACTAAGAAACAGTGAAAATAAACATAAACTTTGGAAAAATATTAATTTCTAATACCCTATTCACATAAATTTGAACAAGAGGAAGTGCAGGGTCCTGCATCTGGGATGAACAATTCTCACTATCAGTAATGATGGATGAGAAGCTGGACATGAGCAGACAGTATGCACTTGCAACCCAGAAGGCCAATCACATCCTGGGTTGCATCCAAAGCAGTGTTGCCAGCAGATCCAGAGAGGTGATTCTGCCACTTTGCTCTGGTGAGACCTCACCTGGAGTACTTTGTCCAGGTCTGGAGCCCTCAATACATGAACGACATGGACTTGATGAGGCAGGTCCAAAGGAGGGCCACAAAAATCATCAGGGGGTTGGAGCACCTCTGCTACGAGGATAGGCTGAGGGAGATGGGCTTGTTCAGCCTGGAGAAGGCTCCAGAGAGACCTAATAGTGACCTTCCTGTACCTGAAGGGGGCCTACAAAAAGGATGGAGAGAGACTCTTTACAAAGACCTGTAGTGGTAAGACAAGGGGCAACTGGTTCAAACTAGCTAAGAGTACATTTAAATTGGATGCTAGGAACAAGTTCTTTACCATAAGGGTAGTGGAACACTGGAACAGGTTGCCCAGGGAGGGAGTTGAGGCCCCATCCCTGGAGATACTCAAGGTGAGGCTTGACAGGGCTCTAGGCAACCTGATCTAACTGAGTGTGCCCCTGCTTACTGAAGAGGGGGTTAAACTAGATGACCTTTGGAGGTCTCTTCCAACCCAGACCATTCTATGATTCTATGAAACTGACACCCTTGGTAATTTTGTTTTGTGCTACACCACAGGAATTTGGTTTAGACATTTTACCACAATACTTTCAAGTATCTCAGAAGTGTACTGAAATTATTTTTATACTAACTAGAAAAGAGCTTTTCAGCTCTAAAAAACTGTCATTAGCAAGTCATTAGTTTGGGTACCTGTGGAATTATTCTGAAGATGCAGAAAGCTAACTTAATCTATGGCTTCTCTAGGCTGTATCGCGTAGCAGAAACCAGTTTTGATCAATGTTTTTTCTCCTTTCTGGGAAACAGAGCTCCTTATTTCTCATGCTTTACTCTACCATGTTCTTGGTGGGTCTGTGTCACACTGATCTTACACCAAGCTCAGAAGAATTGCATGAAGTGCTCCTTCAAGTACACAGAGAAACTGGTTTGTACCAAGTCCACAGCTACTCTCAGTGAGTGTTGAGTACAATGGGTCTGCATCCCTCTTGTAATGGTTTAGATCTTAGCTTAAACAGTGTTTAAAGAGTTGTTTTCTTTTCAGCTTAGAGTGTGTGCCAATCCTCATACCCTGTATATAGAGGCACATGTTTAACTCTGTTGAGTGTCTTAACTGTAAGAATCTTATGTATTGTTCCCTGAAATGGTCATTTTCCAAGTTCAAGGTGGCAAGCTATGGGGTTTCTATGGAAATTTTTCTTCAGCACTGCAGAAAACAACACATTCTGCTGCAGTTATCCACTATATACACTTGATACAGTACATTGAATTTCAGGTGCTATGCTCAAGGACACCTGCTGAGAGCAAAGCACTTATCGTTCCTTCACCTTATTATCCAGTGGAATGAAAGTCTTGCTATTGCGAATGGTTAAGTATCTAAAAGAAGGCAGAATTGGATCACTCGTTGTTTACATGTTTTCTACTGATATAGAACACTGACAGTGTTACAAGGTCTCCAGAAGCCAGTGCATGTCTAAATCCTAGGATGTGGGTTTGCAGTGCTTACAACACACTTGACTCAGAATTCACGTGCTTTTGTGAAATTTCATCCTATTCATACTGTTTTTTTCCCCAGTACAACTTGGTGCTGTGTTAAAAGAACATGTAGATGGTAGGAAACCTGCACTGACCACTTGCTAATACCTTTTCCCTTCATATACCTTTTGCTGAAAATTTGCAGAGATTTTACATTAGGTAGCTGCAATGTCACATCCAACAACACTCCCCATAGATCTGTGGTGGAAGCATTCTAACACTGTACCATGCTTGCTGCTACTGCTTTTGTGTAGCCATCTGTACTACAGTGCTCCAGTTACAGCTCATGTGTGTGAAGTTAGAAGAGTTGGCTTGGTGTTTCTATTTCACTTAAAAACTTTGTGTGGAAAATTCAGGGCAGAATACAGAGATTCAAACTCTGTAAAGGGGAAAAAATACCACCAATGGAAATCCTGCCTTTTGTGTCTGGGGCACGGACATTCATCACAGAGCAATGAATCATCTTCCTTAAGTCATTCACAAAATAGATTCCCCTTAAACAACCTGGTTCAAGACTGCCAAGCTTTTCAGCACACTGCTCTCAAATTCATCTATGCTAGCCCTATTTGCACTCATTTGTTTGATGTTTCAGCTCAAGATGTGGGAGTTCCAAGTGCCTTTTCCATCAAGAGATGACTTGAAGAAAAGGAAGAGGATGAAGTAATCCTGATGGTCCACATCAAGTACAGACTTCACTGTGTAGCAACAAATCTACTACTAGTGCAGTGTATTCTGTCCTTGAACATTTTCTCCCGGTAAATAAAAGCCCTTGAGCCAAAATACTGATCTTTTCACAAAGACATGTGGACTGTCATTATTTTAACTGAAGTTCTTCCCAGAAAGAGTGATTTTCCATTGGAATGTGCTGCCCAGGGAGGTGGTAGAGTCAACATCACTGGAGGTGTTTAGGAAGAGACTGGATGGGGTGCTAGGTGCCATGGTTTAGTTGATTAGATGGTGCTGCATGATAGGTTGGACTCAATGATCTCAAAGGTCTTTTCCAACCTGGTTAATTCAATTCAATTCAATTCAATTCAATTCAATTCAATTCAATTCAATTCAATTCAATTCAATTCAATTCAATTCAATTCAATTCAATTCAATTCAATTCAATTCAATTCAATTCAATTCTATTCTATTCTATTCCTATTCCTATTCCTATTCCTATTCCATCAGGTACATATGTTGTGTTCTTTCTCAACAGAAGACAGGATACTGTACTTGGATTTTTCCCTACTATTAGCTTGGAAAGCAAACTTTAGCAATCAGTAATCAGTGATTAGTATCCATTATTTCAATATTGTAATTAATTTTTGCAAACTGTTTTAGTATCTACTATGACTATAGTTTAATTCTGAAAGCAATAGGCTCTAATGATAGAGCAATGGTAGTGTATTCAAAATAGTAATAGTATATTTGACAGATACATCCCTTTTCTCCTACTCTAGGCAAGGTACACAGAAAAAGGCAGGGTTCTTTTCCTCAGCATTTTCAAGCTTGGCAGCCACTCCTGTAGTTGTGATGATCTCTGAATAGTTCTACAGAACCCTTCCAAGTCTTCTGGAATGGAGTCTGAAGCCACAACACCCTTCTCTTCAGCAGTCTCATTGTCTGAATTTTCCACCAGGTTAACAGTGAGACTGTCTGAACAGTCTACAAATCTTACTGTTTACCCCACCACCGAAGTGAGGCCCGACCTGCAACCCTTTCAGCTGTATCAGACACAGCAGAGAATCCCAGGCATTGGCTCAAATGCTCTCCATGTCTTCCAGAGGAGTTGCAGCTATAGAATTTGCTTTACTCGCACCCCATATTTCTTTCTTTCTGCATCCTCCAAATCCACAGAATCCTCACATAAAATAATCTAGTCCAGAGACAACCAATCATAAATTAACTAGAACAGTGACATTCTCCCCCATTTGCATTAAATTAAATGAAAACAAGAACTAAGAAGGCCATAGGTTAGAGAATAGGACAGCCTGAGGCTTCTTGAGGTCTTTGACCTACTCCTCCCAGACTAATATTATTATGCTGACACTTTGCAATAAATCCTTGTCATACAGTGATCTGAAAAGCACAGCCATATTAGCCTTTTTGAAGAGCTGTATCAATGTCACTTGGTTATGCACTTTTTGAAATACAAAGTATTTTTGCACAGAGCACATACAGATGTAATGTGCCTTTGTATTTTTATGTTCCTGCTGCAACTTGTTTTGACACAACGAAAACTTGTTTTGAAAATACTGAACACCTACAACAAACCCTTTTGGGTGCCTGACGAGAGATCTTGTCCTCCCATGGCTATGGAGGCATAGCCAGCTGGTTTGCTGCATGGAAGGAACACCTAATCATTCATCTGCTGGGTAGGTGATACTTACCATAACTTTCCAACCTCTCTAGGATTTGCTGTTTGTTTATACCAGAATAAAATCAAAGATGCCAACCTTTCATGGCTTTTTTATATAATTGTTCTCTTTCAAAATTCCATTTGTCAGGAGCCAATCCAGCACAGTCACTACTAATTAACACAAGGGACTTAAATCAAAAAACTGTTAGATTAATTGCACTGGTGGATATGTATTTAGATCATATTCCATACGAATGCTCATTAGGTCCTTAACAAGTAGTTATACCCTACTCCTCCTGCACCTCCACACCTTGCATTTAACACGAGCTGAAGTTTTAGGTGTGGAAACCTACTGAAAGTCCATTCTTTTAATAGGCCACAAGCCAATGTTCAAGTCATTTTTTTTCCTTGTAAACTCACATGTGAGAGGTAAAACCTCTTTACTATTTTTACTATATACAATGCATTAAAAATGTATTTCCACTGAGTGAAGCATATTGCCTATTTACAGGCACTTCCACTGCATTTCTCACCTGGGTGAAGATACACGAGCACTCATAGCAGAGCAGAATAACCCAGTCTCCTGCTTTGGGATAACCATAGGACAACAGGAGATTAACTCTACACAAGACCTTTCTACACCACCTCTATTAGGAGAGAATGATTGCTAAACCAAATTACTATTCTTTCCAGATCTAAGGTATTAAAACACCTGAAGTGACAAATCATTCTCAGTGTTCTAACTTTGGTTGCACATTTGGAATCAGGCTGTAGCAGGCAGGCCCAGAACATGGCCAGGAGCCAAGTGGCAAAGGCTCAGGAGCTAATGAAAATCAGGAGTATTACAGCATGCACTAGGCATTCTGGAGGCAGCAGCAGCATTTCTAAACCATCATTCAAACCCAAACATCACTAAAACTTATTCAAGCGCAGCAGCAGAATGGTAAAGGTAGCTTCCAGGATCTCTTTATTGCTTCAAATATACATATGATACTTGGCTCATATTCATGTTTCCAAACTAAGCTTCTTGCTGGTATGCTCTTTGGGATGTGGTTTATAACTTCCTTACTAAGCAGCTTTATCTATAGCTAATATTTTGCTTTTATGTGAAACACAATGTCTACATAGTTCTGTTTTATACATCTCCAAGGCAGGCGATGCCAAGCAAACATCTGAAGTGTTTATACAACAGCAAGACAATAGTTCTTAAATTACTGCTACTGTAACTGGCTAAACACACTAATGTACAAAGCAGTCAGAGCACAATGCCATTATGCTGCTAGCCATTTCTTTTTCTCCAGGTGCCAAACAAATTAATTACATAATCTCTCTTCTAATATTTCTATCTCTCTGCATCCTTTTGCTGCAATTTACCTCCAAAGGGTTTAGTAGACTTTTACCTGCCGGTCTACACAAGGCACTGACTGCACAGCTAGGACGCTGGACACAACAGTAACCAAACATCAGGAGAGCTGGACTTCTGTAGTAAGTTTTAAAGAAATGTTGTTGCCTTCAATTCAATGAAAATCATCTCCAGAACTACAAACAAAACAAAATGTGCTACCAAAACCATAACAGGAAATAGAAGCAGGAGAACAACTGAAACTAGGCACACGTGAAGTTTAAACACTAAATTTCACTCATGTCCAAAAGCTGCTTTCTGTATTTTACTAACAATGTATTTTTCCTCCAAAAGTTCTTGTTGGGAGTTATCACAATTTCTGATTCAAGTCACACAGAAAGGTAGAAGAAATGTTTGCATTTAGGCATGCTTTCATTTTTTTTTTTTGCTTGCAGAAATACCAGGGGGCTGTGCTCCACACAAAGCAAACAGAAATAGAAATTAAATTTTCCATTTGGTTATACATTTGTGTGTCTGTTCCATAAAACCTATTCTATCAACTGCTTTCATAAATAAAGTCAAGAATTCAGCACAGCTCTGCTGCAGAAATTAAGATGACTCTGCTGTCCAACTTACCATAAAGCAAAATGAATCTTGACAATCTGTTCAAATCACGAAACAACCACAAATATAACAACATGACTAAAGGCAAAACATAAAGGAAGGGAGTTCTAGGGAACTGCTGTGGAGCCAGGACTATAGATCATTATGTAGGCTGGCAATTAATGTTTATTTTAAACAAGAAGCCTAAGCAGGGTCATCACTTTGTAGAAGATGGTAACTTTGGTTCCAAGATATATGTGCTCCCGAGTGCATGGGTCTTTACTGACAATTATAGGTAAAAATTACAGCTACTGGACATAATCAGTGCATACAGACCAAGGCAAATAACTATGCAAGCAACTTCTTGGAATCATCTGGGATTTATTTTCACACACGTCTCTGATACAGATATTTGGGAAGTTATGAAGATGTATTGCACAGACACAGTAGCTCCAAATGTCCCAAAGCATACAACGCAAAACCATCCTCTCATTTTGAAACATTTTTATCAATGCCTTCTGCCTGCCAGTTCAAGAGATAAACACTTCACTTCCTTCACCTTCTCCACAATGTACATAAATAGACTTGCTTCAGTCAGATGAAGGCTTGTGGTCTTAGATCACAGCAAATTTTGCTTCTGCTTTCTTAACTTCCATTTTCCCCTCAGAAATTACTCAGTGCTGGGGTAGCGGGTACAAAGGGGACACTGGAACATCTCTGTCACAGCATGGTCACTCCACTTCCTTACCAGTGGATCATGAGAACAATATTCCAAGGCCATCATGGAAAAATTCAATGTTCACATAGTCTTTTCAAAAGACAGTGCTAATTCACAGGAAATTTGCAGTCCTAAGAGCTACAGTGTGACAAGCCTGCTCTTTTTTTCCTATTTGCTCAAGTGCCATAGCCATATTTTTCCACTCCAGGTGAAGGTTAGCTTCTTAAAGAGATATTGTTGAATCAAAACACTATTTCCCCCTATCTAGGCTACATATATGCATGCTGAAGTCTGCTGTTGGACAGCAATAATTTTGCAAATTATTTAGTAGATTTGAAGAAGAAAAGCAATGCCAAGTAACGTGCAACTAGGAACCTCCTGTAACTATAAAAGGCAGGCTGAAGAAAGCAATGAAATAAGGAGAGGGGAAGTAGGGACAATGTAAGAAGTAGGAGAAAGCACAAAAGACTGGGCAAAATCACATTCAGGAGTGAGGCCTGTGAGGAAAGACTCATGAAGAGAGGAGATCACAGAAGTAATAATAGAATTTGAATGATCTTTGCGAGATTATTGAATCCCTCAGTTGTATTTCAGAGGTGGAAATGAAGGGTTACACCACAGATGCATCCATAATGAGTCTGACAATCAGCATCCCTGAAAACAAAGTTTGCTTGCAGGTGAAAGTACTGATTTCATCATGCCATCCACTTTGCTTTGCCAGATTACTTATCAACAGGGGCCGAGGGCAACATACCAAAACATAAAAGAAACCTCCTTGGATATTCATTAGGACAAACCAGTCAGAAGGAAAAGGATGAGATGCCACACGTCTGTGATTATATAAAGCATACTAAAGAATGTATTTCTCTTTTAAAAGATATATGTTTGCTATTAGAAGGAAGAGAATAACTCCTAAAAGGTCAGAGACCTCTCCAAACAGGGAAACCAGACAGAGACTTGAAGGTAAAAGCAGAGTAACACAGATTAAAAATGAATTTTAGGGAAAATTAACTGTCTGTCCAGATAAAAATATGCCAAACAGTGTAAAAGCAAGTCAAAAAGTAACAAGAACACTCTGATGAAATAAAGTTAACAAAGAATAAAAGAAACTGTTTCTGCATTGAAATTCACCATGGAGGTGCTCAAAGTCGCTGCCATACCAGAACCCTTTACAAGGGATGTACTGGAAAAGCTGAAATGTCACACAGAAACGTCAGTCAAAAAGGTACTGAAGAAACCAACAAAACATAAACAAGAAAATTGCCAGCCCCAGATGATATTCACAACCAAGTTCTAGAGAAACTTAAGTGTGAGAATCTTAAGCTCTTAAATAGCTTATAAGCTCCTGCATGTGAAGCCAGTTAAAAAAGCCTGGGAGGACAGAGGGAACTCACACCTCGAATAATGTGTCCAGTTCTGGGCCCCTCAGTTTAGGAAGGATGTTGACTTGCTGGAATGAGTCCAGAGAAGGGCAACGAAGTTGGTGAGGGGTTTGGAACACAAGCCCTGTGAGGAGAGACTGAGGGAGCTGGGGTTGCTTAGCCTGGAGAAGAGGAGACTCAGGGGTGACCTCATCACTCTCTACAACTACCTGAAGGGAGGTTGTGGACAGGCAGATGTTGGTCTCTTCTCCCAGGCAGCCAGTACCAGAACAAGAGGACACAGTCTCAGGCTGCGCCAGGGGAGGTTTAGGTTGGATGTTAGAAAGAAGTTTTATACAGAGAGAGTGATTGCCCATTGGAATGGGCTGCCTGGGGAGGTGGTGTTCAGAAGGAGACTTGATGGGGTGTTTGGTGCCATGGTTTAGTTGTTTAGGTGGGTTGGATTGGTTGATGGGTTGGACGCGATGATCTTGAAGGTCTCTTCCAACCTGGTTTATTCTATGTATTCTATGTGTTCTATGTTAACTGTGGACCAGTACATCTCATGCCTGTACCTTATGAATTGCTAGAAGCTTGAAATTTATAAAAAGTCAAGAATTAGAGGACTTGGGTAAATAAAATACATTGGGTAGGACTCAAAACTTAGGCTTTACAAATATCTCGTTTTTTTAAGGTACCAAAACCATGTGGATGACATAGACTGAAGTGACACTCATTGCTCAACAGGTATTTTGGAAGGTTTTCTAAAGGCTTTTAAGAAACCAGAATTACTGCAGCAGAAAAGATCCATGAGTGCATAAACAGCAGGTCAAGATAAGGAAGGAAAAAAAAAAAGATAGGAATGAATGATGAGTACTATTAAGGTAAAATCACCTGAGAACTGCACAGAAATGGGTGTTTTGACCTCTGCTGCTCAACATATTCCTACCTGATCTGTGAAAGTGAGCAAAAGAAGCCAGTACTGCTTGCTAATGCTAGTCACAGAAAAAAAAAAGAAAAGAAGCACAACTCTGATGAACTGCAGATGGCTCTTACAGCACAGGGAGACTAGAAGATAAAATACCAGGTGAAAAGTCAATATTGACAAACATGAAAGAGAGCTATGTGAGGAAAAAGGCTTTATTTTTCATACACAAAACCCACACGCTCTGAAAGTAAGATAGCAAGGAAATCTTGGTATTAAAATGTCAGTGTAACCTTCAGTTGTATGCAGAAAACCAAATCAGATGCTAGAACTTAAATAAAGTGTAAACTAGGCAGTATCACTATGTCATGGTGAATGAATGGGCAACATGCAGTTCCTCGTCTCAGAAAGAACGTGACAGAAATAGTAAAGGGATAAAGAATCAGGACCAGGACAATCAGAAACATGGAAAGGTTCAGTAGATGGAAGGAGTGAGGAGAGCAGAAGAGACATGAAGAGGTTCATAAAATCATAAAACTTATAGAGGGGATCAGTAGATTAATTTGCTGTCTCTTCACACAAGAGCTAGGGGGTAACAACTGGAGCTAACAGGAGCTACTAATGAATAAACTGACAAAGCTTGTTCTTCAGATGTTATCTGTACAGAATTGTCACAGAATGTTGTGATGTTATGATTCAGGTTCAAAAGTAATGAAAAAGAAGGCCATCTAGGTAGGGTTACTGAATAGAAAATGTACTAATTCTGGATACAGACATTCCGTAAGATGGCACAACATGCCAGGAAAATCCAGCTACGTGCTCTGCCACGCTCTTCCGCAGGCATCAGTTACCACCTAATGACAGAGACACGAGACGGGGGCTTAAGTGAATGTTCAGTTTGACCTAGTGTGGCCTTTCTTTGCGTTTAACAGAGCAGTTACATATATTACCCAGAAGGTAAGACCATCTATGATTCTTACTGTTTCTCTTGTATTGACCAAGTAACAGTATTTCTCAGGGCTGTTAAAACTCAACCTCCTTCCAAACTCTCTCAACGTGAGGAGAAACTTCTTTATGGTAAGGCTGACAGAGCACTGGACCAGGCTGCCCATAGAGGTTGTGTAGAGGCTCTCTATGGTTCTCTAGAGGCTTTCAAAACCCACTTGGATGCTCTCCTGTGCAGCCTGCCCTAGGTGAACCTGCTTTAGCAGTGGGGTTGGCTAGATGATCCCCAGAGATACCTTCCAAACCCCAACATTCTGTGATTCATGTACTTCTCTGTACCCTTTTCTTATCAAGCAGGAGAGGACATTTTTTCCTTCAGTTTCTAATTATACTTCCCTGCTCACATGCAAATATAGCAGCTTTGACAAATGCCTAATAGAGTCCTCTAATGAAGCCAAATCAGACAGTTCATCACGGTGTTTCTAGCACAACAGCTAACCCTGGTTATCTAAGAACCACCTACATTAATTCCTATAAAGCCTCTGTCTTCCAGCAAAGTGCAATTATATTCTACTTCTCCTAAGCTAACTCCTCCAATCTACTCTGTGCACTTCTGTCAATACGAGAGAATCCTTCTTTGCAGAAAGAATATTCACTATATATCAAAACAAATAAGTAGACCTCACACATATATATTATGTCTATATAAAACCAGAGGAAAACTAGTTACCTAGCAGATTTTATCTCTACTTGCTCTAGCACCTATATTCCTCATTTTTAAATAGTTGTTTTTCTTTTCCCACAGCCAAAGCTTTAATGAGAAGTGACCAGAAACAAATACCCAGGCCCTTCTGTCTTGGCTGGAATCCACATAATGCATGACAGCACTGAAGATCCCTGGCAGGCACCTGTCAGAAACTAACATGCCATAACTTAAGAGTCAGACTTAATTATCCAAGGAGACATTTAAAGAAAAGTACATGAAAAATATGACCCAAGAAGTGCAACAATCATGTGTATGCACTGTGATCTGTACTGTATGCAGAGATACAATGCAGAAAGAAAACAGTATCCTGGGAAGATGATAATTAAAAGCTTTATCTACATTGTCTATTACATCTTGCAATCAAAATAATTCTGTTTTCAAGGTTTTCTGGTAAATTAGATGTAGAACATGCAACAAGGACAAATGCAGTAACTAAATATTTAAACAGAACATGTATTTTCCCATTTGCCTTTCTACTTTTTACATATAATTCCCATCAGCTGACACTTCTACAGAAAATCAGAGGCTTGTTTTAATGCTCTATGAAATGAAATTAACTTCTTTGGAAGCTTCACATGATTGGGTGGCCACATGTCTTCTTGCTACAGCTGTCACAGTGTATTGGCCCTTTTCTCTTCTGAAAAAGAGCCCAATGGCAGCAAGAAAATGTCAGCCTTACTTGATTTCAGGCAAGGAAATCACTTTTGTTCGATTTCTGATGTTAGACTATCAAAAATTAAACAAGTGACCCAGCTCAGCACCTCACCCCTTAGTTTGCACCTAACCTGCTGCTCTTCTCCAGAAAGAATTCTCTGAGCTTTGCAAATGTTCAAACACCCACACAGAAGGAAGGATGATGTCCTCATGTCTGCTGCTTTCTACTATCATTTTAATGTGATATTTTATTTTTTAAGATCAAGGTAACGTGTAACACAGCCATGGAAAAACATTAAAAAAGCTTTGTGAGGACAACAGATGTAAATGCAAACAAGTCAGTCATTGAAATCTACTACCAATTTGCTGTTTTTGTGAGTAAGCAGGAAAAATACTAAAATACAACCCAAATAATAACAAATGATTCATTATCTTAATTACCCCATCGAGGAGAGAAGATTATATAAAAAAGCTGCAGTGTTTACATGTAAACTTCATAGTCAGATTCAAGGTAGCACAGGTGGAAACCAGAAGTTTCAGGGAAACAGAAAAACTTGGTACTTTAAAAGAATCTAAAATGTCTTAATAAATATTCTGCCTAAAATGTGAAACAACTCTGAGTCAAAAAAAATTAAAAATAGATGAGTGAAAAAAATGGTTAATAGAAAAACTAACCCACAAAAATTAAGATACCAGAAGTTTACTGACTACAATAGAAAGTTTTTGACACATTGCAATTAGAATAGAATAGAATAGCATAGCATAGCATAGAATAGAATAGGAATAAAACAGATTGGCAGAGATCTTCAAGATCATTAAGTCCAACCCATTATCCAACACCATCTAATCAACTAAACCATGGCACCAAGCACTCCACCCAGTCTCCCCCTAAACACCTCCAATGATGGCGACTCCACCACCTCCCTGGGCAGCACATTCCAATGGCCAATCACTCTTCCTAACATCCAGTCTAAACCTCCCCTGGTGCAGCTTGAGACTGTGTCCTCTTGTTCTGGTGCTGGTTGCCTGGGAGAAGAGACCAACCTCCACCTGGCTACAACCTCCCTTAAGGCAGTTGTAGAGAGCAATAAGGTCACCCCTGAGTCTCCTACTCTCCAGGCTAAGCAACCCCAGCTCCCTCAGTCTCTCCTCATAGGGCTGTGCTCCAAACCCCTCCCCAGCTTTGTTGCCCTTCTCCGGACACCTTCCAGTAACTCAACATCTTTCCTAAACTGAAAGGCCCAGAACTGGACACAGGACTCAAGGAGTGGCCTAATCAGTGCTGTGTACAGGGGCAGAATGACCTCCCTGCTCCTGCTGGCCACACTTCCACACAACTGAGTTTGTCTAAACAGCAATAAAATTCTCACCTTTTTCTATCACTACCCTTTTCTTAGGCCAAAAATTGCATTTCCTCTCCTTACCAGGGATCATAAAAGTTCAACTCAACCATTTCAGTCAAATAGCAACTAGCATCTTCACATGATACACATGTAATTTGATGCTATTGAAGGAAAAGGAATCTATGATGCTGAAGGGTGACAGGTTGGACTTGATTATCTCTGAGGTCTTTTCCAACCTTATTGATTCTATGATTCTAAGATGCTATGGCCCAGTGCACGAGCCTGACACTTTTACCACGCTGTCACGATTGCCACGCATGAGCCGTAGCTGCAGCCGTGCAGGCGACGCCTAAGTACCACACAAGAGATGCATCTATATATAATCTTAAGATGTACTTGACCTCATGGCAGAGCAACACCCAACACACAGTTGTGAGCACTTGAGCCCTTTTAAGCTTTCACTCTTACACAGAGAACCCTGAGGGATACATAAAATTAACACCGCATTCAGCGAACACCGGTGAATGGCCTGGGACCATGCTGTCACTCAGAACAGTTTTATCAGCCACCTTGGAGAAGAATACAAACCCTCACGAGCAACCTTTTATTGCGATGCCAGTTTTCCATCTTCCTGCTATTTTTAATGACGAGTAGGTGGATTTATGTAGGATAGAAGAGTAAACTGACTCCTGACTCTCCCTGAAGTACACCCTAAGTATACAGAGCAGCACTGGGTCATACAGAAATTGGGCCAGAGTGCATTTAAGAACTGAATTTTATTTGTCTAAACAAACAAGCTTTATTTACAGTAGTCCTTCATAAAATCCCAGGCAGAGAGTCTGCATGTTCTTTAAAGACTCCATTTATGTGCACTTGAATGCCTATTTAAGCAAAAAACAAGAGAGCTTTCCCATGGAAACCACGCAGAGATGTTTTACTTCACACGTACACCACAAACAAGGCTGCTAAAGTTTCCATAATATACTGCATTTTCTTAGGCTTGCTATTGTATTTTAGGATCTTTTGGAGAAGCTGCTTACGCAGGAGGCCACAGACACATAAATAGATGACTTAAGAGAGGCAGAGCTGAGATGTGAACTGACAGAAAATAGCACCTTGGCAATTTGTAAGAGTATTTTGTTTCTAACTGGAGGAATGGGTTAATATTTTGTGTTTAGTCGAGAAACAAGCAATCTGGAGGCAACTGGAATCACATTATTTAATCAGGACTTGATTTGTCCCTTAAAATTAAATCAAGTCAGAGGGCAATCCCTGGGCTAAGACAACAGCAAGCTTCAGTTACCAGATGCAATCTCTCAGTGAGGCATCTAAGTCAGTGGGCCTCAAAGGAGCCAGGTGTTTTTAAAACAATGGTTGAGGACAGAGAGAAAGAGAAACTCAATTTGGCATAACTCGGTCCAATTACTTCAGCAGGTATACAGGTAGTTTTCCTCTGTGAACAAAAAAGATCCTGCTAAACTGATACTCTGATCTGAGAATTTGCCTTTCATATTTAGGTGATATGTGTGCAAGTGCGAATCTACTTCTAAATATATGCATTTTAGGGGAATAATTTTGGCCCTGCTTATTTACTACTACTGACTGTCTCAAGGCAAGCAAAGGGTTAAGTCCTAACTTCAAAAGAGATGCCTACCTCTGCTGGGGGCAACAAAGATAAGCAAGGATACCAAGACTTTCAAGTTTAGTCCCTGAGTCAAAGGAACTGGATGGGCTCACCTGTTAGAAAAAAAAACAACCAACCAACCAAACAACTGAAAAACCAACCCTGGGAGAAGACTGGGCACAGAATCAAAGTCCTTTTGGCATGAACTTATGACAGATCCACCCATGAATAAGCAGGCTGTGTTGAGTTGCTGAAAACAGAGGTTGGGCTTGCCAAAATTAAAGATGAGGAAATCTGAGTGATGATGTTTCAAACTTGGTGGTGCTTCTACATTCTACAAAGAGTGCAGTATGGATGCCTCATTCAATATGGAACAGGACAGCTAATGAATTCAGCTGGTACAACAGCAAAAGCCATCTTTGATGGTGGTTTAAACTACAGTGAGGATGACGGTGTAAATTGATCCCTCAAGTGTCTGACAGTAAGGGCAGAGAATTTGTTCAGATACCAGAACATCAAGTGGGGGGTCCTGTGGCCTTGGAACAGTAGGGCCAGAAAGATAAACAGAACTGCTCTGTCTCAAAGGATGCCAAGCACTTAGGAGACTATTCGGCAAAGAGGGAAAAAGACTGCGTATAAGCAAAACCTAACAGACAGTATTCAGAAGAACAAACAAGCTGCCTCTGACTTATCTAGGGATAAATTTACTTCAGTTGAGTAGAATTACATTGCTGCAACAGGCTAAATCATGTAGCCTTCTTTTCTGTTTTTGCCTGTGGTGCATTTGTCAGTGCTTGAACCAATGTATTTAACTGGAACGTTTTCCTGTGTATCTACAAATATTCCCATATACTTGGTCCATACCATAGCTACAGTAAAAATAAAGTAGAAGTTATTTGGTGTTGCTGAAACACACTAACCTATTCTAAGAAGCCCCAGCAAGTATTTTAAACACTGTTTACATAAGGTGCTCAATTGTGTTAAAACGTTCTTTAAATACATTAACACGTATCATAACATCATACTTTTCCTGATACAGATTTATTTATGGTAGCTGCTCAGGAATCACTAGTTGTTCCTGCAAGCAAAGCGCTTTTAACTAGAGCAGCTTCTTGGTCTCTTTTTAGCTTAATGATAGTTATTTCAGAGATTGCAGCATACTGCCTTCCCCCGCTTCTCATCATCTTTCTCATATTATGTATCCAGTGTAAAACTTAAATGCAAAGGCTCAAACATAGGAATGAATAACCTCACAAAACACAGACGTGACAGTTAGCATACACATTTGGTGCTACTGAAAAAAGATTTGTTATGATACTTCTAAACTTCAAGTGTGAGGCAGAGAAGTCCACTTCTATATACCTACTCATACATGAATGCACTTCACAGCACAAAGGTACTTATAAGCTTACAACAGCAAAAGAAATGCATTTTGTAGTATGGGCACAAAACCAGCCACAGTCAGGCTTCCAGCTGATGTTTCATTTATTTTTTTTTTTTCAACAAAATACTCAGAATATTCTGATAAAGAAACAAGAAGTCTACCAAAAAAATTAATCACATTTGATGAAGAATAATAGTTTGTAATAGTTCTGGAGCCCCTATTACAAGAGGGATATGGACATGCTGGAAGGTGTCCAGAGAAGGGCCACGAGGATGGTCAGAGGGCTGGAGCACCTCTCCTATGAGGACAGACTGAAGGAGTTGGGGCTGTTCAGTCTGCAGAAGAGAAGGCTCTGAGGTGACCTAATTGTGGCCTTCCAGTATCTGAAGGGGGTCTACAGGAATGCTGGGGAGGGACTTCTCAGGATCTCAGGTAGTGACAGGACTAGGGGGAATGGAATGAAGCTGGAGGTGAGGAGATTCAGGCTGGATGTGAGGAGGAAGTTCTTCCCCATGAGAGTGGTGAAGCCCTGGAATGGGTTGTCCAGGGAGGTGGTTGAGGCCCCGTCCCTGGAGGTGTTTAAGCCCAGGCTGGATGAGGCTCTGGGCAGCCTGATCTAGTGTGGGGTGTCCCTGCCCATGGCAGGGGGGTTGGAACTAGATGATCCTTGTGGTCCCTTCCATCCCTGATTGATACTATGATACTATGAAATGGCTCTCCTAGACAGCACAGCAATAACACCAAATACCAGCAAAAATATTTCTATTACCATGCATCAAAATCCCAAATCAAATGTTATTTGATGTTCTCCATAAAATTTAAATTAGTATAAAATCTACAAACTCTTAAGTCAGTTGTTGTTTGCTTCCATCATTTCCAAATTACAGTCAGTCTCTGACCATGCCATTCATTTGATTTACTCAGCTTGAACTATTTTCCTTCGACTCTTATTCATGCATCTCTGCTAATTTAACTTAATCTCCTGATTGTCATTCAAAACAGTTCATCCCAGTATGCCTTGGCATTTATTCAGTTTGATGCCTTTACAGGCTGAACTACTGAAAATCAGCCTGCTTAAATCTCTTGCTGTTCCAACACTTTTACATTTAGCAAAATCAAAATACTGCAGGCAAAGCTGTTGTCTGTATCACTTCATTGAGGTAAAATCTCTTTTGCTTCATGAATAGACAGACATCATATCTAGTATACAAAAGGGGCACCACTGCCCACTGGAACTTGCTCTTGCAAGTCAGAAGAGAGTGAGCAACCGTGGGGAAGCTGCCCTGTCATCTTTAACTAAAAGGGAATACTCAGACTGAAGTGGTGTCTCCACAACCCAAAACAAAGACTTGCAGAAAAACTGTTGAGGAAAGAGTCAGAATTTCTCTGTTTCTAGCCATCAGAAAAAGAATCAAACAAATAGATATTCAGAGTTTCAGCTATCTTTCTCAAGACTGGTGGTTTGGTAAGCCTCCTCATGTTCTTCTGTGTTACTTTATTACAATCTAATTCCATATCTTTCAGGTTTTTCTTCTTTGCTCTCTCCATCTCACATGCTTCCCTTCAGGGTCCCCTCAACACCCACACAAAAACCATGAAGTTACCTTGACTGAACTGCTACCATGCATATTACTCCTGCTGGGGGCTATCTTGTCTACTTAGATTGGAAGCTCTTTGGAGCGTAGATTGCCACCACTCTGAACCCATACAACATCTAGCAGAAAGAGTCTTCTTTTGATCAGTCTTCTGGCACTAATGCAATGACCATGATTAATAAATCATCTGTCTATACTCATACATGACAACGCTACAACAAAAAGAGGTTCAGCTTTTGCCACACTGGAAATTTAAAGCTCAATCCAGGAAACTTCTACTGACAAATGGAATATTTAGTAGGGAACAGCAATGTCACTTACTTTGCCCTCTTGGCCATTTCGTTGCCATCCCAGCGGGGACTGTAAGGGTAATTCTTCTGGGCCTGAGAGTACAGCTGGCCGCTGTTCGTGAAGTGGTAGACGGACTGAAATGTTAAGGTTGGTTGGTCTCGAGGAAAGTACAGGGGTAAGTCAACTGAGGAAAAAAAAAACCCTCATCAGAAAAATACACAACTGAATCCCCACCCCCCACCTCCCATTTTTTTTAAAACTGGAAATAAAGAATTCTTTTCAAAGGTGAACAGAAAAGGAGGAATTGATGATTACTTCTAAAACATATGTCTGTATTTCTTACATGTGATGATTCCAACATATTGCTCTCTGAGATGCCGTGCGGTATCCAAATCTTTTTCTAAAGCACAGAATTAAAACCCCTGTTTATCTGCTGCGCTTCTGTGTTAGTCATAACATTTACACCATTATGGAAAAAAATAAGTTATTTTCCTTTATAGTGAAACAGATCTTTATCTGCTTTAGCCCATTCACTTTAGTGTCCCTGTAGACATCAAGAGCATTATCATCCCATTTTACAGCTGTCTGAGACCTCAAGTGGTTGCATGATTTGATAAAGGAAGTAGTAAGATTCAGTCACAAGTTGGAAACGATCTCAACTTGCTGTCATCTGCTAGACATAACCACCCCCCCCAAATCCCAAAATATGCTGCAAAGTCATTAATATCCAAAATATCTCACTAAAAATAAAAATCAGAACCTCTTAGTTCCCTTTGCTTAGCCCTGTCTCGTGATCCACTAGACTTGACAGAACAGTAAAATCATCGATGACTGTTAATATTATGGTCAGAAACTGCTTTTTAAACTTAAGATTTACAGCTTAGATTTTCTTGGCCTACTTTTAATCTCAAGAAGCTTTAGAAATCTTGAAAAGAAATCTAGTTAATTTAGAACTCTTGAAAAAGAAATCTAGTTACATTGGATTATGACAAAATACTGGAATTATTTGTATTCAATCTCTCATCTAACACCAAAACTAACATAGGAATGTGCATTTCTTTAAAAGGTGTAGACTTAATTTATAATGCATCTAACACTGTACTTTTTGTTATCCTCCAAATCACAAGTCTTTAATTCTGCACACTGAAACAATCACTGAATCACAGAATGCGGTGAATTGGAAGGGACCTCTAGAGGTCATCTAGTCCGCAGTAAGCAGGGACATCCACCTGTATCTAGTGGAGTCCCTCAGGGGACAGTACTGGGGCCAGTACTATTCAATATATTCATCAATGACTTGGATGAGGGCACCAAGTGCACTGTCAGCAAAACTGGGTGGAGTGGCTGGCACATCAGAGGGTTGTGCTGCCATTCAATGGGACTTAGGCTGGAGAGATGGGGAGTAATTGAATGAAGTTCTACAAGGGCAAGTGTAGAGTCTTGCATATGGGAAAGAACAACCCCATGGATCAGTATAGGTTGGGGACTGACCTGCTGGAGAGCAGTGAAGGGGAAAAGGATTTGGGGGTTCTAGTGGATGGAAGGTTGACCATGAGCCCACAATATGCTCTTGTGGCCAAGAAGGCCAATGCCATTCTGGGGTGTATTAGAAGGGCTCTAGTTAGTAGATTGAGAGAGGTTCTCCTCCCTCTTTACTCAGCTCTGGTGAGGCTGCATCTGGAACGCAGTGTCCAGTTCTGGGCCCCTCAGTTTAAGAAGGACAGGGAACTGCTTGAAAGAGTCCAGTGCAGAGCCACAAAAATGATTAAGAGAGTGGAACACCTCTCTTATGAGGAGAGACTGAGGGAGCTGGGGCTCCTCAGCTTGGAGAGGAGGAGACTGAGGGATGACCTCATTAAAGTTTATAAATATGTAAAGGGTTAGTGACAAGGGGGTGCAGTCAGGCTCTTCTTTGTGATGCCCAGTGACAGGACAAGGGGTAATAGGTGGAAACTGGGGCATAGCACCTTCCATGTAAATGTGAGGAAAAATGTGTTCAGTGTGAGTGTGACAGAACACTGTAATGGGCTGCCCAGGGGAGTTGTGGAGTCTCCCCCTCTGGAGATATTCAAAACCTGCCTGGATTGTTCCAGTGTGACCTGGTGTAGGTGATCCTGCTCTGGCAGGGGTGTTGCACTAGATGATCTGTCGAGGTCCCTTCCTGCCCCTAACATTCTGTGATTCTGTGATCAGGCAGAACAGGATCTCCCCTCCAGTGCACTTGGTAATGCACTTTATTTTCTGCTTTTAAATGCATCATGGAGCAGAGATTCCAGCACTTCTTTTGAAATCTCTGGCCACAGACTGAGATACCAGTGTAAGGCAGCATTTATTTTCCCAATCTTACGCTATCATCCTGAAAGTTCCTTAATTTTTCAGTTTTTCTAATCATATCTGAATGTGCATCAGCCACACCATGCTCCCTTTCATCTAAAATGCACTCGAAGCAACATGAGTAAACTGTAGCTTTGATTGAACTCCAAGCAACATGAGTAAAATTGTAGCTGTGAAGTACACAATGCCAAACGTTATATTCCAGCCATAGTCTCATCAAATCATTGTGGACAACAGTATTTGCTCAGTTCATGACCCAGTGTCTGAGCTACACGTGATAACTCCCAGAGTCCTGGTGACTCAGCTCACAGAGCAGCTTCCACCAGATATTTAAGCAGTAATGACATGGGCAGAGTTCTGCTAATTTGAGGGCTGTAACAAAGGTTAGATTCAAAGATTGCTCTGTCGAATTCCTCTTTATAATGTGATTATTAAATAACAACCCTGAAAAACATTGGTGTATCAAGGCCATTTATCAGCAAGCAAGTTGGCTCCTTCACTTGCAGACAGTAGATGTGTGCCACAGCCTCTGAAGGACAGCACCATGGAAAAATTATGAAACAAACAAACAGGCTCTCCATTTTAATGTTATACATACAGTTCTTCAGCTCAGAGTGCTTAAGCTCTGCTCCTCTAGTGCATCTTTATTCATCTTATGTACCAACTCCTTGAAGGAAAGCTACTCTGTACGCTTGTGTATTTTAACACAGTGCGAAAAGAATAACAAGCCTTAGCAAGGCACTTGAGTAACACTTCAGCCCTTAACTTTTTACTTGAGAATTTCTAACTTTCATTAATTTTCCACTGAACACTTCTTTCTACAACATGGGAGCATGCAGCAGAAGGTTTCTTCCTGTTACTTAAAACTAAAGGTTTACACTTCAGGGAAAGTACATAGCACTAGAAATGCTGTTTAAATGGATAATCAAGACATTGTTTTCAGTACAGACACACTTCCATTCGTTACAGGCTGCCTTTCTTTTATGAAAATATTTTTTCAGCACCAGGATCATCAAACAGAAAACTTTTCTTTCTTTTATTAACCAAAACCTGCTTAGGGAATTTCAGAATCTATTGACTCTATGAAGTGTTAAATCAGATAATCAAATTAGGTTTAGGGTTATTCATCCCACATCTGGCCACAGCAGTATCACCCTAAACTGCAAGCAGCAGTGTGAAAAATTTGCCCTACCTGGGATTTCAAACACTACCCATCACCTACACTCAACTAACTCCTCTTTTTTTTTTTTTTTGGACCCATGCGTTTCCTTAATACAAGGTGTGAGCTGAGTCCAGACTAAGCAAAAAAACCCTGTCCCTAATTCTGGAACACAACCACACCTAAAAGACCAGTAAACAGGAAATAGCCTTGAGTTGTGAAGTGTTATACATATCTCAAGGTAGCCAGCTATTATTTCAGCAGTAGGAAGGGAAGGCAAGAACTCAGTTCTGCTGCTCTGGATGCTCACCCATTGCCACTGTGAGGGCAAAGAAATGGTGGGTGAAATGTTTTATTGTACGTGAAAAACAAGCAAACATCATTGGTAATCAATATTAGCAAGGTGACTTAAAGATAAAAAGTTGAATTCTGCTCATTGTTGCAAAGATTAATAAAGGGAACTTCTCTTAGGCCACACCTTGAGTCCTGTGTCCAGTTCTGTGTTCAGTTTCCTCAGTTTAGGAAAGATGCTGACTTGCTGGAATGTGTCCAGAGAAGGGCAACAAACATGGGGAGGGGTCTAGAGCACACGCCCTGTGACGAGAGGCTGGGGGAGCTGGGGTTGCTTAGCCAGGAGAAGAGGAGGCTCAGAGGAGACCTTATTGCTGTTTACAACTCCCTGAAGGGAGATTGTAGCCATGTGGGGGTTGGTCTCTTCTCCCAGGCAACCAGCACCAGAACAAGAGGACACAGTCTCAAGCTGCACCAGGGAAGGTTTAGGCTGGATGTTAGGAAGAAGTTCTTCATAGAAAGAGAGATTGGTCATTGGAATGTGCTGCCCAGGGAGGTCGTGGAGTCACCATCACTGGAGGTGTTTAAGAAGAGACTGGATGGGGTGCTTGGTGCCATGGTTTAGTTGATTAGATGGTGTTGGACTTAATGATCTCTAAGGTCTTTTCTGGTTAATTTCTCTCTTTTCTCTCTTCTCTCTTCTCTTCTCTTCTCTCTTCTCTTCTCTTCTCTTCTCTTCTCTTCTCTTCTCTTCTCTTCTCTTCTCTTCTCTTCTCTTCTCTTCTCTTCTCTTCTCTTCTCTTCTCTTCTCTTCTCTTCTCTTCTCTTCTCTTCTCTTCTCTTCTCTTCTCTTCTCTTCTCTTCTCTTCTCTTCTCTTCTCTTCTCTTCTCTTCTCTTCTCTTCTCTTCTCTTCTCTTCTCTTCTCTTCTCTTCTCTTCTCTTCTCTTCTCTTCTCTTCTCTTCTCTTCTCTTCTCTTCTCTTCTCTTCTCTTCTCTTCTCTTCTCTTCTCTTCTCTTCTCTTCTCTTCTCTTCTCTTCTCTTCTCTTCTCTTCTCTCTGACTCCCAACCTGTGCATTACTACGAAGTCAGATCTGCCTCTGTGTGATATGTAAGGTGGCAAAGGGAGGTGCTATCATACATTCATCCCTGATAAGTTTTAACTTTTGCCATGAAAAATGCATCACAGTTCAAAACAATGCACTGCTTTTGTAAATCAGCACCTGAACTCAACTAGGCATGCCAACTCCAAAAGCCTGCTTTGGTTTGGCTTGCTAGATACCCAAGAACTACAAAAACATACTCATGTTGAACACAAGTACTATTTCCAAATAACAGCTGACTCACAAAGTACCCTGGTGATACGTCTGCAGAAAATAAGCAGATGACTCATGTCTGTAAATTCCTGAAAGTACCAATAGACCCCTTGCTTAGTCATCTTTTGCTTGGATGCTGGGTTCATGAGCTCTGTAAACTATAATGAGCGATCTAGCTCTTAGTACAACTCTCTCTTCCTTTTTTTCTTCACTTCTAAATAGTGCAAATTATCTCCCTAAAAATAACTTCATCTATGTAAGTGAGTCACTTCAACTAGCAAGCTTATACAAGTCATGCAGCAATATTTGGTTATGAAGGTAAAAATCCTGCTGTCAAACTCAGATTTAAAATGAAAATTATGTCAGAGGAAGTCCCATTTGCCCCTTCTCTCACAGAAATAGAAACATTTCCTTTGGAAAATTTAAACAATTAGCTCATTCAGGAAAGTAAAGCTTTCTAATTCGGTTCTATGCTCAAAGTAATTTAATCCTGATGATTTCTTACTTTGGCTCTCTTAAGCATTGCACTGTTAATGTAAGAGGAGCTCAAAGAAGCAGACTGGTGAAAGAGGCAAACACCACAGTGAAATACTGCCTTCTCCTGCGTTACAATTTACAGATCATTTTTTAAGAGGCAAGTTTTAGAAAGCCACAGTGTGAAAAAAATCATGTCTTTATGAAAGCTCTACATGAGAAGAACTTGGAAGGCTGTTTTGGGTAATTAAGCATTGAGTAAATTCTTCAGTGATTGAACTCTAATTTTCCCACACAGTTCATAAGAAAGCAAAAGAAAAAGGACTTGCTTGCTGAGAATGAGTCATACCGTAAAGAAACTTAATTACAGCTTATAAATAGTTGAAGTTGCTCTCTTTTTGAAACACAAGAAACTATTGAGAAGTAACAAAAATTTGCTTCTCTTGACTTAGTTAGCATTTCATGTATACATATATTCAAAACAGCTACCCTAAAGCAAAAATCCTGATTCATTAATGTAACGAAAAAAATGGTGCAATCAATCAGTAAGGCTTAGTTGTTCATTTTCTTAAAGAATAATCATACTGAGATCTGGAACAGGTCACCTATTTTTTTTAAGCTATGTCAACAACTATAGAGTTGCTTTAAACACCCTTTTTAACTCTAAAATATTATCTTTACCATCTCATTTTATAGCTTTCTTAAACAGGGCATGAAATGTGGCAGGGATGTCTTGGCAAAAGCATATATCAGGGTTTCTGGAGGAAAAATCATAGCATCATAGAATCAGTCAGGGTTGGAAGGGACCATAAGGATCATCTAGTTCCAACTCCCCTGCCATGGGCAGAGACACCTCACACTATGTCAGGCTGGCCAGAGCCTCATCCAGCCTGGGCTTAAACACCTCCAGGGATGGGGCCTCAACCACCTCCCTGGACAACCCATTCCAGGGCTTCACCACTCTCATGGGGAAGAACTTCCTCCTCACATCCAGTCTGAATCTTCCCACCTCCAGCTTAATTCCATTCCCCCTAGTCCTATCACTAACACTGAGAAGTCCCTCCCCAGCCTTCTTGTAGGCCCCCTTCAGATACTGGAAGGCCACAATTAGGTCACTTCAGAGCCTTCTCTTCTGCAGACTGAACAGCCCCAACTCTTTCAGTCTGTCCTCATAGGAGAGGTGCTCCAGCCCTCTGATCATCCTCGTGGCCCTTCTCTGGACACCTTCCAGCACCTCCACATCCCTCTTGTACTAGGGACTCCAGAACTGGACACAGTACTCCAGGTGGGGTCTCACCAGAGCTGAGTAGAGGGGGAGAATCATCTCCCTCGACCTGCTAGCCACACTTCTCCTGATGCAGCCCAGGATCTGATTGGCTTTGCAGGCTGCAAGTGCACATTGAGAGCTCATGTTGAGCCTCTTGTCCACCAGCACCCCCAAGTCTCTCTCCTCAGGGCTGCTTTCCAGCCAGGCACTGCCCAGCCTGGATTTGTGCCTGGGATTGCCTCGACCCAGATGCAGGACCCTGCACTTGCTCTTGTTGAATCTCATGAGGTTGGCTGCCTCCAGCCGTCAAGGTCCCTCTGGATGGCCTCCCTTCCCTCCAGCGTGTCTGCTGCACCACACAGCTTGGTGTCATCAGCAAACTTGCTGAGGGTGCACTCAATGCCACTGTCCATGGCACCCACAAAGATGTTGAATAAGACAGGTCCCAGGACTGATCCCTGAGGGACTCCGCTTGTCACTGGCCTCCACTGGGACATGGAGCCATTGACAGCCACTCTTTGGGTGCGGCCATCAAGCCAGTTCCTTATCCATCTAGTGGTCCACCCATCAAACCCATGTGTCACCAGTTTGGAGACCAGGACGTGGTGACAGTGTCAAAGGCTTTGCAAAAATGCTGAGAAGTATAAGGCAGGCTTATCACAGTGCTCCTCTCCTAGGTTTTAAGTATTTCAAAACAGTAAGTATTCTAAGAAAAGGCAAAACAAAACCGTGGTTGAAATGGATGCTGACCACACAAATATTTCAAAGGACTTAGATGGCAATATTTAGAAAATTTTCCATATACTGTTTTCCTATTCTAGAGAAAAGGTTTATTCATCCTCTGCAATGCACTGGATAAACTTAGATATTTGTTTTCACAGAAGTGAATGCTACACAACGTTTGAAGGCTTGGATGATACTTATACTGGTTATCTTATTAACCTTTTGGATGACTGAATCTGATGCAGTTTATTGAGCCTGTAATTTGTTTTTGCACTCAAACACTGCCTGATCAGGATATTTTATTGCTAAGATTTCCAATTCTACAAGATTTCATTGTCTGCACAACCTTAATGCAGTCTTTCCTTGCTTTATAGAGCAGCCTTCAATACAAGACAACATAGCATTCTTTCCAGGTCAGTTCTCAGGGTGGACAGAGCTGGCCAAAAGAGATATTGCTCTGGTTTCTGCCATCTGACAGATACCCCTCAGCATTTATTTACTGCTACACTGAAGCCTTACTCTGATTAAGTATCTGCTCTTTCCTGCATAAGCTTTTCAATGTGAGGATTCTAATCACGTTGGAATATAAATAAAATATAAATATTAAAATATATAATATATAAAAGAAATATAATATATAGTTATAATTATAAATATAGAATATTTAAAATATAATAGCTACATAAAATATGTAAAAAAAAAGTAAATTAAAAAAATCACAGCATCTTCATGAGTTCAGAGACTACTTAGGGGTTTTAGAAAAGGAATGAATGAACAAGGAAAGGACAGTCAGCTTTGTCTGCTGATGCTGGGTGCCAGCCTTTGGGACTCAGTTCTTCTAAGATGTAATAGAAGGCAATAAGCCACACAGCCAAACACAACTCCTTCCAACACTGGCAGTTGCAGGAGGTCCTACAGAGTCAACAATTACTGGACATGCAAAAAATTTTCAATTAGTTCACCAGAAAAACAAGAAGGATACAGGAAAGTTGTGCTAAATCCAACCCTCCAGAGAACACTGAACAATCTTAGCCTGATACTATCTGTTTTCTTCCTGCAATCTCCTGACTCAATCCTCACTTATCATCCAACTTTGGCCAGACTGTCTCTGCATTCAAATACTTCTGACGAAGTCACTCATGGAAACAGGAAACAAATCCCAGGCTGCAGCACAGTCTCTCATTACCATACATTCATCATCTTTCTGCATGTCTTCCTTTTTTTTTTTTTTGTTCACTGATTTTCGTATTCTCTCTGCCTTTACTTACAACTAAGCTCATACTGCTGGGAAAACCAACCTGTGCATTTGAATGCACTACCTTAGGCTGAAAAATTCCTTAACCTCACAGCCCTCCAGTCTTCATGATGTGTTAATATGAATGAGACCCATGTGAATTTACAATGCAACTTGGTGATAACACAGATATAATATATAATGCTCCTTACACATCTGTCAAGCTCTACTGTAAAAAGAAAAGTTCCTGTCGGTTTTCTGCCATGACTTCTCCTATGGGAAAGCTGTTTGAGACAGCCTCTACGATGGGTAAAAAATCTTGAGTTAACTTCAGGGGAAATCTTCACTTTCTACATAGAAATTACAGTACAGGAAGCCTTTCAGGAATCAGACTGAGCACTGTACCTACTGAGAAACCTGAACAGATTCAGCCACAAGCATTTTGGAGACTGTAGTGGCTAGACAAAATCTATGCAGGGCAAGGTTTCAGGCTATTTCACCTAGTAAATCTTTCCTTGACTCTTCTGTGTTGAAGGTCTTTAGCCTACATTCTACTGTCAATTAAAAAAGAAAGAAAAAAGAAAGGGTGAATTGGGCTCACAACACACAGAGAATTGAATTACAAAATGCCACAGCCATCCTGCCTTGATGTGTGATGATGTGGTCTTGCAGGAATGACAGAGCAAGGATGACAAATAGTATATCAAATGGCATGAGTGTGGGCCTTTAGGTTAACAGAGCACAGTCACAGGAATTCCAATTTGTTACGTTATTAGGGCTAACACCAGGTTATTCGCAGGGAGAGGCCATTTTGAAGTCAACATGTCAACACTTCCAATGTGACACAAAAAGCTGTTTATGAAGTTGCAGCTGAGAAACTTACTGCATTTTGGTAATCACAGCTGGTTTTGAAATAATTAGGTCTGCTCTTGCTATGGGAAATACCGACAACATCAGGATAGCGAACACTTGTGTAATAAATGACTAAGAGGTGTTACATACAAAATACTTCCAAATAAATACAGTGAAAATCCAAGTAAACACTATGGGGAAAAAACAGCAACAGTTGCATCAGTTATATAGAATAGAATAGAATAGAATAGAATAGAATAGAATAGAATAGAATAGAATAGAATAGAATAGAATAGAATAGAATAGACCAGACCAGACCAGACCAGACCAGGTTGGAAGAGACCTTTGAGATCATCGAGTCCAACCTATCATCCAACACAAATCAATCAAACTATGGCACCAAGCAACCCATCCAGTCTCTTCCTAAACACCTCCAGGGATGTTGACTCTACCACCTCCCTGTGCAGCACATTCCAATGGCCAATCTCTTTCTATGAAGAATTTCTTCCTAACATCCAGCCTAAACCTCCCCTGGTGCAGCTCAAGACTGTGCCTTCTTGTTCTGGTGCTGCTTGCCTGGGAGAAGAGACCAACCCCCATCTGACTACAACCTCCCTTCAGGGAGTTGTAGACAGCAAGAAGGTCTCCCCTGAGCCTCCTCTTCTCCAGGCTAAGCAACCCCAGCTCCCTCAGCCTCTCCTCACAGGGCTGTGCTCCAAACCCCTCCCCAGCTTTGTTGCCCCTCTCTGGACACCTTCCAGCAACTCAAAATCTCTTCTAAACTGAGGGGCCCAGAACTGGACACAGGACTCAAGGTGTGGCCTAACCAGTGCTGAATATATCAACTGACTGTACAATGCTAAAACAATGGAAGATAAACACTGAAATGTGATAGTAATAATGGAAAAATGGCAATATTTGGGATTATGAGAATTTATATGAATATATGAAAATCATAGATCCTTGCTCTGTACTGGGAAATAGGTCTAGCCACAGAACAGCTCACTAAGGAGACAGTTCTGTAACTGCATTTGTATAATGACTGTTCCTTAAAAACAAAAGGTCTTCTTGACCTACATCATCAAACACAACATTCAAGAATGCGAAGAGAGCCCACTGAGACTTTTGAAGAGAGGGTTATTAGAAGATCATTAGGAAGAATACAGCTGGGTTAAAAAACAAGTAAAATGTTAAGGAACCTTTTCTTCAGCACAGGTTTAATGCATTACCTCCAGAACATGAGTAGGCTGACAGCAGATACTGAAAGTGCTGGCAAATGTCCAGTTTGCAGTAATTTTGGTGATGTTCATTGTGACTCTAAAATTGTTTCCTTGGATGAAAGAATATAATTTTCATTGCTTTGGTAAGACCTCACCTGGAGTACTGCATCCAGCTCTGGTGCCCTCAACACAAGAATGACATGGACCTGATGGAGTGGGTCCAGATGAGGGCCATGAAAATTATCAGGGAGCTGGAACACCTCTCCTACAAAGACAGGCTTGGGAAGCTGGGGTTGCTCAGCCTGGAGAAGAGAATGTTCCAGGGAGACCTAATAGCTGCCTTCTAGTACCTGAAGGGGGCCAACAAGAAGGCTGGAAAGGGACTGTTTACAAAGGCCTGTAGTGGTATGATGAAGGGCAATGGTTTCAAATTAGAGAAGAGCAGATTTAGACTGGATGTTACAGAATACAGAACTAACCAGGGTGGAAAAGACCTTTGAGATCATCAAGTCCAACCTATCACTCAACACAATCTAATCATCTAATCCATGGCATAAAATGCCTCATCCAGTCTCTTTAAACACTTCCAGTGATGGTGACTCCACCATCACCTTTAGGAACAAGTTCTTTATCGTAAGGGTAGTGGAACACTGGAAGAGGTTGCCCAGGGAGGTAGTCGAGGCCCCACACTTGGCCATTTTCAAGGTCAGGCTTGAGAGGGCTCTGAGCAACCTGATCTAACGGAGGATGTCTCTGCTCACTGCAGGGGGGTTGGACTAGATGACCTTTGGAGGTCCCTTCCAACCCAAACCATTCTATGTGTGAAGAAGTTCTTCACAGAGAGAGTTGTTAGCTGTTGGAATGGGATGTCCAGGGAGGTGGTGGGTCACCTTCCCTGGAGGTATTCAAGAGGGGATTGGATGTAGCACATGATGCCATGGTTTAGTAGTCCTGAGGTGTAGGGTGACAGGTTGGACTTGATGATCTTTGAGGTATCTTCCAACCTTATTGATTCTATGATTCTATGATTATTGCCCCCTCCCCCCCCTTTTTAATATATTTTTTTAACCAGACCCAAATGACTTTCAGTTATTGTCAAAACAGGCTAAATTTGAAAAAAAAGTACTGATTCTTCTTCTTAACAAATTTTTGCACCAACAGTACATCTTAGGACACCACATCTATGGAAATGGCAACCTTTGGTTCCAGTACTCTTAAAGATTCCTGAAGAATGGAAAAAATTAATTGTGATGGGTTAAGCCATTTCAACACATTAGAGAAAGCAGATTTGCTTACCTGTGGATTTCACTGAGACTAGAATGAATTTATCACTTAATTTTCTTTGGTTTGGATTTTCAGTTTTCTTTTGTTGTTAATATGAAGTGTGTAACTCATTTTTATATGATGAGAACTGCACCACACTACTGTACCTATCGTGGAGTTGCCATTCGACTGACAATAAAACCTATAATACAGTTGAGGCACCAGTGGAAACTATATTTACAATACTGCTCTTTTGGTTTTCTTTCAACACAGGTAGATAACATGGATGACATGGTTGTAAAAATACCCCATGTCTTTATCAGAGCCTGTATCTTTCTTTTTGAGTACCCTATCCTTTACACAAAAAACAGCATTAAGAAAAAACAAGTGACACAAGTAGTCTAAGTACCTTAAGTTACAGTCCTGTGCTGCAGAAAGAGTGTCTAATTCTTTGTTTAGTCTTAGAGAGGAATTAAGTAACCAATCAAATCAGATACACTTCAAGGAGTTCCCAGCTTTGTGGTCAAAGAACATGGAAAAGTGATGTAGCTCAACCCAAAAACTGCTTTAATGAAGTCTTCTTGCTTTGGAGTGTCATCAGCTATCTCAGCTATGTCATAATCTTTTGGACTTTTACAGCAAGACTGGACTATCGCCTAAAAATATCCCGTGTGGTATCTCAGAACCCTCTATCGAGCACAAAGAAATGGCATAATGGCCTCAGAGGTCTAATTTCTGTAACCACGATTATCTTAATTAAAGTAAAGGCATTTTATTTTTACTTCACTAGCTTCAGCTAGTGACATTATTTCACTTTATTTTTACTTCAGATTCTCAAAGCTCTTCATTCCCTCCCCCTTCCGTTTTTATTTCCTTTTATTGTTTCTGCTGTAACAGTTTCTATAGTAACTTCTCTAAGTGCTGATGAGATTGATGCTACTAAAAGCTGCCTCTTCTCCATCTGAATTGATTGAAGCTTATATTTTAAATACAGTTGCAGTTATTATGGGTGTAAAAAGCAAACTTGCAAACCTTTCTTGGCACAGGCTGGTGATCATTGCATGTAACTGGTGGAGAAAACGTGAAAACTTTTCCTCTGCTTTCCCACTGCAGAGATGAACTGCTAAATGCTGAGAAGTTTCACATTACCTTCCAGCAGAACAGGAAGACTTTCCTAAGCATGTTTTCACCTATGAAGCTGCTGGGCAAAACCACTGGCTTTTCACAGAATCACAGAATCACCAAGGTTGGAAGAGACCTCAATGATCATCAAGTCCAACCTGTCACCCAACACCTCATGACTAAACCATGGCACCAAGTGCCACATCCAATCCCCTCTTGAACACCTCCAGTGATGGTGACTCCACCACCTCTCCGGGCAGCACATTCCAATGGCTAACAACTCTCTCTGTGAAGAACTTTCTCCTCACCTCCAGCCTAAACTTCCCCTGGTGCAGCTTGAGACTGTGTCCTCTTGTTCTGGTGCTGGTTGCCTGGGAGAACAGACCAACCCCTTCCTGGCTACAACCTCCCTTCAGGTAGTTGTAGACAGCAATACAGTCTCCCCACTTCATCAGGCTTATGAGGCTTGCAAGTAAGTTAATTTTCTTGTTTAAATTGCTGCCTGGGATTTGAAGGGAAACTGATGTATTGTATTCTCATCTGTGATCATTGTGGCATTATCCTGCAGGTCAGGAAGACCCTTTGCCAACACAAAGGACTTCTGCTGACAGGCACGCTATCCTGTTCTTTCAAGCTCTGCTCCACAGAGGCTTACAGCTTTCAAATCACAATGCAGTGTAACCCTGCTTGACCCAACTAAACCACAGAAGATATTTTTAAAGCTAGACTGAAATCTGTGTTACAGCTATACAGGCCCATGGCTTTTCCCCACTCAGGAACCATTTACCACTTTTGCCATTGAAGCCACTTTTCACGGTTCTAAGGGCTTATCCTTCTACTGCTTTTCACAACCTAAAGAACAAGTTTGTAGAGTATATCCTTTCAAGCCATGCTTTCTAGAATAGCAGCCATTTTGGTGCCCTCTTGTGAATACCCAGGCAAGATAAGACAGTGGGATCAAAACCTTAATCATCAGAGAGTAGACTGGGCCATTCAATGGTCCTGCTCACAGCAAATGGTCCTGAAGAAGGGCCCATGATCACCTCTTTCAAGTTCAAGAATGGTCCACCCTAATAATCAGAAAGTCAAGTAACAACAGCAGGAGGTCTACATGGATGAACAAGGAGCTCTGAACAAAACTCAAAAATGCAAAAAGGAAGCATGAGTTGTGGCCACTGAGCATCCAGATTGGGTTGGGAACATCAAATTTCACTTGGAGTGGCCCTTGAGAAGGGTTGGAGCACCACTCCCATGAGAACAGGCTGAAAGATTTGGGGCTGTTCAGCCTGGAGAAGAGAAGGCTCTGGGAAGACCTTAAAATTACATTTCAATATCTGATGGGGACCTACAGGAAGACTGGGGAAGGAATGTTTAGAAGGGCTTGTAGCAATAGGAACCAGGTAGATTTAGGTTGGACATAAGGAGGAAGTTCTTTACAGTGAAAGTGGTAAAATACTGGAACAGGTTGCCCAGAGATGTGGTTGAGGACCTATCCCTGGAGATATTCAAGGTCAAACTTGATGGGGCCCTGAGATATCTGATCTAGTTGGAAATGTCCCTGCTCACTGCAGGTGGGGCTGGACATGATGACCTTTGAGGGTTCCTTCCAATGCAATGAATTCTGTGAGTTGAATCTCTCAAGGGGAGTTAAGGACAAGATGGGCTACCACAGGAACTAAGGAAAATGTGAGACTGCTACTGAATCGGGCAAGGGAACTGGTGACATAAAAGCAGCTTAAGCACTCCCTCCTTTCCCCACTGCATACATGTAATCATTTTTGTGACCAGTTCCATCCCTAAAGCAGGGTGTATTTCTTACGATTCAAAAGCAAATGGTATTTTTCTATTTCATAAAAGCCATACAGCAGTCACCTTTGGGTGCCACTGATGTGTCACGTGTGGATTCGTTAAATAAGTTACCTTTGGTGACAAAGTAATTGTCATTAGGTAGAAAGAGGGGAAGATAGCAAAGAGGGATTCAGAAAAATCTCTTTTTTTGATGCAGCTCTTATTTCTAGAAATCTCATCTCTAATACTCCCATCAAGCTCTGTATCATTCTCTTTCTTTCCTGAAAGTATTGCCTGGTACTGAACCCAAGACTGATGCACATGAAACCAATGTTCATGATCTCCTTTCTAGACTGGAAAGAAAATATTTGTTTTCTACTTGCTCCATGAGCAATTTTCAACTTGCTGTATCCCATACCTTTAATGTATTTGTCACCCTACATAAAAACTATCTGTGAGCAGAGCAGAACAGAACAGAACAGAACAGAACAGAATAGAATAGAATAGAATAGAATAGAATAGAATAGAATAGAATAGAATAGAATAGAATAGAATTAACCAGGTTGGAAAAGACCTTTGAGATCATTGAGTCCAACCTATCAACCAACACCATCTAATCAACTAAACCATGGCACCAAGTGCCTCATCCAGTCTCTGCTAAACACCTCCAGTGATGGTGACTCCACCACCTCCCCGGGCAGCACATTCCAATCACTCTTTCTTTGCAGAACTTCCTCCTAACATCCAGCCTAAACCTTCCCTGGTGTAGCTTGAGACTGTGTCCTCTTGTTCTGGTGCTGGCCACCCAGGAGAAGAGACCAACCCCCACCTGGCTACAGGCTCCCTTCAGGTAGTTGTGGAAAGCAATAAGGTCACCCCTGAGCCTCCTCTTTTCCAGGCTAAACAACCCCAGCTCCCTCAGCCTCATGTAGACACAAGACACAAGACACGTAACAGTAAGTACCACACTCTGTACTCAAGGCCCAACTTGGTTAATGAATTTTTGTGACCCAATTAATTTTTCTCAAAAGTTGAGTGGATAAAATAGAATTATACCCCTTCTATATCTCACATATATTTTCTGACAATGTCCAAGTATATGTGCCCTTATACTTGGGCACATACTAGTAGCACTCTAGATATATCTATTAGATAAGAAAAAGTAGCATTTCCCACTTCTGAACAGGGTGATTTTGTGAGCCGTTATTACAAAACCTTTCATTCTATTGGTTAAAGTGCTCATAGTTCCTGGAAGAGCATCAATTAATGTCTACAGCAACATACTACTGTTTCAAAGGTATGGCAAATATATGCATTTCTCAGAAATGAAAAATGTAATAGCCACAGCAAAGTGACAATTAAAATGACTCTGCCAGTCCACTCACGTCAGGCCATCATAAAACACCTGTAAAACCTAATGCCTATCACAACAGTTGTTTCCTGTTCGCTGCTGTTCATACCAAGTTTTACATACTGCCCTGTGTCCATTCTCCCTTTTTAACCAAAATTATAAATATGAACCTAAACCCAGTTTATACTGAGTGACATGATCACAAAATGAACTGAAAGACAGGAAAAAAAGGAAAAGAAAACTTCTGCTTTCAGGTTCACTTGCACTCATTAGGAATATTTAAGTATGGAAAATCTCATTCAGCTCATGTACAAGTAAATACCCAGGGTGGAATCAAAAGAACATGATGTTTAATGTAGTCTTAATGACAAATATGAAATTACCAGTTTTCAATACAAATTTCCAACTAAATCTAGCTGGCAGTATCCCTTGGAAATAAAGGAGGAAAATATACTAAGGAAAAAAAAAAAAAGATCAGCAAAAGGCCAATTAATTTTCCAATTGCTGCAATTCAGCTCTGGAATTCACCCCTGCCTATGCTTAGGTAAGTGCAGAACTGTGTGCCTGTCACTCAGGCTACTTTTCCATCACATTGCCTGATCCACAGCACTTAAGAGCCTATCTGCAGCTTTCATTGACTTCAGATCAGCAATACACACCCCACTCCACAGGAAATAACACAGAATGATTTGTTTTGTGGTGATTAAAACATAAAATGTTTGGAAGAGACCCCTCTGCTCTACTTATATTTTGCAGAGGCAGGATGACATATAGTCAGGAACTTTCAAGACCAGATTAAGAGAAATACATTGTACTGACTAAAAGCACTGAGAGTCAGAGAGGAAGACTTCCTTGTGAGAGACATCTGCTTGCTGAATAGTCAAAAAATTACTCCTACGCATCAGGTCCGAATGGCTTTTGATTTCTGCCAGTCAGTTTTACATCACTGGGACTTTGTTAATCTCCAGTTTCTCATTTGAGAACAAAATGACATCAATTCAAACCACCTGAGTTGACTGCACTGGCACAAACAGTTCTGCTGACAAAACTGCACAGATAGCAATATTCAAACAAGAACACATCAGAAGCTGACACTGATGACTCGCACCTAAGAACCCTGAATTGAGAAGTGGGTGTCTGCCTGAAGTCTGACAGGTATAACCTCCTATAACCTAATTAACACTCTAGGCCTCTTGCTTGTGTCTTTCTCATATGTAAAACCTCCTTGCTGAGATGCTGCCTATTTCTGATCTGCTTAATGACAGAGGTAGCCACATAAGTGCATGGATAGTTAGCGAGGATGGACAAAAAGCTACTTCAGTGAGCACTCCTGTAGCAAGACAGCTTGTTAACTAACTGTCACTTTTACATGACCAGCACTTTGGACCTCTTGTGTCACTGGTATTTCCCAACACAGAAGCTGAAATCCCTTAGTTAGCCAAGGTCAGTGGCAGCAATTGTTCCCACTGATTTCACCTAAGTGTGGGATATTATAGGAACTTAAGATACAAATGCTAACAGCTTCCATAATTCTGTTCCTCTTGTTCAGTGAAACAAATCTTTTTCAGTTTCATATCTATCCCTTTCAAGACATCTCTAACAAAAACCCACTAACATAAGCATTGTTTCATTTGCTATTGCAACTGGTCCAACTTCTGTTGATCTCCTTTGTGCTGAGAATCTGAGTATCTTGTAAGACAAAAAATTAATCTTTGAGAAGCCTATATACAGGTTGCTTTGGAGTCCTGTTCTTGTGTCTATACCAGTAAGACTACTTAATTCTTAATTGTGCACAGACATGTAAGTTGTGTTTATATTTACATACAGTATAAATACACAGAATGTATGCAGGAACAAGAATATGAGGAAATATCTATCACCAAAAACTTATCATAGCTGGTTTATAAACAAGGGAAAGAGATCAGTAGTATATTGAAGTTTGTTTACAAAGCTTCATACTGAGACTTACTAATGAACAGTATCAGTATCACATACAGTAACCCTAATGATTAATGATTTCCTCTTCCATGTGGATGCATGAAAGTCTCTGAATGTTTATTTCTTCCATCATATATCTGAAAGAACAGTTTTAATTTTTAGAACTAAACCACTAAAGCAACAGCTCTTTGAGCTAATATAACAACTTCAGCAGCTACATTAATCTAATGATTAAGTTTGCAATTAGGTAGCTCTTCTGTGTTTTAAGGTAGAATGGGTAGACTTTGCCCTTCATTCTGTAATTGCTACACAATCAATATTTTTTGATAAGTGCACTTGTTCTGAGGTTACTGGGCTTTGGCAATCCAGAACTACTCTCCTCTTTCCCTCCTCTCATCTTTAACTCATTTTACTCATTGAAAGCATTCTAAATAGCTCCACTTTACTTCTAATGTGTGTTGCTTCCTAGTTTCCAAACAAGTTTGCGACTTTGAATGCAAACAGTTGCAAAATTTGAAGTTATTCCTTAAATCTCTGAATGCATCTTCTAAAGGAAATGCAACTCGCAATCTCACTGAAACCTAAAACTTTAAGCAAGATTAAAAGGCGAGTCAAATTGACTGTAGCTCCTTTCATTTGATTGGCCATAGTGCTGTTACTGTACACTGACCTATTTATTCTCTGAATACTTTCTCTGCATACCACAGCAAATACAGAAAGTGGAACAGTTTTCAACTTATGGCTATCTCTCCGAGACATTTTATTAGACGCTTGCTAAATATTCAACTGTAATATACATAGTTATGTCAGTGGTTAAGAGATGAAAGCCTACATTACTTCACTCAGGAAATTAAGTACAGGTTTCAGTCCTTTCATTGGAATATCCTTCAGTGCACGGAACATCAATGCTCTTGCAGTGGATTGTTCAAAGGGCTGATGCAAGGGCTTACACAGCTAAGACACTGTGTGATTTCTAAGGCCACAGGATTATTACACAGTGATAAACTATTCAGTTTTAATTGAAGCTTTTGTGTCAGTTAAATTGAGCACTCCGAATATTGCACAGTTAAAAACTGCTCTGGTATTTAACAGACATTTCAGTTTTGGTTCCCCTGAAATCTGCTTCAACATCTATTAAGTTATATACCCTACAGCCACAAGCATATACAGAGGAATTTTAACACAGACAAAATTAAGCCAAACCTACTGGGGAGTAACAAAGATAGGAAGTTTTCAAGAAGTTTGTACATAAAAAAGTATCGTCTCCTACAAGAAAGTTGTGACAATTCTCAGTAGTAGTTGAAGAGTAAGTGAAGATGCAAGAGGGACAGCTGTGTTTTGGTTTTTTTTTCCCTACAATGTAAATCATACTAACATGACAGAAGTTTTCTAATTTCAAGTTTGAGTTTTCTAGACCTTTTATGGTCATTAATGTCTGGAACTCTTAGGTGATGATATGAATAGAATAGAATTAGAATAGAATAGGGTAGGGGGTAGGGTAGGGTAGGGTAGGGTAGGATAGGATAGGGTAGGATAGGATAGGATAGGATAGGATAGGATAGGATAGGATAGGATAGGATAGGATAGGATAGGATAGGATAGGATAGGATAGGATAGGATAGGATAGGATAGGATAGAAGTTAACCAGGTTGGAAAAGACCTTTGAGATCATCAAGTCCAACCTATCATGCAGCACCATCTAATTAACTAAACCATGCCACCAAGCACCCCACCCAGTCTCTTCCTAAACACCTCCAGTGATGGTGACTCCACCACCTCCCTGGACAGCACATTCCAATGGCCAATCTCTCTTTCTAGGAAGAACTTCTTCCTAACATCCAGCCTAAACCTCCCCTGGTGCAGCTTGAGACTGTGTCCTCTTGTTCTGGTGCTGGTTGCCTGGGAGAAGAGACCAACCCCCACCTGGCTACAACCTCCCTTCAGGGAGTTATAGACAGCAATAAGGTCTCCCCTGAGCCTCCTCTTCTGCAGGCTAAGCAACCCCAGCTCCCTCAGCCTCTCCTCATAGGGCTTGTGCTCCAAACTCCTCACCAACTTTGTTGCCCTTCTCTGGACATGTTCCAGCAACTCAACATCTTTCCTAAACTGAGGAGCCCAGAACTGGACACAGGACTCAAGGGGTGGCCTAACCAGTGCTGAGTACAGGGGCACAATGACCTCCCTGTGCCTGCTGGCCACACTGTTCCTGATGCAGGCCAGGATGCCATTGGCCTTCTTGGTCACTTGGGCACACTGATGGCTCATGTGCAGCCTACTGTCAACCAGCACCCCCAGGTCCCTCTCTGCCTGGCTGCTCTCCAGCCATTCTGACCCCAGCCTGTAGCACTGCATGGGGGTTGTTGTGGCCAATGTGTAGAACCCGGCACGCTGAAGTGTTCAATAAAAAGTTCGGTGAGATAATTCTTCATGATTTCTAATAAAACTCAGGGTGAAGGACTTCTCTGAACAACAACAATCTCCACACTTGTTTCTTTAAAAAACTCCATGACAAATGTCTATGATGTCATGAAGATTTCATCGGTTTTCCATATGAAAAGTGAGCTTACAGTCAGAAATGACATATTCAGAAACAATCCAGTGCTACCAAACACCCACATTGCAGCTGTCCAGATTGCACTTTAATTATTTGAAACAAAGATGAGAATTGCAAGAGTTAAAAGGTAACAAGATTGAACTTCCCCAGTCTGAAATACTTGTGATAGTTCTGAATTTCACCTTACCACAAGGAAAAGTAATAATTGCTATGTAAGTTAACATGCATGAGGTTGTAACAAAGCCATACAAATTCCTACATGAAGTAATTCCTATGTATTTATTTACAAATGTCTTACTTTGAAAGTAATACAATCTTGATTGAAAACCATCACATGACAGCAAATCTAGCTACAGACTGTAGCAAACAGTTTTAAGACAGTTTTTGCCCACGCAGTTTCAGTCTAGGATTAAATTTTGGCTCCCAAAGACAGTACAGTATTATTCCTAATTTGATGTATTTTCCCTACAATAAAGTGTCTTTATTATCACTATCAGTGCATTAACTCCAGAGAAAGAAGAGAAGAGAAGAGAAAAGAGAAGAGAAGAGAAGAGAAGAGAAGAGAAGAGAAGAGAAGAGAAGAGAAGAGAAGAGAAGAGAAGAGAAGAGAAGAGAAGAGAAGAGAAGAGAAGAGAAGAGAAGAGAAGAGAAGAGAAGAGAAGAGAAGAGAAGAGAAGAGAAGAGAAGAGAAGAGAAGAGAAAAGAGAAGAGAAGAGAAGAGAAGAGAAGAGAAGAGAAGAGAAGAGAAGAGAAGAGAAGAGAAGAGAAGAGAAGAGAAGAGAAGAGAAGAGAAGAGAAGAGAAGAGAAGAGAAGAGAAGAGAAGAGAAGAGAAGAGAAGAGAAGAGAAGAGAAGAGAAGAGAAGAGAAGAGAAGAGAAGAGAAGAGGCTGGAAAAGACCTTTGAGAAATACAGTAGGTTTTAGGTATTCCCAGGTTCTATATAGCTTTGGTCTGCATTTCTGATGCTTTCGATAGGACAAGTTACAACTGCGAATTTAATCTTCAGCCATACTAGCAGAAAACCTTCCCAGCATGCTTTTGGCATTCAGTAAAACAAGCAGCATGCTATCAATGAGGATCCTCTCCCCCTCTCCAAATACAAGGAGGATTTTGTGTTTTCAAAGTGCCATAGTCCCATTAAAAATACATTAAACACTGGATAAAAATAGCTAAAACTTTTAAATTGTTTCCTGTAAGTGTATTTTTTCCCTTTTGAACTTGTATCTTCAAGAGGATAGAAATTTATGCCTGAGGCAATACTCACTGTGAACAAGGAAGCAAAAGTCTTTCCACATCAGCAACAGAGTAAGCTTTGTGAAGCCTTCTGCATCATATTCCACCACACCACTACCAAAGAAAGAAGAAACAAACAAATACAATTTTTACCTTCCATTCACTCTAATACTGAATGATAAATATGTAAATTCTGTACCATAAGGATTGGGGTTGTTTTGTTTGTTCACAAACGTTAAGTACTTGCCTTATTTATTGGTAGCTACAATTTTCTAGCTAAATGAAAATTAAACTTTTAATCTTATTTATGATGTGACACTGAAATTTCCGACTGGAAGGAAGGTCGTATTTGGGTATATAAATACACTTTAGAATGAAAGAACTGCAAATGCATTTGCAGTAGTAACAGTAACATCTGGCTCACTGGAGAGGACTCATGAACTACCTCACGTGAGATAAAATTATTGGCACACCTGGGCCATTTCTACACTGTCGTTTTCTCCAAAGAAAATGAAGTATCTTAATTTCATCAGGACTGAGCTTGCATCAGTTCTCTATCTACTCATATGTCCAGCTTCAGTTGCTGTCATTTAGGTACAGTTGGATAAAATATTTGAGTGCATTCTAGAAGCCAGCTGCCTTCCCATCCTCACTGAGAGATCTGAAGGGCTCCCCAAAATCCACGTCATTTGGCATCAATAGTCAGAAGCAGAAATCGTTTCCTCACGTTAAGGTAAGGCACTGTCACTATCTTCTGTACTCTTCTTCAAGTCAGGATTTAGGTGGGAAACCAAATACACTTCACAGTGCCAAGGCATGCACAGAATCACAGGATATTAGGGGCTGGAAGGGACCTCAAGAAATCATCTAGTCCAACCCCATTGCCAGAGCAGGATCACCTATACCAGGTCACACAGCAACTCATCCAGGCAGGTCTTGAATATTTCCAGAAAGAGAGACTCCACAACCCCCCTGGGCAGCCTGTTCCATCATTAGTTGACTTGTGTAGCTAGTACATCCTCATGCCAGGCCATGGACCTTGGAATTCTGGTGAGAATTCAACATGACCTGACAGCCCTTTCCCTCTCCAGACAAGAAAACGCTTGGCAGTGGGAGCAGCTGGCCTCCCAGTCCTGCCTTTACTCTGAGCAGTGGTTTCTGGCTCCTGTAAAGCTTATAACTGTACCCACTTCCCCATCCTCCCACTTCAATCACTGCCTACTACTGTAAGGCCTTTCCAGTAACTTGTTCAGAAATAGGCACATTCCTTTTGCACAAGAAAAAAAGTCTCTATATTGTCCTCTTCCCATCATCAAAGTAAGTGGCACAGAATTGAAATAACACCAAACTTCTTTCCATTACTGATACAGAGAGACAATCTACACTCATCATTTTGTGAGAAATGACCAGATTTCATCTCATCCTGTGGCTAGCAGTCCTACAACCAAAAATCATGTGCAGAAAAGCAACGCTTTCCCCCATGCTAGAGAAAATAGTGTATGATAAGAAAACTTACGTGCCAAAGTGACTCAGGAAAGCTGCAATATACTCTCTTCTTTTATGGTATCCCTGAATAACATATTGTACCTTAAAAAAGAAAGAAGCAAATTCAGTGTTATAAAAAGATGAAAAAAGCCAATGCTCCAAATTTGTCATGTATTCCTTGTTAAAGAAGATTTATGTTTGACATGATAGCAGCTCTGAATCCTATATTTAGCTTGCATGATTTCCCTAAAAAAATAATCCTAAAATGCCTTTAAAACAAAAAAGAAAATCTTGTAAAGAAATCCCTTCATTCACTTCTGAGTGAAACTTGGTCTTTCACAATATACTGTTTAACTGTGCAAGGTAAAGCAAGAAGAGAAATGCGTGACCTTGACTTGCTGAAGGTTGGGCAGGAAGCCATGATATGCAAATCATAATTAGCTGAACTAACAATTGGTTAAATAGCAAAATAACATTATGTTTATTAAAAAATTATTTGTATATATATGTGAGGTATTTAGGAGGAGACTGGATGGGGTGCTCGGTGCCATGGTTTAGTTGATTAGGTGGTGTTGGGTGGTGGGTTGGACATGATGATCTTGAAGGTCTCTTCCAACCTGGTCTATTCCATTCCATTCCATTCCATTCCATTCCATTCCATTCCATTCCATTCCATTCCATTCTATATATATATTATATTTTTAATATATATACATACATACATACATATCTATCTATCTATACACACACACACACACGTACTGATCTTGGGTGTTTTAAGAAGACTGCACCTCCAACAAATTCCCCTTACCAGATCCAGCAATGTTATACTCAAAGCAAAATTCTCCTTGCACCATGTATGTTTTTATATTGATTTGAAAGGGATCACTGAGCAGACTAGTGTGAACAGGGTTTAACCCACAGCAGAAAGAACGCATGTGCTGACGTGCTGCACCAGCATCTGGCTTACAAGCAGTTACCTCAGGTACATATGGTATGGTTCCATAGGTGATTCTCTATGTAAATCCTTTTGCCTTCCAGAATGAAAGCTAAAATTTAAAAAACCCCTTTTCCCTACTGAACATGGAAATAATGGAACAAGATTTTACTTGGCTATGGTTAATGCTAGAGCTCCTCATCTGGCAAATGCTTTCCTAAAGTTTTTGGAAAAGCCTTGCCACAGTCATTGCTGAGAGCCATGTTGTAACCCTTAATGTTCAATGCTATTTATAAATCGAGACATTTCATTTTATAAAAAAACTAGGATTAGTTTGAAAGGTTTGTGTGGGATCTGAAATGTTATTTTGGGAAAAGGAAAACATATGATAAGTTTGCTTAAGGGACTTTGTTTGAGAATGATGGAAACAAGCCTGTGTACTTGCAGATTTTAAAAACAGAAAGCAACTTTAACAGAAAACCACAACAAAAACAACTCTAAAGGCAGATTCCAATATAATTACGGAAACACATTTTGAAGAACAATTCTCTGTTAGAAAAAGTTTTCCTCATCTGGACAAATAAAGGTGAAGATAACACAAAAATAGTGTCCTCCCAACCTACAATGTCTATGGTGGAATGGAATGGAATGGAATGGAATGGAATGGAATGGAATGGAATGGAATGGAATGGAATGGAATGGAATGGAATGGAATGGAATGGACCAGATCAGGTTGGAAGAGACCTTCAAGATCAGAGTCCAACCTATCACCCAACACCATCTAATCAACTAAACCATGGCACCAAGCACCCCATCCAGTCTCTTCCTAAACACCTCCAGTGATGGTGACTCCACCACCTCCCCGGGCAGCCCATTCCAATGGGCAATCACTCTCTCTGTGTAAAACTTCCTCCTGACCTCCAGCCTGAACCTCCCCTGGCGCAGCCTGAGACTGTGTCCTCTTGTTCTGATGCTGGTTGCCTGGGAGAAGAGACCAACCCCCACCTCTGAGTCACCCCTGAGTCTCCTCTTCTCCAGGCTAAGCAACCCCAGCTCCTCAGTCTCTCCTCATAGGGTTTGTGTTCCAAACCCCTCCCCAGCTTTGTTGCCTTTCTCTGGACACCTTCCAGCAACTCAACATCTTTCCTAAACTGAAAGGCCCAGAACTGGACACAGTACTCAAGGTGTTGCCTAACTAGTGCAGTGTACAGGGGGAGAATGACCTCCCTGCTCCTGCTGACTACACTGTAAAGAACCACACTGGTATAAGAACTTAGATATTGTCCTAGTAGAAAAATAGTATGCAGACCACATATTTTTATTTACTAGCATGCTACAATGCAGTGTTGTACCGTACAGTAACATTTAATCCTATACTGTAACACCTTAGAATGAGAAAAATCCACTCCACAATCTTCACAAACATACTTGTTTAGTGCTTCATGTCCTGGGTAGGTGCTCAATTCATACCAAGATGTATCCCTTGTGTAGTTCACCTTAAGTATGTCTTGCTTACACTATATGTGTCTGTGGAAATGCTCTAGTGTGTTACTGCAATACAGTACATAATGGAAAGGAAAATTGAGTTTTAATTACCAATTTACCTTGTTGGTTAGCAGCTGGCATACTTGAGGTACGTAGTCGATAAGACAACCTCCACCAGGAAAGGCTGGGATGTGAAGAGCAGATGATCCTCCAAGTGCACTAGAAACAGAAGTTAATTGAACAATACATTACACATACAGACCCTGGGATTTAAAAGTGATTTCTACACTGTCCTCTTTCCTCATACTTAAAGGCAGAGGGTCATGTTCATGAAGTGTATTTTATGCTGCAGTAATATAAAAGATACTGAGTCATACCATATATAAACCCAGGTTATACCCATTGTAATTGAACTACGTCAATCAAAAGTATAACTAATGCATTATCTCTGGAATAACTTTTCTTCACAGAGTGACTGGCCATTGGAATGGGCTGCCCAGGGAGGTGGTGGAGTTCTGTTCTGTTCTGTTCTGTTCTGTTCTATTCTATTCTATTCTATGCTATGCTATGCTATGCTATCCTACCCTATCCTATGCTATCCTGTGCTATCCTATAATACCCTATTCTTTTTCTTTGTAAACAGTTCTGTTTCTTAACCCTCATCAATAAGATGTGGAGCACTATAGTTAGGATACTTTGTTATATTGTGAAGAGAGGACTTTAAGCCTTGAATTACACAGCAAGCTGCCTTCAGTCAAACCAGCTAAGACTAAGTGAAGTAATTTGAAACAAGGAGTAGAAGATAGATGCACACCAGCCAGTTTTTTGCCTTCCAGTACAACAGAGGTGTTAACCTACTACATCAAGTCAGCAGTGGGCTGTCACAGAAGATTTGTCATGGACTCCAATGTGGTGATTGAAACCACTTTACTAATGCATCTGAGGGCCTTACATAGGCCCAAAATAGCTCATGTAACATATGGACAAAGATACAAAACCTGCAGCTGTACTAATTTAACACACACATATTCTTTTCACTACTCAATAGTGTTTCTACTTTCTTATCTGCAAGGTCAGGACAGTCTCAGATAACTTTCTTAGACAGCATTCCAGAAAGCTTTCACCCCACAGTTTTGAACTTACAAGCACAACATTTTGGTTTTTTTACCTGCCTCATCTCTTAAAGGGGACTTAGATCCTGCTACTTCCAATCCCCACAGTGGGGCAGAAAGATTATCGGGTACATGATATAGAGGGGGATGCTGAAAGAAACAAGTTTGTGCAGACTTAAGAGTCCACTGGGGAAGGTGGGATATTGAAGAAAGGAGTTGAAGGCATATTGTTATTGAAGGTATATTGATGCCTCCAATTATCTAATGGAAAAAAATAAAGACGAGTCAGAGTCTTCTGGGAAGCACAGTGAAAGGATGAAAGGCAACACAGACAAGTTACAACAAAGGGAGTTCTGGTGAGTTATTAGGAAAAACATTTGCACAATGAGAGTAATCAAAGACTGGAATACAGGCCCTGAAGGGCTGGGGAATCTCCATCCTTAGAGGTGCTCAAAGCTCATCTGAACGTCTAGCAGTACTGACCTAAATCTTTCTTACAGCGTTTTACCAAAGAAAAGGGATATAGAATCATAGAATCAGTCAGGATTGGAAGGGACCACAAGGATCATCCAGTTCCAACTCCCCTGCCATGGGCAGGGACACCCCACACTAGATCAGGCTGGCCAGAGCCTCATCCAGCCTGGGCTTAAACACCTCCAGGGACGGGGCCTCAACCACCTCCCTGGACAACCCATTCCAGGGCTTCACCACTCTCATGGTGAAGAACTTCCTCCTCACATCCAGCCTGAATCTCCCCACCTCTAGCTTCATTCCATTGCCCCTAGTCCTATCACTACCTGACATCCTGAGAAGTCCCTCCCCAGCCTTCCTGTAGGCCCCCTTCAGATACTGGAAGGCCACAATTAGGTAACCTCGGAGCCTTCTCTTCTCCAGACTGAACAGCCCCAACTGAATTTGCATTACACACTATGGATCATATAATTTGCTAAACATCCAGAACCTTGTTGGGTACAATTAAGATCTTCAAAAGCTAAATTACTTTGTGGTGTCCTGTTTACATACTGGTTCCATGAAAGACTGAACTAAGTGCAAAGAAGTTTCTTCTCTGAAAAATAAGGCTCTTGTCTTCATCAGGATCTGCCCTCGTATTTTCACAATATCACAGTATCACTTAGGTTGGAAAGGACCTCGAGGATCATCGAGTCCAACCTATCAACACAGACCCCATGCCACATCCAATCTCCCCTTGAACGCCTCCAGGGTTGATGACTCAACCACCTACCAGGGCAACCCGTTCCAATGACGAATGACTCGCTCGGTGAAGACCTTCCTCCTCACCTCGAGTCTGAACCTCCCCTGGCACAGCTTGAGACTGTGTCCCCTTGTTCTGGTGCTGGTTGCCTGGGAGAAGAGGCCAACCCCTTCCTGGCTACAACCACCTTTCAGGTAGTTGTAGAGGGCAATGAGGTCACCCCTGAGCCTCCTCTTCTCCAGGCTAAACAATCCCAGCTCCCTCAGCCTCTCCTCATAGGGCTTGTGTTCAAGGCCTCTCACCAGCCTTGTTGCCCTTCTCTGGACACGCTCAAGTGTTTCAATGTCCTTCTTAAACTGAGGGGCCCAGAACTGGACACAGGACTCAAGGTGCGGCCTAACCAAAGCAGAGTACAGGGGCACTATGACCTCCCTGCTCCTGCTGGCCACACTATTCCTGATGCAGGCCAGGATGCCATTGGCCCTCCTGGCCACCTGGGCACACTGCTGGCTCATATTCAGGTGGCTGTCGATCAGCACACCCAGGTCCCTCTCTGTTTGGGAGCTCTCCAGCCACTCCGACCCCAGTCTATAGCTCTGCACTCCTCAGTACTTGATAAGATATCACTTTGGTAAGTATAAATGTCTACAGTCCTACATCCCTTGAAAGAACAGAGCCTACGTAAATCAAAAAAACCCTCAAAATTCATAATGAGGTACATAGAAATGTGATACTCAAGCAAAACAGTTCACCACATGAACAGTTGTGCTGCTCTGGATTTTGCATATGCAACACTTAAAAAACCCAAAACACCACACCACAACCAACCAACCAACACCAAAATCCCAACAATATAAACAAATCACCCTGAGAAGCCTTGAATACACACAGGTACAAAAAACATGACAAAACTCAACCCCTCCACCCCTCAAAAAAAGAAAAAAAAACAAGCCCAAACCAACCCAAAACTTTTCCAGCAAAAGTAAGACTTCAACTGATTATTTTTTTTAAATAAACAGAATTCAGTTTCCTTGCTGTGACCTCCTTACCAACATTACTGACAGAGGAGTATACTTCTCCTACCTGCAGATGCTGAAACCAATGAACTGCATTAGATTCTTACTATGCTGGAACATTTCTGAAATAACAGTTTGCTATTGGGAACTGGAAAGTATACAGGGTCTGTCAGCCATTCTGTTGCAGAATGAAAGCCTTGTCCCTCCTTGGATATTACAAGGGGGTTGTGATCTTTAAGACCCTGGGTTTCAGTTTAATAAACACCTTAAATGTTCATGCAAATAGAGAATAATAGAATAAACCAGGCTGGAAGAGACCTTCAAGATCATCGCATCCAACCTATCGTCCAACGCCACCTAATCAACTAAACCATGCAACCAAGCACCCTATCAAGTCTCCTCCTGAACACTTCCAATGATGGTGACTCCACCACCTCCCTGGGCAGCACATTCCAATGGGCATTCACTCTCTCTGTGAAGAATTTCTTCCTAACATCCAGCCTAAACCTCCCCTGGCACAGCTTGAGACTGTGTCCTCTTGTTCTGGTGCTGGTTGCCTGGGAGAAGAGACCAACCCCCACCTGGCTACAACCTCCTTTCAGGTAGTTGTAGGCAGCAATAAGCTCTCCCCTGAGCCTCCTCTTCTCCAGGCTAAGGAACCCCAGCTCCCTCATCCTCTCCTCATAGGGCTGTGCTCCAAACCCCTCCCCAGCTCTGTTATATACCCATATAAGCCTCCAGTCTTATACAGAGAAAATGGTACTGTTCCAGGCATCCTGCCTTGCTTCATATGCAACCAAGTCCAAATTCCTCCCCGGGATGGAGATCCTACTGGAGATGTTCAGATGACTGTAAGAGGAATTATGGCCTTCTCTCTGTTACAGTAGCAGGCATGAAATTTCACATGCAAAAAAAGCTTCCAGTCTTGTATCATCTGTTCCAGTACCTCTTGCAACTGAGTGATTGTGATTTGTGAACAAAGGGTTCCCCATTTTACCTGCTGTTGACACAAATGGGAATTCAAGCCTTCTGAAATGAAACCCAAAACTGCTACAAGATGTGGTTTCTGAAAAAGAGGTCCATCCACATAAAGAAGACTGGAATTTCTGTTACAATTACCCTCTGAAAACAGTGCAAAGCTGTACAAAATGTAATTTATGTTTTGCTGAAATAATTATTAGTAAGGAAAATTAAGATTGGACAAGCATCTTTGTACCCTCTATTAGGTCAGAGAATCTTCTTGTTTACACAGGGCTTTGCTTCTGATCATCTCAAAACTTTCCATAAATATTCAGCAATTGAAGTTCAACTGCCTTACAAAAGTTATCCTTTATTTATCAGCATGTAAGGAAGCCATTGCTCAGAGTTTGATTTGACTGTAAGGTACTATATATCTGTTGTATCATGGGAACATACTTGCAGTACTTTGTACTCATGAGACAGGGCAAGAGGCTATAATAATTTCTCTGACCCTATAATAAACCTGCAGCTGTGACTTACTCAGTGTCAAAAAAAGAAAGGCCTGAAAAAGGTACAATGAAATATGTAAAATGGAGAAGATTTGGCAAGGGAATTTCAGCATGCAGCCCAGTATCTAATTGTTGGGTTTTGAGGTCTCTCAAAGCTCACTCAAAAGAAAATGCATAAGACAAGAAGTGTCATAAGAAGCATTCACAATTAAGAACGTTCTATTTGCCCTGAAACATTTCACCAGCACAAGCTACAGATTCCTGCACATTAGAGCTGCTTTCCAGACAGTTGGGCCTTTTGAAGTATAGATATACACATCATTGTTCCTGATTAAGCTTTCCTTATTAGTATCACTGTTATACACCTCATCACAAAAAAACCCCAAACAAACCAACCACCCACATGTTTTTATACCCAGGAATAAAAACAATGCTGCAGTCACACTATCAGCATTGGTGACATTAATTTTTTCAAGACAACAAGACCCCCAAACCTCAAAATACTTCAAGAGACAGGATGAAGAAAAGAACTTTTTTTAAGCACAAACTGATTAACATCACTCCCCTATAGCTGCTGGAAGTCACCATCACTGGAGGTGTTTAGGACGAGACTGGATGGGGTGCTTGGTGCCATGGTTTAGTTGATTAGATAGTGTTGGGTGATAGGTTGCACTTGATGATCTTGAAGGTCTTTTTCAACCTGGTCTGGTCCATTCCATTCCATTCCATTCCATTCCATTCCATTCCATTCCATTCCATTCCATTCCATTCCATTCCATTCCATTCCATTCCATTCCATTCCATTCTTTGTTCTCTCTCATTTGCTTTTATGAGGTACCATTCCCCATCTTCAGAACTGCATAAGCTTGTCTTTGAAAGTAGTATAAAGACAGCAACATCTAAGGAAAAGTTTCAGGTTCTTCAAAGGAGGTATCTTGCACAATAGCAGTTATTTTTACTTCAAGGGAGGAAAGAGTAAAAAGATTGTGTATTTGAGATTGAGGTCCAGCACTGTAAGAAGAACCACTCTTATCCCTGAATACAGCGTGAATGCAGCATTAAAGAGCTTTATACCAAAAGAAAGTGGTACATAATACTGATCACACTCAAGAATGTTCCTAATGTAATGTATTCTTTCTGCAAAACCCACAGAAAATAGGGAAACGACAATTTTGTTGATCATGCATGGTACAGTTGAAGATTCGTTTAGCTTTGAATACACAGATAAACAAAACACTTGCCCCTGAGTGGAAAGATTTCTTTATATTGGTTTAAAATAACTAAGAGCTTTTCTCTCAGCAGGGCCAATGTTAAGACATGCTCCAATCTATGTACTAGTGATGGAAAGTAGACTTTAGACATTATAGATTAGAGCCATTGTTTTCACCAGGACACACCCTTCTTAACTCTCTTTAAGTTTTCACCTGCCTTATTTTGAAGCTGAAGCACTTTGCAGAACTGCACAAGCATTTGAAGGGTTTATTACTCATGATGGCTATAAGCAAGAGTAGCCTGGAGCATGTGGAAAGAATTCCCTGCTTTTTGCTCTTTCTTCCCATTTTGAGACTCATGTTAACAGCTTTGATCTCCTTCCCCATTCTCTCTCCCTTTGTTACTGAAGTAAATAGTTGACCTTTTATTTTTTCTTTTGCAGTTTCATCACTTTACTACATTACACCATTTGGCACAGGAGACATGTGGAACCACATCAAATAAAGCACGTGACCACAAAAGCTGCCTTACCAACCACGATCCCAGATATGCTCTTACTTTACCGTTTTTCAGACTTGCTCAACCATAACCAAATCCTCTCTATCACATGAACAACCTGGTGCTTGGCAGAAGCCTTGGGATAGTGCCTTGATTGGCAATACAAAGCTTAACAGTAAAATAACAGAAAATTAATCTAATTCATGAAAAATTGGTCAGTCTAGGCATATGACAATATTTTCTCCCTCTTCTACTAATAGTAGTTGGGAGCTGGGATTGTTTAGCCTTGAGAAGAGGAGGCTCAGAAGAGACCTTATTGCTGTCTACAGCTACCTGAAGGGAGGTTGTAGCCAGGTGAAGGTTGGTCTCTTCTCCCAGGCAACCAGCACCAGAACAAGGGGACACAGTATCAAACTGCGCCAGGGGAGGTCTAGGCTTGAGATGAGGAGAAAGTTCTTCACAGAGAGAGTTGTTAGCCATTGGAATGTGCTGCCCAGGGAGGTGGTGGAGTCACCGTCCCTGGAGGTTTTTAGAAAGAGACTGGATGAGGCACTTAGTGCCATGGTTTAGTAGTCACAAGGTCTTGGGTGACAGGTTGGACTTGATGATCTCTGAGGTCTTTTCCAACCTTATTGAGTCTATGATTCTTTAAAAGCAAACATAATTAACATTCTGCTTGCTCACTCAAATCTACTACAAGGGAAAGTGTGTCCAGAAAATAAACCCAAAAATTATATTCTATTTTTGAAGAAATATTTTTTTTTTTTTAATGTGTAATTATTTCAGCGTTAGTAAAATGGAAATGTGTCTTTTCAGCTGACAGATATAACCTGAGGAACCTACACTATTGAGTGTACAGGGGAAAAAAATACAATCACAGAGTCCTGGAGGGAAAAGTACAATAAATTTACTCACTTGGAGAAAAAATCCTGGGCAAACTCTGACTAAAAGTATGGCTATAAGAGATGAAAGGATAATAGCTTCTTTTTTTCCCTTTACCTACTAGAGATTCAGGGTAAATATCTCTGAGCTCCTCCTGACTAGTCATTGGAAAAAAATATTAAATAATCACTGTAAAAAGCAAATATTAAAGCCAAAATCTATTTTGGTTTCACAGACTGTGCAGAAAACTTCATGTCAAACTTGCTGAGCTTTACTTGCAACTCTTCTGCTGACTTCATATGTTCTAGCATGTTATTTTAACTAGTTAGCTTCCCTGCTTGTCCATCTGTAATATCCTGATGCTTATACTGAACTACACTGAAGTTTAGTAACATTTATAGAATGTTATAAAAGCTGTGGGATCTCTGGAGGTCCCTTCCAACCTCCAATGTACTGTGCTACTGTGAAGTAATCTATGCTATGCTGCAGGTAAAAATGTCCAAAAAAGTGAGTTTTCTATAATGGATATCCCATTTCAAACAAAATGGTTAATCCGAGGAGAGATTTACATTAACTGTACATATTCTGGGTTCTAAAAGACTTGAATCTAACAGACTTACACAGAAATCATAGCTCAGGTGATCCAGTACTGGAAGACAGAGAGATCCCAGAAGACTGGAAGCTGGCCAATGTGATGCCCATCCACAAGAAGGGATGGTTGGATTAGCCAGGGGATTACAGACCTGTCAGCCTGAGCTGAGTGCCAGGCAAGACTATGGAACAGGTCATCTTGAGTGCAATCACACAGAAATTACAGGATGGCCAAGGGATCAGGCCCAGCCAACATGGATTTAGGAAGGGCAGGTCCTGCCTCACCAACCCGATCTCCTTCTGTGATCAGGTGACTGCCTGGTGGATGTGGGGCAGGCTGTGGATGTAGTCTGCCTGGACTTCAGCAAGGCCTTTGACACCATCCTCCACAGCAAACTGCTGGCCAAGCTGTCAGCTCCTGGCTTGGACAGCAGCACTCTGTGCTGGGTTAGGAACAGGCTGGAGGGCCGAGCCCAGAGAGTGGTGGTGAATGGTGCCACATCCAGCTGGCAGCCAGGCACTAGTGGTGTCCCCCAGGGATCAGTGCTGGGCCCCATCCTGTTCAGTATCTTTATTGATGATCTGGATAAGGGGATTGAGTCAGTCATCAGTAAATTTGCAGATGACACCAAGCTGGGGGCAGGTGTTGATCTGTTAGAGGGTAGGAGAGATCTGCAGAGGGACCTTGACAGGCTGGACAGATGGGCAGAGTCCAAGGGCATGAGATTGAACACATCTAAGTACCGGGTTCTACACAATGGCCAAAATAAACCCCATGCAATGCTACATGCTGGGGTCAGGGTGGCTGGAGACCAGCCAGGCAGAAAGGGACCTGGGGGTACTGTTTGACAGCTGATTGAACATGAGCCAGCAGTGTGCCCAGGCAGCCAAGAAGGCCAATGGCATCCTGGCCTGCATCAGAAATAGTGTGGCCAGCAGGAGCAGGGAAGTCATTGTGCCCCTGTACTCAGCAGTGGTTAGGCAACACCTTGAGTCCTGTGTCCAGTTCTGGGCCCCTCAGTTTAAGAAGGACATTGAGACTCTTGAACACATCCAGAAAAGGGCAACAAAGTTGGGGAGAGGTCTCGAGCACAGCCCTATGAGGAGAGGCTGAAGGAGCTGAGGTTGCTTAGCCTGGAGAAGAGGAGGCTTAGAAGAGACCTTATTGCTGTCTACAACTCCCTGAAAGGTGGTTGTAGCCACGTGGGGGTTGGTCTCTTCTTCCAGGCAGTCAGCACCAGAACAAGAGGACACAGTCTCAAGCTGTGTCAAGGGAGGTTTAGGCTGGATGTTAGGAAGGAGTTCTTCACAAAAAGGCTCCAGGCTACAACCCCAGCTCCCTCAGCCTCTCCTCACAGGGCTGTGTTCAAGACCTCTCCCCAGCCTCGTTGCCCTTCCCTGGACACGTTCAAGAGTCTCAATGTCCTTCTTAAACTGAGGGGCCCAGAACTGGACACAGGACTCAAGGTGTGGCCTAAACAAGGCTGAGTACAGGGGCACAATGACTTCCTTGCTCCTGCTGGCCACACTATTTCTGATGCATGCCAGGATGCCATTGGCCTTCTTGGCCACCTGGGCACACTGCTGGCTCATGTTCAGATGGCTGTCAATCAGTACCACCCTCAGGTCCCTTTCTGCCTGGCTGCTCTCCAGCCACCCTGACCCCAGCCTGTAGCGCTGCATGGGGTTGTTGTGGCCAAAGTGCAGCACCCAGCACTTGTACTTGTGGAATGCCATCATGTTGGACTCTGCCCATCTGTCCAGCCTTGTCAAGATCCCTCTGAAGAGCCCTTAAGCCCTCTAACAGATCAACACCTGCTCCCAACTTGGTGTCATCTGCAAACTTACTGATGACTGACTCAATCTCCTCATTCAGATCATCAAGATATTGAACAGGATTAATGGGCTGCCCAGGGATGTGGTGGAGTCACCGTCCCTGGAGGTGTTCAAAAAGGGATTGGATGTGGCACTTGAAGCCATGGTTTAGTAGTCATGAGGTGTTGGGTGACAGGTTGGACTTGATGATCTGAGGTCTTTTCCAACCTTATTGATTCTATGAATATAAAACACAAGTGAAAAGTACAAAAGCAGTGTACTGATTGAAGCACTAAAAAAATCCTTAAGTTTATAGAATTATTTTTCATAATACTGGAAAAAAGGTTCAAAAGAGAATAAGAAAAGCTCCTCAGGCTGTCAAAAGAGTTTGATTATCTCTTAAAAGGATAAAATATGCTGACAAACACTGCTTTGCTATTGCAACTTACCACATTTATAACTCCTCAGGTTTTACACACACACACTCCCCATGGCAAGGTGAATTGAAAATGTAATATGCTCAGTTATTTCGGGCAAATAACAATGAGAAACAAATGACAAGAATTTAGAGACACACGGAAAAGTAGTTTTGATTTTCCCCCCAAAAAAATGTTTTAAGTACTACTATCAATTCTCCATCAGCAGAGTAATATTTCAGCATAAGTTATAAGACCTGAAGAAATGCTAGATGTCTCACAAGTCAAAAAGGAGGGCATGGTTCCTATCCCAAAGCACTTTCACAGTCCATTGTTTCACACTACACAGCATAATAAGGAACTGAAAAGCAAGAGACACTTCTTTATGGGGAGGGTGCCAGAACACTGGAACAGGCTGCCCAGAGACACTGTGGAGTCTCCTTCTCTGGAGACTTTCAAAACCTGCCTGGATGCATTCCTGTATGCCTGCCCTAGGTGATCCTTCTCTGGCAGGGGGATTGTACTTGATCTCTGGAAGTCTCTTCGAACCCCTAACATTCTCTGTTTCTGTGACTAAACAATATGGGAGAAAGAATACCAGTTGCAAAAAGGAGACTTCAGGCTTAAACACTTAACAATGGAGGAATACATATGGAAACACAATGGAGGAATACATATTTCCAAGGCATTTTGCTTATTTGTCAAAGGAATCTTGGCAGCAAATTAAGACAAACTTCAGTGAGAAGATTAAGAGAAACCTAGGTGAGAAGTGAAGAAAAGGTAAGAAGTGTTGCAGATAATACAGTGAGGAAATAACTGCCAAAACCCCCTCACATGACCAGAAAAAGCTGTAGGAAAGAAACTCAAATGGAGTAGCAGCTAGTATCACTGAACAGAAAAGGGACAGATAAGATAAGGAACATGAACAGATAAGAGAAGAAAGAGAACATTATGCAGTCCTACTTTCTTTTCAGTTCCAAAACAGTTAAAAAACAAAAAGGGCAGTAAATGGAGATTAAAGACATTATTTAAGATTCCAGGAGAAAAGACCAACCTAAGCTACTGCAATTCTCCTCTGTATGGATCTCAAGAAGATGAGCAAATGTGAAAGGCTGAAAACTTGTCAGACAGAACAGAACTGGCTGAAGACTTGTGACACTTTTCATCCTGCACTGATTTGAGACACCAATACAAAATTGCGATCATGTTCACTATGCCCATTTCTCATCCACATGGTTGTGAAGGAGAAAGAGTTGAGTGGTATTTGGAAATTTACTTTTCAGCTTCCTGTTCTTAAGAAAGCTCATTTTAATGGCATTACCGGTTTTGGAGCTATATTTAAAGCACCTTAACTGTATATATATATTGAGGGCCTTCTAAGTAGCAAACAGAATAATATCGGCATTGGTGGTTTTGCTCCAAGGGGAAAAAAAAATGTATTAACTTGAAGTCCTGTATCAAAGGAGCTAAAAATGTCTTGCATGTACTATAAAGATAGCAGCTAATTATGAACTTTCACATAAACAAGAAAAAGACAAGAGTACTCTTATATTCACAGAATTCACAGAATCAATAAGGTTGGAAAAGACCTCAAAGATCATCAAGTTCAACCTGTCACCCAGCACCTCATGACTACTAAACCATGGCACCAAGTACCACGTGCAACCCCTTTTTGAACACCTCCAGGGATGGTGACTCCACCACCTCCCTGGGCAGCAGCACATTCCAATGGCTAACAACTCTCTCTGTGAAGAACTTTCTCCTCACCTCCAGCCTAAACTTCCCCAGCACAGTTTGAGACTGTGTCCTCTTGTTCTGGTGCTGGTTGCCTGGGAGAAGAGATCAATCCCCACCTGGCTACAACCTCCCTTCAGGTAGCTGTAGAGAGCTGTTGTGCACAGTATTCTCCTCTGAAACAACAGGACTTGGTAAATGAATGAAAGAATTCAGGATGCATTTATGGTAAGGATCATTGGGAATTCCTCTGCAGTGAAGCCTGGCTGGTATGTTACACAGTGCTCGTCATCATTTAAGATAATGCCATGCTTTAGTGATGGAGAGCTTGCAAATGATCCCATTGAACAGAATATTGATTACAAATCCAGGTGAACCTTCTCTTATTATTCATCCATAAAGCTGATAACATAAATAACTGTTCTAAGATGGTATCAGTTATGTATTTCTTATCAGTCTTCTGACATGCATTCAGTAACATCTAGCTTCTTGTGACTGTTTATATGGCAGGTAATTTTCTACTACTTTTATTAAGCCCAGCTAACTAGCAGTGGCTTTATCATGAAGCGGAAATATGAGTCTCAAAAACTGAGATCTTCCTTGCCTACTGTTTTCACCTTTTCATGAAGAACAGTCATTTCCTGTAACTAGCAGCCTTTCATGGTTGTGGTGGGTTAAAATTAACACCCCCAACTAATTTGGAGAAAATACCCCCCAAAATAAAATCGCCAGACTGGGTCCATTTGGGATGGAAACAAATGAAGCTATATTGACAAGCAAACTAAAATCCAGAAAGATGAAATGCAATGACTATGTATAAATTATACAATATATGTACAACATATATATATTTACAATTTATAGACAACACAGAAACTCCTCAGACCCCCATGGATGGATCCAAGAGGGACTGTTCACCTCCTCCTCCACTCCCTCACTCCTTGCCATGGTACCTCACACAGCAGTCAAAACTGAGATACTTTGGCAAGCCCACACAAGAGAGGGAGAGGAAAGCTGCAAGCAGAATTATCTCTTATTGTTAATCTTTTCCTGATATTACTTAATGCCTATCACTTCCAGAGATTTTTGTAAGCATGCTGATTTCTTGCCTCTGTCCTGAAGCAGTGCTATGTTCTAGACTTCTCTCACATCATCGAGTTTTACCTTCTCCTTAGGTCAGATAGCAACTCTCATTTGTGGATCTTTCCCACCTGGAGAAATATTTTGCGTAAGAACTATTGTGTTCCCTGCAGCATCAGCACCTCATTTCATTAGCTTATGTGAAGAATGAGAAATGCAGTCCTGAAAGCCTAAGAAATCTTGCAGGGGAAAAATAAATCAGAAATGAGAGCAACATGTTGGGAAACTTCAGGGTATGAATTTGAGCATTTGGGTCATCAATAAGAATGCCTGAGGGAGGCAGAAAGTTAGAGAAGAAAAATGTTTCGCTTCCATACATCTGGCTTTTAACACTGATTTCCATGTGTACACAATGTGATTAAGGGGCATTCTTGCTCAGATCTTGAAATCTGGCTTTATCTTGTGTTCACAAATAACATGGAATGCTACAAGTCTGCTCTGGTGCTCCTGCTAAATGCTTCAAGCGGCCTAGTAAGATCAGGTTTTCTGTACGCCAAATGTGTTCACATGTGGAAGCACAGCAAGAGAACATATTTTTTTCATGTATACATAGCCACTGTGGTTTGACAAGCTAATAAGAACCATGTTAAACCCTTATACATTTAACAAGATGACAGGAATCTGCTCAGATGTTTTTCACAGCCCCTTTCAGAATCTTTACCACAGGCATTTAGATAAGTTTGGTTTGTTCCTACAAACAGAAATAATTCAATATTCATCCTATTGTACTCTCTACAAAACAGAGGAGAAGCAGAGCTATGCATCACATCACACAAAGGCAGCCTTTGGTAGGTGGGAAGACTTGGGAATAATTCTCAGAAGAAAGCACTGACGTGCTTCACATCAGACGTAACAGCTTCTGCAACAAGGCAGACACTGACATACTTTTAAAACAAAAGAAGGGAAGATAGAAAATAAAGCCACAGGTCTTCACTGTGGTAAAATCAAAGCAGGGACCCTACAGGCACACAAAAAATTTAGAGCAGTCAAAAAGGTGAATACAAGCATTCCTAGGATTTTTTTTTCCAATGATGCCTGGATTTTGTTCATGCAGCAGTTAGTTTCAATATAGCACATACTGCAAGATGAAGGCCGAGCAAAAAATCCTTTTCAAGGATTCCTCTTTTCCTAGAAGAGACTATGAGTGCCTGCAGTACACATACATTCATCAGTCAGGCTCAAGTCAAAAGCCTCATTTAAGGCAGGCCCTCTTTCCCTCAGAAACTGCAATTACTTACATAGAATCATAGAGTCAGTAAGGCTGGAAAAGACCTCAAGTCCAACCTGCCACCCAACACCTCATGACTACTAAACCATGGCTTCAAGTGCCACATCCAATCCCTTTTTGAACATGGTCATGGAAAGAGAGAAACTCCAACTTAACATTATATACCTATATGTGTATGTGTTCTTCTACTTTTGTTGGGGACCATGGATTTAAATGAATTATTAGTGATGCCATTATGCCAATATGCTTCATAGTTCTGTAGTAGATGTATCTGTTAGAGGTGATCACTGCTATTGCCTTGTTTGAACCTGTTTTCTAACACTGCTGGAAGTGTTTAAAAAGAGACTGGATGAGGCACTTACTACCATGGTTTAGTTGATTGGGTGATAGGTTGGACTCGATGATCTTGAAGGTCTTTTCCAACCTGGTTAATTCTGTATTCTGTATACACCATTATATACCTAAGTATACTTTATTGCCTTTTAAGGGGTTGATCATCATTACCTAATGTTTAAGGGCTTGAGTCCACTAGCAGGTTGATTGCTTAGATAATGGACTGGTCTAAATGGTATCTGCTAGTAGATGTTTATACAAATAAATACCTTGATAAGCTAACCCTTTCAGTTGAACAATGACACTCAAAAAGCTCATCAGTTTGTTAAATCAATGGCATACTGTATTTTAATAAAACTAAAATAATACCTTCTCTGGAAGTTATATTAGGGCTCTTGGGATGTACAGGTAAGGGTGGGGTTTATTTTGTTTGTTTGGTCTTTTTAATATTATACTAATGAAGGAATTGATTAAAATACAAAGTAACATGAGCTTTGCTTTCCTGCTTCCTCACTTTTAAAATATTAGAAAGCAATTTCTCTGCTTTTTCCTCCCAACTAGTTCTTTCCTCTACCCACCAGAACAAGAGGACACAGTCTGAAGCTGTGCCAGGGGAGGTTTAGGCTGGATGTTAGGAAGACGTTCTTCATAGAAAGAGTGATTTGCCACTGAAATCGGCTGCCCAGGGAAGTGGTGGAGTCCCCATCACTGGAGGTGTTTAGGAAGAGACTGGATGGGGTGCTTGGTGCCATGGTTTAGTTGATTAGATGGTGTTGGGTGATAGGTTGGACTTGAAGGTCTTTTCCAACCTGGTCCATTCCATTCCATTCCATTCCATTCCATTCCATTCCATTCCATTCCATTCCATTCCATTCCAAAATTCAAAAGCACCAACTAAATGCATCAGCTATGCTGGTATAAAACCAATACTGCTACAAATATACTAAAACTAAAAAGTGAAAATAAGTAATTAAATGGACACATTCTATGATCTAAAATTAGACTATGCAAGAGACAAGAACTACTTCAAAGACATCTTTTTGTCAATGGGGGTATAATTCTGTGCCAAAACCCATCACTGTATCAGGAACAGTGTGGCCAGCAGGAGCAGGGAGGTCATTCTGCCCCTGTATACTGCACTGGTTAGGCCACACCTCGAGTACTGTGTCCAGTTCTGGGCCCCTCAGTTTAGGAAGGATGCTGACTTGCTGGAACGAGTCCAGAGAAGAGCAACAAAGTTGGTGAGGGGTTTGGAACACAAGCCCTATGAGGAAAGACTGAGGGAGCTGGGGTTGCTCAGCCTGGAGAAGAGGAGACTCAGGGGTGACCTTATGACTCTCTACAACTACCTGAAGGGAGGTTGTAGGCAGGCGGATGATGGTCTCTTCTCCCAGGCAGCCAGTACCAGAACAAGAGGACATAGTCTCCAGCTGCGCCAGGGAAGGTTCAGGTTGGATATTAGGAAGAAGTTCTATACAGAGAGAGTGATTGCCCATTGGAATGGGCTGCCCAGGGAGGTGGTGGAGTCGCCGTCATTGGAGGTGTTCAGAAGGAGACTTGATGGGGTGCTTGGTGCCATGGGTTAGCTGTTTGGGTGGGTTGGATTGGTTGATGGGTTGGACACGATGATCTTGAAGGTCTCTTCCAACCTGGTTTGGTTTATTCTATTCACTAGTCAACAGAGGTTTATTTGCTAACATAATTTTTGTAACAAATCCCATTACGTTCATACTTTGGTCCAACTTTGCTATTATAGGATAGATTCTATGTTTATAGGCACAAGCCCTATGGGGAGAGGCTGAGGGAGCTGGCATTGTTTAGCCTGGAGAAGAGGAGGCTCAGGGGACACCTTATTGGTCTCTACAGCTACTTGAAGGGAGGTTGTAGCCAAGGTCCCTCTGGATGTTCTTCTTTAAGACAGAGAAGAGATGTGGCTAAGAGTGACATTAAAAAAAAAAGGAGCATCAGAAGATAACTCAAAAATAAAAGCAGTGAAATAGTACTACCCATCTTGTTAAAATATCTTTCACCCTAAGGATATAAAGTAATTTAAGAACACATAGTTCAATTTGTGTACATGCAGAGACTGCTTCAAATTCATCTGTACACACTCTGTGATGCAATTTATGCCAAGGAGTGAACGCTGTCATATGCTAATAAAAGCAAAGTTGAACTTATGACTACTTCAGGAGAGGCTGAGGGAGCTGGGGTTGCTTAGCCTGGAAAAGAGGAGGCTCAGGGGAGACCTTCTTGCTGTCTACAACTACATGAAGGGAGGTTGTAGCCAGGTGGGGGTTGGTCTCTTCTCCCAGGCAACCAGCACCAGAACAAGGGGACACAGTCTCAAGCTGCGCCAGGGGAGGTTTAGGCTTGAGATGAGGAGGAAGTTCTTCACCGAGTGAGTCATTCGGCATTGGAATGTGCTGCCCAGAGAGGTGGTGGAGTCACCATCCCTGGAGGCATTCAAGAGGAGATTGGACGTGGCACTTGGTGCCATGGTCTAGTCATGGGGTCTGTGTTGACAGGTTGGACTCGATGATCCTCGAGGTCCTTTCCAACCTAAGTTATACTGTGATACTGTGATACAGAAGCTGAGTTTGACCAGAATTTCTCAAGAAGGTTCTCAGCATCTTTCAAAGTGAAGTTTACTACTGAGTCATTTCACTTTATCCAAAATTCTTCCTTCCATCAGCTAATAACATCAGAGAGTCAACAAAATCCTTTGGACACTAGGTACTAAGGCAGGTTACCCGTTTTCTCACTTCACAAAATTTGAAGGGGTCATAGCACACTGTCCACACTATCTGTAACTGCAGAAGTAGAACACTTTGCAAGCCTTTTTTATTGAAAAGATTTTTCACTCACAAAAGTTATTTTTGAATTGACTAAAGAATGTGAAAAAAAAGGAAACATTCAGTAATATTTATATCTATAAACAATATTTCAGAGTTCCAGTTTACCTGCTAACCTCAGGGCAGAAATAGCTGATTTGGGGCTTCTGCATGCTTAGGTTATTATTTTGCTGTGAAGACTGAAGTTCTCAGAAATCATATGCTCTTTGCTTATCCTTCTGTTTCCTGTTTTCAACATACAGGCCATCATTGGATGGTTTTAAGTGAATTATAATGAATGTGTTAGTTTATGAAGATTTTAGGCCTGCCGCAAAGTTGGAATAAAAAAAAATAAGAAAACAACAAACTGACTCTAGAAGAACAACAAAAAAATGCTGTTCTGAATTTAAATCTTGCATATAGCCTGAGTTCATTGTGCTTCCTTCTTCCAAATGCCTTCAGGCCTTGCCTTTAATAACCACTACTGCAGTGTTTCTTTGGCTACTGGTCAATTTGAATGTTTCCTTTAAAGCTATGGGAGTTACAGTGACACTATGAAAATCTTTCTTACCTCCCTCGTTCATATTTTCCATCTTTCACTTAAAGCTCAGGGTGATGATGCAGTTCCAATTTCTCTTCAGATTAAGAATTAGCCAAGGGGTTTAAAAAAAGTAGCTGCTTGGTAATGCAAATGAGGGAATGATATATTTCATCCCCTTGGGTAAATTCTGACCCATCTGGGTTTAAAATATTGCACCTAATTTACTGTTTTCATGCAGAAAAAGAAAACAAGAGCAAGACTGAGACTAAAAAAAACCCAACAACATCCAATTATGACTTCAGGAATTATAACAAATGCAAGAATTACTGTTTTTCTTTAAACACACCAGTTCAAACTTGATATACTTGACACAATGCACAACATAGAGATTTCAGTTATTATAACTTTGAACACATAAATCCTGATCTGAATCTCCATTGGAATTTGGTGGTAAAATGGTATTGCTTTCACCCCTGTATCATGTGCATCTGTACGAAACTCAAACACAGGTTTGTATACAAACTGCATAACAGTAAATCAAGCAACACTTTTTATTCCCCCTTTTCCAAAAACCCTTAAAAGAATCACAATTTTAAAATCTTAGTCCCCAAGTGAATACTAATTTGGTTCTCTTCTGTACATGTGGCAAAACAACTCCATGTCACCAAGGTTAACGTTGTACCGGTATGTGGACACAATCTACTGAGGGTTGATGAATTACTTCTTTATATTGCATGAGTTTTATGTGTGGAAACATCAGCTCTAATACTCCAAAGACATAGTTTCTATATTTCATTTATTCCTGAGTACTGGCCAGTGACTGTTTAACTATGTGTATTTGCTTATATTGGGACTATTCACAGCATACATAACAAGGAAGTTCACAGGTAGCACAGCAACAAAGTATAGTTTCCAATTGACTTCTACTCTACATTGGACTGACTTTTCAACAAAGTCGTGTTAAAGCCACAGCACAGCATGAGTCGTCTTCTTATTAAATATCAGAAAAACCACACAGGAAAGATGTCCTAAATACCTTTGCCAAAGGAACAGCTTCAAAGATGTTCATGCCTTGTAAGACATCAGAGAATACATTCAGAATACAAATCTCGACTAAGATGTGAGAGATTTTTCCCCCCCCCTGATACTTAATCAAGAATGAATTCCGAAGCACTTCCTAAGATTAGAATATTCATAGTTTATTTCTGCCATAAAGAGTTTCTGTTCACAGAAAACACAGGGGCCTCAACCTTTCCTTCTGGTGTCAGTAACAGAGTCTGCCTCTTCTAAGTGCTTATATTCAGGAAACTATAGGAACTTAATACTTTCAAGGCTTCTACCCTCCTGCTAAGTTTTTCTGAAATTGGCCAGCAGGCTCAAAAAGAGTCTGTAGAGCAGAAATGACAGACACCTGAATGCACAGACACCACGATCAGACTAATTTTATAGGTACTAAAATTAATTTTTCTTAGGAAGCCAGATTAAAAAAGAACTGCAGTTTTCCGCCACGCAAAGTATCTAAGGAGGAATTACGATTCCACTGAAGTCCTTGGGAGATGCTGCCAGCGGGAACGCAGCCAAGACTTCACCCTCAGCCTATGCAGAAAACTACAGCAATTCCAAAAAGAACACCCCTCAAACCCCAGCCCACTGATTAACCTGGAAAGTTAAAACCCCTACTGATTCAATTTGTATTGCACATGCAATACTGAGAGATGAACTTTTTTTCTTCAGATGTTTCCTGAGTAAGAACAGGGAGAGGAAAGTTCATCCTGTCAGGTAAATCATTTGTCAAAACTACTGTTGGGAGAGCTTCTACACATCTTCTTAACCACAACCCCAGGACTGCTAATATAGTAGTAATACACTTTCTTTACCATTAGGGTACACAGATCCATATGCAAACAAATCATAATAGTATCATAGTATCAGTCAGGGTTGGAAGGGACCACAAGGATCATCCAGTTCTAACCCCCCTGCCATGGGCAGGGACACCCCACACTACATCAGGCTGGCCAGAGCCTCATCCAGCCTGGGCTTAAACACCTCCAGGGACGGGGCCTCAACCACCTCCCTGGACAACCCATTCCAAGGCTTCACCACTCTCATGGGGAAGAACTTCCTCCTCATATCCAGTCTGAATCTCCCCACCTCCAGCTTCATTCCATTCCCCCTAGTCCTATCACTACCTGATAGCCTGAGAAGTCCCTCCCCAGCCTTCCTGTAGGCCCCCTTCAGATACTGGAAGGCCACAATTAGGTCACCTTGGAGCCTTCTCTTCTCCAGACTGAACAGCCCCAACTCCTTCAGTCTGTCCTCATAGGAGAGGTGCTCCAGCCCTCTGATCATCCTCGTGGCCCTTCTCTGGACACCTTCCAGCACCTCCACATCCCTCTTGTACTAGGGACTCCAGAACTGGACACAGTACTCCAGGTGGGGTCTCACCAGAGCTGAGTAGAGGGGGAGAATCACCTCCCTTAACCTGCTGGCAACACCTCTCTTGATGCAGCCCAGGATCTGATTGGCCTTCTGGGCTGCAACTGCACACTGAGAGCTCATGTTGAGCTTCTCGTCTACCAGCACCCCCAAGTCTCTCTCCTCAGGGCTGCTTTCCAGCCAGGCACTGCCCAGCCTGTATTTGTGCCTGGGATTGCCTCGACCCAGATGCAGGACCCTGCACTTGCTCTTATTGAACCTCATGAGGTTGGCTTGTGCCCACCTCTCCAGCCTGTCAAGGTCCCTCTGGATGGCCTCCCTTCCCTCCAGCGTGTCTGCTGCACCACACAGCTTGGTGTCATCAGCAAACTTGCTGAGGGTGCACTTAATGCCACTGTCCATGGCGCCCACAAAAATGCTGAACAAGCCTGGTCCAAGGACTGATCCCTGAGGAACTCCGCTTGTCACTGGCCTCCACTGGGACATGGAGCCATTGACAGCCACTCTTTGGGTGCGGCCATCAAGCCAGTTCTTTGTCCATCTAGTGGTCCATCCATCAAACCCATGTGCCACCAGTTTGGAGACCAGGATGTGGTGACAGTGTTGAAGGCTTTGCTCCGGTCCAGGTAAACGGCGTCAGTTGCTCGCCCCTCATCTATTAATGTTGTATTAATAACTTCATATAAAGTTCTGTGAACCTGAGGTGCAAGTTACATCTGAGGAAGTTATAACTTGACACTCTCACAGAAAAAAATAATCATAAATTAAAACAAAAATCAAACATATTGATGCCTCAAAGGGAAAGAAATCTGAATTGGTAAGGCAAATACAGCGCCAAGGAAACTTCAAAACAGTGCTCATTTGAAAAAGTTCTCATGTGGAAAAACCTCAACTCACAACTGAAAAAATTCTAAATAAAAGAAAGAAAATAAAAATATTTATAATGGAAAACATGAAGCAATTTCCAACTGCAGTGAATTTCAAAGGTTCTTAGCTCTCCCGGCGTCCAAGTTTACTGGAAAGCAGGAGTTGCGTCATAACACTGAAAATATGTGGCAAACTCCTTTTAGTCTAAGTTTAGAGATATGACTGTTTTTTCCCCCCAGAACTTGTCCATCAGTCTGGTTTAGCTTTGTTTTCTCTTTTTTTTTTTTTTTTTTGTTTTCTGGGAGCTGGTACTATAGGAAAAGCTCTGGGAATTTCTAAGTAGTTTCACAGTAAGTTTACTCAGCTTGCTCAGTGGGTGGGGAAAAATAGTGAGGGAATCAACATAGAGATAAGAATGGTCAGATTACCAGAAGTTGATCAAAACTTGACTGTGTTCACTGGCTACAGCAGTAAACATGAAGGTTTTACCACAATTTTTTAAGGTAGATACAGTATTTGTACTCTGTCCATCTCTTTCAGTTAAAATTAAAAACTAAACCAAACCAAACATGCAAGCAAACCAACAACAAACAACAGAAGTCAGAGGTGCTGTTGCCTCCCCAGAAACTAGTGCTCATTATTCAACCCCAAAGCTACCTAAAAAACTTAATATAAACAATACCTATGGGTACATGTCCTTGCTGTCCTTGTTTCTTCCATTACTTGGCTTTTGAGAAAACTCTGAGGAGATTTTTCTGTTACACACTAAGAGGAAAAAACAAAACCCAAACCAAACCAGAAACCTGCTCTCAGTGTAGCAAGATTTCCAGTAAAAGCTCCTCAGTGTTTCATTTGCTACTGATTTACTACAAAACAATTGCTTGTTACACAAGGATAGTCAGCTCTTGCAGGATAAAACCTCTCTAATAAAAAGAAGAAATTCTGCTGTTCACACATATTTGAAGTGTTACAACAAACTCTCTGGACTTTAAACTGCTTCCATTTTGGTGAAATCAGAGGGTACTCCTTAATGCAATTGTACCACTTTTTTCCCCCCAAACCTTCCTTTAGATTCTTATAAAGTTACTCAAAAACTGGTCACCCTTTTAGAATAGAATAGAATTAACCAGGTTGGAAAAGACCTTTGAGATCATCGAGTCCAACCTATCACCCAACACCATCTAATCAACTAAACCATGGCATCAAGCACCTTGTTGGAGTCAATGCAGATCAACTCAAGTACTGTGCTCTCTGCTGCACTAATGACAGGCACTGTAAGGGAAAACTCACTAGAAACTCAATATTGGCAAACAGTATCCTAAAAGCCTCCTGTATCTGCATAATTGTCACCAGTGTTTTTAAGCACAGCAACGATAAAGTTAGCCACTCAGAGAAAAATGAATTGAAGGAGGTAGCAAAACAAATGACAAATACGTGATGAAAGCTGGGGTTTGTTCTTGTGAGGGCTTCCCTAAGTTTCAGGCAAGCAGTTAATAGTCTCATTCCAGAACCTCCCTCCCAGCACATGTGCATGCATACGCACTCCATAAAAACTATACTGATTCCTTCCCTGTTAGGGGTAGTCCTGTCTCATGTACCTACTGCAGCTCTTTGAAAGAGTGACTAAGGACTATGAGTAAATAACTAGCTCTAAACCGAGTTAACTCAGCAGTAGGGTTCAGTAGTGAGTTGTGTTGTTCAAAATGTTCATAAATGACCTGGCAAACACATATCTGCTGGGTGGCAGACCAGAGATGGTATATTAGTGAGAGTTGTAAAGGTAAGTTCCAACCATGATGAGGAATAGAATAGAATAGAATAGAATAGAATAGAATAGAATAGAATAGAATAGAATAGAATAGAATAGAATAGAATAGAATAGAATAGAATAGAATAGAATAGAATAGATCAGATCAGGTTGGAAGAGACCTTCAAGATCATGGAGTCCAACCTATCATCCAACAATATCTAACCAACTAAACCCCATCAAGTCTCTTCCTAAACACCTCCAGTGATGGTGACTCTCTGAATCTATGACTCTACCACCTCCCTGGGCAGCACATTCCAATGGCCAATCACGCTTTCTGTGAAGAACTTCTTCCTAACATCCGGCTTCAACCTCCCCTGGCACAGCTTGAGACTGTGTCCTCTTGTTCTGGTGCTGGTTGCCTGGGAGAAGAGACCAGCCCCCACCTGGCTACAACCTCCCTTCAGGTAGCTGGAGACAGCGATGAGGTCTCCCCTGAGCCTCCTCTTCTCCAGCCTAAGCAACCCCAGCTCCCTCAGCCTCTCCTCATAGAGGCTTGTGCTCCAAACCCCTCCCCAGCTTTGTTGCCCTTCTCGGGACAGGTTCCAGCAATTCAACATCCTTCCTAAACTGAGGGGCCCAGAATTGGACACAGGCCTCAAGGTGTGGCCTAACCAGTGCTGAGTACAGGCTTTGAAGCAGAAATGGAAGACAGCAAGAAACAGGAGATTTAACACAGATGAATATGCAGTGACGCACGCGGGAAAAACAATCCTAAATGAAAAGACAGAAGTGAAGGTTGCCAAACTGAACATTCTTCTTATATCAGGATTATGACTGACAGTTCAGTTCAAACGTCAGCTCAGCACCAAATAAAAATCCAAAACAAAGAGAAGTGTGATATTATGAGGAAAGAAGTAGAAAGTCACCTGCAGGACAACTTAGTCTTGGAGAGCAGAACATGGGAGCAGGAGAACATGATGAGTGATGTGGAAAATGTAAGCACTGAATACTTGCTAAAAGGGATCAACATTACACCAACTGAACATGAGCTAGGTTCAAAACCAAAAGGATGTAGATCTGCATAGAAGATGCAGTGGAGCTGAGAAATTCCCTATTGCAGTATACTCAAAAGGTAGGCTGGACAAATCCATGACACAAAATCATTCATGATTACTGAATACACAGGAACTGAAGTCCCTGAGCCATTTTTAGGGCAAAATATTTTATGCACCAGCCCTGTTTCTGTAAGCTTTGCTATAATTTTTCGTAACTGTGATTTTCTAGTTGGGCACCATTCAGATGCTATTACAAGGCAGTTTACAAGGCTCAGTTTTAGTCTCAAACACTCATCTCCATTAACATAAAGAAATCTTAAGAAATTGTCACAGTATTACATGATTAAATACTAATTATTTAAATGAGGACGTTTGCCTAAAAAATGCAATGAAAGTAGTTGTAAATGTAATGGAGGGGAAAGACAGAACTTTAGAAGGGTTCTATCTTCTTTTCCCTTAGAGAAGGATTTTAAGTAACTAATTTTGTGATCAGCAAAATGAAACATGTTATACCTTTCCAGAGCTTCAGATTGAGAAAAAGAATAGAGCACTGAAATAAATAAAAGATTCTCTTTTGAATACCTCAATAGTTCTGCAACAACCACCTGACTTGTCTGACATAATGGCAGGCTGGGTGGAATGTCTGGAAAAGCACCCTGTCTGAAGGTGTACTTGCCCTCTTCTGCAAGTACAAGTGATGTGTAAGGGATCATGATGATCTTTATAAAAATGCCCAGGTCTGCAAACTGTGCTGTACTAGATTCCCCACCCCAGATTAGCATACAATCCCTCTGACGATATCAACAGTTGCCTAACATTACATTTCACATACCCACCACAATTTGGATGGCATGTGTTTGTTTGAAAGAGGGCTTGGAACACTAAACCAGCTACTGTGATGAGGTTTAAGAAGAGAGTGAAGGAAGTAAACTGAGAAGGAAGGTTACAAAACGGGTCTATTCATTCCTGCGTGGGGATGAAACAGCATGAACAAAACAACCAAACCCCTATTTACTTTGTGAGACAGAGTATGTTGAACTCAGAGTAGATGGAGTCAAACAAGGACACAACTGGCCTAAAGACTCCACCAGCAAATTCCTGTGTACAGTGATATATCTGTGTACATGTGCACTGGCTGCTAGATCCTGCAGGAGGAGAGCAAGTAAATCGCATCCCCCAAACATAGTAGTGACTTAGGGATGCACTTACACACTAGTGAAGATCCACTTACAGGCAATGCAGGAGCTGTGACTAAAGGTCTTACAACAACCACAAACATTGATGCTAAAGCCTCTTACATGAATAAATTTTGCCAGTGTTGCTGCTTGATCCTATTTGTGTGCTCTTTATTTTCAAGTCGCTGTGGTATATAGCAGATGTGGGTGCGGAGGGATAATCTGTTTAGCCTTTTGGGGGATGTGGGGTAAGAGGGAGGGAAGACAACTACAAATATTTTACTTACCTAACATTCTCCTTTGTCTCTTTAAGAGAGTTATAACGCAAATGTGAACTGATAACGCATTTTTATTAATGGGAACTTGAAGTAAAAATATTAACAAGTACAACTGGATAGATCAATTTATTTGAAGTTCTGCAAATTAACACATCTCACTATTAAAATCCATAGTCCAGGAAACAGTTTTCCATAGGGCACCAGCAGCAAAAAGCACCTCCCTATGAGCCCCCCAAACACCATGTGAATCCTCTCTAAGTATGGGACATAAATTCAGTTGCTAAAGTCAAAGTCAGTACTTAGCTATTTCACAAGGACTTCAAACAAGATTTATCAAAAAAATTCTGGTGTGAAAGAGACTATCAAACTGAAGAGCTGTCTATGAGGAAATAAAAGACAACCAACTTGATTCCCAGTTGCTATTCAATTTCTTTGCCACGTTAAAATCAGGTCAAATTCAATTGATAATGGATTTCCTAGCTTGCTTGTTCTTTCTTTCTGCCATCTCTGAATGCTGCAGAAGGTCAGGGAACTGGTGTTATCTTAAGATGCAGCAAAATCCCCAGAAGCAAGATATTGGAAATTTCCTACTGTGGAAGAATATAGCTTGTAAATTAACAACAACAAAAAAGGGCACTTTACGTTTACAACAATGAAAATCTCTGCAGCTTGATGTTATTCCAGAACTGTGCAAGTCAGGGGCAAGGGGGTTCAAGACACTTTACACTTAACATGAAATCTCATGGGAAAGGTTAAAGAAAAGCAGAAGTGGTCAAGAAGAATGGAACTATCCTTTTTTTATAATATGTTGTAAGTTTCTTGAAAGTTTGGGGTTGCCTGTTTGCAGCAGCTGAGCTATACAACCAAAGACACAACTCTCAAACACAGGATATGTAAATGATTTGCATCATAAATGATTTGCATCTCTGTTCTGACTGACTTGACAGAGTAGCTTTTTGTTAAAGATTAGTGATTGTACTACTGAAGAGACTGGAGGTCATGGCTATATACATCACAAGCTTCTAAAACACTGCCTACTAACATCTAGATGATTCTTTACAACTCATCACATCCTATTCTGCAAGTCTGCCAAACCAGTGACACCCAACTGGTATCTAGTGATTTAGTGTATCCATAAGTTTCTAATATGACCGGTATCCCAAATATTGGCAGAGCATGACAAACAACAGTAGTTGGGGGAAGTGTTATTTTGATCTTTCTACATGGCAATAAAAGAAAAACAGTATCTGAAATGCACAGATTTACCGTCTAGAAACAGACTTGAAAGTCTATGTATTAGTTGTGGAAAAATAGAAGACACTCAGATCTTTACACACCAATCTCAGACCCCTATGGTTTGGGTAACACCTGCTCCAAATTCCTTTCTTTTTGGAGACCTGCTCTACAAAGTGACCTACCTACAGCCATGGTCCATACTTGGGAGTACTATCCAGGAACCATGCATTTATTCAGTATCTAATTAGTGTCAACCTGAAGGACATTTATGCAAGCTTGGTCAGGACTAAAAATAACTAATTGTAGCTCCTCTAGCCAAATGCTGAGAAAGTTGAGATTTATGACCAACGATACATTTGCAACAAGAAATAAAAATGAAGTACATATAGAAGGAAGGGAAGTCCAAAATTAAGGGCAGATATTTCAAGATCCCAAAGATACTGTGTCCAGTTCTGGGCCCCTCAGTTTAAGAAGGACATCGAGACACTTGAATGTGTCCAGAGAAGGGCAACAAGGCTGGGGAGAAGCCTTGAGCACAGCCCTGTGAGGAGAGGCTGAGGGAGCTGGTGTTGTTTAGCCTGGAGAAGAGGAGGCTCAGGGGAGACCTCATTTCTCTCTACAACTACCTGAAAGGTGGTTGTAGCCAGGAAGGGGTTGGTCTTTTCTCTCTAGCAACCAGCACCAGAACAACAGGACACAGTCTCAAGCTGCACCAGGGGAAGTTTAGGCTGGAGGTGAGGAGAAAGTTCTTCACGGAGAGAGTTGTTAGCCATTGGAATGTGCTGCCCAGGGAGGTGGTGGAGTCACTGTCCCTAGAGGTGTTCAAGAGGGGATTGGATGTGGCACTTGTGGCCATGGTTTAGTCATGAGGTCAGTGGCAACAGGTTGGACTCGATGATCTTTGAGGTCTCTTCCAACCTTGGTGATACTGTGATACAAAAATCATTTTAATTTAAAATGTTATACTTTGCCTTGAACATACAGCACTCTACCACCTCTACCAGGGAATCAGCATAGAATCAATAAGGTTGGAAAAGACCTCAGAGTTCATCAAATCCAACCTGTCACCCAACACCTCATGACTACTAAACCACGGCTTCAAGTGCCACGTCCAATCCCTTTTTGAACACCTCCAGGGACAGTGACTCCACCACTTCCCCGGGCAGCACATCCCAATGGCCAATTACTCTTTCTGTGAAGAAGTTTCTCCTCACCTCCAGCCTAAACCTTGTAAAGCCAAGTCCCTGAACAACATCATCTTCATTTCAGAACTGGTCTTTCCCAAAAGATCCCTGAGTTCCTTTGACACAAGTTCATCCCCCTAAGTGTTGGCTATTGTCACTGTCATTCCAACAAAAAGGAAAAGACAAATATATTTAAATTACAGCAAGATTTTCCCCACATGTTCAATTTCATGGTACAATCCAAAATATAGACACTACAACCCAAAATATGCTACTTGATCTTTTTTCATGGTCATGACAAAGGGAAAATTTGAGAACACACAATGACAAACTTGACTTTCCCTGCGTAGAACTGATTTTCTAATTAAGTAAATTGATAACAAGGACTTTTTTCTTTATGATAATATTCAATTCACAAGCAAACTGATCCTACTTCACAGCTCTGTTCCAGGTGTGAATGAGCACACTGCCCGGAAACATACAGTTCCTCAAACTAATTGCTTCTCATTTCCAAGGAAAGGCAGCTTGGGAGACTGAAAATGACACACAAGCAACAATCATAAAGTGTTTAAGAAGAAACTCCCCCCAGTCAGTATACTGGGAGCTATCTCTGAATCATCATTGCCTATCAGGCTTCCACATACCCCTTCTGACCTCCTTTAGCAGATTTCCTATGTGCCAAGTCTGAAAATGGGAAACAGAGTCCCCTTTTGTCCTTCAGGATTCAAAAGTTATTCATCTATCTATTTGCTGGGTTATGAAACTTAACACAAGATCAACTTTAAAAGATTACTATGGAGGCTAGCAACAGTTTCTAAGTTATTAATCCAATCAGACAGGTTTATGCCTGTCATCTTTGCCCAGATTTGAACTCTTGTTGCCCAAGAGAATAGAAATTGGTGATGCAGGATGAAATGCTTAACTGTACAGTATTATTTGCTTGTGGCTCAGCAAGCAGTTAACCACACATGTGAAGCTCTGCCAAGATGTCCTCCTACAACAAAAGAACTTAAAAAAAACCCCACAAACCAACCAAACTCAAAAGAACACAAACACAATCAGTAACTGGCAGATTTTGGATGGAACAGTATTTACCTACTATTTGTTCTTAAAATAGAATCCAGTATTTTTACAGGTTTATGAAAAGTGTTTTTCTGCTTGCCTTAGCATGCAATTATAACCAGCTTGCCAATTGCAGTACCTATTTATCTCTATGTCACAGAGATATTCTGGCAGAGGTCAAGGCTCAATATTATACTGAACTCTTTCACAGTGGGAAGAAATGAACTACTGCATATACTGATTTTTATTCATCTTTATAACACCCTGCTCAAATGACAATAGTGGAGATGCCAGAGGAACCTGTATCACATGTCAGTGCACCTAAACCAGTATAGCCTCAAGACAGTCTATAGAGTTAAGGCAGGGCCGTGATTAAGGAGGACTGATAAGTGGGAAGACATTTTAGGTACAAAACTAGACAACAGAAGAACGATCACATTTCTAAGCCTAGCAACACTTATCTGGTACAGAATGAGATTATCAAAGGGAGTCTATTTGATTCCTGTTTTCTAATCAAATCTTTCTGACACACATGGATACATTCATGCATCCTGAAAATATTTGGTACTAACTTATCCCAGAAGGGTAACAAGATAAACACATTAAAGCTTATGGAAAAGTTACAGATGTTCAGATTAAAATCCAATAAAATACTTTAACAGTGGAACAGAAGTAAGAAAATGCTATATACTGTATTCCTTGCATCACTGGGGGTTGGCCTCTTCTCCCAGGCAACCAGCACCAGAACAAGAGGACACAGTCTCAAATTGTGCCAGGGGAAGTTTAGGCTCAAGGTGAGGAGAAAGTTCTTCACAGAAAGAATTGTTAGCCATTGGAATGTGCTGCCCAGGGAGGTGGTGGAGTCACCATCACTGGAGGTGTTCAAAAAGGGATTGGACGTGGCACTTGGAACCATGGTTTAGTTAGTCATGAGGTGTTGGGTGATAGGTTGGACTTGATGATCTTTGAGGTCTTTTCCAATCGTATTGATTCTATGGTTTAAAAATCAAGCCTGGACAAAACATATAAAGATTTAACAAAAACCCACCAAAAAACCCCTCTGTTGGTATAGTTTTAACAGAAACTTTTAAGGGATGTTGTCAGAAAGAACAGGAGAATAAAATGTTTGTATTTTAAATAGGAGCCACAATTGCCAATTTGATCACCTCAGAAATGTAAGTTCTCCTGTAGGCCCCAAAAGAACAGGGAGAGGCTACTGCTGTAGAAGACTTTTCCCTAAGTCTAACTCATTTAATTCTGTTGTTTAAGAAAATAACTTAATGGCACCAGGTATCAAAGGACCACATGCATCCAGTACAAACACATCAGCCCAAAATAACTGAGGAAGAATAAAAGGAAATACAGACATGAAGAGAAGGAGGAGGAGGAAGAGAAGGAGGAGGAGGAAGAGAAGGAGGAGGAGGAAGAGAAGGAGGAGGAGGAAGAGAAGGAGGAGGAGGAAGAGAAGGAGGAGGAGGAAGAGAAGGAGGAGGAGGAAGAGAAGGAGGAGGAGGAAGAGAGAAAAGGAGGAAAAAGGGAAAAAACCCCAAAACCCAGCACCCCAAATCGTATTTTTAACAGGCCAGTTGCATAGAACACACTGCTTCTACAAGGCCTCAGCACAGTGTGCCCATAAATCCTGAACACCCCTACATTCCTGACTCTAAAGGGAGTCAGCTGTAAGATTTTGTTAGACATTAATTAACCAAAAAAACAGGGAGTTGCCTTGGTGAAAACGAAACAACATTCCAGTTGCAGTCTGATGTAATATGGGCGGCTGCATATAGACTCTACCATTAAACTATTAAAAACACTATGCTGAACAGATTGGTACAGGAACAAAAATAGAGTGCTAGACTTCCACAGCGTTAGTATAACAAACAAAACCGGGGTAAATCTATCCTTTTTTGCTAGCACTTGAAGGGTGTTCAGTTGTGCGCTGAAAGTACACAGCAACGTCAGTTGCATTGCCAAGATCATTCACTGCTAGTGACTGATGGTTCTATTTCAGGAGGGTTGGGGTTTGGGTTTGTTGGTTGTTTTTTTTTCATTCTGATGTAGTATATGAAATTTAAGAAAGGAAAACACAGATTAATTTGTGTAGGAATGCCAGACCAGAAGTCTTCAGTAAACAGTTCAAGATAAATGTGATTTCTCTGTATTACGTGCCTTGGTGTGGCAAAGAGGAGGCTCAGAGGAGACCTCATTGCTGTCTACAACTACCTGAAGGGAGGTTGTAGCCAGGAGGGGGTTGGTCTCTTCTCCCAGGCAACCAGCACCAGAACAAGAGGACACAGTCTCAAGATGTGCCAGGGCAGCTTTAGGATGGATGTTAGGAAGAAATTCTTTCCAGAAATAGTGATTGGCCATTGGAATGTGCTGCCCAGGGAGGTGTGGAGTCACCATCCCTGAAGGTGTTTAAGAAGAGACTGGATGAGGCACTTGGTGCCATGGCTTAGTTGATTAGATGGTGTTGGGTGATAGGTAAAAGACCTTGGCCCCATCCACTTGACACCGACCCCTCAGCTATTTATACACATTAATGAGATGAGTCTTCTCAAGGCTAAACAGCCCCAGGGATCTCAGTCTCTCTTTATAGGGGAAATGCTCACGTCCCCTAATCATCCTCATGGCTCTCTGTTGGATTGTCTCCAGCAGTTCTCTGTCTTTCTAGAACTGGAGAGCCCCAAACTGGACACAGTATTGCAGGTATGGTCTAACCAGGGCAGAGTAGAGAGGTGGAACAACTTCCCTAGACCTGCTGGACACACCCTTCTTGATGCATCCCAGGATATCATTGGCTCTCTTGGCCACAAGGGCACATTGTTGTTCCATGGAGAATCTGTTGTCCACCAGTACTCCAAGGTCTTTCTCTGTGAAGCTGCTTTCCAGCAGGGCAGCCCCTAACCTGTACTGGTGAATCTCAAAGACTCGACGATCTCAAGGACTGCGCAAACTGAGGCCTTGGGATGCTCAGACCAGACTTTTGGAGGGACGCCTCCCACCAGGAAGGTAGCAGAGAAGCAGACTGGTTCCTCAGGAAGGCTGCAGGATCTCAGCTGTGGGAAAGGATCAAGATGTGGCCAGACAAAGGCTCCACTACACAAAACCTGAGCTAGTGCTGGCAGTAGTCCCATGCCAAGCAGGAAGCTGGGCTGGATGACTCAGAGCTCCTTTCCAATAAAGAGCTCTACAACTCTGATGTGAAATATGCCTCTTATTTGTGGCTAATGAATTTTCTAAAAAGCCACTGTAGCTATCACAGGTTAAGGAACTTCATATATAAAACTTTCACCCATTGGCCTTTGTCCTGTCATGATGCCCAGTGACAGGAAAAGGGGCAATGGGGGGAAGTTGAGGCATAGGCAGTTCCATGTAAACATGAGGAAAAAAATTTTCACTATGAGGGTGATGAAACACTGGAACAGGCTGCCCAGTTGGGTTGTGAAGTCTCCCTCTCTGGAGATGTTCAAAACCCACCAGGATGTGTTCCAGTGTGATCCTCCTCTGGTGGGGGGGGGGGTGGACTAGATGATCTCTTGAGGAACCTTCCAGCCCCTAACATCCAATCCCCTCTCGAACACTTCCAGGGACAGTGACTCCACCACCTCCCTGGGCAGCACATTCCAATGGCCAACAACTCTCTCTGTGAAGAACTTTCTCCTCACCTCCAGCCTAAACTTCTCCTGGTGCAGCTTGAGACTGTGTCCTCTTGTTCTGGTGCTGGTTGCCTGGGAGAACAGACCAACCCCCACCTGGCTGCAACCTCCCTTCAGGTAGTTGTAGACAACAATAAGGTCTCCCCTGAGCCTCCTCTTCTCCAGGCGAAGCAATCCCACCTCCCTCAGCCTCTCCTCATAGGGCTTGTGCTCAAGGCCTCTCCCCAGCCTCCTTGCCCTTCTCTGGACACATTCAAGAGTCTCAATATCCTTAAACTGCGGAGCCCAGATCAGGACACAGGACTCAAGGTGTGGCCTAACCAGTGCTGAGTACAGGGCACAATGACTTCCCTGCTCCTGCTGGCCACACTATCCTTGATGCAGGCCAGGATGCCATTGGCCTTCTTGGCCACCTGGGCACACTGCTGGCTCATGTTCAGATGGCTGTCAATCAGTACCCTCAGGTCCCTTTCTGCCTGGCTGCTCTCCAGCTACTCTGACCCCAGCCTGTAGCTCTACATGGGGTTGTTGTGACCAAAGTGCAGCACCTGGCAGCAGTTATGGAAGCAGCTAACTGTAAAGAGAAATAATGTGAAAAAGAAACATAGAATAAACATATAAAGAGTTACAAAACACTTAAAATATTTTATGATAAAAAGAACAAACACACTGAAATCACAGACAACATTAAATGTGTGATCTGGACAAGCACTGATTCTGTGTATTGACAATAAAAAGGGCTGCTACATTTTTAATAATCAAACAGTGCCTAAACTTTTAACAAAACGTCCTTTCTCATGATGTACATGAATCTTGCCATCTCTCCTTGAAGTTTCTATGTCAGCTGAAGACAAATACCTGCTACCTGATACGCAAGAAAGCATTGGTTTATTTCTTCAAAATGAAGCATGTTTTCAGAGAGCTGAAAACAAACAGCCAAAACAGAAAACAAAGATGGAATTTACGGATGAAAACAAAACAAAAGGCAGCAAGAAAGACTTAAGTGCAAGGTAAGTGAAGAAAACCCAGAGCAGCAACTGAAAACAACAGGATTTGAGGTAGCAGGAAGTGAGTTACACAATCCTCATTACAGCTACAAAACACACACAGTCTTTTGAACAATGGAACAAATTAATGGATCACTATGTAACAATGTAGACATGACAACTAACCATCTTACCATTATGGAGTAAAAGGAAACTAACCCAGCCTCCCCTCCCCCTCCCCCAAAAAAACCACCCCACAATCCCAAACCAAACAAAAAACCACCCACCAAGAAACAAACAAAACCCCCCACCAAAACAACACAGACAAACAAGCAAACAGAACCCCCCACAAATAAAAAAAGGCAAAACCACCAACCAAAAAAAAGGTTTGGGAAGTTGACCAAAACCACGACCTGAAGGAACTGCCTCCATAAAACGTCCCAGAAAATCCTACTTGCCCTAAAAGGAGGACTAGAGAAGAGGAGCAGGCTGCTGCTATGTACTCACAACCGCCCAGGACAGATAGAGATTGCACAGCTGTTTGGGTTGCTATCAAAGGCAAACACAGAGAAAGGAAAAGGAAAACAAGTAGCTAGCAGGCCGAAAAGCAGAATTCCTTTGCACGTAGTACTTAACATATGGAATAAACAGTACTGTGGCAACACAAGGGAACAATTAGTCTAAACGGTTTTGTAAATACCTTGGACAAGTACCAGAAGAAAAGAACACTGAGGAAGACACTGACTAATTCAGGGGAGGGAAGGGGCCTAGATGGCTCTTTCAGTCTCCTTCTGTCCTTATGTGCCCTGTATTTATATTTGAGTGCTTGCATTACCCAGCATATAGGCTATTTAAGGTCAGGAAAGCATTGCAGGAGCACAGCTGCCTCCAGCGAGTAGTGCTTGACATCACTGAACAACACAGAAGAGCACAGTCCTTCCATTGGCTTCAGCAGCAAATATCTGCAAGCAGAATTGTTTCGCTCTATTTGTACAGGTTTTTCCACTGCACTGTGCTGTCTGCAGCTTTGGTACTAACAGTTTTGTCCACTGAAATTATTAAAGACCTGAAGTTTCCTCCTCATATATTTTCAGTGGTCCCTGGCCAGAAATCAGCTTTAAGCATTTAGTTTTAAAACCCAACAACAAAAAATTATCTGTGTTTTCAAATTCTAAATGATCAGCTCTTGCCAAATGTAACTGGTTTTCCTCTGTGGGATATCTGACACATGCTGCATGCACATATCACACATGAGATCTATGATTTGAAGTCTATCGTATTCTTTGTCAACACACATGTATGTTTTCCAAACCATACATTAAAACACCCTGATTTTTTTTTTCCCCACATTAACACATTGCCTACACCATTTGGAGAAATCATGGCAGTCAGGAATGGTTTATAAACCCATGGCAATGAAAGAATTTCAAACACTGCTAATTCCACACCATGTTTGATAAATGTTTTAAATAAGCATTTCCAAATTTTCTTAGCTTCACATATCAGTGACTGCTTTGCCCCCTCCAAAAACTTTGCAACCCCAAAAAACCAAAACCATGCAAGGCAGGTGTGCCTCACTGTGTACACCAAAGCCTTGGTTTTAATCATACAGATCAAAGACCTGGTGGAGCACACAAGGTTTTCCCTACCCAAGTGCTTAGGGGTTCTTCCAATGAAAATAAGGGTGGAAAGTGGGATGATGAACATCCAGGTCCTCTCCTGACACCAGTTTTGAATCTGACAAGGGTGCAAACCTCAAGAGGCTGTTGAAAACAGCAGAATTATTCAACTGATTTGCAATGAAAGAGAGCAGAAAGCAATGCTGGAAGGTGTCCAGAGAAGAGCAACAAAGCTGGGGAGGGGTTTGGAACACAAGCCCTGTGAGGAGAGGCTGAGGGAGCTGGGGTTGCTTAGCCTGGAGAAGAGGAGGCTCAGGGGAGACCTTATTGCTGTCTACAACTCCCTGAAGGGAGGTTGTAGCCAGGAAGGGGTTGGTCTCTTCTCCCAGGCAACCATCACCAGAACAAGAGGACAGGACACAGTCTCAAGCTGTGCCAGGGGAGGTTTAGGCTGGATGTTAGGAAGAAGTTCTTCATAGACAGAGAGATCGCTCATTGGAATGGGCTGCCTGGCGAGGTGGTAGAGTCACCATCACTGGAGGTGTTTAGAAGGAGACTTGATGGGGTGTTTGGTGCCATGGTTTAGTTGATTAGATGGAGCTGGATGATGGGTTGGACATGATGATTTTGAAGGTCTTTTCCCAACCTGGTCTGGTCTGGTCTATTCTATTCTATTCTATTCTGAAGTACAGAAGAGGACTACAGGTACAAAATTTCTTCTTGATCAGGGAAAAAAAAAAAAAGCAAGCCACAACAAATTCTATAAACATAAAAGTAGCATGCGACTCCTTGGATGTGTACACTTCTTCCAGGCTGCAGATTAATGAGGTCCTGCCAGTCCTCAAGAAGTACTGTCTGTAAAGGAACAAAAGATGCACAACATACAGAACTCAAATGAAGCCCTGCTCTGGACAATTATGGTTTGGGCTTTCTACAAAGATCAACTTACATGTTTTTTGAAAAGGACACCTACAGAATACAGCAAGTCCATTCTATTTAAAGAATGACTTTTCTAAGATGCCTACAACCTGCATTTTCATTTGAAGAAAGCTGAAGGTTAATCTAGTTACAAAATAAGTAGCTGTGTCCCCTCTTACAATTTTTACTCAGAATACTGTTCCAAATTTTTTCATTCCCTTTCAAAGACAGACTGATTCCTGATTCTTCTGCACACTCCTGCCCAGTTCAAGCACCACCTACATTGACCAGCACCAGAGAGATGGCCCTGAGAGAGAGAGAGCCGGGATAATGAGGGACTTGAATCGAGCATTCGAATACCACGTGTCAAGATTGGATAAAGGGGCTGTGACAGGAGAGTGGAAGTGGAACAGAGGGATGGATTGTGGTGGGCTACACCCATCCTTAAAAAAAAAAAACAGGGGGGGAGGGCTTGGGAAAGGTTTTTTTGCCCTCCCTGGAGGGTGTTTTCTCCCCTGGGAAACTGACTTGGTCTGTTTCACTTCCCCCCCTCCACCTTGTCCAGCAGGGGTATAAGATGCCTGTGCTGAGTTTACAATTCAACAAACCCTCATGATTTAAGGAGATTCTCCAGAGGAAAGCTCCTAGAAAAGAACTTCTCAATATTTCTGAAGGGGAATCTGCTATCTAGGAAAAGATTATTCAACACAAATTCTCACATTTGAGAATATGTCTTTTATACATATTCTCCAGGTAGGTTCAGTCTGCAAGAGCTGAAAGAAAACTGAGTTTCAGCTAGCATTCACGTGAGCAGAGAAGCTCACATACTTAAGTAGCAGGACAGACTGTGACTTCTTCATATGCCTTAAACTAAATGAATAGTACAGTGAATCACATCTTGACAACAATCAGAGAAAAGGAAACCCCCAGAAACCCAGCAGTCATATTGCAAAAGTCAGCCACAACTTATTTTGGGGAAATGGTGCCTTCCTAAAGCGCTTAATTCAGGAGGTATTAAAGCTCCTTTAAAGAAGGGTTTAAGTTTAAAATGACACTAATCATTGGCAGGGAAGAGGGAGGCAGAAAGCAAAGCAAAATGAGAGGTGGTGCCTAGTATGACTGTAACCTTGGGAAGCTTACAGGAAAAAGGCAGGTTGGCAGGAGAATGAATCCTTCTGTTCATTGTGAAGGACACATTTCGGTCCTTTCTTTTGATCACAGAGACAACAGGGCCGAAATCCCTCCACTTACAGTCTCCCTCCTGCCCACTGCATTCCAAGTAGGGCTGCTCCTCTGCCATCCTCCACAACCACACTCTCCATGTTACCGCATTCCCTGCCAAAAATTCAGCAACAGGAACACGGCTCTTAGTGGACACTGCCAGCTCTCTGCAGTTGGGGCGGGTGGGAAAAGACACCAGCAGCAGTTAAAACTGAGGTCCTCCACGCAGAACTTGACTGTGCCTTGCACATTTTTTGGAGTTCTCCCCTGAAAATCTTTAACTCTTCCCAGTGGTCAGAGATCTGCACCCATTGAACTTGACCATATGGAAGCAAGTATTAAACAGTAACTGACTTTGTGTTATGTGCTTTAAATAGTAAAATGGAAAAACTCTGAAGACATACAGATCACAATTAGAGAGAAGTTCATGAAGTCATAGTATGCACTGGCTTGTAAGGACCTTTAAATATCTAGTCCAAAGCCCCTGCAGTAATCAAGGGCACCCCCAACTATATTAGGTTGCACAGAGCCCCATCAAGCCTGACTTTGAATGTCTCCAGGGAAGGAGCCTCCACTGCCTTCCTGGGCAACCTCTTCCAGTGTTCTACCACCTCACAGTAAAGACCTTCTTCCTAACAGCCAATTTAAATCTACCCTTCCTTAGTTGAAAACATTGCCCCTCATCCTAGTGCTACACATCCTCCCCAGCTTTCTTGTAGACCCCCTTTCTGGTACTGGTAGACTGCTATAAGGTCTCCTGGGAGGCTTCTCTTCTCTGAAGCTCTCTGGAAACAAATGATTTAGCCACTACATTCAGAAAGCAAGCCACATATTCAAAATACACATAAATCAGCTCCAGTAAAGTGCACTTAAAAGGTGATACCTTGTTCTGTAGTGGTGGGTTTGGACTTCCACCAAGAACTAGGAAAAATACCCATGCAGCAACAACAGTGGGTTCAAAGTGTACTCCAGGAAGTTTGAATTTTCATAACTGCTGAGTAACTGTATCTTTCTATACTCATTGCATCTGCTGCCAAGACAAACTCTGATTAGCTCACTGCAATTAATATTTGTCAGTTTTGGTAATTAATACTCAGAATGGACCCAGCTAAAGCTCAGCCATGAACTTAAAGACAAGCCCTCCATGACACGATTATGTTTCGGGAAAAAGTGGCAGAGGTCTCAGACTTTGAAACACTTCTCTTCGGCAAGAGCCATTTCATTCCAAGAGACAGTCTAGGGAATTAAGCATGTTTAACAACAGAGAAACTACTGCTTTAGTTGTGATTTCCCAGCAACGCTGTATTTAATTGTTGCTATCTTTTAAAGCAGTATTTAACAACAGCACACCATCCATCAAACCACAACTACTTAGTCCTAGACAAACTCCAAGATCAGCTTCCATACATACAAATTTTACAATTCAGGTAGAATCTGATTTGTTTCTCAGAACAGAACAGAATAGAATAGAATAGACCAGGTCGGAAAAGAACTTTGAGATCATCAAGTCCAAGCCATCACCCAACACCATCTAATCAACTAAACCATGGCACCAAGTGCCTCATCCAGTCTCTTCCTAAACACCTTCAGTGATGGTGACTCCACCACCTCCCTGGGCAGTCCATTCCAATGGCCAACAACTCTCTCTGTGAAGAATTTTCTCCTCACCTCCAGCCTAAACCTCCCCTGGTGCAGCTTGAGACTGTGTGCTCTTGTTCTGGTGCTGCTTGCCTGGGAGAAGAGACCAGCCCCCACCTGGCTACAACCTGCCTTCGGGTAGTTGCAGACAGAAATGAGGTCTCCCATAAGCCTCCTCTTCTGCAGGCTAAGCAACCCCAGCTCCCTCACCTCTCCTCATAGGGGTTGTTGTTTTTCATTACATTTCATTTCATTGTTTTTCATTACATTTTCAAGAAACATCTAGGCAGGATTTTCTTAGGTTAATATTTAACCTGTTACCAGACACTTGCAGGTAACACTTGCTTCACATTTCCCTGGTCAGCCTAAACTAATTTTATGGAAAACTTTCCAAGGAGTTGACCCTACAGTTGGCCCACACAGTCCTTTAAAAGTCATACACTGAAAACACAAACCCAGACTCTTATTAATTCTTAGATATGGAAAAAGACCAACCCCACTTCTGACAGATACAGTTCAGTACTAACACGGTTTGATTCTGTTCAGGCAGCTCCCCTTCTCCTATGAAAACATTTCAGGAAAGGAAGATGAATCTGTGTGTGCTCCAATGCCTTGGGAAGTATCTGAGAAACAAACTTCATTATTTCACTAGGGAAGTCAGAGAGGCAGTAAAAATACCATCCAACACCCCTTCCCCCAGATTGAAAGGGCAACATAGGCAATAGAAAAGCCAAAACCCATCTGATGCATCAAACAGCCCCTAAGACCTTTTTTTTTTTGGAAGCCAAAATTAATTTAGTAGCAGAGTAAACACAATGTAAGAAAATAAATAATACTAAAACTCCCTATTGCAAATACAGGGAAGATTTCAAAAGTAATAAATATCGGCCCAGTAAGTCACTGAGATGAAATTTCCAGCATCATTGCCAAAATGAGTTTGGACTAATTAATAGTGGTTCTGACAATCTCACTGTACAAAACACAACTCTACAGGCAACAGTAAAAAACCAAGGACAGCTTTATGAATAATACCGCCTGATGTCCTAAAGAAAAATTACTTTGCTTCCTTTTTCCTTCATTATCATTCTTTGTAGGAGGGTAAACACACCTAGAAGCAGTGATACCACAGTAAAAACGCTGAGGAGGTTTATTTCAGAAGAGTACAGCTTTACAGCAGTACTCAGAGGTGCCTGTGTTGAAACACAGATGATTACAATGAAGCATGGTATACTCACAGCTTATGACCACATAATAGGAAACAGAACAGCCCATTTAATCAGGGCAGCCTGAAATGAACTGCATGTACACAAATGAAGAAATGCAACACAGCTGAAAGACAGAAAACAAATGTGCTCAGAACTACTGAAATTTCTGTATATCATTGTGCTCTAGTCAGAAGTATGTAAAGGAAGGCAGCAGGAGAGGGGTGTCTTGAAGCGTGTTTCTCTTTTCTTTTGTAAATTCTTATTAATTCAATTTTATATACATAGTTTTCTATTATACAAGAAAATCCTTTAAGTGGTAAAGTACCTGATATATCATATAACAATGCTTCCTCCACCATTAGGTTACAGGACCTTATCATACAGGATGACACTCTCAGAGAAATCTGATAAAACATCCAGGAAGACACAAACTCTTCTCAACCTTCCACTCTTTTATACCTTTCTTGGACACTGGAGGCAAGGCTGAGCTCTAGATTGCTACAAAGAGAACCTCTGACCAGAAACTGCCCCTTACCTGCTGCGCAGTGAAACTGGTACCTCATTACCTAGCAACAAAATCAGTCCCACTGAAGTGCCTGGAGTGTTTCACACCTCAGTGATGAGGTCTAATTGCTTAGTCTCTCAACTCAAAAGAAAACCATCTTACAAATCTCACTAGTTGAAACATTTTAAGACAGCATTAAAGTATCTAGAGAAGAGAATGCTGAGAGGGGATCTTATCAACATCCATAAATATCTGAGGGACGGGAGTCAAGATGAAGGTGGCAGTCTCTTTTTGGCAGAGCCCAGTGAGAGGACCAGGAATAACAGGTAGAAGCTGGAACACAGGAGGTTCACCTCAGTATGAGGAGAATCTTCTTTACGGTGCAGGTGACAGAGCACTGGAACAGGCTACCCAGAGAGGTTGTGGAGTCTCCTCCTCTGGAGACTTCTAAAACCTGGATGGATGCATTCCTGTATGGCCAGCCCGAGGCGACCCTGCTTTGGCCGGAGGGTTGGACTACATAATCTCTCCCTTCCAATCCCCAACACCCTGTGATTCAAGCATCATTTAGATGACAGACACAATCTCACAACTATTCTCACCATGTTAACTTCAGAAAAAAGGAACAGCTGGTACAGGTGAAAACTGGGGATAGAAACAGAAGTCAAACCGTTTTGACTGTCAATCGCACTCTACCCTGATCTCTTCTGAAGCTGTCAAGACCATCAAAAGGTGACTGTAGCAAACCAGATGGTTTTGAGGACACAGGAAGAGCAGCAAAGCACAGCTAGACTGGAAATCAGATTGTAGTTCTGGCTACAGTTTCAGAGTATTTGCATGATGGGGACATGGCAACGTACAGTACTCACGGTATCACTCACTGGCCAGGCATTGTGCAGAGGCATGGCCAATCTAAGCTTAACACGAGAGAAAGCCCTGCAAAGCAAGAGTCATCCCTGCTTCCCATGTCTGCAAAATGCTCTGAGATTTGAAGAAATCATGGACTGTATTGGCTGTCTACAAATCTACTGAAATCAGCAACTTGCATTACCAAGCATGTTTTAATAAGCCAAACCAAAGACCCTTTTACTGCTATCTACTACAAAGCCAGACATGTTAGAAGGCCTAAACGTGACCACTCATTTAGAGACTGTATTCATAACAGTTCTGAAACAGCACGTTTCAACCAGTAATGTGTACTCAGCACTATGGCATACCAGCTTTAAAGGTAAAGCCCTTCACAACACCCCAGTGAGAAGCAGTACCTGGCAGTAAATGAGTAATATTCTATGGTATTCCTTTCACAACTCCAGCAGAAAGGACAGGTAAAAGATAGGAACCACCTTAAAGAAAATACAACTATTTAATTTTCTCTTCCATTTTTTTTCCCACACACAGAAAAAACACATAGAAACATTCAAAGCCTCAGAGTTCAGACCAGGTTCTTGTTATTCTCCCCTGCCCATATAAGAAGGTTAAATGCAGTCACCGAACTCTGCATACCACCCTCAGTCACGAAGAACCCTCTGGCAAAGCTCCCAGACCAGTAAAAAATGACCATTTCTGTTCCCAAAGCATGGAGCCTGATCCATTTAAGCAAAACAAGTTCTACTGACAGCTGGTTTCCTCAGTATACTCACGTCTCTGTATTTATTAGACAAAAGCCCTCCAGGACAGCAGTGTTTATTACAGGATTATTTCTCTGAATCCAGGGAACACAACATTCACCAAGCAACAGTGCTTCTATCCTTACATATTTTTTCCTTGAACTGTGAACCAAGAGACTTTTGATCCACATTCATGTGTAGCATCCTGACACACATTTTAAGCATCAATACAGAAATTAGCAGTTTGATCTCACACCGACTCCTGGGACTTGGGAGTCCAGTGTCTTTTAATAAACAGAAACAAAGATATAATGGATATTTTTGTTAAAAATTTCCCTTTCAAATGATTATCTAGTGCACTTTCACAAAAAAAAAAAAAAAAAAAAGATAATTTTGAGCAAGCACGATGCTTTCTTCTAACAGGTTTAGAGACGTTATGAGTAACACATGGAAATGCAACAGAGACATAGAGGGTAAGCAGCCCAGCAGCCACTCATGCAGTAGAGTGAAAAAGCAACTTCAAAATATAGAATAGAATAGACCAGACCAGACCAGGTTGGAAGAGCCCTTCAAGATCATCACGTCCAACCTATCCCCCAGCACCACCTAATCAACTAAACCATGCAACCAAGCACCCTATCAAGACTCCTCCTGGACACCTCCAATGACGGGGACTCCACCACCTCCCCGGGCAGCACATTCCAATGGCTAACAACTCTCCCTGTGTAGAACTTCTTCCTAACCTCCAGCCTAAACCTCCCCTGGTGCAGCTTGAGACTGTGTCCTCTTGTTCTGGTGCTGGTTGCCTGGGAGAAGAGACCAACCCCTTCCTGGCTACAACCTCCCTTCAGGGAGTTGTAGACGGAAAGAAGATCACCCCTGAGTCTTTGCCTCTCCAGGCTAAGCAACCCCACCTCCCTCAGTCTCTCCTCATAGGGCTTGTGCTCCAAACCCCTCACCAACTTTGTTGCCCTTCTCTGGACATGCTCCAGCAACTCAACATCTTTCCTAAACTGAGGGGCCCAGAACTGGACATAGGACTCAAGGTGTGGCCTAACCAGTGCAGTGTACAGGGCAGAATGACTTCCCTGCTCCTGCTGGCCACACTGTTCCTGATGCAGGCCAGGATTCCATTGGCCCTCCTGGCCACCTGCCTATACTGCTGGCTCATGTTCAGCCTACCATCAACCAGTACCCCCAGGTCCCTCTCTGCCTGGTTGCTCTCCAGCCACTCTGACCCCAGCCTGTAGCACTGCATGGAGTTGTTGCGGCCAATGTGCAGAACCCGGCACTTGGATGTGTTAAATCTCATGCTGTTGGATTCTGCCCATCTGTCCAGCCTGTCAAGGTCCCTCTGCAAAGCCCCTCTACTCTGTGCCTACCTAGTAGCAGCAGGTCAGGTGTATGAGCAAGTGTGGGGCCTCAGGTACTGACACTACTCAGCTCACTGACCCTCTCCCCAAAGCACAGCACCCCATGATAGGGGATGAAGAGCAACCAGGGCCATTCCTAAACCCCGAGGTGGAAATTAAGCAGGATGAGCCAGGGACACACAAACACAGATGCTGACAAGCACCATCCTCACAAGCTGGGTGGTCAGTCTGTGGGGTTCCCCAGCTTACCACTTCCTCCAGAAGTGTGCAGAAATTTGCTTTTATGATACTACAGTTACAGGCAGATATCATAAATATCTCATGTTTCATTTTAACTCAATCTAATTTTTGAACTCATCAAAAGCACCTGTTGCTGGCATCTATCTGCCCACTGATGCACTGCAATAAGGAATAATTCTTCAAGTTACAAAATTAAAGATTTAAGTGACTGATTTCAAATTAAGGAAAGATTAAGTAGAAATTGTTTGTTAATGTGTTCTGAACACTTAGAATTTAAAGGAATGTTTTTAGATTAGCTAGGTTAAATAACTAAACCAGGTATAGTTATGAATAATCACTGCTGAGACTTTTATAAATTAATTTGCTTGGTGCCATGGTTTAGTTGATTAGATGCTGTTGGATGATAGGTTGGACTCTATGATCTCAAAGGTCTTTTCCAACCTGGTCTGGTGTGGTCTGGTGTAGTCTGGTCTGGTCTATTCTTATTCTTATTCTTATTCTTATTCTTATTCTTATTCTTATTCTTATTCTTATTCTTATTCTTATTCTATTCTATCACAAATGCTTTCCATCCTTAAGTGTGGGTTTGATTTTTTCTCTGCTCTAAGAACTGGACTTGACACTCTTGCAGCCAGGCAAGACAAGGGCCCACCTTTTTCACCCTGTGCTCTGTGCGGTTTTTCAAGTCAACTGATATCTTAGCCCCAAACCATACAAAGTGGACATTTCCCTTGTTTTGCAAATCTCTCCTTCCGAGTCTATGACAGAGCAGTCCAAGTCTTACTAGTATTATGCTTCTGATCCGTCTAAAAATAGAGCAAATGTACTTTACAATAACCCTTCAAAGCAAAACCACTTTATTCATACTGCTAGGGCTCAAATTCGCTGACAAGATCTGTGGGCATGTGTCATTTTTAGAAAATGCAATGTGAGAATGGATGTTTATATGGCAGAGCACAAAAGCAATGAAACCTCTTGGGAACGCAGGAGACAACTCGTGCTACACAAACAGCCCCTTTGTTTGTATTTCCCTACAAAGCCAAAACATTGCTATCTCAAAACGTTTTGTATACCTCAGGAAAACTGTACCACTGTTTGCTTGTTCTTCCTAAGGTGAACAGAGTTTAGTATTAGCAAAATAATTATGGAAATCTGGTATTTTTTTCCTGGTTTTGTTGACAACTTGGGAACTGTGAAGCACTGCTTACTCCATCTAAAAAACTGCTGCACAAAAAAAGAAATACTTTGCTTACATGGCTTTTGTAGATGCAATTACTGTTAGCAGCAGGAAAGAACTTTTATAAGCAGAACACAACTCAAATATAACATGCCATGGCCTCAAGTCATTAAACTAATCCTCAGGGCTTCTCGAGGCATTTTGTACTTTTGGCAAAAAGTATAAAGTAGTACACATTTCTGGTTCAGTTTCCAAACATTGGAAAGTTAAATATCTAGATTGTCAGCCCCTGCTAAACAGAGCAGAGACTGGTTTTGGTAACAAACTGGACACACCTATATCTTTGTTACTGAAGCACAATCAAACAAAAATTGAAAATATACCTGTACATGGCACATAGAAAGTAGCCAGCAGAATAAAGGAAGGTGCAGAAACTCACATGAAGATGCCATCACAACTACGTTACAAATGGAATATGGAATGGAATGGAATGGAACGGAACGGAATGGAACAGAACATAACAGAACAGAACAGAATAGAATAGAATAGACCAGACCAGACCAGACCAGACCAGGTTGGAAAAGACCTTTGAGATCATTGAGTCCAACCCATCATCCAACACCATCTAATCAACTCAACCATGGCACCAAGCACCCCATCCAGACTTTTCTTAAACACCTCCTGTGATGGTGACTCCACCACCTCACTGGGCAACACATTCCAATGGCCAATCACTCTTTCTATGAAGAACTACTTCCTAACATCCAGCTTCAACCTCTCCTGGCACAGCGTGAGACTGTGTCTCAAGGAGAAGAGACCAACCCCCACCTGGCTACAACCTCTCTTCAGGTTGTTGTAGACAGCAAGAAGGTCTTCCCTGAGCCTCCTCTTCTCCAGGCTAAGCAATCCCAGCTCCCTCAGCTTTTCCTGATAGGGCTTGTGCTCCAAACCCCTCCCTAGCTTTCTTGCCCTTCTCTGGACATGTTACTAGCAACTCAACATCTTTCTTTATAAATGTACAAGGACAGATTGGGCTAGATGCGGTCCTGCTCTGGGTTGGACTCGATCTCCAGAGGTCCCTTCCAACCCCTACTATCCTGTGATCCTGTGTGAAGTGCCTCTGATACTGCGATAATCTGATAAGGTGTGGTATGGAACGCCAGGGTTTATTGTCTTGATTTTAACATGACTACGTAAGCTACAAATGACAAAGCCATAAATACGTCATACATGTCAGATATGTACTAACACTACTTCTGTTATCACTCATCTAAAATAAGATACTCTTAAGGGCACTTACATAAACTGCAATTCTTCTGGGAAGCCAAAGTGTTCCTTTGTATTGGCATTCTGCTTGATACCAAAAGGTTAACACCTTCCTAAAGACACTACTGCAAGTGGGAAAATAAGCAATGCATTCATCAGCACATTGGTCATTTAGACAGACATACCTGGGTTGCCTGAATTACTTAAGAATCAGTATGTGACTGGAGCTGAAAACACAATGGAAACTAGTGACAATCCATCTGTTTTTAATAATGGCTGAGACCAAGAATCCTTTGGAACACGGAAGGACAATCGTATGTCTGATTACAATTATTCTCTCAATATTGACAAAAAGCAGTGAATTTGATTAAAACATGTGAAAATGTACAGCTGCTAAACATTTTGTGTGTGTGCTTGTATGTGCATGTGTAACCTTCATTTTCCTGAATAAAATAGCTGGGAAGTCTTGTGCTTTAATCTAAATCGAATCAATCTTTCTGATTTTAAGCTTGCATGCAACAGTTTATCCAGACCAACGACCTGCTAAGCAAAATGGCAAGATATCATGCTGCTTCACTCACACAAACTTTATCACTGAGTTATTATGAAACTGTGGTAGTCAGTATTTCCCATCTTTTCTCCTCAATATTTCCCATCTTTTCTCCTCTACCCAGAAGTGTCATTATCGTTCTGGGAAAAGTCGCTGCAGTATGACCAGAAAAAAAGGCATCACTGAAACAATGCTAGACCAGTTTGACTGTTGTTTACCTGAACAGTCTGATGTAGTCACTTTTTGACAGTAAAAATTACAAGACTGGGATACTGAAGAGAAGGGAGCTGGGCTTACTTAGCCTGGAGAGGAGGAGACTCATGGGTGACCTTATTGCTCTCTACAACTACCTTAAGAGAGGTTGTAGACAGGTGAAGGCTGGTCTCTTCTCCCAGGCAACCAGCACTAGAACAAGAGGACACAGTCTCAAGCTGCACCAGGGGAGGTTTAGGATAGAGGTTAGGAGGAAGTTCTACACAGAGAGAATGACTGCCCATTGGAATGGGCTGCCCAGGGAGGTGGTGGAGTCACCGTCAGTGGAGGTGTTCAGGGGGACACTTGATAGGGTGCTTGGTTGCATGGGTTAGTTGATTAGATGGTGTTGGATGACAGGTTGGACATGATGATCTCAAAGGTCTCTTCCAACCTGTTCCGTTCCATTCCATTCCATTCCATTCCATTCCATTCCATTCCATTCCATTCCATTCCATTCCATTCCATTCCATTCCTACATTCTCAATTCCAGACATGGAAGAAGATAAATTCAGTCGAAGCAGGCTGATTTCTAATCCTCACCCCTCCAATTTAGGAGATGATTGTTTCTTTGCAAATCTGTTTTCCAATTGGTAAAGCCACAATCATGCCTTAAGGTAAGGTTCAACAATCTTAAATATTCAGATATTCTCCTTCAAAAAGTAGCTCACTAAAGGTGCAGATTCCTAAATCACAGTTAATAAAGCCCTCTATCTTCTACAACAATACATCAGTTATCACTATGCACTCAAATATACGCTACATGAAACTGCCACACAGTTTTCATACATGATGTAGCAAGAATGTCACAGGTACCCAGGGATGACTTTTCTTCATCCATGAGGTCCATCCATAGATAGAGAACTAGCAGAAAGAAAACCTGTCATTGCTCCATCACATGCACACTTGCAGTAATTGCTATGACTTCAAGCAATTAAAAGCAATTGCACATTATCACCTAGCCAAGAGCTCCCACATGTATCAGAAGAATGTTGAAAAGTTTGAGCTGAAGTAGAAAGAATACTCCAGAAAATAACTCCCACTCACTGTTCAATACGAGGGGAGAGGTACAGCTTAGGAAAAACCTGAGTAGCTTCTGCATCCTCAAAACTAACAGAAAGGAGGGCAACATCTTCTCCAGGATCTTCATTAACGTCCTGTAAAAATAAAGAAGAGTAAATATTAGGTGATGCTTAAGTGAGGAATCGAAAGTATAACCACTGAAAAACAGTTTGCAAACTTATTCTTTCCAGCCATTTTTGTACTTAGAGCGTATTCTGTCATGCTTAATTTCCTGTAAAGTATCAAAATAAAATCACTGGGTTAGCAAGTGAACAGCAGTGCAGCTCTTCTTCAGTTAGCTGAATCAGACATTTCAGTAAGGATATAGACTTCATTTTTAAGAATCCTTGGTTTAACACTAACATCAGATGCAAATGCCAAATATCTATTTGAAATTTTTTACTATCAGGAATTATGAATACAAATTTTATATTTGATACTTGTCAAAGTAGTATATGGTTCAAGATTTCTGCTATGCTCAAGTCCTAATTCTCTTGTGGATGAAAAAAGGTGTTGCAATCAGAAATTTTTATCATAGAATAGAATCATAGAATCAATAAGGTTGGAAAATACCTCAAAGATCAAGTCCAACCTGTCACCCAACACCTCATGACTACTAGACCATGGCACCAAGTGCCACGTCCAATCCCTTCTTGAACACCTCCAGGGACACTGACTCCACCACCTCCCTGGGCAGCACATTCCAATGGCCAACAACCCTCTCTGTGAAGAACTTTCTGCTCGACTCGAGCCTAAATCTCCCCTCGTGCAGCTTGAGACTGTGTCCTCTTGTTCTGGTGCTGGTTGCCTGGGAAAAGAGACCAGCCCCCTCCTGGCTACAACCTCCCTTCAAGAAGTTGTAGAAAGCAATGAGGTCTCCTCTGAGCCTCCTCTTCTGCAGGCTAAACAACCCCAGCTCCCTCAGCCTCTCCTTATAGGGCTATGCTCGAGGCCTCTTCCCAGTCTCGTTGCCCTTCTCTGGACATGTTCAAGTGTCTCAATGTCCTTCTTAAATTGAGGGGCTCAGAACTGGACACAGGACTCAAGGTGTGGCCCAACCAGTGCTGAGACCAGGGGCACAATGACTTCCCTGCTCCTGCTGGCCACACTATTCTTAATGCAGGCTAGGATGCCACTGGCCTTCATTGCCACCGGCCTTCATTGCCACCTGGGTGGCTATGTTCAGCCAGCTGTCAAACAGTACCCCCAGGACCCTTTCTACCTGGCTGCTCTCCAGCCACTGACACCAGCCTGTAGTACTGCATGGGGTTGTTGTGACCAAAGTGCAGCACCTAGCACTTGGACTTGTTTAATGCCATCATGTTGGACTATGCCCATCCGTCCAGCCTGGCAAGATCCCTCTGCAGAGCCCTTCTACCCTCTAACAGATCAACACCTGCCCCCAGCTTGATGTCATCCACAAATTTACTGATGACTGACTCAATCCCCTCATCCAGATCATCAATGTAGATATTAAACAGGATGGGGCCCAGCACTGATCCCTGGGGGACACCACTAGTGTCTAGAAGTCACTGTCCCCAAGTTTTCCAAAAGTTAAAACCCAGGCATTACTTTCAGCAAATAACTGCATACTCTATAAAAACAGCTGTACTGAGAACCAAAAAAAAGACCCCAAAATAAAAATGTGTTCACAGTTGAGCCTTTCTTTGTATCAGAACAATCAGTTACAGTTTTGGCATCAGCTAGAACAAATTGTTTCTGGTTAGGATCTGACTCTTTTCCAATTAATAAATCTCACACAAGTGTATTTCTGCTACACACAACTCCAGTTTGAAAGCAGTGAGCTAGCAGTGCAGTCACCTTCATCCACAGCAAGTAATACAGTGCCACTTGCTGCTCACAGAGAACTCCTTTGATGGGTTTCTGCATATGTACACAGCAACTTGTCAAGATGCATTTGTTTTTTATCCATTTTGTACAAATATGAGAGGAAATAGACAGCCCAGCAGATACGTGCTCAAAGCACAATCAACGTGGTGCAGTGTGCCCTTGTCCTTGTACGCGCTCTCCTACAAGCAGCTGTGAGGAAGGAACATGCAAATCATTCATACATTGCACCAAGACTCTGCCCTATCTGGGGAGAAGGAGGAAAAAAAAAAAAAAGGGAAAAAAAAAAGACTGCTGAGTGATTTCAGGAAGACAATCTCGTGCCATTTGAAGCTTTGGACTGAAACTGTTCATGTCCAGAGAGACTAGCTGCATACCAGCTATTACGTGCAGAACACAACATGCCAAGAAACTTAGCGATAAGCTGCAGAGAAGAATGGGTCTTAAAAAAGCCTAATTGTCTTTGATGAAAAATGAGACAGAGCTGACAGTTTATTCTCAAAGTTCTGTGAATTCTGCCTTGGTGTGCAGCTCCTTTCTGACAGCTGAGAGAAAAATATACTCTATACACTATAGCTAGAAAGCAGAACACAGTTTTAATCTGAAGTGGCAGGACAGCACTCCATCAGTGGTGAGGACAAAACCGAGCTTCTGTCCCATTGGGACATGATTCATATATGGATGGGATTATATGACATGGTTGCCCATAAGTGTAACAGACAAATCTCATGACCCATAATTTTCCCTTCAGTGTTATGTTTCCAAGTGGTACTATCATCTGCAGAAGAATCAGCACAGATTACATAATCTTTTCAATGAGACAAACAATAAAAGATTAACAAAGCTGGGGAAGGGTTTGGAGCACAAGCCCTATGAGGAGAGGCTGAAGGAGCTGGGGTTGCTTAGCCTGGAGAAGAGGAGGCTCAGGGGAGACCTTCTTGCTCTCTACAACTCCCTGAAGGGAGGTTGTAGCCTGGTGGGAGTTGGTCTCTTCTCCCAGGCAACCAGCACCAGAACAAGAGGACACAGTCTCAGTCTGCACCAGGGGAGGTTTAGGCTGGATGTTAGGAAGAAGTTCTTCATAGAAAGAGTGATTTGCCATTGGAATGGGCTGCCCAGAGAGGTAGTAGAGTCACCATCACCGGACGTGTTTAGAAAGAGACTGAATGGGGTGCTTGCTGCCATGGTTTAGTTGATTAGCTGGTGTTGGGTGATAGGTTGGACTTGATGATCTCAAAGGTCTTTTCCAATCTATTCAATTCAATTCAATTCTATACCACGATGGGAGTACGATCCCACCCTGACCTTTTCCACAGTGTTTCATATATTTTCATCACTAAGGAAAAAAATTTCAATAAGGAGCTGAGTATGGCATTAATTGGCTTTTTCCTATTAATTTGCTACCTGTCAATCAAATGAAACAAACTATTGAGATAAAGCAGTAAGATTAACGATTAAAAAGGTTATTTTAATGGGCATTTTCCAAGAGATGACAAGCACATATAACACATTCTCTTGAGTACATGCACAGCTCTTTAGAGACCATACTCTTTTGCTTGTAATTCCTTTTAAATACTCTGTTTTTCACAGAATTGGATCTACATGCATCTTACAAGCTATGTGGACAAAACTGACCAGATTTAATCTTGCCTTTAGTAATTGAGTTGCACACATAGGTCAACACCGTGCACAAAACCAGTTTCTAGAACAGTATCTAGGAGCTTACTCATCAAGGAAAATCAAAACAAGGGAAGAAAACCCTAGACACCCCAAAACAGATTAGGTGAACATGACCACAGCACCCATTAATCAATACAATATTGCATTGCATTTCTACAGTCACTAGTGGCTTCCTTAATATGGAGGCTCATGCCAGCAAAAAATCCCCCCACAAAAACATAAGTCATCACAGAGTCTGCATGCTAAGCTGCAGTAAGCTGACCTGTGTAGTAAAAGCAGTAAACTGAGACATGATTTTTCATTTACAAGAGTAACCCACAATGAAGACTATTGCTAGTACTGATTCCCATACAGCATTCCATTATGTTCACACAGCTACTGGCCAATGCCAATTGGAGTAAAGAAAAATTTATATTCCTCTGTAACTATCACTTTTCACATGGATGAATATTTCTGTCCCTGAGCAATGAAAACGGCAACTTACAAGAGGCTCCAAAAAACAGCCTTTCTGTAGGTTTTTAGATACAGTACAGTAACACCATGAAGTTGCTCAACTGTATTGGCTCAGGAGGCTGCAGATTTGCAGAGATTTATGACAGTCTCTTCTCTCTAACACTATGCTGTTTAATCCTTTCAGATTTTGTTACTTTTCTTTCTGTTAAAACTACTTGGTGTTAACTGCATTCAAACCTAGCATGTCTGTAACAGTCACCATTTACAAAACCAAACCAAAGTGCCTAGGCGGCCAGGAGGGCCAATGGCATCCTGGCCTGCATTAAGAACAGTGTGGCCAGCAGGAGCAGGGAAGTCATTCTGCCCCTGTACGCTGCACTGGTTAGGCCACACCTTGAGTCCTGTGTCCAGTTCTGGGCCCCTTAGTTTAGGAAAGATGTTGAGTTGCTGGAATGAGTCCAGAGAAGGGCAACGAAGTTGGTGAGGGGCTTGGAACACAAGCTCTATGAGGAGAGGCTGAGGGAGCTGGGGGTGCTTAGCCTGGAGAAGAGGAGGCTCAGAGGAGACCACCTTGCTCTTTACAATGACCTGAAGGGAGGTTGTAGACAGGCAGAGTTTGGTGTCTTCTCCCAGGCAGCCAGCACCAGAACAAGAGGACACAGTCTCAGGCTGCTCCAGGGGAGGTTTAGGCTGGAGGTCAGGAGGAAGTTTTACACAGAGAGAGAGATTGGCCATTGGAATGGACTGCCCGGGGAGGTGGTGGAGTTGCCATCACTGGAGTTGTTCAGGAGGAGACTTGACAGGGTGCTTGGTTGCATGGGTTAGTTGATTAGGTGGTGTTGGATGATAGGTTGGACGCGATGATCTTGAAGGTCTCTTCCAACCTGGTCTATTCTATTCTATTCTATTCTATTCTATTCTATTCTATTCTATTCTATTCTATTCTATTCCATTCCATTCCATTCCATTCCATTCCATTCCATTCCATTCCATTCCATTCCATTCGTCTTACAGATAAACTGTGGAGAGCTTTTCAACTAAGAGACATTTTGTATGTTGTCTGTGCAAGTCACTACTTAACTCCTTCAGTTATGTCTCCTGGTCACCTCTACAAACCTGCTACTGACTAGGTGAGATAATGGATCCTTAGATCATTAGGCAATGATATTTCCCCAGAAGAGAGGCTGAGATTCTTTCATTACACCAAAGCACCTAAAGGCAAAAGTTTCATTAATACTTCATATCAAACTCTGCCCAGTGTCTTCCCCTTTCCCATTTCTCCATGTGCATTTCTCTCAAAGAACAAGCCAGGTTCTAACAGAGCAGCAAAGCAAAAATCACCTCTATTTTTACTTTTTTGTTGGCTTCAAAAGAGAAAGTAACACCCAACTGTTTTGGCTGCATTAGTCCCTTTTAGCTCCTGAATGGAATTTACAACACATACTTTAATATTTAAGTAGCTGTGTTCCTTCCTATAATTTTTATTTAGAATAGAATTAACCAGGTTGGAAGAGACCTTTGAGATCATCGAGTCCAACCTATCACCCAACACCATCTCATCAACTCAACCATGGCACCAAGCACCCCATCAAGTCTCTTCCTAAACAAGTCCAGGGATGGTGACTCCACCACCTCCCTGGGCAGCACATTCCAATGGCCAATCACTCTTTCTATGACGAATTTCTTCCGAACATCCAGTCTGAACCTCCCCTGGTGCAGCTTGAGACTGTGTCCTCTTGTTCTGGTGCTGGTTGCATGGGAGAAGAGACCAACCTCCACCTGGCTACAACCTCCCTTCAGGGAGTTGCAGAGAGCAAGAAGGTCTCCCCTGAGATTCCTCTTCTCCAGGCTAAGCAACCCCAGCTCCCTCAGCCTCTCCTCATAGGGCTGTGCTCCAAAACCCCCCCAGCTTTTTTGCCCTTCTCTGGATGTGTTCCAGCAATTCAGTATCTATCCTAAACTGAGGGGCCTAGATCTGGACACAGGACTCAAGGTGTGGTCTAACCAGTGCTCAGTACAGGGGCACAATGACTTCCCTGCTCCTGCTGGCCACACGGTTCCTGATGCAGGCCAGGATGCCATTGGCCTTCTTGGCCACCTAGGCACACTAGTGGCTCATGTTCAGCCTAGTATCAACCAGTACCCCCAGGTCCCTTTCTGCCTGGCAGCTCTCCAGCCACTCTGACCCCAGCCTGTAGCACTGCATGGGGTTGTTGTGGCCAGTGTGTAAAACCTGGCACTTAGATGTTTAACCCACACCACTTACTGTTAGAAGATTTAATTTATAAATTCAAATTTGTATGTAAGAAAAAAATGATTTTGTAATAATTAATAATAGCAATGTGAGCATAGATGGTTAGAACTGCCATATTAAAGTACTGTTGCACACTCACAGAACTTCTTCCACACAAGACGCTGTGGAAGGTATTATTCAAATGAACTTCCACTGAACAGAGAACACATCCTGGGCCACAGGAATTTTGAGGTTCATAAGTTGTTTGCAAAAATGTTTTACTTCATTAGTTAACTATGTGATAATGCATACCTAGTAGCTTTTCCACAACACTCTTATACCTGATAGTACAAAAACCCAACAGCAAAAACCAGCCAACCAAAAAAAACACCCTCTAGCATGCTGCTAAGATCCAACATATACTTTTATGGCTCTCTGCCACTTAGCTATCAAGTATTTCTTTAAGAAAAAAAACCAACCACCAATCTTTTCCTTCTTTCATAAAATGATCACTCAAATTGAACATGAAAAAGGATGGATACACCATTTAATGCTGAAAATACAGAGTTTTCTTTCTCAAGAATTTCCTGAGGTTTCCTATGTTTACAGAATACTTTGCACAGTTTGGACTGATCCTGGACTAAATCTCCAAAGTGCTGTGGAAAAACATAGCTGGTGAGAGGTTTTGTTTTCTAAATTTTGTCTTGTTTGTTTCACAGAATCATAGAATCAATAAGGCTGGAAAAGACCTCAAAGATCATCAAGGCCAACCTGTCACCCAACACATCATGACTACTAAACCATGGCACCAAGTGCCACGTCCAATCTTTTTCTGAGCACCTCCAGGGACAGTGACTCCACCACCTCCCTGGGCAGCACATTCCAATGGCCAATTACTCTTTCTATGAAGAACTTCTTCCTAACATCCAGCTTCAACCTCCCCTGGCACAGCTTGAGACTGTGTCCTCTTGTTCTGGTGATGGTTGCATGGGAGAAGAGACTAACCCCCTCCTGGCTACAACCTCCCTTCAGGGAGTTGTAGACAGCAATAAGGTCTCCCCTCAGCCTCCTCTTCTCCAGGCTAAGCAACCCCAGCTCCCTCAGCCTCTCCTCACAGGGCTGTGCTCCAAACTCCCCCCCAGTTTTGTTGCCCTTCTCTGGACATGTTCCAGCAACTCAACATCTTTCCTAAACTGAGGGGCCCAGAACTGGACACAGGACTCAAGGTGTGGCCTAACCAGTGCAGAGTACAGGTGCACAATGACTTCCCTGCTCCTGCTGGCCACACTGTTCCTGACACAGGCCAGGATGCCATTGGCCTTCTTGGTTACCTTGGCACCCTGCTGGCTCATGTTCAGCCAGCTGTCAACCAGTACCCCCAGGTCCCTTTCTACGTGGCCACTCTCCAGCCACTCTGACCCCAGCCTGTAGCACTGCATGGGGTTGTTCTGGCCAATGTGTAGAACCTGGCACTTAGATGTGTTCAATTTCATGGCCTTGGACTCTGCCCCTCTGTACAGCCTGTCAAGGTCCCTCTGCAGGGCTCTTCTACCCTCTAACTGATCAACACCTGCCCCCAGCTTGGTGTCATCTGCAAACTTACTGATGATGGACTCAATCCCCTCGTTCAGGTAATTGATAAAGCTATTAAAGAGCATGGTTGCAAGAGCCCTGCTTCCCCTAGGGGACAAAAGAAATGTGATGCAGGTGGACTTGGCTTTCCCCTCCTAGGAGGAGGATGTCCCCCACATCTAAGTTGGTCTGTCCAGCAAGGCTATAAAGGGGAGGGCATGGAGGCCATCTTTTTCCTTGCTCATGCCTCGCCTGTTTGGAAGGACCCACAGCTGCTGCTGGCCTCCTGGTTCTGCCACATGGTCAGGCCTGATCTTCTCCCTGCTGCATCCATGCTTCTGTAAAGGACTGAAATCCACACACATCGAGGGAGATACAAGGCCATCCAAATTTGGTTTAGTATATTTTCCTATTCATCCTTATTCCTTACCCCTGTAAACCCCCCCCCCCCCGGTTATTGTTATACATTATATGTTGTTAAAAAATTTACTTCTCCTACTTCCAAACTGCCCCCAGATTGGGTTTTGTTAGATTTATCTCCAGTTAAGGCTCAGACCACCACAAGACCATGTGAAAATATAAATGCAGCACTGAAAAATGAAAATGGAGGTTTGAAAGCATTTAGAAATTTTCCACCAAAAAAATCTCCCCTTCCCCCACTCCCAAATTCAGGAAAATACTTCCAGTATCACAAAACTCCAAAACACAACTTACAATCCTACTTCTAATTTTATCAGCACAACTGTTTGTTAGCTTTCCTTCACATCAACCTACATTTACGTTCAGATGCATGCCTCAGTGTTTACAGCTGCTCCCACTGCAAATACTTAATCCTTTTACAAAGTTAGTATGGCTTGTTTATGAAAATGATCATCAAAGTCACTTTAAATACACCATCCAAAAGGCATTGTTTTCTCGTATCCTACCTACTGTAATTGAAAACTGGGAATTTACTGGAACTGACAATTTATTATGAGTCAGATGGTTGATAGCCAGTCCAACCAAAACATCTGCTCCTAACAGTCACAACTGCTATAACCTATTTCCTTTTGGGCCTGGAGTTCAACCAAGTTGTACATTACAGCTCCTTTTCCTTAAAGATGCAGACTCTGGAAAATCAGTTACTAACTTTTCTTAGCTATCAACAAAGAATCACCTTGTGAATGCTGGTCATTCTTTCAAGAGGAGGTATTTCAGTATTTGGCTTGCAAGTGTGACTCACTGCATCAAACTGCAATGAATAAAGCACTAAGATTCTGCAGGGCTTGCTAGGCAGTGGCAAAACCTGCCTTTCCACAGAAGACTTGACAAGTAGGGTGCATCAGTCTGGGGGAAAAGACTGCAACAGGCCAATGCATAACCTGAGAATCCAGGATTAGGAATATCGTTTAGCGACATTAACTGTAAAGCAAGAAAGGAAATGCTAAGAAATTTAAGATTTGGTAGAGGGGATGGGAAAGGACACATGGGAAGAGCACTGGCATGTTTTGGGGAGGACAAGCAGCTCTGGCTTAGGGCTGGCAGGAAATGAGAAAAGGAAGCAGGGCTTCTTGCAGGGCTGTTCAGTTCGTACCATAAGTACAAACAGCAATTCATTGGGGGTAAAAGTGAGATGAAGAAAAGCACGCAAACTGTTCAACCTACTGGGTGTTCCTTTGGGTAAGAAGGTGGTCTGCAGACAACTGATGTTGCAGAAACCTCCAACCTGCATAGACTACCTGCTTCAGGAGGTTCCCAGACCCAGCTGACCACTTCCTACCTCTTATCAGAGGTTTCTGACCTCGGCTCTCACAAATGCTCAGTAACTGTTTTTGTGGTGTGGCTGTAAGTGAGGGGATGGAAACCTCCAGCATATGAGGCAGAGAAAGGATCACTTAAAACAACAGAGCAAAGGATAAAGCCAATTTACAAATTGTGTGATATGATAGAGTCTAGGGGGAAGGTGGAATAGAAAGGCAGAATATGGAGGAGAACGCGGAGCACTGAGTCAGCATTGATTTTAACAGCTGCAGCCAGCTTATGACAAGTGGAATTCTTTCAACATTTACTTGACTGTGGTACCTCTCAGCTTGAGCTGGTCAGCCAGCTTCACAGAGGTCAAGTGTGGAATTTGTATTTCAGGATCTTTTCTGGAGAAAAAAAGATCCCAGGAATGCATGATTACAACGTGCATTCAGAAGGATAATTATCTTAGGGTCAAACATAACTCATGTAATTTTGCATGACACATACCTGTAATGGAACCATGCTTACTAACAGCTGATCAGAGAAGTGAGCAACTGAACGTGTTCTGAAGCTGAAACATGAACTGCAGCAGAGAAGAATACATAACACTATTTTCTTCATCAGTACTGATAGGTAAGCAGTTAGCAGTTTGGCCTTTTCCCTCCAAACGACTGCACCCAATAACGTGAAAAACTGCCAAATAAAACACAAGCAACTTGTACCCTTCCTGCGTAGCAGTTTCATCAGCCAGCTTTGATACATGCAGTTACTCGCTCTCCCAAGTTTTTTCTCCACCATTTTTTTTAGTAAGAAAACTAGGGGAAAGAAGGCAAAGGAATGGCAAGTGGCAAGTGAGACTCTGGGGAGAATATGTAATTATACCAGGAAATTCTTTCTCCTGTCTTCCAGGAAACCCACCAGGTCTGATCAAGGAGTGCTGATTCTTTAAATAGGCTCTCTAATGAAAACAAAGGCAGTTACCTTGCATGCACTGCCCACATCACCACTGCATTCCAAACAAAGCCCCTCTCCCAAGGTAACGCAGCAAAATACTCACCTCACTCACTCCAGGCAAAGAGCACATTTAAGCCCAACCCAATTTACATTTTAAGAGTCACATGAAAATCCCAGCCTGGGAACAACTTTGCAGAATCTGAAGAGCTTACTTGCAGGACAAGATAGGAAGTCTTCTTTATTAAAACAAATTTAAACAAATAAGTATCTACTAAACATTAAAAAAAGGTATCAGCAAGACCTCTAAGAATACCTTTGGAACTCAATAAATGAACATGAGAACAATCAGTATTTTCTTTAAGTGTAAATAATATCCCAGGGTTTGTTTTTGTTTTCAGACTCACATACAAAGCATACTGTGCTTCTTCTAAGGTAAAAACTTGAGACCTCTTTTTGCCTATGCCATTTTCTTTTGCTGTAGTCATGGCAATTCACCACCACGTTCACAACAAGAGTGACAGCGTTAGGTGAAGAATGCTAGGGAAAGCGTAAGAGAAAACAAACAGTTTAAAACAATAACACTCCTGCCAATGAATAGATGATAGATCCACAACTTTCAAGATTAATGTTGAGTGGATAATAGTTAACTCCTTTTGATAGCACAAAAACATTTGTGGTGACTTTCTCACCACAACAATACTGCTTACTTAGGTCTGAAACCCACACCTTAGACAATAAGGTGGATTTCTTCAAAGGTCAGAAATGTGTTGTGGTAAACTGGGGACTCAAATTTAAAATAAATAATCTAGGTGTGGTACAGTCTAAACTAATACTGAGTGAAGTCTAAAATGAGTGTTTCTCAAGTAACTCCAAGTGACGTAAAATGTATACAAAATGATTACGCAGACAGGGTCCAAAGTTAACTTCCTAGAGAGGATCATTCCATCATATTGAATGAATTTAAGTCCTCACCAAACAACTGCATTTATTAGCTAAGTTTTAATGACACTACAGTAGGGAATGTTTTGTATTTTTAAGAGACTGATATCCAAGATGCTCATGATCTTAAACCTTTACCTGTTCAATTGAGCTTAACTATGAACACATTAGCTCTCCCTGATCTAACAATACATTCAGATTGGAGTAAGGTGAAAAACCAAAATTCACACAATATATACAGTTTGAAACATCTCTTCAAGACACCAGCTAACAATGGGATGCACAAGTTCTGAGACTTCAAAGCTTAGCTTTTATTGGTCACCCTGCCTGTTCTTAAACAGCAAGTAGCAGTCGCATCTGCTCGGGCCAAGATAATGTTGTCGAGTCTTAACAAACAACTTTTCATCTTTAAATCAAAAGCAACACAGAAACAGTTCTCAAAAATCCAGACCTTATTTATACTATCAGCAATACCACAGGAAGGTACTTTGCTAGAATCCAACAGTATGAGATTTAACACATCCAAGTGCCAGGTTCTGCACATTGGCTACAGCAACCCCATGCAGTGCTACAGGCTGAGGGCCAGAGTGGCTGGAGAGCAGCCAGGCAGAAAGGGACCTGGAGGTGCTGGTTGACAGCTGGCTGAACATGAGTCAGCAGTGTGCCCAGGTGGCCAAGAAGGCCAATGGCATCCTGGCCTGCATCAGGAACAGTGGGGCCATCAGGAGCAGGGAGGTCATTGTGCCCCTGTACTGAGCACTGGTTAGGCCACACCTTGAGTCCTGTGTCCAGTTCTGGGCCCCTCAGTTTAGGAAAGATGTTGAGTTGCTGGAACGTGTCCAAAGAAGGGCAACAAAGCTGGGGAGGGGTTTGGAACAAAAGTCCTATGAAGAGAGACTGAGGGAGCTGGGGTTGCTTAGCCTGCAGAAGAGGAGGCTCAGGGAAGACCTTATTGCTGTCTACAATTCCCTGAAGGGAGGTTGTAGACACGCAGGGCTGATCTCTTCTCCCAGGCAACCAGCACCAGAACAAGAAGACACAGTCTCAAGCTGCACCATGGGAGGTTTAGGATGGACGTTAGGAAGAAATTCTTCACAGAGAGAGTTGTTAGCCATTGGAATGTGCTGCCCAGGGATGTGGTGGAGTCACCATCACTGGAGGTGTTTAGGAGGAGACTTGATGGGGTGCTTGGTGCCATGGTTGATTTGATTAGATGGTGTTGGATGATAGGTTGGACTCAATGATCTTGAAGGTCTCTTCCAACCTGGACTATTCTATTCTATTCTATTCTATTCTATTCTATTCTATTCTATTCTATTCTATTCTATTCTATTCTATTCTATTCTGCTACTAGCAGAATAAAGGACAGCACAACCTGAGCAACATTGTAAGAATCTAGCTGAAATGGCAAGACTAAATATTTAGATGTCTCCTTACAAGCACACATCCTAGACAAATGACTGTTTAAACAATGATGGACTTTTTTTTACAAAAAAAAAGAAAAGAATGCATTTATGGTAAGCACATTCTAAGTGCAATAAAAAGTGGTGTTAAAAAGTTCATAGACTCACGGAATGGTTTGGGTTGAAAAGGGCCTTAAAGATCACCTAGTTCCAACCCTCCCACTATGGGCAGGAAGAGCTCCCACCAGAAAAGATTGCTCAAGCTTTCATCCAACATGGCCTTGAACACCTCCAGTGGGGGTGCATCCACAATCTCCAACCTCCCTGTCTCACCACCCTCACTGTAAAGAATTTCTTGCTAACATTTGGTCTCAATCTCTCCTCTTCTAGCTCAAGCTTGAATCCATTCCCTCTCATCCTATCAGTATAAGTCCTTGGAAAAAGTCCCTTCCCAGCTTTCTTGTAGGCCCCTTTCAGGTACTAAAAGGCTGCTGTGATGTCTTTCTGGAGACTTTTATTCTCCAAGCTGAACAGCCCCAACTCTCTTAGCCTGTCCTCGTAGGGAAGGTGCTCCAGCCCTCTGATCATCTTCGTGGCCCTCCTCTGAACCTGCTCCATCAGTTCAATGTGCCACTTGAGCTGGGGGCACCAGAAATGGGTGCAGTACTTCAGCTGGGGTCTTGTGAGAGCAGAGCAGAGGGGCAGAATCACCTCCCTTGTCCTGCTGGTCCCACTTCTCTCAATGCAGCCCAGAATACGGTTGGCCTTCTGGGCTGCAAGAACATGCAAGTCATGGATAAACAGTAAGTAAAGGAAGCAATAAAATTAACACATGAACTAGTAACACTGGCATCCTAAATCACAAAGCATTTGGGGACTGCTGGCAGAGAGTGAAGCAGAAGGCAGCTTTGTACAGGTGTGGCAGACATGCTGATTCTCATTAAATGCAATAATCAGGTATATGTATTTACATCTATGGATGCCTCTTTACTGCCTGGAGGACTCAACTTTCACAACTGTTTTAGATGTCCCCTGTCTAAAATTCTAATTTGAAATGATCAATAATGGAGATGCAAGATTCATGTGGTGACAGTTAATTCAATAACTGTCAGGGTTCAGGCACCCTTTGTATTGCCTTACTATGTGCCAAGATATTTCCTTGCTAACAGTGATTAAAAGACTTTTGTTTTTTACACTTATCTCTGCATTGTGATCTACCTTTTACACTCTGAATACTAAAAAGAGCTGCATTAGGAACTAAAAATATAGATCAATAGCCACCCTCTAAAGGACCCTGATGTTGAAAGACCATGTGACAAGACAACTTATAAAACCAAAATATATATCGTCCCTTTTCTATAGTCTAAATTACTGGAAACAATATACACTGCAGTATATTGTAAATCTATATATATTGTAAATGGATATATAATGAATATATTCTTTTAAAAATATTTAGAATAGAATAAAATTAAGCAGGTTGGAAAAGACCTTTGAGATCATCAAGTCCAACCTAGTACCCAACACCATCTAATCAACTAAACCAGGGCACCAAGCACCCCATCCAGTCTCTTCTTAAACACCTGGAATGGAATGAAGCTGGAGGAGGGGAGATTCAGGCTGGATTCAGGAGGAAGTTCTTCACCATAAGAGTGGTGAAACCCTGGAATGGGTTGTCCAGGGAGGTGGCTGGGGTGCCGTCCCTGGAGGTGTTTAAGCCCAGGCTGGACGAGGCTCTGGCCAGCCTGAACTAGTGTGGGGTGTCTCTGCCCATGGCAGGGGGGTTGGAACTAGATGATCCTTGTGCTTCCTTCCAACCCTGACTGATACTATGATACTATGATACCTCCAGTGATGGTGACTCCTCCACCTCCCCTGGAAGCACATTCCAACGGGCAATCACTCTTTCTGGGAAGAACTTCTTCCTAACACCCAGCCTAAACCTCCCCTGCCACAGCTTGAGACTGTGTCCTCTTCTTCTGGTGCTGGTTGCCTGGGAGAAGAGACTACGACCTCCCTTCAGGTAGTTGTAGAGAGCAATAAGGTCTCCCCTGAGCCTCCTCTTCTCCAGGCTAAGCAACCCCACCTCCCTCAGTCTCTCCTCATAGGGCTTGGCTTTCCTGCCAAGTCAACTTCCTAATCACCAAATAGAGCCTTTCTGTACATTAATATTTATACTTTATAAATATAAACTGACAAAATAAACATAATAAATTAGTATATAGTGCTCATAATTAAAGGAAGATTCAGTGGTAGCAATTTTGTTTGTGAAGACTGTAATTTATTTGTCCAAGTAAGGATCCTAGGTACAGAGCTAAGTCTTAGGATAACCAGAGTGTTTTTTTGACAATTAAGTGGCTCACTGATGTACTTAATATATTTCACAAGAGAGAAAAAAAGAAAGGAGTAAAAGTTAAAATACAGTGAAGGACACCTATGATAAGTATTTCTGTAGCCAGGTTATGGTTGGAAGCGAGCACAAGCATTTACTTTTTAAATCAATCCAACCTGTGTTCGTGGTTCAGTGACTCTCTCCACAGAATCAGAAATACTATAGATTACATGGGTCACAACAAGGATGCCAGAGCAAAGCCATATTCTCAGACAAATCTTCAGTGAACCAGGATGCACCAACCAGATTTCACAGATGAAAAAGTGAATAATCAAAGTGTAAGGTAAAAATAAGCAAAGTTCTGCTCAATGTTCTTTCACCACTGCAGCTTAGTATTGCTGATCTGGTTTAAAAATATGAAGTATTCTATTGTCAAAGAAGGTGCAAACACGAAAAGTATTAACTGCTATGAGTTGTTTAGTCCACTGCTGTTTCCTGAGAACATGAAGATTTAAAGTTCACAGTACTTTTGGCTCACAAATTGTTTATTTTGCATTCTCATCCTAGTATATAATGTTTACATTTCTTTTTGATAGAATTCTATTATCCCTCTGTCCCAGGACTACATTTATGTCTATGGGATCTTAAAAGAATGTGTCTGTGTGAAGCATTTTCTGCATTCTACAAAGAATATGCAAGCTGCAGTACCCTGTCTCCTTGAACCCTGTTTACAACCATTCATCATCCCAACAAACAAAGTGCTGGGTGTGGTTGTGTACAGATGTCAGAAAGAGGGAACTCATAGAATCATAGAGTCAATAAGGTTGGAAGAGACCTCAAAGATCATCAAGTCCAACCTGTCGCTCCAGACCTCACGACTACTGAACCATGGTGTCAAGTGCTATGTCCAATCCCCTCTTGAACACATCCAGGGATGGTGACTCCACCACCTCCCTGGGCAGCACATTCCAATGGCTAACAACTCTCTCTGGGAAGAACTTTCTCCTCAAGCCTAAACTTCCCCTGGCACAGCTTGAGACTGTGTCCTCTTGTTCTGGTGCTGGTTGCATGGGAGAAGAGACCAACCTCCACCTGACTACAACCTCCCTTCAGGGAGTTGCAGAGAGCAAGAAGGTCTCTCCTGAGATTCCTCTTCTCCAGGCTAAGCAACCCCAGCTCCCTCAGCCTCTCCTCATAGGGCTTGTGCTCCAAACCCCTCCCCAGCTTTGTTGCCCTTCTCTGGATGTGTTCCAGCAACTCAACATCTTTCCTGAACTGAGGGGCCCAGAACTGGACACAGGACTCAAGGTGTGGTCTAACCAGTGCTCAGTACAGGGGCACAATGACTTCCCTGCTCCTGCTGGCCACATGGTTCCTGATACAGGCCAGGATGCCATTGGCCTTCTTGCCCCCCTGGGCACACTGCTGGCTCATGTTCAGCCAGCTATCAACCAGTACCCCCAGGTCCCTTTCTGCCTGGCAGCTCTCCAGCCACTCTGACCCCAGCCTGTAGCACTGCATGGGGTGGTTGTGGCCAGTGTGTAGAACCTGGCACTCAGATGTTTAACCCACAACACTTGCTGTTAGACGATTTAATTTATAAATTAAATTTTGTATTTAAGAAAAAAATGATTTTGTAATAATTAATTATAGCAATGTGAGCATAGATGGTTAGAACTGCCATATTAAAGTACTGTTGCACACTCACAGAACTTCTTCCACACAAGACGCTGTGTTCGCAGGTGTACTGGCATGTAAATCAGGTGCATAATATGAGGGAAAATCCACAGGTATAGTGTCTATTCTATATGTATAATAAATGTTTTGCATTCTATGTCAGAGTCCCTGGAACTTAACAACAGAATACTGCTCAAGTTAAGGGTGCCTCATCTGTTGTTGCTTACCTTGCCCAAGATAGTACCTGAGACAGTGTCCAGCTCAGATGTGGCTATAATGAATTAGTGGTAACACATCACATACTTCCAGATGAAAGACTGGCTCCATCACTCAGATGTCCCCAGTCAATGACTGAAAAGATCATTAGATCTTTTCTTCTATCTGTTCCATTACTGTATCTACCACAAACTTGGGATAAAGAATTAGGGGAAGAACTGTTGAACTCTTTCAAAGCATCTGGAGCTGTGTTTTAATGAAAAAGATGCTGTTTCAAAGTGTTTCCTGACACCACCTCTCTCACATCAGGTGTTCCAAGGCTCAAGGGGTAATTTTCTGTAAATATAATCCAAGTCTCAATGCTCTCACAAGGCCTGGAATTACTTGCACATGCTCAACAGTCTCAGCAGTTCAGAACACCCTTTCTTATTGGTCAGATTGTGGTGGGTTGAACATACTCCCCAGGTAAGCAGAATCTACCCTCAGAGTAAACTACCAAAAAACCCCAAACCACAAACCCAGAGCTCTGAAAGGAAAACGAATGCTGTATTCACAAAAGGTAAATTAAAATCAGGGATTATAAAATGCAATGAATATGTACAAAATATATTACAATCCAGAAAAACACAAACACAAGGATGCCCTTGTACAAAATCCCCCCACCCCCCATACACACACACTTGGACAGTCCAGGGGGACCACTGCAGCCTCCTCCCCTTTCTCTTCCCCAGTACCTTCAGAAACACAGTTCAGCCAGCACAAAATCAGGAAGAAGAGATAAGGGAGCAAGCCATGCAAGCCACAAAGAGAAGAAGTGAAAAGCAGAACAAGATAGTCTGTGCAGCAAACTTTATTCTAGCCAGAGAACGAATGGAATGATGCAGACAAATCAGTTGCTATTCATTTGTATCCAATGGCTAATTTTATTTATCTTTTACTATTTTTCTATGTAAAGTCTCTGCAATTTTCCTATTCTTGTTTATAATTAAGCTACCAGCTCCAAACCATAACATAGATATTCAGCTTTCTGTCCATAAAACTGCAGGATGTTCTTCAGGAAGGACAATGTCACCACATACAAGTAAGACTTGGATTAGATGAGATAAGATAAGATAAAGATAAATAAACCAGGTTGGAAGAGACCTTCAAGATCATCGAGTCCAACCTACCATCCAACACCACCTAATCAACTAAACCATGCAATCAAGCACCCCATCCAGTCACCTCCTAAACACCGACAGTGATGGTGACTCCACCACCTCGCTGGGCAGCACATTCCAATGGCTAACAACTCTCTCTGTGAAGAATTTCTTCCTAACGTCCATCCTAAACCTCCCATGGTGCAGCTTGAGACTGTGTCTTCTTGTTCTGGTGCTGGTTGCCTGGGAGAAGACACCAGACCCCGCCTGTCTACAACCTCCCTTCAGGTCATTGTAAAGAGCAAGGTGGTCTCCTCTGAGCCTCCTCCTCTCCAGGCTAAGCAACCCCAGCTCCCTCAGCCTCTCCTCACAGGGCTCATGCTCCAAACCCCTCCCCAGCTTTGTTGCCCTTCTCTGGACACGTCCCAGCAACTCAACATCTTTCCTGAACTGAGGGGCCCAGAACTGGACACAGGACTCAAGGTGTGGCCTAACCAGTGCAGTGTACAGGGGCAGAAAGACCTCACTGCTCCTGCTGGCCACACTGTTCCTGAACTGGATGTCTCCTACACAGATCTATAGGAAAGAGCATTTGTTAGTTTTATTTTCCCAATCTTCCCACCTCTGCCTTTCTCCTTTTCTTCGAAACAGCGAATTTAAGAAATTATAGACTAAATTTTCATAAGATACCTAATGCAAGTTTGATGTTCAAACTTCACAACTGACAGGATCTGGTGAAATGTTATTCACCAAGTTCCACCCTGTTGTTATAAACCTCAGCTCCCTTACAGGCATCAGTTTCAAAAGGACGTAGTCCTTCATCCGTGTAGTATATCTGCATCTAGAGTGAGACCCACGATGGCACCACCTTGGGGTTGAAATATTCAAAATTAGAATGGGCTGCCCAGGGAGTCCCCATCACTGGAGGTGCTTAGGAAGAGACTTGATGGGGTGCTTGGTGCCATGGTTTAGTTGATTAGATGGTGTTGGGTGATGGGTTTCATAGTTTCATTCAGGGTTGGAAGGGACCACAAGGATCATCTAGTTCCAACCCTCCTGCCATGGGCAGGGACACCCCACACTAGATCAGGCTGCCCAGAGCCTCATCCAGCCTGGGCTTAAACACCTCCAGGGATGGGGCCTCGACCACCTCCCTGGACAACCCATTCCAGGGTTTCACCACTCCCATGGTGAAGAACCTCCTCCTCACATCTAGCCTGAATCTCCCCACCTCCAGCTTCATTCCATTCCCCCTAGTCCTATCACTACCTGAGATCCTGAGAAGTCCTTCCCCAGCCTTCCTGTAGGCCCCCTTCAGATACTGGAAGGCCACAATTAGGTCACCTCGGAGCCTTCTCTTCTCCAGACTGAACAGCCCCAACTCCTTCAGTCTGTCCTCATAGGAGAGGTGCTCCAGCCCTCTGATCATCCTTGTGGCCCTTCTCTGGACATGTTCCAGCACCTCCACATCCCTCTTGTACTAGGGACTCCAGAACTGGACACAGTACTCCAGGTGGGGTCTCACCAGAGCTGAGTAGAGGGGGAGAATCACCTCCCTTAACCTGCTGGCAACACCTCTCTTGATGCAGCCCAGGATCTGATTGGCCTTCTGTGCTGCAACTGCACACTGAGAGCTCATGTTGAGCTTTTTGTCCACCAGCACCCCCAAGTCTCTCTCCTCAGGGCTACTTTCCAGCCAGTCACTGCCCAGCCTGTATTTGTGCCTGGGATTGCCTCGACTCAGATGCAGGACCCTGCACTTGGTCTTGTTGAACCTCATGAGGTTGGCTTGTGCCCACCTCTCCAGCCTGTCAAGGTCCCTCTGGATGGCCTCCCTTCCCTCCAGCGTGTCTGCTGCACCACACAGCTTGGTGTCATCAGCAAACTTGCTGAGGGTGCACTCAATGCCACTGTCCATGGCACCCACAAAGACTGGTTGGACTCGATGATCTCAAAGGTCTCTTCCAACCTGGTTAATTCTACTCTATTCTATTCTATTCCATTCCACTCCACATGGAGATTTGCAAACCTCTTTAAAACCAAAACAGCACAAGAAAATCAAAGTAACTTAATGAAAAACTAATGATGTTAAATGTAATATTTAACCCCCTAGATATATCAGCAAGCTACAAGTGTGAAACTACAAAGCCTTTACTACTGAAAAACAACTTATACAAAGTAGTTGTGTTTACCAGTAACAGTCAATTCTTTTTAAGGGTGAATGAACAGGGAAAGTTTTAATTACATGCATACTGGAAAATCTCTAAAAATTGCCAAATTCAGGTAGATTTTGCTAGTTTTCCCTTTTATCAATTAATTAACTTTTTTTTAACCCTGTGTAGAATTGTTTCTACCACCTTAATATCATAGTATCATAGTATCACTCAGGGTCAGAAGGGACTACAAGGATCATCTAGTTCCAACTCCCCTGACATGGGCAGGGCACACCACACTAGATCAGGCAGGCCAGAGCCTCATCCAGCCTGGGCTTAAAACATCTCCAGGGATGGGGCTTCAACCACCTCCCTGGACAACCCATTCCAGGGCTTCACCACTCTCATGGTGAAGAACTTCCTCCTCACATCCAGCCTGAATCTCCCCACCTCCAGCTTCATTCCATTCCCCCTAGTCCTATCACTACCTGAGATCCTTCTCATGCAGAAGGTGTCTTTTGTTGTTTGGACTTTTTTGTTTGGTTTGGTTTTTCTTTTAACTTTATGGTGCTTATCTAGAAATAAAATGTGTCTCATCTTTTACTTCGGAGTTCCAAATATAACATTAGAAGTCCATCCCATCTTGCTATGTTTCGAATATTAAGAAGACTTAAAATTTTGTTTTCATTTTGTATGCTGCACCACCTTGGCAGTCACAGAGGAAAACCATCTACATGCATGTCCATCAATTTCTACTTATTTCTAAACAGAAAACCTATATTATGAAGCAAGAAGGGCTGAAGAAACTAAGCTAAATATCACACTCAGCTTCAAATAGAAAGGTTGAGAAACAGTGTTTTAAACATTGAATAGAATCATAGTATCATAGAATCAATAAGGTTGGAAAAGACCTTTGAGATCATGAAGTCCAACCTGTCACCCAACACCTCATGACTACTAAACCATGGCACCAAGTGCCACATCCAATCCCCTCTCGAACACCTCCAGGGATGGTGACTCCACCACCTCCCTGGGCAGTCCATTCCAATGGCTAACAACTCTCTCTGGGAAGAACTTTCTCCTCACCTCCAACCTAAACTTCCCCCAGTGCAGCTTGAGACTGTGTCCTCTCGTTCTGGTGCTGGTTGCCTGGGAGAAGAGACCAACCCCCTCCTGGCTACAGCCAACCTTCAGGTAGTTGTAGATAGCAATGAGGTATCCCCTGAGCCTCCTCTCCTCCATGCTAAACAACCCCAGTTCCTCCAGCCTCTCCTCATAGGGCTTGTGCTCGAGGCCTCTCACCTCATAAATATAGTTCAAGTTTTAGTCATGAGATAAAGACATCTGGAAGGCCATGCCAAGACTGAATACATTAAACAAAGCCACTAACTAACAGCAATGTGTTCTTTTTAAGATCTAACAGGGGACTAACTCTTTGTGGAGTCCTAATCAAAAGAGAGGGAATCCTAGAAACAGTTCTCATGTAAGGTCTTGGAAAGTATTTGAGAACATAAAAACTTACCAAGTAGAACTGTGAACATAGTAACAGGAATAAACTATGTAATTCAACAAAAAAATCAGGACCTCTTCATGAAGCATGTGAATACTATTTTGTCACCTCAACCAAAGGAACTGTGAGGCAATGAAAATGAAATCCAGCTCTATCTTGCTTTTATTTTACAGCTATGGAGAGAACCTATCCTTTGTATGTACCTCCCAGTTTTACAGACTATGCAGCCACGGGATGAAACTAAACATTCTGGTAAAATGGTAGCCATATGTTTCTGTTATGTGCAGTTCATTGGCAATAGAACAATGCATGTTTAAGTGGTAATTATAATAGATTGATCTGAAGAAGCCAGGTCTATAAGAATTGTCACTGTAAAATCAAGGACAAATGATTAATTGAATGTTTTATTTCAAAAACTGTGGTTACACTCAATTCTTACCTGTGATCCTGGCATCACTGAAAATAGCAAACCCAGGAGAACAAATCAGTCTAACTAGAAATACAACCTCAACTTGGTCTGGTTTCACTCTACCATCTAAATAGACCTCCACAGAATTACATGCACTGGGAATGAAGCCTCCAGTTTAGTTCAGCCAGGTAACTTCTTTCAAAGGTGTAGCTGTTCCCCACAAGAAAATTTATTGCATTTTGCCTAGATTAATTTCAAACAATTCAAGAAACAGCATTAAAGTACAACCCATAGAAAAGCACCACCCAGCTGAGTATGTTAAAAGGCAGTATTTCAAGGGAAGACTCATAGGTTTAGCAATTTTCACCTTCCTCTGCACAGTGTTGTTGCCACAATGAGCAGCTCTTTAGACAGACCTATGGCATATGCAGGTGCACACACACAGATACATGAACACAGGTTCTTTTAAAAGTTATGCTCAAGTTACCAGATGGTCACTGCAATAATTAGCTCAAATGAAACAGAAGTGAAGATCCTTTTTATCCTCTCCTGGTTTTGCTGCTTCATTTAGGATCCACATACAGTCTTGTCAACTATGACCTTTCAGCCCAGACAGTTACTCATGTCATAAACACAAACTTCCCATCAACTATGAAACTCCAGACTTCTCCCTCCCCATACAGCACTGTTAACCACTTGATCCGTAAAGAGGCTATTCTTCCCTCTATTCATACTTGACACCACAGCAATGTCTACAAAGCTCTGACTAGATCTAGCCTTCATTTCTCTTGACAAGACCCCAGACATTTTGAGTAATATTAAGTGGAAACTGTTCAATATTCTCTGGAAACAACCACTGTCCTGGCTTTCTGTAAGCTGTTTTAGCCCTTACACTCTAAGTCAACCAACCTGAAAACTCCTAGCTTCTTCCAGATTTCCAACAGGTCTACTTCGGAAACCTCTCTTCATCTGGTATTTAACATACTCCAAATTTTATCAATGTCATAGACCTGCATAAAATGAAACTTTCAGTATTTTCCTTCTCTCTCAAGAAATGATGCCACTTCCATTTGTCTTCCTCCACATTCAATTCGTTGACCTAAAGTAACTGAAAGAATTAATAAAGTTTTTGCTTGCTTTGTGGGTTTTGTTTGCTTGAAATTCAATTTTTATGCTATTTCCATGCCATATGTGATCTTTCTGGGAAGAGAAGATTCAATTGTTTGAGTCTCTTCTGGAGTCTCATTTGCTCCCTCACTTGAGCCTGCAATAAAAGCTGGTTGCTTAAACACATCTGTCTTAGTTTTCACTCAGCATGACCGCACTTACTTGACACTAGTTTGTCTTAAGACTATCCTGTGTCCAAACAGATGAACTTGTGGTAAGTGGTTGTCTGCTTTTAATAAATATAGAAAAGATATCCTTTTCCATTAGGACTAGTCAGCACCTAGAGATTTCTATCTATTTTGTTCCCCCAAAACTTTTACTCCACTCACTCTGAGAGCAGTTTAAACCCCACTGCATAATCAAGGATAGAGTGTTCCCACATTAAGAAATATTCTCTGCAGCTATTTTCGTATCTTTGAAATTGGTTTCCAAGATGCTTTACATTAAAACTTTAATCTTCAAAAGATTACTCTAATTATTAGTTGCACTGTAATAACTGGTTCTGTGGCAGCCACGTGTTTGATGCTCTATTGTTAAAAGAGGAGCAGTCCCTTTTATAAGTCTTTACTATCTGGAAGGCAGATGTATAAAGATACCAGGAAAGTCCAGAGACAAAGCTAAACAATCCAATTTTTTTCCTAATGCTTGTTTGCTTTGTATTGTAATTAACTCATTTTCTATAGCTATCACAACAAATTATCTTAAAACAAGAAAAGGAACTGACTGAAGGGCATTCTTTGCCATAGCCAGCTTCACTCTGGAACACACCAACATGCAAGGTACAGTTACTTGAGAAAAGAAGAGAACAGACACACTCAAGACAGCATGTCTGCTGTCTCATTTCCTTAGCAAACCAAGCTGAAATAACATCGACCTGAGCAATGTGGTTTACCTAAAATTCTGAAATATGACAGACAAATCCTCAATGTAAAAATGTGTGAAGAGTTCCTTTGTGGAAATATCTTCAGAGGATGTCAGCAGTATTCTATTCCTTCTACAGGTTGTTAATTCCAACTGAAAAGCCATTCTGGAGAAGGGAAAATGGAAGTCTAGGTTCTTGCACTGGCAGATAGATGGCTATGATACCAGCACCAGAACAAGGGGACACATTCTCAAGCTGCACCAGGGGAAGTTTAGGCTTGAGGTGAGGAGAAAGTTCTTCCCAGAGAAAGTCATTAGCCATTGGAATAGGCTGCCCAGGGAGGTGGTGGAGTCACCATCCCTGGAGGTGTTCAAGAGGGGATTGGACGTGGCACTTGGTGCCATGGTCTAGTAGTCATGAGGTATTGGGTGATAGGTTGGACTTGATGATCTTTGAGGTCTCTTCCAACCTTATTGATTCTATGATTGGTACTTGCAGCAAGTCCCTGTTAAGCTGTGCTTGAGGTTCAGTAAGGCTATAAATTGGAGGCTCAAGACTGATGCTGACTATTGTTTGTATAGCACCTTAGAAAAAGCCCTCCCTTCACTGAGAGAATGGTTTAAGACAAAACACTGCCTTTATTTACAGGAAGGTTATAAACAAAATAGGAGGTAAGTCCGAACTGTAAAGGTTTGAAGTCTGTCAAAATTGCACATCTAATGTGGGGGAGATCAAAATTTAGATTATTCTTTCTTGATTGGAATTAATTTTGGAAACAGAAACTGGATAGTTATTAGGAGGAAGACTTTCTAGAAAAGATTCTAACTTTCATGAGGCTATAATGTACTCCTTGAACAAAGCAGGCGAGATCTGCTCTCACTGCTTCTTGAAGAAAACTATGATGCTATAGAAAACTTGAATTCATACCTACTTATGTTAGTGAACACCTTCCCACTTAAAGCATTCTGTACCACACTGTAGCAAAGACGCTAACACTTCAGATAATCTTTCAATGACAACTGGCTCCTCTGTTTCAGTTCAAATGAAGTATTTTAGTGTGCTGTGCATTAACTACAATTTCTTCAATTCTGTGAAACACTTCAGTTTCACTATGCTTACACAAAGAGACCTTTAAATGCCCGTATTTTGGCACTTGATAACATGACTCTACATAAAAAACACTGGTGGACTCATTGGCAAGAACACAGAAACATGTATTTCCTTTGAAGATCACAGTCATTATATCGGACTCTGAAACAAGAGGAAAATTTCTGTTGAGTCTTCATGCTGCAGAAGTTCATTTCGAGGTATAGCTCATGAATTTTCCATTCATTTCCTATGAAATATGAAGTGATGACTGTCATTCTTGTTCTATAATATTTCTGTGAATTACAGGTAAAAGGCATTATCCAGGACAATGAATGGGACCACAACTAACTCTCATGACAGGCTAGGTAAGTGACATAATGCACTGGCTCATACAAATACTGTGTATCCTGTGATGTTCATGATCAACTCCTTCAGCTAAACCCAGTTAATTCTTAGAAGAAGATACAGATTCCTAGTGACTTGAAAACTGTTCTTTAATGTAACACAATTATTGTTAGTGCAAAATCCAATAGGAGATCCTTTTCCTTGCCTAGAATACTTCAGGGAATTTAGGGAGTGGAAGCAAAATTTAAAAGCAAATTAACAGGTACTTGCACAAACCCAGCTGAAGTAACTGGAGCAACCTTAAGCAATGTTGTAGTTACTACGTGTCTACTCACCAGACTGGACTTGTATCTTTTTATGAGCCTTAGACAGTCTGTGAATATATAACTTTGTATTCATTTCTAATTACAGAATCACAGAATGTTAGGGGTTGGCAGGGATGTCGAAATATCATCTAGTCTAACCCCCCTGCCAGAGCAGGATCACCTACACCAGATCACACTGGAAGGCATCCAAACGGGTTTTGAGTATCTGTAGAGAAGGAGACTCCACAACCCCTAGGGCAGCCTGTTCCAGTGTTCCATTACCCTCACAGGGAAAAAATTTTTCCTCATGTTTCCATAGAACTTCCTGTGCCTCAACTTCCACACACTGCCCCTTGTTCTGTCGTTTGGCATTACCAAGAAGAGCCTGAAACCATCCCCTTGGCACTAACCCTTTGCGTATTTATAACATTAATGAGGTCACCCCTCAGTCTCTTCCTCTCCAAGCTAAAGAGATGCAGCTGCCCCAGTCTCTCCTCATAAGGAAGATGTTTCACTCCCTTAATCATTTTTGTGGCTCTGTGCTGGACTCTTTCAAGCAGTTCCCTGTCCTTCTTGAACTGAGTGGCCCAGAACTGGACACAATATTCCAGATGCAGCCTCAGCAGGGCTAAGTAGAGGGGTAGAAGAACCTCTTGTGACCCATTAGCCACACCCCTTCTGTGATGGGTTGAGGCAGATCCCCTCCCCACCACAGGCAGAAATAACGACTCAGACAAATGAATTGCAAAAGCGATGGAAAGTTTAAATGGAAAGCAGCGAACGGTTACAGAGAGACAGAAGTGCAGTGACAAAAGAGATCCCAAAGCAGACCCAGAAACATCCCATCCCCACCTGAGGGTACACCCAAGACCACCAGGGCTCTTTCTTCCCCCCACCCCCACTCCACTGCTAGGCTAGTCTCAGCTGGCCAGATCTGAGACTGCCCATCCATCCTAGACAGGCCCAAGGCTGGGAGATATCTCCCCCAAGTTACCAGGTGGCGGAGAGGGAAGAAAGAGGAAGTGCCAGACCCCATGCTGGATCTTATAGTGGTGCAGAGAATTATGGTAGGAAATACCTAGTTTCCTGTGTCCACCCACTGGGCTGGACTTCTGGACACAGGAAGCACCCCCTGTAGCAGAAGGCACACAGCCCAAACTGCTATACCTTCTAATCCACCCCAGAATACTATTGGCCTTCTTGGCCACAAGAGCACACTGCTGTCTCATGGTCAACCTTGCATCCACTAGGATCCTTTTCCCTTTCACTGCTCTCCAACAGGTCAGTCCCCAACCTATACGGATACCTGGGGTTGTTCTTTCCCAGGTGCAAGACTCTACGCTTGCCCTTGTTGAACTTCATTCAATTTCTCCCTGCCCAACTCTTCAGCCTAAGTCTCAGCACAACTCTTCGGTGTGTCAACCACTCCACCCAGATTTGTGTCATGAGCAAACTTGCTAACAGTGCACTCTGTGCCTTCATCCAGGTCATTGATGAATATATTGAATACTACTGTAACAAAGCTGGATTAAATGAACCTAAATAGGATGCTAAAATCTTCAACAGAACTGACCTGCAGTATTATTCTAACAAAGTAGTTCAGGAGATATCTGCCAGATTGGACAAAATCTCATTAGTGAATATCTCCAATGAAGTAAATACTGACCTCCAATTTTGCTTGTTTTCTACATGATGTCGCCTCATGTATTTTGAATCAGTGAAAAACTTTTGTCTGCCATAATATTTTATCAAGACCCAATTCTTTTTAACCAGGAAACATAAGTTATGTTCCATATTTCAGCACCTGGAAATCTAATGGTACACAGTCTGAGGGTACCCAGCTGTTAACTAAGTTCATTTCATTACTTATTTAAGAAAACAAACAATCCAACCCAACAAAACCCCAAAACAACAAATGAACCCCAGGCAATAAGAAAGATAAACTTCTGACATCCCTACCAAGCATAAGCTAGGCATAAGTAAGACTGGTCTGCTTTGGAAACTACAAAGACAGAACTTCATTTAGGTCTGAGACTACAATCAGAAGGTGTCTTGGACAACACAGCTATACAGAAATTCCAAGGATGTTGCAAAGAATACTGGAGGTATGATAAAGATATCTTCCAACCACAATACTGAAAGCCAAGACACCTCATTTATTTTGCTTTCCACTCAAACAGAATAGGTAAACAAACTTCCTATTTGAGAAAAATATGGCTAATGTAAATGTAATCATGACAGGTTTTCCAGTACTGCCAGAGCTCTTGCTGAAGCTATCAGCAATCCAGACACTGGTGACAGGCAACTCAGCACAGGAAATACCAATGCCTCTGTACTGGGTAGCAAGTATTGTAATAAAGTTCACATATAAATTCCTTTCATAGAGCGCTGGATCATGCACAGGGCAGCTAGAGGAAGACAGAAGGAACTGAGGCCATTCCTAAATTCAGATTTTGTTTGATTAACTTGACACCACAACAGCTTGAGTTGCCATTTACATCTAAAGAACTGAACGCTTGCTTGCCAGTGAAGCAAGAAGAGACTGGCATTTCAGTCTCAGCACTAAAAGCATACTTAATTTTCATGTTAAGTGAATTGGACCATCTTCATTGACGATCTGGATGAGGGGGTTGAGTCAGTCATCAGCAAATCTGCAGATGACACCAAATTGGGAGCAGATGTTGATCTGTTAGAGGGTTGAAGGGCTCTGCAGAGGGACCTTGACAGGCTGGACAGAGGGACAGAGTCCAACAGGATGGCATTCAACAAATCAAAGAGCCAGGTGCTGCACTTTGGCCACAACAACACCATGCAGTGCTATAGGCTGGGGTCAGAGTGGCTGGAGAGCTGCCAAACAGAAAGGGACCTGGGGGTGCTCATTGACAGTTGCCTAACATGAGCCAGCAGTGTGCCCAGGTGGCCAAGAAGGCCAATGGCAGCCTGGCCTGCATCAAGAATAGCGTAGCCAGCAGGAGCAGGGAAGACATTGTGCCCCTGTACTCTGCATTGACTAGGCCACACCTTGAGTCCTGTGTCCAGTTCTGGGCCACTCAGTTTAAGGACACTGAGACACTTGAACGTGTCCAGAGAAGGGCAATGAGGCTGGGGAGAGGCCTTGAGCACAGCCCTGTGAGGAGAGGCTGAGGGAACTGGGGTTGCTCAGCCTGGAGAAGAGGAGGCTCAGGGGAGACCTCATTGCTCCCTACAACTACCTGAAGGGTGATTGTAGCCAGGAGGGAGCTGGTCTCTTCTCCCAGGCAACCAGCACCAGAACAAGAGGACACAGTCTCAAGCTGTGCCAGGGGAAGTTTAGGCTGGAGGTGAGGAGAAAGTTCTTCACATTGAGAGTTGTTAGCCATTGGAATGTGCTGCCCAGGGATGGGATGGAGTCACCATCCCTGGAGGTGTTCAAGAGGGGATTGGACGTGGCACTTGGTGCCATGGTTTAGTCATGAGGTCTGTGGTGACAGGTTGGACTTGATGATCTTTGAGGTCTCTTCCAACCTTTGTGATACTGTGGATGCACACCATTGCTCATATGGATACACTATATTTTCCATTGTTTTCTGCTTCATTTAGGCGTATTGAACTGACATTATGTTTTTCAACAGAGCAGCACAAAAGCATTTGCAAAGTACTTACCATGCAAAACACCTGTGAGCCTAAATTAATACACACACATTTTAAGCCACTGATAGTAATTCAAACTATTTTTGAAACTAATTAAAACAGTAAAAGATATCCTATAACTAAAGCAAAATATAATGTTTAAAACAATTATTTCCAGCCTCCTCAGTTTGGTTGAAGCTAATAAACCTGCTCGTTTTCCCTCTCTGTCCAACACTGCTGTATCAAAGGCTATTACTTGAAGATTAAAAAACATCCACTGAATGACAGCTCCCTAAATTGTGAAAAGTTCAACCATGATAAACAAATACTCAAATGGACAAAGATCAGCACACAGAACAGCCTGCACTCACCTATTAATTAATATCATGCTCATTCAGGTTGACAGCCACAAATAAATTAGCAGATAAAGTAATTACTGTATTTCATACTTCATGGTTTAAAAATCACCTACCAGAATCTGTTCTGTCACCACATGACTCTAGCAAGACTTCATAAACCAGTATTCCAGTTTTGAAAGATGGAGATGCATACATCTGATCAGTGATTTTAAAGGGCTCGTGTCAGTATCACTGAACTTTAAGATCTCAACTCCAAAGTTCTACATTAAAGCAGCAGAAAGGAAGCCTATTAATCTTGATTCCTTTAACTACCATGAAGTACTTGATGAACAAGAGAGAACTGCAAGCTGCAGAAGCATTTCCAGTGTCAGACAGCTATCGCTGACACCAAAGAATTCTTTTAATCGAAAAAGAATGGAAGAGAATGAAATTTTAGCCTGATGCTTTTATAGGAGCAATAAATCCCTGAAAACAGGATTCATAATATTGATGCAGAAATACAGAGACAAACTCAGAACTATTAATGGTGCAAAAACCACCACTTCAAATGCTTTAACCTGTCTGAACCAGTTTTGCTGCTTTGACACACCCTCAATTCTTGTATATATTTATCCCTCTGAAATACAGAACATGCATTCAACACAGTCTTTATATATAATGCCATATAATTACCCTTCATATTTCAGATGTTTTGAAAATCTGTTTACAAATACAGTTCTCTGATCATGTTTGACTTCAATGGGGGCAGAGCATGCCTTACAGAATAAAAAACTCAGTCATTTATTGACTGGCCCAAACTCCACCAACTGGGCCATTTGAGCAGCCTTTTTATAAAGGGATCTGGGTGTAAAAAAAATTGCAGGCAACTTCTTTTGTAACAGGAGTCATAATAATTCTTGCCTTGATCACTTTCCAGGATCATAAACCTCTTCTGTTTTCTAACACAAACACAGGGAAATGAATTTACTAGCTGGTCCTTTCCCACAACATGAAGTGCAACGAGAATTTCTTTGCAAAAACTGGGAAAGAAAAAAAAACCACCGACCATGATGTTTACACTTGCTCTTCACTCCAGACAAAACATTGTTTTAAAGCTAGAAATCATCGGCTTTTTATGACAGTTGAAGATATCAGTGATTCCTTACTTTCAAAAGCAAGTGATTTGGTTCTCACTACTGAATAAAAAGTTGCGCTGATAAACTATACTAGGAGGACACAGTCTCAAGCGGCACCAGGGGCACAATGACTTCTCTGCTCCTGCTGGCCACATTATTTCTGATGCAGGCCAGGATGCCATTGGCCTTCTTGGGCACCTGAGCACTCTGTTGGCTCATTCAGCCAGCAAATCATTCCATCAATGTGAAATTGTATGTCACTTTTACTATCCCCCTTCCCCAGATTTATGTCTGAGAACCCAAGAGATGATGTGACTTGTCCTCTCAGCATCACATTGAATCTCTTTAAGTACCTCTGCGGAAAACAAATAAAGTTTGCGCTTCTCTGTCTTTCCTGTTGAGAGCACTAGGAGTAGTTTCATCACTAGGAAATATGGAAAGCCAAGGCATTGAACTTAGTTTGCAACAGAGGCCTTTAAGGTATTAGAATAGAATAAACCAGGTTGGAAAAGACCTTTGAGATCATGGAGTCCAACCTATCAACCAACACCATTTAATCAACTAAACCATGGCACCAAGCACCCCATCCAGTCTCTTCCTAAACACCTCCAGTGATGGTGACTCCACCACCTCCCTGGGCAGTACATTCCAATGGCCAATCACTCTTTCTATGAGGAACTTCTTCCTAACATCCAGCCTAAACCTCCCCTGGCACAGCTTGAGACTGTGTACTCTATTAGCATGCTTTGGGTATTTTTAACAGAATCTCATAAACAATCTGTCTCTCTACAGTAATTGACATATGTTGCATATTTATATATAATCATCAATTTGTGTATCACCCATGGAAACAAAAGGGAGAGTACTTTATTGTGCTCAACATTTTGGTCACTGAGTTTAAAATGAAGAACTTTTAATGCTGCTAAACATAAGAAGGACATGTACTCTTAAAAATGGAATGCAAATTGAAGACTATAAAAGTGCCCATTCAGTTTTGAACTTCGTTTATGATTTCAGGATCTAAAAAGAAAATGTCTCTTTTCCCCACCACAAATAATATCAATGTCCAGGAATTTCTCATCATTCTCCAAAAAATACAGAAAAAAATATTGAGGAGCAATATATAAACATCTTGATCACAATCATGTTTGTACACCACCAGGATGGCACAGCTCTGAAAAACTCTGCATATGCACACTCCTGGAAACATACAATGTCACTTTAATTTAGTTGTTCTTAATTTTGAAGGTAAGCTTTTAAACACCTGAAACTGCTAGGAGTCTCTAGGTATATGGGAAAATAAATATATAGTACAAAATAAACTAGGCCTGGTAGCTACAGATTTATACAAATAGCTAAAGGACACACAGGTGTCTAAAAAATGACTTTCTTTTTTTTCCTGCTGTTAGACAAACTTGAGTTTTAAATACATTATTCACCTACAGCTAAAATATTTATCAGTGAACATATTTAGTTCAGACTACTTCTTCCACTCCCAACAAGATCTTTTTTCAGATGCTGTATCCCTTCATGGAGTATTTGGAGGGAAATGCTTGTCTGTAATAAAAATTCCTTCTGTATTTTTTTCACTCCCTTTCAACTTATACCAAACAACAAAGCATAACACATCCTTTTATGGTTACAAAGATCCTGACCAAGGTCCTTAATGTTCTTGGACAAGCAATGCCCACATTACCACATTTTTTTGACTTAACACAGTTTGAAGATGAGGATGATGCCTTACATGCTCCAGGCTGAACAGATTTGTTAGGAAGGCATGCACTGACAGATCTTGCTTAAGAGAATAAGGTCATTGATTAATCAAGAAGAGAGTCCATTAAAATAACAGAATTAATATATTTGCAGATGGTTACTTAACAGGACACTGTCAAGGTATTTCTGACAGTTTTTTTACTATTGTTTTCTCCATCAGCCCTGATAAATGCTTTGCTGGACATTTGTGTTAGAAACTGGTTTGCAATTAATGGTTGCACAGAAAACACTCCTAAACTGTTTACTTCAAAATAATAAAATGAGCATTTTCCAGTACTTTGTTCTCCATATAAAAGTTTTGCAAGGATCTGAATGCAGTCTTGCACAGGAGAAACAAGTGTGTATCTGGGGACAATACCATGAAAGTTTTCAACTAGTGTTTTCAAAAGTTTAAACGCAGTAAGCTCCCACAATCTCAGTAAGGATCTTTTTCATGGTGTTTTTTCAAAGAATCACAAATTAGAACACACAGATGAAGAGATAGGAGCTGTTTCCACTATTTATCTGCAATTCAAAAAAGCACACTCTAATGGTGCTTTGTAGAGCTGTACATATCGTGACATTGCCTCCCCAAGATGCCTTAATATGGTAATGTAGAGATCATTCATCTTCATATATAAATTCAGACTCTTGCTCTGTCTGTCCACCCCAAAATAGCAATTTGCATATTAAATGAGCTGTTAAGCTGCTTTTGTATTAACAACTTACTGCTGAACCTCCTAGCTCACGTGAAGGAATGATTTCCTTGACAAACAACTCAGTGGAAGAAGGAGAAAATCACCTGCAACTTGACCTACCATAAATGCTCTTGCAATGATCACTTGACTTAAGGTTTAGTTTTATACTGTATAAGCCCTTAGATGAGGATCATAGAGTTGTTAAGGTCGGAAGGGACCTCAAGGATCATCCAGTTCCAACCCCCATGCCATGGGCAGGGACACCTCACACTAGATCAGGTTGCTCAGAGCCACATCCAGCCCGGCCTTAAAAACCTCCAGGGATGAGGCTTCTACCACCTCTGTGAGCAACCTGTTGCAGTGTCTCACCACCCTCAGGGTGAAGAATTTCTTCCTAATATCCAATCTGAATCCACCCATTTCTAGTTTTGCTCCATTCCCCCTAGTCCTATCATTATCTGACACCCTAAAAAGTCCCTCCCCAGCTTTCTTGTAGGCCCCTTCAGATACTGGAAGGCCACAGTAAGGTTTCCTCTTCTCCAGACTGAACAGCCCCAACTCTTTCAGTCTATTCTCATAAGAGAGGTGCTCCAGCCCTCTGATCATCCTTCTGGCCCTTCTCTGGACCTTCAGATCCTTCCTGTAATGGGGGCTCCAGAACTGGACACAGTACTCCAGGTGGGGTCTCACCAGAGCAGAGTAGAGGGGAAGAATCACCTCCCTTGACCTGCTGGCTATGCTTCTCTTGATGCAGCACAGTTTGTGATTGGCTTCCTGGGCTGCAAGTGCACACTAAAGCTTTAACTGAGCTTTAGCTTTTCTAACCAGGTCTCTTGCTACTCAGGCAGCTTATTTATATGGCCCCCATTCCATCCATCCTTTCTTCCACTCCTTGTAGACTTCGTTTTTGTGTGACAGTGTGTCCAGGAGCTCCTTGCTCATCCAGGCAGGTCTCCCAGCATTCTTTCCAAAGAGATTTAAAACACTCACAAAGGATTAGACTACAGGAAGGAGTATACAAACAAATTCAGGCAAATGCCTCAGTGCTAACCGCTGTAAATATTCTAGCTGGGCATTCTTCCCACTTAGGCAAAATTTTTCTGTAACTTTTTGCATGATGAAGAACTTCTCAATGTCACCAAGTTTTACAATCTAACGTACACTGTAATGATTCTCCTCCTTTTCATATGGTTTCAGATTCAGTGCATGTGCGAGCACAGAGCTCCCTGCACTCTTTCCTCCTCCCCACGACTTGGTGTCAGCCTCAAAGATAATGAAGTTCATAGAAGCTAAGATCAGCAGTCAGGCAGAGGAGGCAGACAACTGATTAATGAACCCAAGAGAGCAGTGGGTAAACCTAGTTTGCTATTAATGGTAGTATCTGAAGGGCCATCATCTCACTTAATAAACTGAAGCATGAGAGAACCATAATGGCATAGCACAGAGATTTGAAGTGACAAGGGATTAAACCTGCAAGAAACAAAGCTTTGCTGTTTCTATGATTCACAAATCTGGTTCTTTTACTCAAAATCTTTAAACCTACGTCTCTGTGTGCCAGAAACTGCACACAAACCACCCTGAGTTGTAAGAGTTGACCTACTAAGCACATAATCACCTTTTCTCTTGCTGAACTACAGGGCTAAATTATGGTTTTATTTTTTTAAAGCCAACATACAGAGATAGAACAGATGAGAATGGAATTAGAATAGAATTAACCAGGTTGGAAAAGACCTTTGAGATCATCAAGTCCAACCTATCAACCAACACCATCTAATCAACTAAGCCATAGCATCAAGCACCCCATCCAGTCCCTTCTTAAACACCTCCAGTGATGGTGACTCCACCACCTCCCTGGGCAGCACATTCCAATGGCCAAGCATTCTTTCTATGAAGAACTTCTTCCTAACATCCAGCCTAAACCTCCCCTGGCGCAGCTTGAGACTGTGTCCTCTTGTTCTGTTGGTCACTATTACAATTTTCCAAGCTTCCCAGAAATGATTCCTTCAAACCTAACATACCACAATTTTTTTGAAATTTCCTATGGATCTTCTCTTCCTATTAGACTTCCAATGATTCTTAGTTCTTTTCTGTTAAATATGGTATCATTTTGGCATTACTGGCATAAAACCTTCTACTTTTGTTTTTCCAGGAGGGGTAGTCTTTTCCAGTTATATTAATGAAATTCATAAATTAAGAAGCCAAGGAAGATTAATTCTACATACTGCAATGCTGCCTCCCATGACTCAGAAAGATTAATATATGCCTCCAAGTTGCTTTAACAGGTATAGTCTCCTAAATCTGATAATATCATGGCCTGAAGAACTGTAAACCTGGCTGCAGGTTGATCACACATCTCTTCAAGAAGGAACTGGCAATGTGTGCTAAACAAACAAACAAACAAAATTTAGTTAGTGAGTTGCTGGCATCCAGGACAACTGCTGTTGCAAGAACACAATCATAAAATGCCAACCCTGTTTATTACAAACTCAGTTGCACAGCTTCTCATGAAGCATTTGCTTTTGCAACCAGAAGCACCCCTCTGGTAATGTCATTCCAAAACTTCTTTTGCTTTAGAAGCATTCATAAACCATGCAGTCCTAAAATGCTAGTGGTTCTTTAAGTCCTTTACTTATACTAAGGAAGCTGCACAAATCCTGGTCACTAGTCTCTCTTCCAAATACACTGCCTGCTCTAAATAAGACTTTTGTATTAGCCACTTGCCAACTATTAATTTTCACATCTTGAAATAAAGTCTCAAAAATGGTTTCTGATTTTAAACTAAGAAAAAGATACATTAGAATGTGCAAAAGCAGCTTGAGTTGATGTGTCAAAGTGAGTATTTTCTGGTTTTCTTTCCATTAGTTCTTGTGCAATCAAGGTTAGTTACACAGAACAAAGTTTAAAAATTACCATTTTAATAGCATTTAGAAGCACTGTCAAAATGCATGATATACATAAAACCAAAATGAACACACAAAGAACTACACTCTACCTAGCAAGCTGTGTTCTATTTGTAAAAAAAGAGACTAAGTACAGTGTAAAAACAAACAAACAAAAAGTATCTTAGCTATTTCTCACCCTGAGAAAACTATCAAGCGAGTCAGCAAGCCAGGTATCATGTGCTCTGCTCCTTGATCTCTCACTTATTTGCTTTCCTATTTATTTATTTCAAGCAGTACAACAGCTACAGTGCTTTTCCTTCACTCAGAACACAGCTGGGCTGTGCGAACTTCCGAAGGAAGGTGTCAAAGAAGTTTTAAGCACTGTCAAGAGTTACACTCCTGTTTTATCAAGCTCTGTAACATCAACAAGAGTCTGATCCTGAGAAATATTATGAGTCAATACAATATCTTATAAGTTAATGACCAAATCATAGAATCAATAAGGTTGGAAAATACCTCAAAAGTCATCAAGTCCAACCTGTCACTCAAAACCTCATGATTACTAAACCATGGCTTCAAGTGCCATGTCCATCCCCCTCTTGAACTCCTTCAGGCATGGTGACTCCACCACCTCCCTGGGCAGCACATTCCAATGGCCAACAACTCTCTCTGTGAAGAACTTTCTCCTCACCTCGAGCCTAAACTTCCCCTGGTGTAGCTTGAGACTGTGTCCTCTTGTTCTAGTGCTGGTTGCCTGGGAGAAGAGACCAACTCCCTCCTGGCTACAGCCTCCCTTCAGGGAGTTGTAGAGAGCGATGAGGTCTCCCCAAAGCCTCCTCTTCTCCAAGCTAAGCAAGCCCAGCTCCCTCAGCCTCTCCTCATAGGGCTTGTGCTCGAGGCCTCTCCCCAGCTTTGTTGCCCTTCTCTGGACACGTTCAGGAGTCTCAATGCCCTTCTGAAGTTGAGGGGCCCAGAACTGGACACAGGACTGAAGGTGTGGCCTAACCAGTGCTGAGTACAGGGGCACAATGACTTCCCTGCTCCTGCTGGCCACACTGTTCCTGATCCAGGCCAGGCTGCCATTGGCCTTCTTGGCCACCTGGGCACACTGCTGGCTCATTTTCAGCTGGCTGTCAATCAGTACCCCCAGGTCCCTTTCTGCTTGGCTGTTCTCCAGCCACTCCGACCCCAGCCTGTAGTGCTGCATGGGTCTGTTGTGACCAAAATGCAATGTGGAGGTGTCCATGATAAAGATTATCAGGTACTTAGGATACCCAAGAAGAGTAAAGAATATTAAGGAGGGGCAACATAAAACTTTGTCAGCGGAAAAATGGCCTTTGAGAAAAATCTGTGAAACTCTGAAGTCATGAAACTCTTCTGGCTGATGGGAGTAATTTGGTTTTCCTTCATGAAAAATATGTAAAAATGCACTGGATCTGAATGAGTGTTCTTTGTAATTTTGAGGAATTGCAAAGTTTACAGAAAGAGATGAGGAGAGAGTGAACACCATTCTGGTTAAACACTGGGACAAGCATTCTTCTCATGGCTCAGATTTCCACCGTACATTTCTATACACCTAGTCCGTCCGGGATTCAATTCCTATGTCACAACTACTGTGAACAACATATCACATAAGAACTTATGAGAGTCTCAGTTAATACTTTCATCTAGCCTATGCAGATAAAAATGACAGTATCTATATGTCAAAATGTTAACCTGCATATCATTTGACCTGTGTTTCAAGAGCTAGGCTAATCACTTTACAACAGCAAGATGCAAACTAAGTAATTACTTAAAGTCATGAGTCTAGGTGAAATGAGATAATGATTTTATCTAGGACACAAACTATAATGCTAAACAATGAAAATAATAATTGGAAGAAGCATGTTTATTCTTTGTTAACCAACACATTGTCCTTAGGGTTCATGCGAATGAGTAGCTGATTATTTAGATACCATCAGTCCGTCATCAGTTTTAGTCAACACATCAGTCACCCTTTTCTAGATCAGAAAAGATGTTACAGTAAAACACAAAGTATCTGCAATCTCCAATATGTGTTTAGGTATATGGGTTTTTTTGAAAGTACCTATTTCAGCAGTTTTTCAGTATAGCTAACTCAAAACAAATCATTAAAATGACAAAGAACTGTAGAAGTTGGGAGGAGGTAACTTGGCTCCTCACTAGTTGAACTCTATTTCACTACTCTCCCTTTCTACGTTATGTGGGTGTATATAGGTTTTTGTATGAGCACTCCAGACAGTTCATTAAGTAACTGAAAACCATGGACATCTTTCTGCCCAAACTTTGTTGTACTGGTAACCTGTTAAGACCTAAACAGTGTGCCTAATTGCATCCAGTGAAGCCAAATTAATGCTCCTCCCCACTGCCCCATCTCTCCCATGGACGTGCTGTTCACAACGATTACAGGTCCCAGCACATAAAAGACATGCAAGTTCCAGCATGAACACTGAAATCATTAAAACAGAAATAGAGAGTCAACAGGTCTGAGTTTTATTTATCTTTCTTTCACTGTCTCACTCGGATGCTGCTGGACTACGCAATCTTTACTTTAGCTTTCTCCAGCTGAAGTCTGAAACAGAAGATATCAAAATATACCTTAGTAATAAACAAGCAGCTATTTTCCTAAATACAAGCTATAGAAATGTAAAGCTTCACAGAAGCATGACAGATTATTCATTAAGAATTAGTGGAGAAAATGCTGTGAATTCTTCTGCAAGCATGGAAGCAAAACATCCTAGAACATCATTGACGTTTTGGTGGCTTTTTTGGTGGGGTTTCTTTTTTTAAACTTTGTTTCATGATATTATGACAAATGACATTGTCAGTATCAATTAGACAATAATAAATGTGATGGATCATCCAGCCTCAGAATGTTTACTGCTGAGAGTAAATGATGCAACTGTAAAGCTTCTTTTGGTTTTTTTTAGTGTTTTTGGCTTAAACCTTTATGAAACCAAATAAGAGTGAGTAGTGTAGTGTACTCTGCTACACAGCTGTTTTTCAGACACAGAATAACACAGAAATTCCTTTACAGACTGAAAGCTATCAAATGATTTTATGTATTCAATCACAGAAATTTACCAGGGCAAATCCCAGAACCCAAAGCAAGAGTGACTAACAATCACATGAAATCATCACACAGACATACAGTCATCTCAGTACTATTCTTCCTTAAGCAGGTAGCCATAATCTAGTAATCTGAAAGCCAGAACAACAACAACACAAAACACTAAATCAACCCTATCACTGTAACAGTAATGGCACTTATGTGTACAAAACTGACTTTAAAACCTCGAAGTATGGGCTGCTGTAGTTATTATCTGAGGCCTAAGGAAGAAATCACAGAATCACCAAGGTTGGAAGAGACCTCAAAGATCATTGAGTACAACCTATCACCACAGACCTCATGACTAAACCACGGCACCAAGTGCCACATCCAATGCCCTCTTGAACACCTCCAGGGATGGTGACTCCACCACCTCCCTGGGCAGCACATTCCAATGGCGAACAACTCTCTCAGTGAAGAACTTTCTGCTCACCTTGAGTCTAAACTTCCCCTAGCACAGCTGAGACTGTGTCCTCTTGTTCTGGTGCTGGTTGCTAGAGAGAAGAGACCAACCTCCTCCTGGCTACAACTACCCTTCAGGTAGTTGTAGACAGCAATAAGGTCTAAATCTAATAGTACAGAGAGGCTGTGGACTCCACACTGAAACATCCTTCTTAACATTCTCCCATGATGTTTTATGTAGTATTTATTCTTGCTTTTTCTTCTTCTGAAGTTCATAAACTTCCACTAAAATATAACTCATCCTAGCAGAAAGTGAGTGAGCAACCACTACTATCTGTCCCTAGGTCAAGGAGGATGCCTGGCCATATTGCTGCAACCCAAGGAATGAGTGTGGTTTCTTGCTTCATTGGTTAGAGCACAAAGTATTACTAAAATATGGTGCCTTCAGAACCACCACCTTCCTAAACAAGTGTTTATCACTGATGATGTTAGGAACAAGTTCTTTACTATGAAGGTAGTGGAACACCGGAGCAGGTTGCCTAGGGAGGTGGTTGGGGCCTCTTCCCTGGAGATATTCAAGGTATAGCTCAACGGGGTCCTTGGCAGCCTGGTCTAGTTGGGTATGTCCCTGCTGACTGTGGGGAGGCTAGACTAGATGACCTTTGGAGGTCCCTTCCAGCCCAGACCATTCTGTGATGTACTGCTGTATGTACAAATGTAGACTTGCTGGTTAACAATTTTTACAGATTATTATTATGCTCATTTTTCTTTCAGGAAAAAATGGCAATGGGCAACAAATTAAAAAAATAATAAAAGGCTGAAAAAACCCCAAGGAAAATATCCAAGGATCCTCCTTCCAGTGCGAGACCACTGTACACTGCTTCTTTTACATACTATGGGTAGGCCATGACAGATAAAACAAGAACCATCATTATGTAATAACATGCAATTATTTTTATGGCTATTGAATTCCATTCTTCCTATGCAATGCATAGAATGCAAATGTAAAGCAACAGTACAAATTACAAGCCCTAACATGGCAGTCAGTGCAAACCAAGTCACGCAACATTGCCTGCCTAGAAACTTTCCCACCAGATGCAAAAAAGGATTTTAAATTTCAGGAGCTGTTATTTTTTGGTTTGGGTCTGTTTGCTCTGTTTATTTGTTGGGGTTGGGGTTTTTTTTTTAGGCAAGTAATAGAAAAACCCCTGCTTCTACTCATCACAGAGGAGCAAATGAGTAAGTCTATCAAATTAGAGAAAAATTGATCAGTACATGCAGTGGTCCTTCTCTTTACTATTGCATTATAAAAATAAAGTGTTTAAAAATGACTGTCATCAGAAATACAGTTGATTGGGGATTATGAGTCACATTAAGATCATAACCTATAAAAATCATCAGCTGTGCAGAATGAGCTGTTCCAGTTGACAAATCTCATTAGCAAATTCTTCCAATAAATTACAGAAGAAGACAATTTAAAAAATTGGTTTTGGCTTTCAGCATATGGAATTTAAGGTGCTCCTGACACTAACATGTTTTAGGTAGTTTTAGTGACTGGCTACTGGAAACCAATCAAATTGCCATGGAAAATTTTGTGAGAATGAAGGGAACTGATCTGTTCACAAAATTAAAAAATAGACTTGAAAAGAATGAACCAGGTTGGAAAAGACCTTTGAGATCATCAAGTCCAACCTATCATCCAACACCATCTAATCAACTAAAACATGGCACCAAGAGCCTCATCCAGTCTCTTCCTAAACACCTCCAGTGATCTTGACTTCACCACCTCCCTGGGCAGCACATTCCAATGGCCAGTCTCTCTTTCTATGAAGAACTTCTTCCTAACATCCAGCCTAAACTTCCCCTGGCACAGCTTGAGACTGTGTCCTCTTGTTCTGGTGCTGGCTGCCTGGGAGAAGAGACCAACCCTCACCTGGCTGCAACCTCCCTTCAGGGAATTGTAGACAGCAATAAGGTCTCCCCTGAGCCTCCTCTTCTCCAGGCTCCCCCACCTCCCTCAGCCTCTCCTCACAGGGCTGTGCTCCAGGCGCCTCCCCAGCTTTGTTGCCCTTCTCTGGACATGTTCCAGCAACTCAACATCTTGTCTAAACTGAAGGCCCCAGAACTGGATGCAGGACTCAAGTTGTGGCCTCACCAGTGCTGAGTACAGGGGCATAATGACTTTAAATACACTTTTACAGGGCTTTGCTTCCCTTGATTTATGTGTAGAAGAAATCACCATAAAATAACAAAAGGAAAAAGAATTATATTTCAGTTTCTGCATTTCTGGAGATCAAATGCATTACAGCAGTACTTAACTCTCCAGTGACAGGGCCAGTAGGTCCTGTGGCACAGCAAGAGTGCTCACCTGTTCTGCAAAGCTCTGCAAGGTTAATTGCTTCAGTAAGAAGCACAATACTTCCATACAGTGGAATGTAAGATCTTACACTTAAACCTGCAATTGACAACTGAAACATCCTGCTACAAACAAACAACAACAAAATCCCAAACAAACCTCTCAAATCTTTAAAGCTGACAGATGTTATGTGGTTTTGAGCAATTAGGAAAAAGTAGATGCTTAAAAAAACTTTAAGACCAAAAAAAGTCACTACTTTCCTAAATCCACAACTTCCTAGACTGCTAGAAATTTTTCATGATGTGAGCATTTTTTTAATTATTTCTGGTCTCACTCATTATGCAAGCTCCCCTGCTTGGCATTTGCATGCTTCTGGCAGCAGGCTGCTCCTCTGCCACTGGCCAGCGTTCTAAGGAATAAAACCCTTCCTCCGTGGTGCTTTGTTTACTACTTTTCGATGAAGAAAGTGGAAATCTGAAGTAAACCACGAATTTCTGGGCACAGGCAAAAATGAGAGCTTCTTAGAGACAAGCATCAATGACAACCCCTCTTGATAAATGTCTTCTGTACACCCAGGTTACATTTTCACAGCCTATGGACTGTACTGTTTACAGGCTTCAACTACTTCAAGCTATTCTGTTTTGAACACTACCAGTAGTAACTTGCACAGACCCAGTTCTAATCTAAAATCTCAATGGCTCATTATGAATGTATATTATAAAGTTGGCCTTGAAACTTTTAACAGAAGAAACCTAGACAATCTTTGATGATTCAATGTTCTGTTAAAGTTATTTAATGTTGGAACAATAAGCAATCTAGCAAATATCACACTGATGTCTTGTTTAAGAATTCTCTTTGCTCTGAATGCTTACATGCATGTGAAGAACACACTGAATAAAATTCAGGAAGTTCACTTTGTGTCTCTGTCACAAAGTCTTACCTAGTATAAGACTATGAGCAATCTATGTATGACCTTAAAAGATGCCTATGGAAAGCACAGTCAAAGCATTGTGAATTGTGAGAACTTCAGATGTATTATTTCAGCGTTACCTTCAAGTCTTTTAAACTGCTATTCTCATAAACCCAAAAAAAGAAAAGTGACATCTGGCACCATAGACCAAGCTTCATATGATGTACAGGGAGGTGATGGAGTCACCATCACTGAGGGTGTTTAGGAAGAGACTGGATGGGGTGCTTGGTGCCATGGTTTAGTTGATTAAATGGTGTTGGATGATAGGTTGGACTCAAACTCAAAGGTCTCTTCCATCATGATTAATTCTATTCCATTCTATTCTACAGGATTACCATTCAACCCAAAAAGAAAGCCATATACACATTATGGGAAGGCAGCCAAACAGTATGTACTGCACAATGCTCTCTGCTCCTTTGAGAGGTAGTTGTCCAGCACAGCATAAAACAGCCTAATGTAAAAAGATAAAGTCAGATCTGGACTTAAAACTCCTTCTTGCCACTAACTTTATTACTTTAAGCCACTACACATCAGGTTTTAGTCAGCTACCTACTGACAAAGCAAATTAAGTTTAAAAGGAAAATAAAACATTACACTTTTCCAGAATGATTAGTTCAATTTTTTGTGCTAAACAGCAAAAGTACTGGTTTTTATTCAAGTGCATTTGTACCTTGGGAACAGAACAGAACAGACCTGACCTGACCAGACCAGACCAGACCGGAAGAGACCGTTGAGATCATCAAGTCCAACCTAGCACCCAACACCATCTAATCAACTAAACCATGGCACCAAGCACCCCATCCAGTCTCTTCTTAAACCCCTCCAGTGATGGTGACTCCACCACCTCCCTGGGCAGCACATTCCAATGGCCAACAACTCTCTCTGTGAAGAACTTCTTAGCATCCAGCCTAAACCTGCCCTGGTGCAGCTTGAGACTGTGTCCTCTTGTTCTGGTGCTGGTTCAATGGGAGAAGAGACCAACCCCTCCTGGCTACAACCTCCCTTCAGGGAGTTATAGACAGCAATAAGGTCTCCCCAAAGCCTCCTCTTCTCCAGGCTAAGCAACCCCAGCTCCCTCAGCCTCTCCTCACAGGGCTTGTGCTCCAAACCCCTCCCCAGCCTTGTTGCCCTTCTCTGGACACCTTTCAGCAACTCAACATCTTCTCTAAACTGAGGGGCCCAGAACTGGACACAGGACTCAAGGTGTGGCCTAACCAGTGCAGAGTACAGGGGCACAATGACCTCCCTGCTTCTGCTGGCCACACTGTTCCTGATCCAGGCCAGGATACCATTGGCCTTCTTGGCCACCTGGGCACACTGCTGGCTCATGTTCAGCCTACTATCAACCAGTACCCCCAGGTCTCTTTCTGCCTGGCTGCTCTCCAGCCACTCTGACCCCAGCCTGTAGCACTGCATGGGGTTGTTGTGGTCAATGTGTACAACCCAGCACTTAGATGTGTTCAATCTCATGCCGCAATCTTGCAGCAATCTAACACAAATCTTAAAGACTGTCAATAAATTAAACTGCTAAATCACAATTTAGAAGTCTGCCTGGGGAAAGAAAAAAATATCTCATTTGACCCTACAAATTATACTCAACTATTGTTTGTTCTCTACCGTAGTTGATTACTCAAATGCACAGAAGTATTGCAGTCTGTTCACAGTACTTGAAATTTGGTCTACGTCACAGAGGTTGCCCTGGATTTTTAACAGACTCCCAAATGATGAAATCACAGTGAGGAAAAACACAAATATGTTCTTATCTTTCAATTTGAACTTGAGGATAAACCTCTCCCATTCATGGTCTTGCACACAACTGTTTGGCCTCTGGCAATGTGTCTAGACAATGTCTGCTATTTGTTTCGGTTCTGAAAGATATGCACCAAATACAATGGTCATCACAAGCTGGCTCTTCAGAAAACAAAAGAATAAAAAGAAAATATAAAAAACAAATAAAAAAATCCAAAAGTAATGAAAAAAAATAATTTTAGAGAAAGAACTGTAAAGATAATTTTAAGAAATAATTTAAAAAATAATTTAAAGAAAATTGAAAAATAATTTAACAAACAGAATTGAAAAAAAGAATTTTAAAACGAGGTTTGAAGATTTTTTTAAATCTTCTAGAAAAAGAAATTAGGGTCTGCTTTGCATATTTCAGTTATGCTTGAATAGTAAGAAATTACGGTAAGGATGCCAAGGTCACAGCATCATAGTTCAATTGGTTTAGATACCAGCTAGGGCAAAACAAGCAGGTACATATGAATAGGAAATTAATACCTTTTAAATTACATACAAGAAGATGGTGGTAACCAGGGCACATCTTACTTAACCAAAACCTCAATCAACGAGGAAATAAATAATAGCATAGCATAGCCTAGAACAGAATAGCATAGCCTAGAACAGAATAGCATAGCCTAGAACAGAATAGCATAGCCTAGAACAGAATAGCATAGCCTAGAACAGAATAGCATAGCCTAGAACAGAATAGCATAGCCTAGAACAGAATAGCATAGCCTAGTACAGAATAGCATAGCCTAGAATAGAATAGAATAGACCAGGTTGGAAAAGAGCTTTGAAATCAAGTCCAACCTATCATGCAGCACCATCTAATCAACTAAACCATGGCACCAAGCACCCCATCCAGTCTCTTCCTAAACATCTCCAGTGATGCTGACTCCACCAACTCCCTGGGCAGCACATTCCAATGGCAAATCACTCCTTCTGTGAAGAATTTCATCCTACCATCCAGCTTAAACCTCCCCTGGTGCAGCTTGACACTGTGTCCTCTTGTTCTGTCACAAGTTGTCTGGGAGGAGAGACCAACCCCTTCCTGGCTACAACCTCCCTTCAGGGAGTTGTAGACAGCAAGAAAGTCTCCCCTAAGCCTCCTTTTCTCCAGCCTAAGCAACCCCAGCTCCTTCAGCCTATCCTCATAGGGCTTGTGCTTGAGGCCTTTCCCCAGCCTTGTTGCCCTTCTCTGGACACACTCAAGAGTCTCAATATCCTCCTGAAATTGAGGGGCCCAGAACTGGACACAGGACTCAAGGTGTGGCATAACCAGTGCTGAGTACAGGGGCAGAATGAATTCCCTGCTCCAGCTGGCCACGCTGTTCTTGATGCAGGCCAGGATGACATTGGCCTTGGCCACCTGGGCAGACTGTCTAGTATTGATCAGTACCCCCAGGACCCTTTCTGCCTGGTTGCTCTCCAGCCACTGCCCCCAGCCTGTAGCACTGCATGGGGTTGTTGTGGCCAACGTGCAGCACCCAGCACTTAGATGTGTTAAATCTGAAGAAAAATGCCTAAATGTCTTGTTTTCAACAACACCACTGGCAACGCATGCTAAAGCTCACTCACACTGTGCAATCACACTGTAGTTACATAATGCAGTACAATACGTAAATTCCTGAGCTGGAGATACTTAATGACTTAAGAGTAGGAGAAAGACATTCGCATTGCTGACCGAAACTACAAAGAATGCCTCTAAATTTAGAGGAGGTATTTCAGATGCCAAGTCTGCTACCTTGATCAGTACTCTGGCATAAATGGTACCTGTAAGAAGGCACCAATGTGACTTAGGGACCGAGTCTCAAAACCTGTGTGTGGAGTGAATCATTTATAAAACACTGTGGCAAAAATGGTAAATGTTGCAACCAACACAGAACTTAAGCCAAAAGGAACACTTAACTGCAAGGAAAGGAAAGTGTAAGTCAACAGATGCAGATACAAGGACTTTCCTGAGCCAAAGTCACACTGTCCATATGAAAATCTTCATGAAAGACTTACCAGAAATAAATCCTGCAGCAGCCTGAGCCATCAGCTTGATTATGCAGTTGTTTTAACACTTAGAATTTTCATTTATGTCAACTAGTTTTGCATAATAAAACAACAGAGAAGTGGATAGGAAGGTTCACATTAAATCCAAATTCTTTTTACTAAAATATAACTTTGCAAAGGAAGAAATAATGAAAGGGTGTCTTCCCTGAAATGTGCTTTTGCAGTGTCAACCAACATTTCGTTTTGAACAGTTTGTTAGCTTGGAAAATAAAGAGCAGTATTTTTCCTTTCAAATGTGAAGGCATTTGTTGTGAAAACTTATGAAAAAAGAGATTTACCTGCTGCAGCCACTACAAGTGGTACATTTCCAAATATGCAATAACTGAAAACTTTTATCATTTCAGAATCCAAAGAGACAGTAAATACTATCACCACCATCAGTACAAAGTTGTCAGAGTAAGATATTCTGATTCCTGAGTGTACTCTCAACAACTCCAAAGACTTTGTAACACTACAGACTGCTCTCAAAGCTTACATCCTCAGACTAGAATATTGGCTTGCTATACAAAGCTTTACAGTCACACTTGTAGTGTGATTACCTACTGTCATCAATAAAAATGTCATAAGAGCACACAAATCATTGGGAATCACTAGGAATGACTGATGATGCAAAACCAATGGTCTTTAAATATTTAACCAGACTTTAATACAAGCAGTGTTAATTAAAACATAATAAAAAATGGCAGCAGAGGAAGAGTCACACAACTTGGAACTTCACAAATTCATAGAATCATAGAATCAATATGGTTGGAAAAGACCTCAAAGATCATCAAGTCCAACCTGTCACCCAACACCTCATGGCTACTAAACCATGGCACCAAGGGCCACGTCCAATCCCTTGCAAACACCTCCAGGGATGGTGACTCCACCACTTCCCTGGGCAGCACATTCCAACGGCTAACAACTCTCTCTGGGAAGAATTTTCTCCTCACCTCCAGCCTAAACCTCCCCTGGCACAGCTTGAGACTGTGTCCTCTTGTTCTGGTGTTGGTTGCCTGGGAGAAGAGACCAACCCCTTCCTGGCTACAACCTCCCTTCAGGTAGTTGTAGATGACAATAAGGTCTCCCCCGAGCCTCCTCTTCTCCAGGCTGAACACCCCCAGCTCCCTCAGCCTCTCCTCACAGGGCTGTGCTGAAGGCCTCTCCCCAGCCTTGTTGCCCTTCTCTGGATACGTTCAAGAGTCTCACTGTCCTTCTTAAATTGAGGGGCCAAGAACTGTACACAGAGAAACTGTTACAGAGAAGCTACTGTGCACTATGAGGTTAGCTACAGAAGACTAGAACATAATTCAAAAACGTCAAAAGTGGCTGACAGGAGGATGGAGATTAGCATTTTACAAGGATTCATGTGGAAAAGGCAAGGAATAATGAGTACAAGTTAGTTCTGGGCAGACCGCAGTTGGACTCCAGTGGAAAATTTTTCCCTATGAGAACAGTTAGACATTGGAAGTTGTGGACTCCCCTACATTGAACAGGTTTAAGGCTCAGCTTGACAGGGTGCTGGGCCAACTCATTTAAAGTATACAATCACCTAGAAAGGTTGGACCAGATTCTTGGGGTCCCTTTCAGCCTGGCTTTCTGTGAAATTCCATGAGGAATTAGTTCGGGACCTGCTGAGCCACTTGGATACTCACAAGTCCATGGGACCGGATGGGATCCATCCTAGGGTGCTGAGAAAGGTGGCAGATGTGCTAGCTAGGCCACTCTCCATCATTTTCCTCCAGTCCTGGCTCACTGGTGAGGTCCCAGATGACTGGAAACTGGCCAATGTGGTCCCCATCCACAAGAAGGGTCGGATGGAGGAACCTGGAAACTCCAGGCCAGTCAGCCTGACCTCAGTGCCAGGGAAAGTGATGGAGCAGATTATCCTGGCGGCAATAACTGCGCACCTGAAGGATGGCCAAGGGCTCAGGTCCAGCCACATGGATTTAAGAGGGGCAGGTTGTAATGGGTTGGGGCAAACCCCCTCCCCACCACGCGCAGAAATAACGACTCAGACAAACGGATTGCAAAAGTGATGGAAAGTTTAAATAGAACAGTGAGTGCGTGCAGAGAACTAGAAACACAGTGACAAGAGAGAGACCCAAAACAGACCCAGAGAAATCCCATTCCCACCTGAGGGTGCACCCAAACCCCCAGGGCTCCTCCTTCCCCCCCCCACTGCTAGGCTAGTCTCAGCTGGCCAGATCTGAGACTGCCCATCCCCCCGTGGCCTTGGGCCTAACCAGGCCCATGGCCGGGAGATCTCTCCCCCAGTTACCGGGTGTCGGGGAGGAAGGAAAGAGGAAGTGCCAGACCCCGCCGTGAGACTTATAGTGGTGCAAGGGATCATGGTAGGAAATAACCTAATTTCCTGTGTCCACCCACTGGGCTGGACTTCTGGACACAGGAAACACCCCTGTAGCAGAGGGCAGCCAGCCCAAACTACGACACAGGTCCTGCCTCTCCAACCTGATCTCCTTCTATGATCAGGTGACCCGTCTGGTGGATGTGGGGAGGCCTGTGGATGTGGTCTACCTGGACTTCAGCAAGGCCTTTGACACCGTCCCCCACAGCAAACTGCTGGCTAAGCTGTCAGCCCGTGGCTTGGACCACTGCACTCTGTACTGGGTTAGGAACTGGCTGGAGGGCCGGGACCAGAGAGTGGTGGTGAATGGTGCCACATCCAGCTGGCAGCCAGTCACTAGTGGTGTCCCCCAGGGATCAGTGCTGGGCCCCATCCTCTTTAACATCGTCATCGATGATCTGGATGAAGGGGTAGAGTCAGTCATCAGCAAGTTTGCAGATGACACAAAGTTAGGGGCAGATGTTAGTCAGTTAGAGGGTAGAAAGGCTCTGCAGAGGGACCTCAACCGACTGGACAGGTGGGCAGTGTCCAATCGGATGGCATTCAACAAGTCCAAGTGCCAAGTGCTGCACTTTGGCTACAGCAATCCCATGCAGAGCTACAGGCTGGGGGCGGAGTGGCTGGAGAGCTCCCAGACAGAGACGGACCAGGAGGTGCTGATTGACAGCCACCTGAATATGAGCCAACAGTGTGCCCAGGTGGCCAAGAGGGCCAATGGCATCCTGGCCTGCATTAGGAATAGTGTGGCCAGCAGGAGCAGGGAGGTCGTTGTGCCCCTGGACTCTGCTTTGGTTAGGCTGCACCTAGAGTGCTGTGTCCAGTTCTGGGCCCCTCAGTTTAAGAAGGACATCGAAACACTTGAGCGTGTCCAGAGAAGGGCAACGAGGCTGGTGAGAGGCCTTGAACACAAGCCCTATGAGGAGAGGCTGAGGGAGCTGATGTTGTTTAGCCTGGAGAAGAGGAGGCTCAGGGGTGACCTCATTGCCCTCTACAACTACCTGAAAGGTGGTTGTAGCCAGGAAGGGGTTGGCCTCTTCTCCCAGGCAACCAGCACCAGAACAAGGGGACACAGTCTCAAGCTGCGCCAGGGGAGGTTTAGACTCGAGGTGAGGAGGAAGTTCTTCACTGAGCGAGTCATTCGTCATTGGAACGGGTTGCCCTGGGAGGTGGTTGAGTCATCGACCCTGGAGGTGTTCAAGAGGAGATAGGACGTGGCACTTGGTGCCATGGTCTAGTCATGGGGTCTGTGTTGATAGGTTGGACTCGATGATCCTCGAGGTCCTTTCCAACCTAAGTGATACTGTGAATACTGTGAAATGCTATAGTTAAACACTAGCTGTTAACAGACTGACAGCCTTCAATTGCTGACTGCTCTTTCTGTCAGGGTAATATACTAACAGTTATTTCCACTGCATCAATAAATACTCTATCATGAGCCATAAGCCAGCAGGGAGCATTGAAGGCAATATACCTGGCAGACATAATGGAAAAAAACCCTCCTATTTTATTGCAAAAAATCAAGAATCTACTTATGTCCCAAAAAAAAAAAATCATCCACAAGAAAGAAACAAACAAAAAAAGAACACAAAAAACCCCACCACACACCAAAAAAACACCCCTCAAACCCAAAGACATGAACAGCTTAATAAAACCATTTAAAAAATCTCCATTTCTAAAAGTAGCTTTATGAATTTGAAGCAGTCAAAGCACAATTATTTCAGCCACACCAGATCAGTTCCAACTCTACCTGCCTTCATATTATTGCCATATGAGATGACATTTATATAGCTGATAATGTCAGAATACCAGAAGCTATAGGCAGCAGCTCTGTACATGCCTGCTAGAGAGCACACTGTCATGATCCATGTTGGAACCTGAGCCAAAATCATTTTTCTACCATCAACAAACACTACTGGAATAAAACAGCATTTCTTCTCTTGTGGGTACTCATCCAGACTACCTATCACCTTAACACAGTTACCCTGTCAGATTACATACTAGAAATCAGCATAAGAAAGCTAAGGGTTTCATCAATACATTGCCTATCAAGAAGGATCTGCTTTTGCATGCAAAAATACATTAATTTCAAAACCCCACAGTTAACATATTGCTATTTTAGAGATGTCAAAATAAAGAGAGACTGGAAAACCTTCATTGTGCTACCTCTTGTGCATGCCTCTTCACATCACACAATCTACATATGCATGCAAAGTAAATACAGGTCTTCCTTTAGATTAATGAATCATTCAGAGTTCAGGCTGAACAACAACCCAGGACAGAGCTGTGCAGTAGCAATGTTTTACCCACTGTATACCTACTTTGAGAAGGTGGAAGATGCTTAGTGAACACAAGGAATTACAGTAAGGAGGAGTATGTTGTCATATATTAAAATGTTACTCTTTAGAAACAAAAGTAGAATGCTTCTATCATAGAGGTCCTACATGATGACAGTTACTTGTATATGTCATACACCCCCTTCCAACCTCCAAGTCTTGAAGTTTCCCTAGAGACTGAACAAGTACAAGACAGCCCTGAAGCTACTGAATACACTAGGTGCACACTTGTCCTGAAATTCTGAACAACCAAAATCTGTTCCTGGAAAATATGGTACTTGGGAATTCTATCAGGAGTACACAGCATAGTTCACATCAGAGTTATTTCCACACAGTCTTTCAGAAGCAGATTACAGCTACCCTGCAGTCCAGGTCAACTTGTTGCATCCTGCTTCTCAACATCATCCTTCCTGAAAAGACCTGGCCAATCTTCTTACATCTGTCTGGAAATGTTCCCATGAAGAGATAAGAGAAAACCCTGATGCAAGAGAGCAGCTGGGAGAATCGCTGCTACCATCAACACAGGAGGAAATCAAAAATATGCACAGGCTTTTCAAAAAGTTGACAGTGGTTCATTAGTCAAAGAGAAAAAAGTCTGCATAAAGTGAAAAGATCACATGACTGTAAAATACAACCAAAAATTTCAGTCAGGTAATAGATGTGCCTGCCTTTATTTTCATGGCTCTTAGCTCAAGGCATCTTATTTGAAGAAACACTGAAGATTACACTTGCAATTGTGATGTAACACTAGTTAAAGACAGATCTAACAATAAGAAGAGGAGGTAATTGGATCTCCGCTGACATTTTTATCTGAACACATTAGTTGCTGAACATTAAGTAGCTGTTTTTATTTCCAAACATATAAAAGTAAATGGCTGAGTAAGGAGACAGACATGCAGATCAAAGAAGAGATGGGTGTTGGTAACATCGGATGACTCAAACCTTTTATGAAGGAGAAGCTCTGGCAAATCATTCTGACAGTAATGACAGAGAGAATCCAGACCTCTCACTGTGTTCTTTGAATGCAGTAACACTGACCTTATGATAGGCTTCCACAGTAACTGCTTGAAAGAATAACTGTCTTCCTGCTGTGAAAACCACTCATTGCAAATTATCCCACGTTGGTAGTTTGTCACAGGCTTTTGGTTGTGAAGTTTTTTTGTTTGTTTGTTTTTCCTCTTAGCAAAGAAAAATATTTTTTCCCCACCTAACATCAATACTCTGTAGTTTTACTTTCTAAAGTAACTTCATTGCAAACAATTAAGCAAAGTAATCAAGGAAATGATCAGTTACTGTCTACAACTACCTGAAGGGACGTTGTAGCCAGGTGGGGGTTGGTCTCTTCTCCCAGACAAACAGAACAAGAGGACACAGTCTCAAGCTGTGCCAGGGGAGGTTTAGGCTGGATGTTAAGAAGAAGTTCTTCACAGAAAGAGAGATTGGCCATTGGAATGTGCTGCCCAGGGAGGTGGTGGAGTCACTGTCACTGGAGGTATTTGAGACTGGATGAGGCACTTGGTACCATGGTTTAGTTGATTAGATTGTGTTGGGTGATAGGGTGGACTCGTTCTCTAAGGTCTTGTCCAACCTGGTTAATTCTATTCTATTCTAAGGTTAGTGTCACCAGTATTTGCTTTCACTCTCTGTTAAGAAGTGGAATATTTAGTTTGCTTTTCTGCTTCTGCTATCAAGACGATTGGACTGTTCATTAAAAAACCCTCCAACACTTACACAGCATGAAATTCCACAGACTCCTATAGAAGGGTTCATCTAGAAATATTTAAATTTATCCCCCAAGATTATATCCAGGATATGGTCAAGTCTGGTCCTTATTATGTTGTCTAAAACCCAAGAATATCTGCACTTCATGCCATCCTCTACAACCACCCAAATCCGTCAAGGTCCCTTACAGTGTACATCCAGCATCACCTTTCAAAAACATAATCCAATTGATTTTAGAAATACTGGACTTCCAAACTCTTGGATAGGAGGGCTGCAGGAAATCCAAAACAGTTACTAGGAACAGTAACTCATACTCTTTCACACATACTGTTAACCTCCACACTCGTTTTACCTTGAGAAGGTATGTAGGGATATTGCTGAAATCTACAGGTAACTTCAAGAGGAAGCGAGCTGAGAATTCACCAGTCTGTGGAAAAAAGACAACAGTAATGAGACCTCTTGCCTAAAACAGAACCACAAATTGAACATTGTGGATCAAATAGTAACCAGAAAAATGTGTAAGAAAGAACACCAAACAAAAGGGCTGAGATTTAAAATGGTATTTCTTGACAGAATAACTGAAGAGAAGAGACTACTTTATAGATCTCAGTGATGTTGCACGAGACACCACCTTAAAACCTGTTAGCCAGTACTGCCAGTAAGTCAACAGCAAAAAGCAGCCAGCATACAACAATGTGCATGACAGAAATCAGACTACACTTTTTTAGGCCCTAAATATAGATGTATCTTGGCTGTACTGGTTTCCGGACAAAGGTCTAGCAAGACCTACAAATGGTCTGAAAGCAAAGCCAAAAATTCAACACGTTTTTAAGAGCACAAAGAGACACCTAAGAGAATCTGCACTGAGTAGGTGAGATGGTATCAAAAGTGGAGGCAAAGAACTGAAGCAGAAGGTTTTATATAATTTGTTTTCAGAATTATGTGACTTTTGACACCCAGACAATTGTTTACTGAAAATTTGCCACTCATCCCCTACACATTGGTCTTTTTTATGCATGAAGTGTATGCAAAGGAAATGGAAAGGATTTCCTTTCTGTTTCATACACTTCCTTAAAACCAGACTTTTGTCCACCTGGTAATGAAGCAATGTAGTTGGCTCTCTTTGAAAAACAAATCCCTGCCTGATTTCCTCCAGAATAATTTTTGGTTTTGGTCAACTCTATTTTTTCATTCGGTGAAGCAGCCATACAGCAGCTCTACTTGTCATGGTGAATTTTCTGCCATTAAATACAAGAGATTAGGATACCTTGAGACATGGTAACAGAATGGTTTTCAGTTTTAAGACTACCCTACTTTGGCATGCCTGAGCTACTTAGTTACATGGTGATGTACAATTTTTAATCACTTAACAGGCAAGGGGACAAATCAGTGCTGTATGAATATGCAGTATTCATTCTCCCTCAGTAACACGTGTGTTACTTATTTCCTCAATCTAGTTATCTTTACCTTTCATTTTAAATATTTTGTATATCCAAAGCAAAAGCAAAGACATTTTAAGCAAGAAGTGTATAATATACACACTTTAACCAAGTGTATGTGCATCTCTGGTTGGTATGCACACTGCAGTTCTCACTAAGGGGGTGAGTAGAGTAGAATAGAGTAGAGTAGAATAGAGTAGAGTAGAATAGAGTAGAGTAGAGTAGACCAGACCAGACCAGGTTGGAAGAGACCTTTGAGATCGAGTCCAACCTATCACCCAACACCATCTAATCAACTAAACCATGGCACCAAGTGCCTCATCCAGTCTTCTCCTAAACACCTCCGGTGATGGCGACTCCACCACCTCCCTGGGCAGCCCATACACTAGATTTAAGAGGATCATAATTTAAGCAAAAGTCTGAAATAATGGAAGCACCCATTCTATAAAATGCAGCAGTAACCCATGGAAGAGGTCTAGAGAACCCTGACAGGAAACATGTTGCCTGGCATTGCATCCAGAGGGTGTCTTCATACCTCTAAGGATGGAGATCCCACAATCTCTCCACACAATCTGTACCAATACAAAAGCGCTCATAATCCACACAGATGTCGGTGGGATACCTTTTGGCCCACTGCTCTACTACACGTAGTGGATGCTATCAAAAGAAGTCTACACAGCTACAAGGACATCTTGCCAAAGTCTGCAACACTTCAAGAGGAAAGTGTTCAGTCACTTACCTCCTCTGATACCAAAAATCTGCCACATAATTTGGCAAAATAGTCAGTACTTTTGCCTTCACACTTCACCAGGTGTACTGTACCAATAACTGCTTTGAGCTCAGTGTAAGAGAAAACATAAAGGTTGTCACTGGCCATACAACAGCATATCACAAGCTTCTGTAAGAACAGACCACATCAGTTGCTATGCATATAGATTCAGAAATGAATTGCCTGAATAAAACACTGAAGGACATCTTGCCAGCACACAAGCCTCTCTGAGAAAGTACTAGAGGTAAAAGCCAATAGAAACAGACTTTCTAGAATGAATAGTAAGCTGCTAAGCAAGGCAAGTGAGGAATATAAGTGACTGTTTGCTGAGTAAAATATTTTTTGTAGTACTGTCACGAAATAATACTGAGAAGGATAAAAATGCTACAGAACTGGATTCCTTTGTTTTATGACTTTATTTAGCAAAGATTTCACCACAAGCAACTAAGCACATGTAGACAAAGAAACTGTATTAGGCAGGTGTACAAAAGCAATGCTAATATCAATGCCAGCTTGTTCCTTGGTCTATGTGTCAGGCATGAACACATAACGAATTTTACCTTCCAGTCACTAAACAAGAAAAAAAACCAAACCAAACCAAAATCCTTCCAACGGCACCCTGCCAATAATATAATTTTCCAAAAGGGTCTGTGTAATAGAATAGAATTAACCAGATTGGAAAAGACTTTTGAGATCATCAAATCCAACCTATCATCCAAAACCATCTAATCAACTAAAATGGGGTACAAAGCACTCCATCCAGTCTCTTAAACACCTCCAGTGATGGTGACTCCACCACCTCCCTGGGCAGCACATGCCAATGGCCAATAACGCTTTCCATGAAGAACGTCTTCCTAACATCCAGCCTAAACCTGCCCTGGCACAGCTTGAGACTGTGTCCTCTTGTTCTGGTGCTGGTTGCCTGGGAGAAGAGACCAACCCCCACCTGGCTACAACCTCCCTTCAAGGAGTTGTAGACAGCAAAGAAGGCCTCCTCTGAGCCTCCTCCTCTTCAGGCTAAGCAACCCCAGCTCCCTCAGCCTCTCCTCACAGGGCTGTGCTCCAAACCCCTCCCCAGCTTTGTTGCCCTTCTCTGGACACCTTCCAGCAACTCAACATCTTCTCTAAACTGAGGGGCACAGAACTGGACACAGGACTCAAGGTGTGGCCTAACCACTGCTGAGTACAGGGGCACAGTGACTTCCCTTGCTCCTGCTGGCCACACTGTTCCTGATCCAGGCCAGGATGCCATTGGCCTTCTTGGCCACCTGGGCATACTGCTGGCTCATGTTCAGCCTATTATCGACCAGTATCCCCAGGTCCCTCTCTGGCTGGTGTTAGGTTGTAATCAACCCTACTGCCAGTTAGCTCAGAACTTCCCTTAAAAATTGTCTCTAGTAGTCACACAATAGAGGCGAGGCAATTACACACAGACTATGAAACAAAAGGTTAAGTGTGTACTAAATTAAAGGCAGACTCTGACACTCTTCCTGATGGCACTAGTTGTGAGGATAGGTGCCAACTTTCCAATGCTGTATTGCTTGCATAAGCAGAAAAATCACTGACTTCTTATGTATGTACAACATGAGAACTACTTTGATGGTGAGGGCACTTGATTTGTATTCAGAGTGAAATGGGTATTATAGATAGTGCTCCCTGTCGTGACTTAACTTCCAAAAACAAAATGCCATACAACATTTGACTCCAACAAGGTGCTAGGTGCCATGGTTTAGTTGATTAGATGGTGTTGGGTGATAGATTGGACTCAATGATCTCAAACGTCTTTTGCAACCTGGTCTGGTCTATTCTATTCTATTCCATTCCATTCCTATTTCTATTCCTATTCACCATAAAATCCGGACAATTTCTGGTAAACTACCAAGCCTGATGAACTCAGATGGCCACTGAAGACATGAATGGCCTCATATCAAACCATCAGCTTCTCCAAGATGTGGAAATAAAACAACTTGCCATTTAGAACTTTTCTGTGATTCCATCAAGAAAATTTTACAATGCATTATTTACAAAATTGTTCTGGACAACAAGAAGGGAGCATCACCTGCCTGTGGTGCTCACCTACACAACCTGCTTGGTCACAAGCAACAGGTGAAGTTGGATGAATTTCTGGCTACAGCACTGAGAGATTATCTAGTTAATGGACGTCTGCATCAGCTGGTACTCCGCCAACAAGAAACTACTAAGACAGATGATGGTTTGTCATAGATGTTGGAGATCAACAGGAAATTGGGTATGTTGGAAGAAAGGTAGAAAAGCAAATTTCTATTCCCTTTTGGGACACAGCACTGAATTCAAGCTTCCTCTTCCAAACATTTTTAACTCATGTACTTTAGTGTTTTCGTAACACTGTACAAGGTTCATTCACAGATTGTTGTATCAGAAGTCTGCTGAGCTATCAGTTCCTGAGAGATAGTAACAACATGAATTTCAATGACTTTTAGGCAGAGGAGATGACATGTAGTTTAGCTCTTGCCTTTCAGATAAACACTCCTGCCGATTATCAAGACTAACACAACAACTGCAAAGGACAGAAAGGAGAACTACACAATTTAATTTCATTGTTCTGAGCTTTAAGACACTCAGATGTCTGTGAAATAGACACAAATTCATAGAATCTCCATACAAGATTCTAAGAGTATCCTTGATAGAAGTGATAGCACACACTACAGAAACCTCAAATAGTTCTGCCATGGTAAAAGGGATTTATCTCAGAAGATATTTAAGATTTATTTAATTGGAATAAAACAAAGTATGCAGATAACACCAAATCAGGTGGGAGTATTGATCTGCTTAAAGGTAGGAAGGCTCTGCAGAGGGATCTGGAGAAGGCTTAAGTCAGCTGTATGAGGTTTAACAAAGCTAAATGCCAAGTCCTACACTTGGGTCACAACCCCATGCCATGCTGCAGGCTTGGGGCAAAGTGCCTGGAAAGTTGCCTGGCAGAAAAGGACCTAGGGATGCTAGCTGACAGGTACTTGAACACAAGCCAGCAGTGTGCTCAGGTGGCCAAGAATGCCAAGAGCATCCTGGCCTGTATCAGGAAAAGCATGGCTGGCAGAACCAGGGAAGTGATCTTGCCCCTGTACTCAGTTCTAGTGAGGCCACACCTCAAATATTGTATTCAGTTATGGGTCCCTTTCTACAAGAAAGGCATTGAGGGACTGCAGTGTGTCCAAAAACAAAGCAGGTGGTGAAGGGTCTGGAGAACAGGTCTTACGGTAAGTGTCAAAGGGAACTTGGACTGTTTAGTCTGGAGAAGAGGAGGCTGAGGGGAGACCCTATTGCTTGCTCTTTACAACAACCTGAAAGTAAAAAAAAAAATAAATATTCTTTATTCAGACTCCAAAGACTGAGGAAAGATTCAAAAGACTTCAGTAGATGTGGCTTTGCTACAAAGAATTGAAGAATTTTGGCAGCTATCAAAAATTATGATAAAACCTCAGCACAGTTCAGAAAACCTCCTTCATTTCAATAAACCAGTTTGTAAAGGTGTTTGTGATGCAAGCTATAGAGAACAACATTTAAGATCAAAGAAATATTGTTATCTATAAAATCATAGAATCAATAAGGTTGGAAAAGACCTCAAAGATCACCAAGTCCAACCTGTCACTCAAGACCTCATGACTACTAAACCATGGCACCGAGCACTACGTCAAATCACTTTTTCACAGAATCATAGAATCAGTAAGGTTGGAAAAGACCTCAAAGATCATCAAGTCCAACCTGTCACCCAAGACTTCATGACTACCAAACCATGGCACCAAGTGCCACGTCCAATTCCCTCTTGAACACCTCCGAAGGATGGTGACTCCACCACCTCCCTGGGCAGAACATTCCAAAGGCCAACAACTCTCTTTGTGAATAACTTGCTCCTCACCTCCAGCCTAAACCTCCCCTGGTGCAGCTTGAGACTGTGTCCTCTTGTTCTGGTGCTGGTTGCCTGGGAGAAGAGACCAACCCCCTCCTGGCTACAACCTCCCTTCAGGTAGTTGTAGACAGTAATAAGGTCTGCCCTGAGCCTCCTCTTCTCCAGAAACACAAAACCATAAACATAAAAAATATTTGATAAAAAAAAAGTTACTTGGCTTTAAAAGAAGTCCTAGATGACTTCTCTGAGAAAATTAAAACACATGAATGCAAGTACTGTGAGCTGTAATGTAAACATCATTGTGTCACCTGTAACATAAGGATAATTAACGAGACACAAAGCTGTATTTTAGGCCCTGATAGCAGGAATGATGAATTTTCACAAATTCTGAGACTATTCCAGAAGATACTGCTTCTGAAGGCAAATATATCTTTAAGAGTAAGCCATTGTTGAAGACAAGAGGAAGACATGTTCAGCATAAACCTAATTAGGTATTTCCTGAAATATCTTACTCCAAACTTCTTATGATAAATATGCTACCAGCAGGAAAACCTTCTTTTTGCAAAGCTTACTCTGTGTCAGAGTTTAGTTTATAACATTAAGAAAATCATATCAAATCTCACACAAACAAAAGAGTCAACACTGTCAACAGCCTCATTTTAGAAGGCTAAGATGGTATACATAGCATGTTTCCACACAGCATGGCACGCTGCCCAGGCAAAGGATACAACTTCAGGAAACAGATAAGGCAGTTTAATGTCTGACTGTCATATAAAGACAAGGTCCTACTAAGTCACTGCTCTAACCCATCTCACGTGCTCCTGGATGTCTGCAGAACATTAGTGGTTGTTTCAGGGGTTTTTTTTGTTCTTTTGTTTGTTTGTGGTTTTTTGGTTGGTTGATTGGTTTTCCCCTCTCCCGAGTAGGCTCCTGAAACAACTCAGCTTAGACAAGTGCCAGAGAGATATAGGCAGCTGCAACCAGCAATTAAATCAACTTAATTGTAATGTGGAACCACACCCTAATATATTCTGCCCTTAAGCAGGCTGATTTGCCTGGGTAGGGCATCATACCAACACTCTTACTTTGCCTCTCCAAACCTCTGAGCAAACTCAAACTTCCACATAATGTCATACTGTGTCCTGTAAATACTGTACAGACATTTCAACAACTTTCACAGTTTTCATCTATAAATCAGATGAAGTAACATCAGGTTGAAAACAGTTACTCCCCTGTACCTGGGTTCCACCAAGGTACTGGAATGGCCAGAATGTATAAAACAGGGAGCACAGAAAGTGAGCTGGAGTCAGAGAGTATTTTCCTCCACTTGAAACATAAAACATGCTGATAAAGCGTGATACAACACAAGATTTCCAAGCCAAAAGTTGTATTTATTAAAATGAAAAGGATCACTATAAGCAATTTAGCAGAAACATTCAAAATAGCTTACCCAGTTGTTTTTCTTGCCAGCATAGATTTCCATGTTCTCTCCATACTGTGGCTCTTCAAGTAAAGTCTGATACTCAAACATGAGGCGGGAGCTCTCGCGCAATCGGCTGCACTGAAATTGGTGATACTGCTGCACAAGCTCCTTCACAACGAGCAGGAGGCATTCAGGGTTTGAAGGATTCCAAGAAGCTAAATTCTATTGAATTAAAAAAGAACAGAGACCAAATTTGTATTACAAACATTTCCCTTTCCCTACTGATACCAAAGGCATATATGCATGTAGATTTGTGATTAAGCTAAACCATGATATTAAATGCAAAGGTTCTATCAAGCTTTGGAAGAGAACCAGATCCAACAGCAAAAGAAAGTCTGAATGTCAAATAAAAGTCCATATGGAGACCTACCAGAAAACTGGTAACTGGGCTACTACCAGGCATACATAGGACCAAATTAGCATTCTGTTACCCCCTAAAATTAGGCTGTTGCATTCAAGAATTTGAAAAGTTTGAATGAATAAAGGAAAAACAATATGAAACATACAGGCATCAGGTAAGCAGGGAGCTGGGGGTGCTAAGCCTGGAAAAGAGGAGGCTCAGAGGAGACCTTCTTGATCGCTACAACTCCCTGAAGGGAGGTTGTAGCCAGGTGGGGGTTGGTCTCTTCTCCCAGGCAACCAGCACCAGAACAAGAGGACACAGTCTCAAGCTGCACCAGGGGAGGTTTAGGCTGGATGTTAGGAAGACATTCTTCACAGAAAGAGAGATTGGCCATTGGAATGTGCTGCCCAGGGAGGTGGTGGAGTCACCATGACTGGAGGTGTTTAGGAAGAGACTGGCTGAGGCACTTAGTGCCATGGTTTAGTTGGTTAGATGATCTCAAAGGTCTCTTCCAACCTGGTTACTTCTATTCCATTCTATTCTAGACACAAGCTCATCATGTTAACATGAGGCATTTTGTCTTCTCTGAGTATAAGCAAAAGTAGTTTGTGTTCCTGTATATCCCACAGCCATACTAGGTGCAACAGGGTTTTAAATGCCATGGACTGCACTTTTAAGATTCTTTGAACTGGTCAAGTTGTTCACATTTTATTACTAAGTGAAGTAGTAAAAGACTAGGTTCAAACAAAATTACTTATCAGTATCTGAACTTGAAGTAGTTACAGATGGCATGGTTACTTTTGTACTGAGAGCTGCAGACAATTCATAAACAAATTATATGCATAACTTACATTCTTCAGCAAGGACACAAAAAACATTAGCTGTTTTTTACCTCTTCAGTAGAACTGCTTTGCTATGCAGCATTTTCTACAATGAGAGGACAGAAAATATTTCTGTACTTTGAAGTAGCTATCTCACAACTGCCTTATATTTCTTAACCTAGGCTAAGTAAATCATAGTATCATAGTATCAGTCAGGGTTGGAAGGGACGACAAGGATCATCTAGTTCCAACTCCCCTGCCATGGGCAGGGACACCCCACACTAGATCAGGCTGGCCAGAGCCTCATCCAGCCTGGGCTTAAACACCTCCAGGGACGGGGCCCCAACCACCTCCCTGGACAACCCATTCCAGGGCTTCACCACTCTCATGGTGAAGAACCTCCTCCTCACATCCAGCCTGAATGCATGAGGCTGTATAAAAACCAAGCTCCTTGAATTTTGTGTAATGCCAAAACTAATAAATACAAGTGAACAGGTTGCAAAGAGAGCTTGTCAAGCCTCTGTCCTTAGAGATAGCCAAAATCTGACAAGTTTCCAGACAGCCTTCTTTGACTCTGCCCAGGCAGGGAGGTTGGACAAGATGTTCTCCAAAGGCTTTTTTCAACCTCAGCTATTTTTTTGACTCTATGAGGTGGTTTACAAAAACCTCAAACTGAAACAGAGTGTCTATGATCCTAGAGTCAGTCAGGGTTAGAAGGGACCACAAGGATCATCTAGTTCCAACCCCCCTGCCATGGGCAGGGACACCAGATTCCATAGTTCTGATCGGAAAATAAGTTAATGAGATGTGTACAAATTTTATCTCCTGCTAGTCCAGAATCACAGTATCACCAAGGTTGGAAGAGACCTCAAAGATCAAGTCCAACCTGTCACCATAGACCTCATGACTAGACCATGGCACCAAGTGCCACATCCAATCCCCTCTTGAACAACTCCAGGGACGGTGATGCCACCACCTCCCTGGGCAGCACATTCCAATGGCCAACAACTCTCTCTGTGAAGAATTTCTTCCTCACCTCCAGCCTAAACTTCCCCTGACGTAGCTTACAGAATCACAGTCCAGATAAGCAAGCAGAAAGCTTAATCAGTTATTCACCAGGTACCAATACCCTCAGCTCTACAATGAAATTTATGTAGCCTAATCTTTAGTTACGTGGCTATTTCTGCTGAAAAGGCTTTTAATGTTTGTCTGTGATGACTGCAGATTATGATATATCCCTCTGGAATAAGTTTATATAGATTTCAGTATATGGTGGCTTAATACTTCAAGCATTTCTCTTTCACAGGATCACAGGATGTTAGGGGTTAGAAGGGACCTCCAAAGATCATTGAGTCCAACACCCCCCACCAGAGCAGGACCATGGAATCTAGCACAGGTCACACAGTAACACATCCAGATGGGTCTTGAAAGTCTCCGGAGACTCCACAACCTCTCAGGGCAGCCTGTTCCAGTGCTCTGTGACCCTCACAGTGAAGAAGTTCCTCCTCATGTAGATTATATATCCACTGCCCCTTGTCCTATCACAGGGTGCAACTGAGCAGAGCCTGTTCCCTCCCTCTTGACACCCAGCCCCCAGATATTTATAAACATTTACTAAATTCCCTTTCAGTCTTCTCTTCTCCAGACTAAAAAGCCCCAGGGCTCTCAGTTTCCTCCTCAGGGGTCAGTGCTCCAGTCCCTTAATCATCCTTGTAGCCCTCCATTGGACTCTCTCAAGTAGATTCCTGTCCCTCTTGTACTGGGGAGCCCAAAACTGGAAGCAATACTCCAGGTGTGACCTCACCAGGGCAGAGTAGAGGGAGAGGAGAACCTCCCTTCAATCTGCTGGACACACTCCTCTTAATCTACCCTAGGGTCCCATTGGTCTTCTTGGCCACAAGGGCACACTGGTGACCCATGGATAACCTTTTGTCCACCAGGACTCCCAGGTCCTTCTAGCAGATCACCTCCCAGCCTGCACTGGTGCAGCTTATTATTCCTTCCCAGGTGCAGGACTCTGCACTTATCCTTGTTGAACATCATTAGGTTCTTCTTTGTCCAGCTCTCAGTCTGCCCAAGTCTCACTGAATGGCCACACAGTCATCAGGTGTATCAGCCAAGCCTCCCAGTTTGGTATCATCAGCAAACTTGCTGAGCAGACACTCTGTCCCCTCATCAATGTCACTGATGAAGATGTTGAACAGGACCAGACCCAGCACTGATCCCTGCAGGACTCCACTAGTCACAGCTCTCCTGCTGGACTTGGAACCACTGATCACCACTCTCTGGACTCTATTGTGTAACCAGTTCCTAATCCAGCTCACTGTCTGTTCTTCTGTCCCACACTTCCTGAGCTTACTCACAAGGATGTTATGGGAGACAGTGTCAAAAGCCTTACTGAGGTCAAGGTAGACTACATCCACTGCTTTCCCTGAATGTACCCATTCAGTTACAGCATCACAGAACACTATCAGATTAGTCAAGCATGACTTCCCCTCCATAAATCCATGCTGACTGTTCCTGATCATCATCATCTCTTCCAAGTGCCTAGAGATGACCTCCAGAATGAGCAGCTCCATGATTTTTCCAGGGGTGGAGGTGAGGCTTCCCGGTCTGTAGTTTCCTAGAACCTCTTTCCTGCCCTTTTTGAAGAATGGAGTGACATTGCCTCTCCTCCAGTCCTCAGACACCTCTCCTGTCTGCCAGGATTTTGCAAAAATGATGGAGAGTGGTAGAGCAACATCATCAGGCAGCTCTCTCATCACTCTTGGGTGCATCTTATCCGGGCCCATGGACTTGTGAATAGTCAGTTTATGTAACTGATCCCTAACCCAATCTTCAACGACTAGTGGAAAGTCCTCCCTCCTCCAGTCTTGTCCTTCATCCAGGGTCTGGAACTCATAGGGGAGTTCAGTCTTAGCAGTAAAGACTGAAGCACAGAAGGCATTCAGCAGCTCTGCCTTCTCTGCATCCTCAGCTCTCAGGGCTGCCTCCTCATTCAACAGTGGGCCCACACCTTCCCTATTCTTCCTTTTCCTACTGATGTATTTGAAGAAACCCTTCTTGTTCTCTTTAACTTCCTTTGCCAGTTTTAGTTCCAAAAGGGCTTTGGCCTTCCTGGTTGCCTTCCTACATGCCCTGGTAACTACTCTATAGTTCTCCCATGCAACAAGTCCCTTCGTCTATGAACTCTGTCTTTCTTCCATGAGATTTCCTTCAGAATCTCCTTGCTCATCCATGCAGGTCTCCCGGCACGTCTACCCCATTTTTACTCAAGGGAACACACCTCTCTTGGGCTCAGAGGAAGCAGCATTTAAAAACTGTCCAGGTTTCTTGGGCTCCTTTACCCTCCAGAGCCTTAGCCCATAGGATTCCTGCAAGTACATCTCTGAGGAGTACAAAGTTAGCCCTGTGTCCAGGGTTGTAATGCTACTTACTGCCCTGCTTCTACCCTGTATAATACTAAATTCCACGGTGTCATGATCACTGTCACCAAGGCTGTTCCTGACCTTAATGTCCCAAAGCAGTCCTTCTTTATTAGTTAATACAAGATCCAGCAGTGAGCTTCTCCTTGCTGGCTCCTACACTACCTGCATCAAGAAGTTATCATTGACATACTGCAAGAGCCTTTTGGACTGGATGTGCCTGGCTGTGTGGGTTTGCCAGCAAATGTCAGGCTGATTGAAGTCACCCACGAGTACTAAGGAATGTGTTCCAGAGGCTACCTCCAGTTGACTGTAGAAGACCTCATCAGCATCTTCTGCTTGATTTGGTGGTCTATAGTAGACACCCACAACAGTTTCACCCTACCTTTCCACATCCCTTAATTCTTACCTGTAAGCTTTCCACCTGTTCTACCTCCCCTCCCCAGATGGAACTCAACACATTCCAGCTGCTCTCACACACAGAGAGCAACACCACCACCTCGCCTTGTTGATCTGTCCTTCCTGAAGAGTACATAGCCATCCATGGCAACACTCCAGTCATGGCAGCTATCCCACCACGTTTCAGTGATTCCAATTATACCACAACTCTATATTTGTTATTATACCACAACTCTATATTTGTTTCCCTCTGAAGTTATATATATTCACATCTTATCAAAATGAATTTCTCATTTTCATCTTCGTCACTTAAAAAAGTCTAACCTGTCAGTAAAAGTGACATGAAGTATGTGTTGCTTCCTTCAGAACCTTGCTTTTTGAGAAAATATAAAGATAATAATAATTTTTTAAAAAATCAATAATGTCTACTAAGACAGTTTTCTCTCAAATCTTACCATATGATGTTTTGCCTGAAGTTCCCAGTCCTGGAGGGATTAATTTTAAGACAGCCTAGATATATTCTACCCATCCTCTCCACTTCTCATTTCAGTTGATAGCTAACTGAGAAGCAGAGAAATCTGTGTATGCAATACTTACATAGAGGGGCAGATACAAAAAGAAAATAAATACAATTTAGGAATATTATCCTTTCTCTCGTGACTTTCAGCAACACAATTCATGGTTGCCAAATGACTACAGCAGGCAGTGCTGTGTTGTCTACAAATCACTCCTGTAACTAGGTTGAAAACCACACATTCCTGCATGGTCGGGGGGAACAGTTTTACAAGGTGGTGCTCTCATTCTTCAGCAATGTGGATAATGTCCATGCTTTGATAACAAAAACCACCACCAACAACAACAAAACCAACCCCAAACCCAAAAAACAACAAGCGTGGATGGAGTGCTTATGGGAACACTTATCTTCATGAAAAAGACCTGTTGGTCAGATTCATCCAAGACTGACAGGATGAACTTAGGAAATAGAACAGGACATTACTGTTGATTACAATTTGCTTTGCTTTACATGGATGAATGAACAGTTCAATGAACAATTAGAGGATTAAACTGTACTCCTGCTTGGTATGATTCTGGTAGAAAGGGTTGTTCAGCATGGCTATTATCCTGTTCTTGAAACTCTGCTTTTAGAAGCTACCACAGTGTCATGGGTGAGAAATGAACATGGCTCATGTTAGCTCCTCAAATACATGCTGCAGAGTGACTGAAAGCCTTGTTCTACCTTATCTACCATCTACAGCTGGTAAAAATTTTATTCCCAAATTGAACTCATTCAAGCCTATCCAGTTCTGCAAACACTAGACACAATATGTAAAGTAGACATCATCTTCTAGGAAATACATTTTGTAACATGCTGTCTGAAATAAGACTGCATGTAACCTTACATTTCCTGTTCCCAAGCTCCCACTCAAATAAAGCATTTCCAGAAAGCCAGAGGATGTAATATGCCAGTATGTATTGATATCAGCCAGACAAGTGGGAATAACCTTTCCTCCTAATGACATTGGTACAACACAATAGAAATGTTCTGTCAAAGGAAATGACCTACAATATTTTAATAACTGACCTAAATGCAAGCAAACCTTTAGTTTTTTTTAAATAATGTTACACTGCAGAACAAAAAAAGAGCAAGAGGAAATCCATTGTCATTTGTCAAGCACAGAGCTAGAATACTGCTCTCTTCAAAGCATTCAAGAGCACTGCATCAAAACTGTGTTTATGCTGTATTGCCTTAAAGATACAGGAATTAAAATCAATGATTTGATTTTAGGATCCTTTTATAAGCACCTTTTCATTCAGTAAATAAAGATTCAAACAAAGGATGAACTGGTTATGAAAGCAAATCACCTGGAGAAAAATGCAACTATCAAGCCACTACGTACATCAATTACACTGGATTCTCACTGGTGAAAGAGTAATTATCCAACGGTTACGCGTTTTTCCCTGTAACACTGGCTCTGATTTAAATAACAATCTTCAACTTCATCATTACAGTATTGTAGCACTTGTTATTTGGCAATTGGCTATTGCATTTCTAGCCATTTTATTAACTTTGCAGAAGTGCTGTTCTTTGCAGATCTCAATGCGTAACATTTAACACAAACACTTCTGAAGACGACATCTGTGCATGGAATTTCCTTTTACGTACCTTTAAGTGTTGCTTAGTTGCCCTAAGCATTAGGCTCATTCATCTGAAAATACTTCTAAATCATTTTATTGTGAGCCAATTTCAACCCTGTGTCAAAATAGGTGCTGCATTGTTTTCTCATTTTCAAGAGGTACCTTCTTTAGTTTTCCCTCTGCTTTTTATATCAAAGCCAAAGGAAGCAACTACTGATAACATACTGTTGAAATCTAACTAGCAGATTTTGATGTCTATCAGGTTGTTCCCTTGTAGAATGGCTTAATTATTACAATTTCAGAATTATAATGATCATTCCAAGAACATGCGAAGATTTGTCATATCAGTCACCAAGAGCAGCATCCCTGCAACGGTACACTGACCTCGTTCTTTAGAGAGAGAGGGTCCCCTGAATGCAATATTATATTCACTATTTGACTATGGAAATTGTTTTAATTGCTAAAACCTTAAACCTGAGACTTTGTAGCAAAAAGGAGTCAGTGCACTCCATTTTGTGAAGTTTCAAGAAAAGGTCTTTAAGAAAATAGTTATCTAGACCTTAGACAATAGTATGTACGTCCACCAGCTCTGCCCTCCACCTCACAGCACTGCAGTATAAATGGAAAAACAATCTTCAGTTATTATACATAGACCTGCAGACCATAGGCATCCATTAAAACATGTCTAATTTGGAGAAATCCAAAGCAATTCAGGAGATCTATTCTGAGGAGCTGCCAGATAATAAACAAGCTCAAAGAGCGTAATTGTCACCGGGATGTATAACCCCCCCAGATTTGGTTGGGATGCAAAGTTGATCTTCAAATTCCCTGGCTCTTGATCCTGTTTCCTGACAGGATTTGGCTGCACAGTAAGTGAGCAGTTTGGTAAGAAAAGGTTTTTGCACCATCAGACACAGCAAAAGTGTTGAGAAAATGAGTTCACTTGGAAGTGAGTATAAAAAGGCAAAGATATTATAAGGCCACCCACTGAGCGCAATTTAAGCCATTTCACCATAACGCATTTAAATGAATAGCAGTAACACTGACGGGATTTCAAAAAGAGACAACGTTTGAAGCCAGACAGCATCAGCTCTAAGAAATGTTCTCAGAGGTGAGGCAAGTAAAAAATCCCCACAAAGTAGCTTCTCATCCCTACTAGCAAACACAGGCAGAATTTAGCTTTCCCAAGTAGCCATACTATTTAACTTCTGGCAAGGAAGCCACATTTAAATTTTGTTCTGGAACATTTTGTGCTTTGCAGTTCTTCCTTTATCCTTCCAAAAACCTAATCAAGAACCTATGCAAACTGCTCAGTGTCCGTGACTACCTATTCACACTTTTCTCAGCACATAATGCACTGTGTGTTCCATAAACAGCTAATTCATAGCCTCCTTCTCATGTTACTGCTTATTTCGTAACTCCAGGCAATGTCTGCGGCAAACGACAGCTCTACGCTATCAGAAAGAAATACGGTAACAATTTCTAATTGATCTGAAGTTGTTTTTCTTTGAAATGTGTTTAAAGATCCAGGTTGCCAAAATATCTTCCAGGAATGTGATTTTTAAGAAGACAGATTGTAACTGTTTTTCCTGGCTATACTACAGGAAACAACAGCAAGATCTTATTTTAAGTCAGTGTACTTTTATATTTCTAAGCAAGAAATTAACTTGCACGAGAAAATGTCAGTAAACAAAACCTCCCGAGTCCATAAAGTGGTAATGCATTTCTACAGCATCTTTCATCCAGAATTATCATAAGGAATAATTTAAGTACAGATTTGTATTTTGTTTATATCCCTGCACACCACATACACACAACTTGCACCCCACTGTGGATTAACATCAGTACCAATATGAGGGTTTTTTCACCCGAAATGAGAAAGATCATACTGGGGTATCACCACTTGTGCTCCACATATGTAAGAAGAGATACAGGCCCAGTGGTTACTATTAGCCTGAAAACTGGGTTCAGTCCCTACTCTCTATAGTCTTCATGGGCCACCATGGGGAAACTACTCACAGAAAAAGGCACAGGATAATTATCTGCCATATGCTCACATCTTTCCACTAACAGATATTTCTCACAGTATTTGCAGGGCTGGAGTGTTATAACAAATTCAAAGGCTTCAGTTTCTTAGCAGCCAGCACTTAAGCATCCTACAGGCTGCAGTTTCAAATCAATCACTGTAAACCTACATGCCATCTACTTGTCATCATATTTTCACAGGTTCTTCATATCCCCCTCCCCCAAAAGCACCACTGGAACAACTTTCTGGAGTGATCTGCTTGAAATGATCACTTTTGGGCACAAGCAAACATCAAAACTTAACATTTGGTAAAAAACAGTTCAACTCTGGAGCACTTCTGTCATGGCAAACGCAACCAATGAGTTTGTAGACACTATGTGCTCTACTAGCTATTGTATGGAACAGATAAAAAGTTTGCACAAAGCACAAACTTGGGATAGCCAATGTTTATTTATTTTATTTTGGTTTTGGAGAGCGGCTGTGAAATCAGATGCAAAAATTACAATAGCTTATGAACAGATGAAACGCCTGAAGACCTTGAATTACCATGAAAATACAGAGGAGCAGGAAGCCAACACACTATGAATTAAAAAAAAATAATCAGAAATTAATTCTACTTCTAGAAAAGCCCCTTACATTTTGTATACAATTATCTTCCCTGTTCTCTTCCACAGGCTACAGAGTGTGATTCTCACTGATGATCCCACACCCAAGGTGACTCCAAAATAAACCTCAGGAATTCTGACACAGAGAACTCTCTTCTGCATTCACCTAAAATAAATTCACCACCCCCTCTCGAGTAACATTCCCCCAAAACAGACATCACTACAAATGCCCTACTGCAGGAGCAGTTACAAGATAGATGTTTGTACATTAAGAGTGCTCAGGAAACGCAGAAACTGTGAGACTCAGGCTAGAAAAGGATTTTAAAGCTGTGCACTCTTCCTGAAAAAGTCTGTTTCTCCCACAGAGCTCTCTTACAAGATAATAAGACTCTTAAAAGATGCGACTGCCTACTATCAAAAGAGAGTACAGTACTATCTAATTAATCTCCTCGAGACTTGGCATGCTTAAGTATTTCTTGTCGTACTTTGCTAAGGGATTAGAGGAAGTTTCGTTCCTTTCCAGACCTGCCAGCGTATACTCTCACAGAACACAGCTGGTACCTTCACCTGTTCTGAGAAGGAAGATTTTAATTCCTTCAGCACCTATAATTCCTATACTACCACATCCTCAGACCCTTGGTGGACCAGAGTACAGACCACTCTTCTCAATTCTTTAGCTCAATAGCCCTTTTTTAAATAGCAAGTCTTTCACCCCTATCAGTTCTTTGGGTTTTCTCCTTTCCTGTAAAAACAAGTAATTTTAGCTACAGTAAAGAGGCTTCACAGCTAATGTCTTGGACAGCATTCACTAACATTCCTTGAGTGTTTATTGTTGGGTGGCACATGCAGAACTGTTTTCTCTAACCATTTTTGCCTCCCTCAAAATTCCATAAATTAAAATAGATTTATCAGTTAGCGGATCTCACAGCTGAAACAGCATTTCCATCTTTATCTCCACATTTGTACTACAAGAGAGTTTGTAGGGCCTTGAAAAAACAGCCCCTAATGAGAAAGATCTACAAAGCATCACTGTATAAATCATACAACATTGGAAATCAAAATTTTTTCTCTACTATACTGAACAGATTACTTCAAATTAGTTCTCTCTTCTCAAAAAGCATTACCAGAAAAGAACACTTATTTGGTTCCTTTGAGCATGTAAAAGCTGCATATTTGCAAAGTGTGAGGTAAAATTCATGTAAAACTGTGTGAACACTGATGCTGTAAACAAAAGACAAGATGTTGATTAAATTTGAACTATATTTCTGTAGTTATCTTTTAAAAAGCAAGCGGATATGCCTGAGGATCTGATATGAAAGATAACAAGGAAGCAGGCAAGTAAATAATGTGTACAACTGAGATTTTGAATCTAATGCAGTTGGAAACTTAGATCAGTAAAAAGATGAAAGGGGGGGAAAGGGGGGGAAGGGGGGGAAAGGGGGGAAGGGGGAGGAAAGGGGGGGAAGGGGGAAAGGGGGGAAGGGGGAGGAAAGGGGGGGAAGGGGGGAAAGGGGGGAAGGGGGGAAAGGGGGGAAGGGGGGAAAGGGGGGAAGGGGGGAAAGGGGGGAAGGGGGGGAAAGGGGGGAAGGGGGGAAAGGGGGGAAAGGGGGGGAAGGGGGGGAAGGGGGAGGAAAGGGGGGGAAGGGGGAGGAAAGGGGGGGAAGGGGGAGGAAAGGGGGGGAAGGGGGAGGAAAGGGGGGGAAGGGGGAGGAAAGGGGGGGAAGGGGGAGGAAAGGGGGGGAAGGGGGAGGAAAGGGGGGGAAGGGGGGGAAGGGGGGGAAGGGGGGGAAGGGGGGGGAAAGGGGGGGAAAGGGGGGGAAAGGGGGGGAAAGGGAGGGAAAGAAAAGGAAAAAAGTAAAAGCAAAAAGGAAAGTTGGGGGAAAGCATGCACTTTCATTCATTTTGTGAAATCAAAAGAACCTTTGAAAATTACAAGTACAAAGGCATTACTTTGCCCCAACAATATTTTCTAAACAGAAGAACCTGCAAGGTCCCAAAACTTTAAACTAATTCCATTGGAGCAAAACACAATTATGACAGAATTCACAGTCTAGAATGTAACTGAATATGAAATTGCATTATCAGACAGGATTACTATTTCTGACTGACCTTCTGAATCTGCTGGCATATTCATAGATGACTTTCTCTACAGAAAAATGAATTATCACGGCTGATCTGGAGTTCAATGGCACTCCACATTGAATTTAAATGTATTCTCAATTCAGAAAGACTGCTAGGTTTTTTATTTTAAAAATAAATTAAAACTTTGTATATGTGTTTCTAGAAAGCTAATAAGCTGTTGTCTTCAAGCCAAGCCATTTCTTTCTGTTCTAGAGTTCTTGTGAGGAAGTAGAATGCATTGTGCCAGTACCATTAGACATCAGGGCCAGAATCCTTTCATTTTCTGCCAGTTTCCCTAATAACAGTTTTTTTCCACATGTTAATAAAACATTGCTCTAGTATGATTATATTTTAATTAAGTGAAGCAAAGATAGTTGTAACTGCATTTTCAGTTTGCTTGTTCATATTAAACATTATTATTGAGCCCTCAGACTTGCAAATAAAAGACATGCCGCTTTCATACATCTGGCTTGGGATACCATACTTTTGGTTTAAGCTAACAACAACTTGAAAGTCATTAAGTTGCTGGAATTCATTACACCACCCTTATCACTAGCATGGTATTTATTTCTTGCAAAGCAGGTACATTATATACACAAAGAACAAATGTAAGCACCAATATGTGGTAACTGGTAATAAGAAGTTATATGGCAGCATGTGTTTACCCTTCAATACAGCACCATCCATCTGAAGAGTCTGTCCTATACTCAATCCTGTTTCTTCCTCAGGCAATCATTAGTAATAACGGAGAAAGATAGGCTTCGTGGAGGGAAAACAGATGCTTAACACATACACCGGGAAAAGAGAGGGGAGGAGAGTAGGGCATTGCTAGATCAACCTGACAGGCCATAAAAGCATTGCTGACAGAGAGGTATTCACAGTGCCAACAGCAGTGCAATAGGCTGAGAAAATCTGAGCAAGTTGCAAAGCCTCCTCCAAGCGCTTTCTAAAGCTACCCTTTTCAAAAAGTCTAGAAATCCCTTTAAGAGTTCCTCTACAGAAAGACTGACAATAATACACCCTGATCATAGAAGGGATAAAACTAGATACAGATGTCTTAGAAACAGGTAGTGAAGAGTTCCCAGGCACAGCTCCTTAAATGAGAAGTGATGAAAAGTCTCTCAGAGGGGTCAAGCATGTGGTAACTGGTAATAAGAAAACTGATAGAAAAGATGATGCAAAGGAGAGACTTTTGTTTTCTTATTACGGACTGTGAGCTGCCTTGTGAAAATATCCAGCAGCAGGAACAACTGATTCTGGGAGGCAGCAAGTCATAGACCAAATAGATTCACTGACTATGAGATAACTGCAGGTTCAGTGACTCCAAGAATCCCTTAAAGAATATGCAAAGGCCTGTAAGACTAATTCCAAGCTATGTAAGTGCTCCTTCTGCACTTACCAGAACTACAGGATATGCTACGTGATTTAACACTGGAGAAGCAGATGAAAGAATGCTCCATTGGACATACAGTTTGGTTTTAGCAGAGAGACAGTGATCTTCTTCCTCAAGCCTGGTAGCAACTCTTGCCCACAGCAAATTTATTCAGAAATCAAGATGAATTCAACATAAGATCCAGAAATTCAGGAGGTCAGTGTTCCGGGCTCCAGTATAAAGTAAGAAGACATTGCTTGAAAGAAACAGAAGCCTAAACATCTTTTGTAGCCTTTACATTAAGATTATTGCTCTCTACAACTATCTGAAGGGAGGTTGTAGTCAGGTGGGGGTTGGTCTTTTCTCCCAGGCAACCAGCACCAGAACAAGAGGACACAGTCTCAAGCTCCACCAGGGGAGGTTTAGGCTGGATGTTAGGAAGAAGTTCTTCACGGAAAGAGTGATTGCCCATTGGAATGTGCTGCCCAGGGAGGTGGTGGAATCACCATCACTGGAGGTATTTAGGAAGAGACTGGATGGGGTGCTTGGAGCCATTGTTTAGTTGATTAGATGGTGCTGGGTGATAGGTTGGACTCGATGATCTCAAAGGTATTCCCCAACCTGGTTAATTCTATTCTATTCTATTGTATTAAAGCATCCTGTTATTCTGATCCAACCCTCTTTCCCATCTAACTGCGTAATCACAATAAAGATGGCCAAATTCACATGACAAATGAAAAACCTTTACTTTTAATTTTTAATTCTTAATGCAACATTATGAATGGAGATCCACTAAAGCATTTCCCCCCCTGTTTTCAATGATTAAGTTTTTCATCATATTCTCATTAGATAGTACAGCAGAAAAAACAATTTCCCCCACTTTGCCATCAGTCACATAATCTATGCACATTCCTGAATTCTCCTAAAACTACTATTCCCTGGACTGAAATACTGTATTTTAAGAGCTAATATTCTAATTTTTCCATATTCTAGGGAGAAACTGCATTATCAGAGAAGCTTGTGCCAAAAAAAATGAATGGAAATATTTCTCTGAGTCCTTCAGAGAGCTAATAGAATTAACTCTGCATTTTGCACTAGCAGGATTTAAGCAAGAAAGGCAAAACTACCTGGCTCACCTGGTATTTTCTACCCTCAAAATTAAATAAACAGTATGGAACTGTGATTTCTCAGTTTCTGCATTTGTCAGGTGAAAAGTCCAGCCAAATATTGCGATGAACTAAAGGAGAAATTCTGATCTCAGCATGTTCTCTTCGGCTTACTCTTTGAGACAGAAACCCAAGCCTTCTGAACTGCGCTAGGAAATGCTGACATTCAGGAAAAAAAGTAAGGTAAATATATCCAGTGATTTTACATGGATAGAAAATCATAAAATATGAGATGGCTAAGTCTCTCTCAGCCCTATTAACAATCCCAGACAAAGAGGAAAAGTAAAAGGGAAAGGCTAATAGATAAATTCATAGGTGATGTCGTTGAGCTAGAAGAGGGAATATTTAGACTGGATACTAGGAAGAAATTCTTTACAGTGAAGGTGATTAGGTACTGGAACAGGTTGCCCAGTATGGCTGTGGATGGTCCTTCCCTGGAGGTGTTCAAGGTCAGGCTGGATGGGGCCTTGAGCAACCTGGCCTAGTGGAAGGTGTCCCTGTCCATGACAGGGGGTTAGAATTTGATGATCTGTAAGGTCCTGCCAACACAAACCATTCCATGATTATGTGATTCTAAACCAAAGAGTAAAAAGAATTTTCCAATCCAGAAAGGTCCTGAAGGAAAATGGAAAGATTGTAGAAAAAATTTGTTTTCTCAGCATCTCTCTTGATTTCTTTACACTGAACTGTTGGTAAAGCTTCCATCTTATCACTACCCAGACAATCATGATACTCTTGGCACCATGTGACTTCTCAGAAGGACTTCATGAATGTTGGTTTGACATGGGCTGTAGTCTAGCTGGCCAGGCTACCTCCAGAGAGGATTCCCAGTCAGGATCCTCTTTTGGACATTTCTCATTTTAAAACCAATACAAGCACAGCTAAAACAAAAGGCAGAAAATGTGTGACTGTTTTATGATACCCCTTCATAGCTGGCTCAGGGAAACAAATGAGGATTCCCTGGGGGAACCATGTGAAGCTCAGACACCAAAACCACACCAAAACATATGCAAAATTAGATTCTTTCAGATCTGGCTTACAGAGGAATGATGTACTGGCATAGCTCTATCACTTGACAACATGGACAAAAATATGTGTGATAAGTGCCAGGAATACCAGAAAAAAAGGTCCTTCTGTCAGTAAAGTTCCCGACCTAAATAACTCTTCTGATGGTGTAAATTGTGACTCTTGTCTCTACTGATTATCTGTACTGACTCAGCAAGGCCTTAGTGACCACATGCATATAAAGAACCTGATGTTATGTAAAGAGTATCATATATATGTGTACACACACACACACACGTATACGTACATCTCCCACATATACAAATGGGTAGGAACAATACAGGAGAGGAACAAACAGCCTCCAGAATTCAAATTTGCAACAATGAATAGCATTAGGTCATAAATAATCAAAACATATTTACATTAAAATATCAAAGTATGATTGAAAAGTGAACACAAAAAATTTGAGGACAAAGAAATTTAAATTATAAGAAAAAAGTTTCCAATAAAATGCAGAAACCAATCCTGCATTCTGTTTCACTTGCATTCCTGAAGTTAAAGTGACACCAAAGTACTACAGGGTTTTCAGTACAAGAGTAGTTGGTTAGGGGTACAAAAATAGAGAATAGAATAGACCAGAATAGAATAGAATAGACCAGAATAGTTTCATAGTTTCATAGTTTCATAGTTTCATTCAGGGTTGGAAGGGACCACAAGGATCATCTAGTTCCAACCCCCCTGCCATGGGCAGGGACACCCCACACTAGATCAGGCTGGACAGAGCCTCATCCAGCCTGCTCTTAAACACCCCCAGGGACGGGGCCTCGACCACCTCCCTGGACAACCCATTCCAGGGTTTCACCACTCTCATGTTGAAGAACCTCCTCCTCACATCCAGCCTGAATCTCCCCACCTCCAGCTTCATTCCATTCCCCCTAGTCCTATCACTACCTGATATCCTGAGAAGTCCTTCCCCTGCCTTCCTGTAGGCCCCCTTCAGATACTGGAAGGCGACAATTAGGTCACCTCGGAGCCTTCTCTTCTGCAGACTGAACAGCCCCAACTCCTTCAGTCTGTCCTCATAGGAGAGGTGCTCCAGCCCTCTGATCATCCTCGTGGCCCTTCTCTGGACACCTTCCAGCACCTCCACATCCCTCTTGTAATAGGGGCTCCAGAACTGGACACAGTACTCCAGGTGGGGTCTCACCAGGGCTGAGTAGAGGGGGAGGATCACCTCCCTCGACCTGCTAGCCACACTTCTCCTGATGCAGCCCAGGATCTGATTGGCTTTGCGGGCTGCAAGTGCACACTGAGAGCTCATGTTGAGCTTTTTGTCCACCAGCACCCCCAAGTCTCTCTCCTCAGGGCTATCCTCCAGCCAGTCACTGCCTAGCCTGTATTTGTGCCTGGGATTGCTTCGACCCAGATGCAGGACCCTGCACTTGCTCTTATTGAACTTCATGAGGTTGGCCTGTGCCCACCTCTCCAGCCTGTCAAGGTCCCTCTGGATGGCCTCCCTTCCCTCCAGCGTGTCTGCTGCACCACACAGCTTGGTGTCATCAGCAAACTTGCTGAGGGTGCACTCAATGCCACTGTCCATGTCCCCCACAAAGATGTTGAATAAGATAGGTCCCAGGACTGATCCCTGAGGGACTCCACTTGTCACTGGCCTCCACTGGGACATGGAGCCATTGACAGCCACTCTTTGGGTGCGGCCATCAAGCCAGTTCCTTATCCATCTAGTGGTCCACCAATCAAACCCATGTGTCACCAGTTTGGAGACCAGGATGTGGTGCGGGACAGTGTCGAAGGCTTTGCTCAGGTCCAGGTAAACGACATCAGTTGCTCGCCCCTCATCTATTAATTTTGTCACCTGCTCATAGAAGGCCACCAGGTTGGTCAGGCAGGATTTGCCCTTGGCAAAGCCATGCTGACTGTTCCCAATCACCTCTTCACTATTCTTTTGAGCGAGTAGTGACTCCAGGAGGATCTGTTCCATGATCTTTCCAGGCACAGAGGTGAGACTGACTGGCCTGTAGTTCCCTGGTTCCTCCTTCTTGCCCTTTTTGAAGATGGGGGCAATGTTTCCCCTTTTCCAGTCTGTGGGGACTTCACCAGACTGCCAGGACTTTTGAAATATAATAGAGAGGGGTTTAGCAACCTCATCTGCCAGTTCTCTCAGCACCCGTGGGTGTAACCCGTCGGGTCCCATGGACTTGAACACTTTCAGGTTCTTCAGATGATCACGAACCTGATCTGCACTTACAATGGGCAGTTCTTCCTCCCTGTCCCTGGCTTTGACTTCCATAACATCAGGAGTGTGGCTAGAGGCCCTTGCAGTGAAGACTGAGGTAAAGAAGTTATTAAGTACCTCAGCCTTTTCCTCATCACAGGTGACCATGTCACCATTTTCTTTTCTGAGGGGGCCCACACCTTCCCTAGTCTTCTTCTTCCCATTAATATACCTGTAAAAGTTCTTAGTATTCCCTTTAATCTCCCTGGCTAGAATAGACCAGACCAGAATAGAATAGACCAGAATAGAATAGAATAGACCAGACCAGACCAGAGCAGGTTGGAAGAGACCTTCAAGATCATCGCGTCCAACCTATCATCCAACAGCATCTAATCAACTAAACCATGCAACCAAGCACCCTGTCAAGTCTCGTCCTGAACACCCCCAGCAATGCTGACTCCACCACCTCCCCGGGGCAGCCCATTCCAAAGGGTAATCACTCTCTCTGTGAAGAACTTCTTCCTAACATCCAGCCTAAACTTCCCCTGGTGCAGCTTGAGACTGTGTCCTCTTGTTCTGGTGCTGGCTGCCTGGGAAAAAAGACCAACCCCCACATGTCTACAACCTCCCTTAAGGTAGGTGTAAAGAGCAATTAGGTCACCCGAGCCTCCTCTTCTCCAGGCTAAGCAACCCCAGCTCCCTCAGCCTCTCCTCATAGGGCTGTGCTCCAAACCCCTCACCAGCTTTGTTGCCCTTCTCTGGACACCTTCCAGCAACTCAACATCTTTCCTAAACTGAGGGGCCCAGAACTGGACACAGGACTCAAGGTGTGGCCTAACCAGTGATGAGTCCAGGGGCACAATGATTTCCCTACTCCTGGTGGCCACACTGTTCCTGATGCAGGCCAGGATGCCATTGGCCCTCTTAGCTGCCTGGGCACACTGCAGGCTCATGTTCAGCCTACCATTGACCAGTACGCCCAGGTCCCTCTCTGCCTGGCCGCTCTACAGCCATTCTGACCCCAGCCTGTAGCACTGCATGGGGTTGCTGTGGCCAATGTGCAGAACCCGGCACTTGAATGTGTTAGGGTTTCATAATAGAATAGGTAACACCTTCATCTTTGCCAACAACAAAACAGCTAGATTATTCAAACAAGATAGTTCAAATGGTATTCACTAACCTAAGGGGGTTTAGGCATTTTTTGTGTGGCTACTGTGAGCACAGGAACAACTGATGCCATGAAACATCTGTATCATCCATATAATACTATATGAAGAACAGTTACCGAAAATAAGAGTTATATTTAAAAGATCTCTTCACTACCCATTAAAAGCTAACTCATCAAGTCAACAGTAATCATGATTGTGAATTGTGCTGGGTTCCACCCATCCTGGATGGGGGCTGAAAGAACCCAACCCCCAGGTGGACAAAAGAACCTTGATCCAGGTGGGCAGAGAGAGACTTGGTCTTTTCCCTCCCAGTAGGAGGGGTCCCCTGGGTTAGAGGTGGCCTATTCCACTCCCCCTTCCTGTCCAGCAAGCCCATAAAAAGGGTGGACATCCTTTACTGCCCTCTCTTTCCCTGCTTCACCTGCTGGAGAGAGATCATCTGCTGCTGTGGCTGCTTCCTGCATTGACCACACAGTGGGGGCCTACTTTCCAAGCTGCATCCAAGCTTTCTAGAGAACTGAATCCACTTCCATCCAGGGAATACAAGGCCATCTGGGTGTGGTTTTGTGTATTTTCCTATTTATCCTGTTATTTATTTATATATATACTGTTTTAAAAATTACCTCTTTTACTTCCAAACTGATTCCAGACCATTTCTTCTGTGAAATTTTACTTCTCCTTCCCCTATCTGATATTGTTTTGGGATCTTAGACCCTGGGTAAAGCTCAAACCAGCACATGAATACAGCCATGGAAAACAATACAGCCTTTATGACATTGCACATATTGTTAAATGATAAATATGAAGTCTAGTAATTACAAGAACTTAAAATAAACATTGCTTTACACAAGACACAGCATGACAGACAACACATTTGAGCAGCATTAAACTAGCTGAGTCAGCTTCAAGACTGAAACATGTATTCACTATCAACAGTTAAACAGGAGGAAATAGTCGTCCCAACATTATTACTAGCCTAAGAGCTGCAGTGGGCCATGCTCTTAAGGTCTGCAATGGAAAAGCCCTCCTCCCATGTGAATGCAGCTCTAAGTAGTCCCACAAGGCTTTCAACACTTACTGGGCTTCATGAAAAGCTAATATCCTCTTGCCTCCATGCCCACTAAAGCTAATGGAGCCTTTTCAAGAGCAATGGGTGGGCAGAATAATTCTGAGGAGATTAGCTGGAGATCTGAAGTAGGATGCTAAAAAAAACCAAATCCTTAACCCGATGGTTAGCTTGTACAGACTGCTATTGTATCTGCTTTGCCAAACAGAATATGCCTCAAAAATCACTGGAAAAATGGGGTTAACATTTTGCATAAGCACTTCACTTATTACCTGGCTCACATTAACAATCAACTAGGCTAACATAACAAACAATTCTTGCTACTCAAACTGGCGTCACTGTAATAAGCTCCAAATTAATCTCATCCGTACACAATCATTAATCTCATTTTGTGCCAACTGAATTTTTAATCAGAATGGAGTGAATCATAGGTTGTTTTTAAAATACATTTCTAATACTTGTCATCCAAAATGAATAAACACTAGAACAGGGAAGAACTTTCCTATTTACATTCTGAGAAGCTGATTTATTTAGGCATACTATACACACAAGTATCAAATACACACAATAAATGAGGATATTTTTAATGAGAATAAAGAATAAATGTTTATTTCTGATAATGCTTTGAGCATGAATAGCATCATCAACCTAAAGAATTTAGCCCTCTGACTGTAATTAAAACTGTATGACAAACAAAAGGAACAGTTGCCCCTTTGTTGAGTTGTTTCTCAATCTCTACATCATTCCAGCAGATCAGAATACATTCAATTAGTCTCTGAAACAAATAGTGTAACTACTTCTGGTAAGGCCCATAATGAAGCATAGATTTTGCAGTGCTCAACTGGAGATTTGACCTGCATTTCAAACTGAAGTGACCTTAATATTTGTGGAAGACATAGAAGCAAAGCTGAGTTTCAACAAGCATTTTCAACTTGGTTCTGCAACTGCAACAGCAGTGCAACAGAGCAGTTGATTGGCTCAGCTTGCAGGAATAAATGTGCTCAACATACCACCCCACTGCTGAAACACAGGCCCAACCTCCAGGAACTCTTTGGGAGGGGAAAAAGGGAAAAGGCAGTGGTGTCTTCACCTACAGCACCTACTTTTATAAAATGCCCTATTTCTGGAATCTTGGCTCTCTGGCTAACAGCTGCTTGACTAAACTCCCATTACTGTGCTCAGACAAAAAACTAACCCGAAATTCTGCCTGTGGCCATGAATGTCGAAGGAGTGAGTGAAGTGATCTTCAGCACAGCCATTCAAATGTCTTCAAGGTCTACTGAGAGCTTCTACTGAAGCAACACAAGCCTGAAGAACCTAGAGTACCTGGTTCTCATTTCTAGTTAAGCATAACGCCAGACTCAAGCCACCTAACAGCACATGATGCCTTCTGTTTGGAAAAGCAGATCCTGGGAGATGAGAGCAGTGCAGGAAGTTTCAGTGTCACAATTCCTACAGATCTGGCGGCATACATTAGAGACTGCACTCCTCATTTAATACCACCTACATGCTTTTGAGAACAGTAGATTCTGTTTTGCTTGCAAGGAACTGGTGCATCAGAAGTATCTGAAGGTTGATCAAGAGTACTAATTTATGCTCAACATGCTAATCTATTTTTACTCACTAGAAAGGTATCTTAGCACATTAAAACATTCTGCTAATATTTTAGAATTGTTTTCATTAAGTGGATCTGAGATCAGTGGCAAAAAGAGAGCTATTCAAATACTCAGCACAAAAAGCAAGTTATTCTTGATGTAACCATCTGAGGAAAAACTCTGCAAACCATACTGAACATTAAAAGGCAAATGCAAAAGGAAAAATACGCCATGATGCATAGCTGCAAGGTGGAGATGGCAAGCTCTGATAACATCAGGATGGACTGCAGGAGACTAACCAAGTACCTTCTCAAAACTAGTTACACTTACATAGTGAATGCTACAACAGCATAAGGACTAAAGGAAAACTGCTGGCTTGAAAAACTATTTTTGGTTTATTTTTAATTCATTTTAAAATAGGCTGGTTAATCCCTCATTAGGCATGAAGGAGCAAATGCCTCTTCAAGTCACTTCCCAGTGAAGCACACAGGAAGTTTCATCTGCCCAAGCACAGAACAAACCCAACGTGTCACAAAGAAGTATCATTAATGAACAGCACAAGACAGACAACAACTATAAAACTAAGAAACAAACAAAAGGAAACAAAACCCCACGAACAAACAAAAAGAATGTTTTAATCCCTGGAGGTTTCACTATGGATCACTAGTGCTAGTGATTTCTTTTCCCATTAGAAATATGGTTATCATGCTCCATAAAAATAGCACTTCTGCCAAGAAGCCTCAAATTCCCTTCTAACATCTCATTTGCTATTAGCTATTCATTTCAGCTTTCCAGCACATTAAAAGGTGCTCTTCTTCCTTTAACATCAACTGCAGAAAGTGGCTGTTAGTGTGAATACACCTCAGGAGACTACAAACTTGTGAAATGAAACAAGGAAAGAGGAATAGGAGAACAGTCAAATAAAAGTGTGAAAACAATTCTGACACGATCATACAAAGGAAACCTTTTCTGTAAACAAGCCTAACAAAATAGCTATTCAGTTGCATCATGCCCCTTCCTCAGAACAGTTTATATGCTTAAAAGGAGGTGTTTAAGAAGTGACTGGATGAGGCACTTGGTGCCATGGTTTAGTTGATTTGATGGTGTTGGGTGCTAGGTTAGACTCGATGATCTTGAAGGTCTTTTCCAACCTGGTTAATTCTATTCTATTCTAAGGAAATGATCAGGGGAAGCAAAGAAAAGACATCCACCTTTTAAAAACACCTGTTATGTATGAAAAAAATAACTGTTAATTATTTTTAAACTGAAGCCTTTCAATGCAACTTAACATCAAGTAAATAAAGCTAAAAACCCACAAACAAACACATCTCTTATGTCACATGTGAAAGACATGTTCAGTTCTTCCCCCATGACACCCTTACCCCAAAACTGAACAGCCTGACAGCCTCTGACTTACTTTGGGGAGCTCCCATGCCTGATGAAATCACACAGCCCCACTGGAGATGTGCTGATAAAGCACAAGAGCGGCTGCAGGAGAGGAATACTCAAAAAGCCTCTCGCCTGGCAAGGCTCTAGCCAGAAGTAGTTCCATTAAAAGACATTTCCAGGCACCCATTTGTGTCAGTGATTGTTATATATCCTTACAAGAAGGGTAAAAAATAAAATGTATTTCAAGTGTCAATTGCTCTTGAGGCAATTGCTCTTCTAATAAAAGGGGAAAAAATAAAAAGAGATCATGACCTATGGTGTGGGTGACCAAGCAAGAATTACAGTAGAGACTCTCTGGCAAAGGCACACTTCTCTGACACAGCTACTAAAACTCTGCATCCTAAGCACAGGCACTGGGTATTTATTGGAAGAAGCATGCCCAAGCACTATTGGCAAGCAATACTGTCGATGCAGAAACCAGGCTGCAGGTCTGCAAAGTGAGAAGAATGGAGCCCAAAGAGCAGGGGAGAGTAGAAGTGAAAGACATTCTGGTTTTCAAAATACCTTAATACAGCTGTCAGTAACTTCTAAAAGGGAGAAATATTTTAAAAGCATCACAAACAAGGCTTTAAAGGTTGAGGTAATTCTGAATAGTGAATAAAGAAAACTGTGTTCCAGGCTGTGGTGTTTTCCTCTTCCATAGTAATAAGACTGTGAAAAAATATTTTCGTATGAGGGTAATTTATGACCTTTCCTCCTTTTTTTTAAAGGGCATTTCTTCGTCCTTCTGGTAACACTACCACAGATGAGCAGGTTTCTAATTTGACACAGTGGTTTCAACAAAACACAACCTTTTTATCTGCTTTTATCTGTCTTCACTGAAAGACCAAAAATCGCCATCATGACAGGTCGTTACTCTACTTGTTCTGGAACAAAAAGCTTTTCAAAAGACACAGTGGAGTAAGCCTTTTTTTGATGAAACAGATCTTTTAAGATGGTCAGATACTAAAAGACAGCTTTTTAAAGATACTCCGAGTAGTTATTGCAAACAGAATAGAATTAACCAGGTTGGAAAACATCTTTTAGATCATCAAATCCAACCTATCACCCAACACCATTTAATCAACTAAACCATGGCACCGAGAACCCCATCCAGTCTCTTCCTAAACACCTCCAGTGATGGTGACTCCACCATCTCCCTGGGCAGCACATTCCAATGGCCAATCACTCTTTCTATGAAGAACTTCTTTCTAACAGCCAGCTTAAACCTCCCCTGGTGGAGCTCAAGACTGTCTCCTCTTGTTCTGGTGCTGGTTGCCTGAGAGAAGAGACCAACCCCCACGTGGCTACAACCTCCCTTCAGGTAGTTGTAGACAGCAATAAGGTCTCCCCTGAGCCTCCTCTTCTCCAGGCTAAACAATCCCAGCTCCCTCAGCCTTTCCTCAATAGGGTTTTTGCTCCAAACCCCTTCTCCCCAGCCTCGTTGCCCTTCTCTGGACACCTTCCAGATACTCAATCTCTTTCCTAAACTGAGGGGCCCAGAACTGGACATAGGACTCAAGGTGTGGCCTAACCACTGCTGAGTACAGGGGCAGAATGACCTCCCTGCTACTGCTGGCCACACTCTCCCTGATACAGGCCAGAATGCCATTGGCCTTCTTGGCCACCTGGGCACACTGCTGGCTCATGTTCAGCCTACTATCAACCAGTACTCCCAGGTCCCTTTCTGCCTGGCCCCTCTCCAGCCACTCTGACCCCAGCCTGTAGCACAGCATGGGGTTGTTGTGGCCAATGTGTAGAACCCACCACTTAGATGTGTTCAATCTCATGCCCTGGGTCTCTGCCCATCTGTCCAGCCTGTCAAGGTCCCTCTGACCCTCTAACAGATCAACACCTGCCCCCAGCTTGGTGCCATCTGCAAATCTACTGATAATGGACTCAATCCCCTTGTCCAGGTCATCAGTAAAGATACTGAAGAGGACTGGGCCCAGTACTTATCCCTGCAGCACACCACTAGTGACTGGCTGCCAGCTGGATGTGGCACCATTCACCACCACTTTCTGGGCTCGGTCCTTCAGCCAGTTCCTAACCCAGCACAGAGTGCTGCTGTCCAAGCCAGGGGCTGACAGCTTGGCCAGGAGTTTGCTGTGGGGAGCGGTATCAAAGGCCTTGCTGAATTCCAGGCAGACTACATCCACAGCCAGCCCCACATCCACCAGGCAGTCACCTCATCAAAGGAGATTAGGTTGGTGAGGCAGGACCTGCCGTTCCTAAATCCATGCTGGCTAGTGCTCGTGTCTCAATTAAAATATCTTTTTTGAAATCCACAATTTTTATGGATTCATCTTTAAATCAGATTAGAAGTCAAAGTGTTTATATTCCCCCAGAAGTGAGTGCTTTTTTCTTTATTCTGCATTGTCGGCAAATTCCTACTGCTGCAGATATTCTGAAAATGTCAAGTCTCTTTGCATGGTGTAAGGTTCTCAAACAGTAAAGTACTTACATGCAAGGCAGAAGGATCTGGCAAAAATTCAGCATCCTCTCCAAAAATAAAATCTGGTGGCAGGTCAGGATAGTGAGCATTGAAAATTATATCCCCTGAAAATTGATAAATGAAAACATTGTTTGCACTTGTACATACATGCTTATAAACAAACAACTGCATACATGATAGCTACATTAAGTACATTTCTTGTATATATTATCCATTTAATTCTCTTAAAATTCACATGGAAGATAAGCATCAGATGTTTTGGGGGATGAAGTCAAATTCCTGAGGCATAGCTTCTTCCTCCTCTGCAGGCAATGAAACATGAAATATATTATTGCTTCGTATCTCAAATGGCAATTCAACCACTATTGAGGGTTGTCTCCAAACACCAAGTTAGAAGAGGGCTCATGTTTGCAAGAAGTACCACATTTAGATTGCTGCGGTTTGCATATTATGTCAAAGTCAAATGCAAGCTACCAAGATCGGGATTTTTGAAATACTGGAGTTTTAAAAACTTAGTATCACTTACTCCCTCTTCTCCTTGCCACCCACAACTCTAAGAAGGAAGAATAAGCAGTTCAATAGGAAGCATTCCAATCACCCAATTTCTGGCCAAGAGAAGTGCAGTATTACGCACTTAATGGAGAGACTAAAATTAACTGAAAATATAAAACTTAATCACAGCTTGGCACAGAGTTCTCATCTTGCCAGTGACACAAGATCCACAGTTAATTACTGATGTGACAGTTCACAGAAATCCAGGTTGTATTAGTTCACTAGTAAACACGCTTCAGAGTTCATCCAAGCCAGCACACAGTCATCTGCATGTGAGATGTGAAAGAACACACAGTTCAAGGGGAAAAAAAGTAATTGAAAAAAAATGTAACTAGCGTTACTTCTGTAGCTCTCAATCACTCTTTCCTCTTTATGAAGATACAAAATAATCATAGAATCAGTAAGGTTGGAAAAGACCTCAAAGATCATCAAGTTCAACCTGTCACCCAACACCTCATGACTACTAAACCATGGCACCAAGTGCCATGTTCAATCCCCTCTTAAACACCTCCAGGGACGATGACTCCATCACCTCCCTGGGCAGCACATTTCAACAGCTAACAGCTCTCTCCGTGAAGAACCTTCTCCTCACATTGAGCCTAAACCTCCCCTGATGCAGCTTGAGACTGTGTCCTCTTGTTCTGGTGCTGGTTGCCTGAGAGAAGAGACCAACCCCCTCCTGGCTACAACCTCCCTTCAGGTATCTGTAGACAGCAATGAGGTCACCTCTGAGCCTCCTCTTCTCCAGGCTAAACAACCCCAGATCCCTCAGCCTCTCCTCATAGGGCTTGTGTTCACGGCCTCTCTCCAGCCTTGTCGGTCTTCTCTGGACATGTTCAAGAGTCTCAACATCTTTCCTAAACTGAACTGGACACAGGACTCAAGGTGTGGCCTAACCAGTGCTGAGTACAGGGGTAGAATGACTTCCCTGTTCCTGCTGGCCACACTGTTCCTGATGCAGGCTAATAATGCTGAGCTTTTGCACAAAGCACATTTGTGAGGTGGCAGGTGTTATAAGTAAGATGCCAGTAACTACCATGTGTTTACCACTTACTTAAAATCTACACAGCAAAGTAAGACCAGTAATGGTAAATCTTATAAACAATTCTGTTCAGATAAAGTCAAACCACATACTTTTGTTCAGAAATTTTGAATGCAGAACTGGAAAAAAGCATTAACTGAACAAATCTTACAATAGATGGTTCAGTGATGTCTCCATCTCAAGTCATTCAACGTGAGCGTTTCAATAGCTAATGTTCTATAGTTACCTTAGCTCTGTCTGGAAGCAGGATGCTATAAAGGACAGTTTCCAGAGGTTGAGGGCTCATGACCAAGAAGCCAATGGTCACTCTTGGCCTATGACTTAGGTAGCTAATGCTACTCTGATAGAAAAGAATTTAATCTGTGATTTTGCCAAGTTCTTATGAGATGCCAAGTATTTAACATTTTTCACACTGCATGCTTTTCATTCTCTGCATTCCTGCTTTAAAAGAGTTGACAAAGCAAAGTATACATAGCTATAAGCTCAGCTTGCTAGGAGCTGCACTTCAACTACATAGATACTAAAAAAAGGGCAGCTTAAAAGAAAAGAAGGTGCAAAATAACTGTATATTTTTATGTTGTATCTTCGTAATTGATAAGTAAAAAGCTATTACAGAACTTTACATCATGAGGTGGGTTCAAGATTCTGCTTAGTGAGGTTTTCAACAAACTCTATTAACCTCTGCAAGCTCCACAGTAATGAGGGAACTTCAGGAAAGGTGTGACAGCACAATGTGAAGGGCACAAATGTCTTCCTCAGTATTTTCAGTTCTACAGCAACATGAAGTGAAAAGAACTCAACAGCAGCTCCCAGAACATCATATGCATTGTTCAAGCAGCTCCCAGAACATCACATGCACTGTTCAAGTATGACAGCTTTGTATAACATTATCAGTTTAACATGCTGGGGTTAGTGTCAGCTGTATGTCCCATGCAGTGGTTCCTGAAGCTGGGGATGGTACCTTCTGACCACCCAGGTGTGATATGTGGCCACACAGAGTTTAGGCACCTTACAGTTGCAGATGGCTAAACCAATCTATTAATTCTCTCACATGTTCACAATCCTTCTTTACCATCTTCTTCCACTGAATATTAGTAACAGTCTTTATCCACAGTGAGTGACCAACAAAAACAGTGAGTGACCAAAAATATCTGGTTGAAGATACGAAATAATCATAGAATCAATAAGGTTGGAAAAGACCTCAGAGATCATCAAGTCCAACCTGTCACCCAACACCTCATGACTACTCAACCATGGCACCAAGTGCCACGTCCAATCCGCTCTTGAACACCTCCAGGGTGTTTTGTTTTAAAAAGTTGGTTTTGTTTGTTTTGTTTTAAAAACAAAGTATTTTGTTTTAAAGTTTAGGTTTTGTTTAAGTTTTCATGACTTACTAATATCAAAGAACTGTTCACTACACAAGAGAGAATCCAGAGTCAAAATTAACATTTTCATATTAGATTTTCCATTACTATTATTACTATAATTGCTTCTACTAGCCCAGAGTAAACATGCCTCAAATCCAAAGTCCCAGTTTTCTTTAGTAAAATTTATTTTGAGCCCAAATATATCAGCATTAAAGCCAATGTGCATCACAAGACTGACTTCCTCTCCAGGTTTTTCTCTTTGGGCGTTTTCCCAAAGGCTACATAGTAGATGGCTGAAGGGCTCTCCACGCTTCAAAATAAAGAAAGATATTATTTCAGTGCCTGTTAACCATACAGTCACAGAACACTAGTGCTGAGACCATTCTCAGAACATTCTCCAACCCATGGAACCTCAAAAATTGTACTGCTGTCCTTATTTCCTACGTAAATTGGAAAGAGATCATTTAAGGAATCATTAACGCTCTTTCTGACAGCACCATAGGTTTTTGAAGCAAACACAAAACCTAATTTATTCTGCTACAATCAAACCTCACACAGACTAAGTGACAACCAATGAAGACCAAAAAATTCAAAACAAAATCGGGCTTCCACTTTAGTGTAAACAACTAGAAAACCACCGTGTTTCCCTATAATCAATGGACTTCAGTCTGTCAGTTAAATACAGCATCCTACAAGCCAAGAGCTGACTGCAGAATATTAATTTTTTTACATATTTAAAAAGCAAAAAAAAGCATCCTCTCACTTGGATTTTATCCTAACAATTCTCAGTTCTGTCAAGAAGCCAAAGTCATTAATCTATTTGCTAAAAGTTATCAACAAAAAAAAAACAACCCACAAGCAAAAAAACCAACCAACCAAAAAAACACCACCACCTTGTTTGACCTGTAGTAGGCATTCACCCACGTGACCCCTGGACTTTGTACCTTTTCTGCTCCATCCTCTCCCCCTCCATATAGTTTCTCTTATGCTTTGTTGAATGTACCATACTAGGACAGGAAAATTAACATCTTTGACTCTAGAAAGCATAGAATAGAATAGAATAGAATAGAATAGAATAGAATAGAATAGAATAGAATAGAATAGAATAGAATAGAATAGAATAGAATAGAATAGAATAGAATAGAATAGAATAGAATAGAATAGAATAGAATAGACCAGACCAGACCAGGTTGAAAGAGACCTTCAAGATCATCGCGTCCAACCTATCATCCAACACCACCTAATCAACTAACCCATGCAACCAAGCACCCTGTCAAGTCTCCTCCTGAACACCTCCAGTGATGGTGACTCCACCACCTCCCCGGGCAGCCCACCCACTCTGTATAGAACTTCTTCCTAACCTCCAGCCTAAACTTCCCCTGGCACAGCCTGAGACTGTGTTCTCTTGTTCTGGTGCTGGTTGCCTGGGAGAAGAGTAGGTACCAAGGTATGAGTATGCCCTAGTCGCCAGCTATGAGCACAAGCTGTTTTCATAATTTATCTATCCTTGACAAAAATACCGCATTACAAGTCAGCTGAAACATTAAGCAAACCAGTTCTAAATCTGAATTTTGTTCCCGTTAAAATACCACAAACCAGAGAAATTAAAACTGCAGTTAACAGTTTGCTTGACAGGGCTATGATATATAAATAAACCCCACTTCTTTACACTCAAATAAAAGGTATTTAAACAATCACAACAGCCAGTGCAACAGCCAGACTGGGTTTACTTCATACAAATAATAACACTGGTTCTACAGTAAGCTTACAAAGAAATAATAGAATTGACTTGGGGTAAAAACATAACATTTTCAACCAACAAAGCCATCGGCAAAATTATTTTGCTTAAGAGTTTGAGAATTATTACCAACTGCAGTTTCAAAGCAAAACCATCAAAAAAACCCCTCAATACAATCCTGAATTCTCTCCTGTTCTTGCCTTAATGAAACAAAGGCCTTTTCCTTGCAACTCAGCACTTGAGTGTGTAGTTTCCTATGTTTCAACTCTATTTGCCCTGATTGCCTTGACAGAAGGCAAACTATGTGGTGTTCCACAGTGCTATTGACCATGACCAGCATTAAGTACAATGCAAGAAAAAGCTTCACTCGCACTCAGACCATAGTTACCTCAGTTCTGTAGATACACTAGCCAATAACTACTCCAGTGGAATTACATTCCCACTTAAATACTATTACAGAGTTGAAAATTCATTCAATAAAAGTCATGGAGTAAAAGATAAATTTAGAAGAAAAAATGCATGATATGTCTTCTGCTTTTTATTACCCAGAGATATTACTTTCTCTTCCTTTACTCTCCTCAGGCAAAGAGCACTACATTTGGAAATATTTTACTTCACTGGATTTCAAAGGAAAAGCTAATATGCTCCCAACAGATAAAAATAAATGTTAATACTTAAATCAATTCTTTTCTCACACACAGAGTGCTCTCTTCTCATCTATCAAAATACATAAGCAAGTCTCCTGATAACTTCATTTTTTTCTCTTCTCTTAACCATATTGTAAAAAATGTTACTTACAAAGCCACAGCATTAGCATCTCTCATTACCTAAAAAGCAGTAAAATTTGGAAGCAAAACATCAGTTAACTTCCTAAACTCTACTTTTGAAAGGGTATCTATATTCTTCAGCTATTTCTGACCCTAGTATTTCTAAATCAGCACTATGTATTCAGAATCAATGTGTATTCACTGCAGCCTGGAGTAAGACAAGTCTGAATGGAACTCACCAAGGTTGGAAGAGACCTCAAAGATCATTAAGTCCAACCTGTCACCACAGATCTCATGACTGAAACATGGCACCAAGTGCCACCTCCAATCCCCTCTTGAGCACCTCCAGGGATGGTGACTCTGCCACCTCCCTGGGCAGCACATTCCAATGGCTAACAACTCTCTATGTGAAAAACTTTCTCCTTGAGACTCTGTCCTCTTGTTCTGATGCTGGCTGCTAGAGAGAAGAGACCAAACCCTTCCCGGCTACAGCCACCCTTCAGGTAGTTGTAGAGAGCAATTAGAATAGAATGGGAATGGAATGGAATGGAACGGAACGGAATGGACCAGACCAGGTTGGAAGAGACCTTCAAGATCATCGCGTCCAACCTATCATCCAACACCACCCAACCAACTAAATCATGCAACCAAGCACCCTGTCAAGTCCCTTCCTGAACACCTCCAGCGATGGTGACTCCACCACCTCCCCAGGCAGCCCATTCCAATGGGCAATGAGGTCACCCCTGAGCCTCCTCCTCTCCAGGCTAAACAACCCCAGCTCCCTCAGCCTCTCCTCATAGGTCTTGTGCTCAAGGCCTCTCTCCAGCCTCATTGGCCTTCTCTGGACATGTTCAAGTGTCTCAATGTCCTATTTAAACTGAGGGGCCCAGAACTGGACACAGGACTCAAGGTGTGGCCTAGCCAATGCAGAGTACAGGGGCACAATGACTTCCCTGCTCCTGCTGGCCACACTATTCTTAATGCAGGCCAGATCAAACCCATTTGGTTTTTAAGAAACAAACAAAAACTACACAAATGTAACTTGACAACGAAATTAATTCACAGATAACAGGGAAGAGTGTTGATGAAAGTGGCCAAACCTATGTGCAGAAACAGCTCTGGGAAATTAAAGAAAGTGCTCCTGGTAAGTATCAAAAAGATAATTTTAAAAACTTGTATTATTCATGTATTCAGAACACTATCCTATCTCTTCTGGTAGCCACACAAATTGTAGACAGAACACACTGATCAGCTCCCTCTATAAACAAATTGTTATCTGGATCAGCCATTGCTAATTGCCTTTAAGGGTACAAAAATAATCAGTTATTCACTATGATCTGCAGACAAGATACTATGTCAGTGTAGTCAGCAGTGTGAAAGGACTTAAATGAAATCATTCCAGACCTCCTGAATTGTCACTGGACTCCACCCTCATGATTTTTTTGCTCTACAGGCTTTACTTCAAATATAGTAATACACTACCTATAGGCACCATATTAATTAATTGGTTGGCAGGAAAGATACAACTCCTGAAATGAGAGTACAGCTTTAGTAAATAGAAGAACTACTACTGGAAGAAGATCCAAGAGTAATTCTGGTTTTAGTGAGGCACTGCTGTTGCCAGGCTATTCTTCTCTTAAGCAGAGTACGGTAATTAAACCTCAGCAGCTCCACCTAAAACAATCTGTTGAAGCAGGACTTCTGCCCACACAAGAGGATAACTACCCTCAAACGGTATCCAAGAATACCATTGAACTTCTGCTCACCTGACTGCAACAATAATCCTATTACAGCAAAGCAAGCGTAGCTACAACTTTTTACAAGTCGTTTAGTGTAGGTCAGAAATACTCCTGAAGCAAATGCAAATCAAGGTATGACAAAAGGAAAGGTCAAAAAGTCAGTATTAAAGAGCTCTTAATAAAAAGACAATTTAAAAAAGTATTAGATTCCATTAAAAAAAACAAATACCTTCTCTCTAACTCTGTGCCACTACAGAAGAGATCCTAAGAACTCTACTACAGGCAAGGTACTCTAGTACACCGCAAAGGACCAGGTCTCCATGAGCTTGTTGCAGTTATGTGTAATTTTGAATGCCTCAGGGCACATCTATGGCAGCTATAACAGACAGGTTTTCAGACAAATCAGTGCTCTTTGGGTCAGCAGCTGAAAAAGCCAAGTAAAATACCCCAGGGAAGCTCAGAGTAAGACACCTATTGTTAGGCAAGTGAATCTCGTCACACTTTTCCCATAGAAGAAAAAAGGTGTAAGAAGGGCCAGGAGGATGGTTACTTGGTTCTTGGGCAAAGGGTTACAGGTGTGGGTTGTTGGGTTTGTTTTGTTTTTCTTTTAACTTCAACTGACAAATGCTGCTGTAGAGGAGGAAGGAAAGCGGGGCGGGGGGTGGGGGGAAGAGATATAAGACTGCATACAGCCAGAGACCAGAGAAATTAAGCTCTTGTAAACCGGGCAATTTGCAAAACTTGAGTAAAAGCAACAACAGGTAATAAAAGAGAAGATACTGATAGAAATTAAAGACAGGCAACATTTGGCAAACACATTAAAACCAGAAACTCTGAGTATATCAGAAAAGGAAAGGCAGAAGTGAAGGACAGATACATTCAAGCAAACAGCCTGCAGATCATCACCAGTAACTACAACCCAAACAGAAGAAGAAAGGAGGAAAGAGTAAAATAGGAAGGCACTATGGAATTACCAATGTGGAGGCCTAATCTAAAATATTTTAAGGGTCTGTAAATCCACACTTGTACAAAGGTACTTGCAAAGTCACTTTTCCTGATGCAGAAATATACCATTCAAGGCTTATGCCTGCCTTGGCCCCTCAGTTTAGGAAGGACATCGAGACACTTGAACATGTCCAGAGAAGGGCAACAAGGCTGGGGAGAGGCCTTGAGCACAGCCCTGTGAGGAGAGGCTGAGGGACATGGGATTGTTTAGCCTGGAGAAGAGGAGGCTCAGGGGAGACCTCATTGCTCTCTACAACTACCTGAAAGGTGGTTGTAGCCAGGAAGGGGTCAGTCTCTTCTCTCTAGCAACCAGCATCAGAACAAGAGGACACAGTCTCAAGCTGCACCAGGGGAAGTTTAAGCTGGAGGTGAGGAGAAAGTTCTTCCCAGAGAGAGTCATTAGCCATTGGAATGTGCTGCCCAGGGAGGTGGTGGAGTCACCATCCCTGGAGGTATTCAAGAGGGGATTGGATGTGGCACTTGGTATCATGGTCTAGTCATGAGGTCTGTGGTGACAGGTTGGACGCGATGATCTTTGGGGTCTCTTCCAAACTTGGTGCTACTGTGATACTGAAAAATTTCATTCATTTACTTGCTCAAGGGAAGTCCAGAGCATAAAGAAAAATGTAAAAGTAGGACAAAAAAACAATTCACAAATAACCAAAGTGAAAGTGATAATTTAAAAGGGCAAAGTATTGTTGCAAACTTGTGTTCTAAGAAGGAAAAAAAGAAATTAAAATATTAGACTTTGAACATTTCCCACTGGACACATTCATTAGATAATGAGCGAGTTGCGGAAGATTCATTACCCCTGCTATGTAAAGCAAGACTCAGCAAAACTTCAGGAAACATCCTCCAGAAAAATTTTTGGTACCTTGCATGACCCAGCAAAAATACACTTACCATATGGGTAATAATACCACTTAAGTATAACCTGAATTACAGTAACCAAAAAGTCCTTCCCATAAGAGCCTCAACTAAACTACAGCTTCTGCAAAATAGGCCTAATAGTGCACAGAAGACTGACACACAGACTGCAGCAACCTAGTTATGCAATTCTGAAATCTTACAGTAACTTGTACAATAATTTCTGCAGATGTTTATTCACACAACAAACAAGTGTTTAGCAAACACATTTGCAAAGCAACTTTGAAAAGGTCAATAAGGAGGTCAGGCTCTTCCCCATATTTATGATTTTGGTTTTTTCTAATTACTTCCTTAAAGCAGAAAGACTAGACAAACCTCCAGAATGAGTTCCATCACAGGAGTAAAGACAGATGAAACTCTGTACAGTATATTATGGGCAACATCCTTGAGACTAGTTAGGCAGCGGAACTGTGATTTCCCCCTCTAAAGCCTACAATTAAAATGAGTAGGAAACTAAAAAACAGAAATCAGAATATAAAAAAAAAAAGATAAAAACTATGTTTCAAAGAACAGGAAAGAACCATTCTTTGGGATCAAGGAAACCAAAGTGGTGGCAGTAGAACCCAGAGCTGTAATCCACTCACATAAAAGCAGTAAAAATCAGATGGAAGATGAAAATACTAGAGTTCAAGAGGCCACAGAGAACAGTAGCACCACAAGGGCAACACATTGTTTAATCACTGTGAAATTCCAGATGACAGCACTCAAGGACAGAGAGGGAGAGAGGCATCAATGCCTGAAAATGTGAAGAAAATGTGAAGAGCACAGGCAAAAAAGTAAGTCAGGCTGAGTTAGCAGCAAAAAGCAGTGAAAGTTTGAGTGAAAATTCAAAACCAAACCCAGAGACCAAGGAATTGATTCTCGATGGAGTATTTTAATTATGAGTATTACTCAATAAAGACCATTACAGCTTGTAACTCTGCTTATCCTGACAGCTTCTACTACAGCATCTGCCTTCATGTTTTAGCAAGGAAGACCAGTATGTCTGCAAGAGTTACAAAATACTTCACCTCAAAATACACAAATACTTCTTCCAGAAAGGATAACAAGCTATTCAGCAGATACAGATGTTCAGTTAGCAACTCAACATACCACTTACACTAAGTTTTGTCCTTGGAGCACAAACCCAATCTCTTACAGGATGTTACAGACAGTCTTATTGGAGACAAAATTCCAGTTAACAGCTTGAAAAACTCAAACATAAAAGCAGTAAGTTTAACACAGCAGCACTGAGTGCTAGATAACAAACCACAGTTGTCTCAGATTTTTAATTGACCATCTAGTAAAGAGCAGGCTCAGGTTTTCCAACCATTCTGGCCACAAACACACAAAATTTATGTCTTCCTTTACAGAAGAAAAGGTAAAAGTGTCTCACTGAAAGCACCATTAAACAAATCTCAGATGTGTGATGGCAAACAAACAGTGTGACAAACTAATGGATCTCTAACACTGACATACAGATTTCTCCGTTACAAAATTGTGGGTATCTCTAAGGTCTCCAAAGTTCCTCACTGCACCTGAGTGTAACAGTCCATGTAACATTCCAGCAGCTCAAAAGACAAGCAAGAGCAAGGCAAATGTGACAACTGATGAGGAAAAGACAATTAAATAACTAACTGGATCTCAAGAAAATGCATTACAATTGCTAACAAGCCATTCTTAACTCACAGGATGTTTGATCTCATCAAAGCTAACAAAGCAATTATTTTACACTGCAGCTCATCAGCCACTGCATTGCCTGCAAGCACACTTTTGCCTTTCTCAAAAAGCCAGTGAACTTCCTGGTCTTTTGGGAAACAGGACTGTGACTGTGCAGTTATACTTCTCTAAAGTGGCACAGCAACAGGATTCACACCAGGACATTTGTGCAGGGGCAGCGGTTATGATTGATGATATGCAAAGAGCTGATCTGTTGCAAAGAGGATGTAACAGAAACCACAAAGGAACTAAACACTTCAGCTTGTATCAGGCACCACGTAGTGAAGGACAGACACTGAAGATCTTAACATTTTCAGGCGATCTTCTCATTCTGATGGATTTCGCAACTTTCCTCTGCAGAACTATTATGCCTTTGGAAGATAACATTATCTAGCAACAGCCTACAACATAGCATCTAGAAATTTCTGGTTGCAAACCATAGCCATCTTTCCCTGACATCATTACAGGTCTGAACACAAAATGATTAAACCTTTCTTGCATCTGCTCACATCACTATTCCACATGATGTGGGACTGAACAATGCACGGCATTTTCAAATGTGTAATGGTGAAATGCAAAACATTACTATTACTTGAATTCACTGCTATTGCTGGGTATCTCTGGAAAAGACAGTCTTATTTAAACTACTTTCAGCTCATCATGTCAAAATACAGAGCATGGGAGCTGGGGTTGTTTAGCCTGGAGAAGAGGAGGCTCAGGGGAGACCTTATTTCTCTCTACAACTACCTGAAGGGAGGCTGTAGCCAGGAGAGGGTTGGTCTCTTCTCCCAGGCAACCAGCACCAGAACAAAAGGACACAGTCTCAAGCTGTGCCAGGGGAAGTTTAAGCTTGCAGTGAGAAAGTTCTTCCCAGAGAGAGTCATTAGCCATTGGAATGTGCTGCCCAGGGAGGTGGTGGAGTCTCCATCCCTGGAGGTGTTCAAGAGGGGATTGGACGTGGCACTTGGTGCCATGGTTTAGTAGTCATGAGGTCTGGGTGATAGGTTGGACTTGATGATCTTTGAGGTCTTTTCCAACCTTACTGATTCTATGATTCTGTGATTTTGTGAAGGTGGAGAAAAGCACTAGCAAAATTGCTCATGTAATATCCAAAACATAACAGACGAGGAGGGGAACAAAAAAGGCTGATTTCTTAATATTGAAGTTTAATGCATAGACCATAATCATACTTCTAGGTACTTTAACTGGATTACAGTCATCAGAGTCATGCATACTGGCATTTTAATCTACTCATACAAATCATAAATGAGTCTAAAAGTGATCATAAGATTGTCTTACAACACTTCGTTAGAAATACTGGGGGTGGGGGAGGGTAGTTTGTGTCTTTTAGCCCTCATTTTCACATTTGTGATATCAAGGAAGGGTGTAAACCTCTCCTAAAACTTAGATATTCTTACAGCTGTGTGTTTTAAGAGATGAAGATTTAAGGGGAAAAAAACACCACAAGAGGACACAGTCTCATGCTGCACCAGGGGAGGTTTAGGCTGGATGTTGGGAAGAAGTTCTTCACAGAAAGAGTGATTGGCCATTGGAATGTGCTGCCCAGGGAGGTGGTGGAGTCACCATGACTGGAGGTGTTTAGGAAGAGACTGGATGGGGTGCTTGGTGCCATGGTTTAGTTGATTAGATGGTGCTGGGTCATAGGCTGGACACGATGATCTTGAAGGTCTTTTCCAACCTGGTAAATTCTATTCTATTCTAAAATTCATAAAATTAGACACACTCAAAAACTCAACCTTATATAGAACACTAAAACATGCAATAGCAATAGCTTTCAACTTACATTTGAGTGTTTCTCCAGCATAAGGGATATGTAGCTTAAAACGATCACAGCTAGGTCCAGGGGTCAAAGATGTACACCTGAAAATGAAGAGAAGAGAAGAATGGGCTCAGCACTTACAGATAGTAGCAGATGCTAACATAATTCTATAGGGTGCAGATAATTGACATGGTAAAATGTTGTGAAGGGTAGAAATATTCATCATTATTCTGGGAAAGAAGAAAAGGTGGGAAAGATGCAGGAAGTCTGCTCTCTTTTGATCAGCAGTTTTCACCTCATAAAAAACTGGGATTTGTGCCATCTTCTTTCTCATGTTAACACAGAAAATACACACATAAAATGCCCTGGTTTAAGAGTGTTATTGGAATAATGTCAGATAGTCGAAGCCATCAAATCTCTGCTTCATATACAATTTTGCAGGTCACAACTCTCTACCTATGTTACAGTAATATGGGTGTGTGCTCCCTATCCCTGCCATTGGGGTACCTGGGTAAAATCTTAGTGTCAGTATAGCAATGTTCAGTCATCATTTTTATCTATTTTAACCTTTTAATTTTCCCTTGTGGAAAAAGTCTTCCAGGTGAGCAAGTTTCAAAATCAGGTACTTGAGGCTATAACAATTGAGCACATACGTTCACCATCTGTGACTACTTCATGCCGCCTGTTTATCTGGAGCATGATATCAGAACTGGATCTCAGTGATGAGTGAGCACCTCATGAACACCCAAAAATAAATCAATCGATCACTGAACAACTGTTTAGTATCTAGTCCAGGGATGACCAACTTTTTCGTATCTCAAGACATGTACCAAAACCTTTGCAAAACAAAGAGCCAAACATCTCAGTTGCAATGGAGAAACAGCAACACAAGTTGTTTCACTGACACGAACAGTTTGTGGAGATTCCACCACCATGGGCTTCAGTCTTGGCAGCAAAAATACTGGAAGCCCTTAGCAGTACATTGTTTTCTCTAGCTAGGGGTCCTGATAACCCAGAGGCATTTGACCTGGTATCACTGAGAACTGTTTATAGCCCCAGCACAAGGCCTATTTTAGAATAAAAGAATAACTTTATTTTAGAATAAACCAAACCAGGTTGGAAGAGACCTTTAAGATCATCGTGTCCAACCCATCAACCAATCCAACCCACCCAAACAGCTAACCCATGGCACCAAGCACCCCATCAAGTCTCCTCCTGAACACCTCCAATGACGGCGACTCCACCACCTCCATGGGCAGCACATTCCAATGGGCAATCACTCTCTCTGTATACAACTTCTTCCTAACATCCAACCTAAACCTCCCCTGGTGCAGCCTGAGACTGTGTCCTCTTGTTCTGGTCCTGGCTGCCTGGGAGAAGAGACCATCATCCGCCTGTCTACAATCTCCCTTCAGGTAGTTGTAGAGAGTAATAAGGTCACCCCTGAGTCTCCTCTTCTCCAGGCTAAGCAACCCCAGCTCCCTCAGCCTCTCCTCACAGGGCTTGTGTTCCAAACCCCTCACCAACTTCGTTGCCCTTCTCTGGACTCGTTCCAGCAAGTCAACATCCTTCCTAAACTGAGCAGCCTACCTGGCTGCTCTCCAGCCACTCTGACCCCAGCCTGTAGCTCTGCATGGGGTTGCTGTGGCCAATGTGCAGAACCCGGTACCTGGATGTGTTAAATCTCATGCCGTTGGATTCTGCCCATCTGTCCAGGTCCCTCTGCAGAGCCTCTCTACCCTCCAGCAGATCAACTCCTGCCCCCAGCTTGGTTTCATCAGCAAATTTACTGATGATGGACTCAATGGCCTCATCCAGATCATCAATAAAGATGTTAAAGAGCACAGGGCCCAGCACTGATCCTTGGGGCACACCACTAGTGACTGGCTGCCAGCTGGATGTGGCACCATTCACCACCACTCTCTGGGCTCAGCCCTCCAGCCTGTTCCTAACCCAGTGCAGTGCGCTCCCGTCCAAGCCATGGGCTGGACAGCTTGTTACAAGTGACTAGGCTTGTTACAAGTGACTTAAGGATTAAAACTAAAGCCTGGCCAACTTCAGACAAAAAAAAAAAAATTAGTGAAAAGAAGGTAGACAAGGGTAAAATAACTTGGCTTAAGCTCATACATCACTGGTAGAGCTGTAATAGAAATCACTGACAATATTATGAAACAAGAGATGTATTTACCAGGCTATACACACAGCTGAGAGCAAAAGGACAGGTGGGACAAAATGCGCAAAAATTCTGTTCCTATCTTATCAGAATTATACAACACAGTAACTCCTGCAGCTCTGTCTTGCTGCAGAAGAGGGATCAGGGCAAGTGGGGTAATGTTAATTCGCACTGAAACACAGAAAATGCTTGAAAGTCTCCTTTCTCTCAGATGCTGTCCCTGTAATATCTCTTAGCTGTACACTTGAAGGTTAAGGTAAGCATATGCATTAGCTTCAGTTTATTTTTATTCTGTGAGCTGTATTTACCATTTCATCAAATTTGTGCCCACATGTAACTTCTTCATAAGAACCTGCCACCTAACTACAGATTAACTTACATGAAGTTTCCACAAAGATACCAAACCACTTACATGCACACAGAATCGACCACAGTTACAATTAACAGCCTACACTACATGTTTCTTTTCAGTACCATTAGAGAAATTAGATAACTGTCCTTGCAAATAAAAGGAAACAACACAGGTCCTATCTTCAATTTACAAAAGGTTTTTGCAATGCCTTGTGAGACCAACATGGAAAATAACCTATAAAGGCAACATTTAGATACAACTACTATCTGATATGTGCAGAGCTCACGGGAAAGTTAAGTTTCAAAAGAAGGATTAGTTCACAAACTGCCTCATCCAGGAATAAGACTGGGTTTTCTTATGGTAGAATACTACTTCACAGTTCACTGAAAGACTGATGATGGAAAAGAGAGAATGGTTATAGAACACGATGATGATGCCAACAGGAAAGGGAACGCAGCATGCTGGATAACAGTACCAGAGCTGAGAAGTGTTTTGATTATTAAATCTATAGTCCATACTACTTTTTTGAATTACATCTAGGCAGGGCTTAATAAGACCAGTAAGTGCCAAAGAGAATACCACAGATGAAAGCTCTAGTGCATCTGAAACAAGAGAACATGATCTTTTTTAAAATGCCTTTTTTGTTTTCCATAGGCAAGCACAGCAAAGCAGGACCATCTATCATTAGGGTGTTTTAACAGCTATAGGTATATGACTACTATTATCTGCTTTCAAGTCATTTCTAAGGCTTACATCACACATCAGGCCAATTCTTAGAAGCACACAAAAAAATCCCAACACACACAAAAAAATTACTTCACAAGTTCCAAAATATGCCTGCGCTACTAGTTAATATTTAATGGAAGTTTCTTGCCAAGTCTCATAGGGCATGGGCTGCAGCATATTTCTCAAAGACTCAAAAGACATATTTCTCAAAATAATACTGTTGTGAGCTTTTGTACAGACACAAATTTCTGATCCTGCGAATACCCTACAGTCTTTCCCTTCAGCACAAGGGGCCATCTGGAAGTACTTGGGGAAAGTGTAGTATTCTTTAGCAATAAAACAGAAGTCTGCTTGAATGGCAAGTGTCCCTAAAAGCAATACAAAGTACTCTTCCTAGATTCTTATACTGAACTAGAGATGTTTTTAATTTTGCTGGTCTAAAAGTGATGGAAAGCAACAGTATTCACAGTTGGTTATTTGTTTGTTTTCCAAATTACTCTGGCTATGCAATGAGGCTGAGCAACCAAGCAGAAATCTTAGGTAGGGCTATGTGAAAAGAGGCAGTTACTGTTCATACTAAAAAGTAAAAGGAAAAAAAAACTCTTAGGGCAAATCAGAACTTTTGTCTGTGTGAACTTGTTTCAACAGAAAGTCATAAAAAAAGACCTGAATATGGACATCCTGCTCTCCTTGAATTTCCTTAACACACAGAACCTCTCATGACTACAAACATGCCCAACGCAGAAGCTTGGCCTCTATCATCTCCAAAATGTAAGATCCTCTCAATAAACAAGGTCCACACAAATGTCACACTGAATAGGAATGACTTGTAGCAAGGTCTTTCAACGATTATTTGTTGTCCCATCTTCACAGGGAATTGACAGAACAGTAATACCTGGTACTGAAAAGCAACTCAAGACGCTCATTCCATATCCTGATGAATGGACACATTATCAACTATCTCACTCTTCTTTCACACTGGTTTGCATAGCTTCATCTAAGCAGTCAGTATTTTACACAGGCAGGCTATGGAAGCAAGACTCAATGCTCTGAAACTCAAACCATTGGTATGAATTAGTCTTCATAAGATTTATGCTGTACCACACGATCTCCCACCATCGTTTTCCTACTAAAATATCAAAGAATCATCAACTCGCCAAGCATCTGGGACAAAAGAATATCCTTGAATCTATCACCTAAAATTACGCTGCCATATTCAAAGGAGCTGTGCTGAGATCTGCAGTTGCAATGTGGTAGACAGAATTGAATATCCAAGAAACCATAGCTGAATGCAACCTCATTTAGATAGGTTCCTTGAACAAATAAAGTAGATTAAACTTGAGTTGAGATACCTTACATCCTTATGAAATACATGTTCTAAGTAGGAGACAAGTAGAACATGCCTTTGTTGGCTGTTTGATTATCTCATAGTTGTGATTATCTGTATCCTGTTGGGAAAAGTTTTCATTCACAGTAAATAAAACAATAAACAATAAAACCCTTGTGACGCACACTCCAGTAGACTATGCTTTGGTAAACATATCAGTGAATTCCCAGAATCATAAACTATCTTTCTGTCACACATTCAGGCAAGGAAAAGGCACTACTCCACTGTAAGATTACCTGTACCTCAAATTCGTGCAATTCATAAGCAAAGTTTTAGAGAATAGTATGAAGGAGTGGCAGATGCATCCTTGGAATGTATCTATCACCATTCCTTCCAGTCACATTCTCAGTCCTGTTTAATATTTTCACAACTATCTGATTATGCAGTGCTCTATAGTGAAGCAGAAGCTAGTAAATCTCTCATGTTCTGCTTCTGCTCCTCAGTCATGCGAATTCATTTTCTGATTAAAAAAAGTTTAAAAGTTAGTTTGCTTCCAAAAAGTGCTTTTAGGTTACTCTAAAAGAGAGCCATTCTTTGCCAAGTACAAGATTACAGTCTACCACCTGGAGTTTCGTATCTTTTCAGTGTATTCACACAGAAAATCACAGAAGCTAAGCTATTACAAACATGTTTTAGGAAGTCATTCAGCATTACTCTCAATACCACCTGCAGTAGCCATAAAGACTACCAACTTAGTTTTTAAGTGATTTATTTCACACCATAGGACTCTTTAGTTTATGGCAAAATGCAATTAAATGCTCTCAGGAAAAAGCCACAGTGACTAAAAGCATAGTCCACATTTATCTATGTTCTCCCTTCAACAAACTAAATAAACAGGGGGTCCCAGTGATCTTTTCACATTTTCTTTCAAAGCTTACTTTCAATTGCAGATTTGTAGAGCTTTCTGGTCACAGAGCTCTTATTATTTGATTTCCTCTCAGAAGACATTTATTTTAATGCAGTGACCATGAATTCACTTCTCTAGATATGAAAGTCAGACCAAGCAAGGATTACCATGGTCTGAACCTAACTCCATGGCTTTTCAGTTGCGTGTACATTCAAATGGGTAACTACAAATTGTGTATCCTCAGTTAAAATACCACAGAACTGGAGGGGGAAACGAAGGGGAAACGAAGGGGAAACTCCAACCTATCACCCAACACTATCTAATCAACTAAACCATGGTACCAAGCACCCCATCCAGTCTCTTCCTAAACACCTCCAGGGATGGTGACTCCACTACCTCCCTGGGCAGCACATTCCAATGGCCAATCACTCTTTCTACAAAAGAACTTCTTCCTAACATCCAGCCTAAACCTCCCCTGGCACAGCTTGAGACTGTGTCCTCTTGTTCTGGTGCTGTCTGCCTGGGAGAAGAGACCAACCCCCTCCTGGCTACAACCTCCCTTCAGGGAGTTGTAGACAGCAACAAGGTCTCCCCTGAGCCTAATGAGAATATGACATCAAAATAAAAGTATCAGTAGTCCTATTTCTATCATTAATTTCGATTAATTACAACTTAAAATATATGCAATATACTAATGAGACAGGAAAATCCTTGTCATGCAAAATTACAGCAGATCACACTGTGAAACCACACCTGTAGGATGCAAACGCCACATAGCTGCATGCTACTTTTTTTCCCACCAAGTGTGCCTCGAGAACCTGTCACCTCTGTCTTTAACTTCTCGGTTTTACACAAATACCCACAGTTTACAGGCACCTCAGCTGTGCTAGTACTATTTTCAAGGCTACAATACAAAGCATAAAATTAGTCATTCATCACTGTCCCCAACGTCACATCTCACTAAAGAAACCAGCTCCGTGTACCCTCCTCTTGATATACCTTCTTCCCCCATCAAATACCTGTTCTTGCCCTGATAATCCAGTTTACTGTTTCCTCCAAGCATTACAGTAGGAGCTGGATATGGCTCATCCCATAGCAGCCTCATAGGCACAGAGGAACAAACAGCATCTTCTGCAATGACAGGACTACTTAGAAGCAGAGTTGCTTTTTGATCCCTAAGAGAGCCCAGTTTAACCAAAGTTCCTATAATTTTGAGCCCTCAGCCCAGTGCTGAGTCTGTCTTTACACCATTTCCAACACCTCACCTACACCCTCAAAGTTCTTCTCCTTCCTACATCTACCCAATAAACCTCCATTTTGCCTATGTGCAACAGGTTAAAACTGAAACATCAAAAGTCACACGGAAGATACTGTAACACATAGAATCTCCAAAGAAATTACTCAAGTATCTTCCCTGCCTGTAGAAAGTTTGTGGTTGGCCTGAATCATACCACTTTTACAGGGTTTAAGTTAGGGTTTATGACTAAAACCAATGTCACCCTGAAAAATAGGACAGATAGTCAACTGTTAATTTAAAAAAGGAAAAGGAAAAATCTCATTACAGAAAAAGTCTTAAAGAGCATAAAATAACTCAAATTAAAAAACAAAATCTATGGTTGAAGTACACCATAAATTGCAAATTAACTTTTACTCAAGACACTGAAACCAGCATTCTAGAGAAAGAAGAGAATAGAAAGATGCAACGTAAAGCAGGAGATACTTTGAGAGGCCACTGGTAGCCCTAACTATAAATGAGAAGAATCCAAGCAAGTTTTTCTACGAGATAAAGAAGTTATCAGGAAGAAGTTCTATACAGAAAGAGTGATTGCGCTATGGAATGGGTTGCCCGGGGAGGTGGTGGAGTCGCCGTCATTGAAGGTGTTCAGAAGGAGACTTGATGGGGTGCTTGGTGCCATGGGTTAGCTGTTTGGGTGGGTTGGATTGGTTGATGGGTTGGACACGATGATCTTGAAGGTCTCTTCCAACCTGGTTTGGTTTATTCTAATAAAGGTTTATTCTAATAAAGGTTTATTCTAATTCTAATAAAACAGACCAACAGGTAGCCTGTCACACTTTGGGTTTAAAAACATTATTTCAGGGATGCACATGAATCCGGAGGGTATTTTTAGTAAAGTATCATTATAGAGGTTTTTATATTTGGCCTTTTTTGCCTCTTCTTCACAATGGAATTCTGCAATTCCCTTCAATTAACGCAACTTCACTGGGGTTCTTTTATCTTACAATAATAAAAATGCTCAGTCCTAGTGGACTAATTTTGTTCCTTCAGCCATATACCACATACACAAAGTACCTGAGGCCTATACTGCAGAGTGGTTGGCCTCAGACATATCAGTTCCCTTCCCTCTGGAAAGCCAAACTAAGTACGTTCCCTTTTATCAACTTTTATTTTTCTATGGACAGTTTACCTTTACTTCAAGTACTGAATTTAATATCTTCAATACAAACATCCATTTCAAGAGCAAATAAGCCCTAGGTGTTTTTTTTCAGATGCTCAGTTGCAGTTTAATGGTTGCTTCAATGTAGGTCTACACTGTGCAGTGTGGTGCCAAGTAAACGCCTAAGCTAAGTATCTCAACAAGAAGATTAAAATAGCTCAGACACAACATTGCATTGGTGTGGTTATTCTGTTTCCAGCTCAATTTGAGATACTAAACCTACACAAATTCATTCGTTACCTGAACTGTCAAAAAAAATTCATTTCTCCACTGGTAACAAGAAAGAGCCCCATGGGTTCAAGAGTTCCTGTCTAAAAGGGCAGTAATCTGCAGATCTCCATCTCATTACCAACAACAGAGATGACAATGAAACTTCCCTCTGAAATATTTTACACAGTCTCACAGTGACCACTACAAGAAAAGGCCTATACAACTTTTAATTTCCCACAATGTTAAGAGAATGTCTACTTAGAAAATTGTCAGAAATTACTGGTTTGCTTCCTTTATTATCACTGACTCACAGTAGTATTTTAAATGAGTATTCCCATTCATTTCTGTTGGCCGTAGTATAAGCATGACAGCATCACATCTTCAACAGTGTTGCATACTGGTCTGTCAAGACTGATCCTCTGATCATCTACTGTGCCATCCTTAATAGGCCCCTAGAGTCAAAGACTTCAACACAAAGGCTAAACCAAAAAAATCATCATCTTTTGCTTCAGCATCATAACAAGTGTACAGTAGTTATTCACTATTATGCCATCTATATGGGTGTGAGAAAGTCAGGCACACATAAAGCATACATAAGCTGGAAGAACTGACCAGTAATTCAGGAATCTATTATTTACTCAGCAGAAAAATAAAACATTAAAAGGCAGCTGTTTTCAGGTTCTGGTGAAATGCTATATGCATCCAAGCCCCACAGTACACTAGAGAACAATCCACCTTACATTAAGCAAGTGCTAGAACTATGGTATTCAAAGGTCTGCATCAAAGGCGGGGGGCAGGAGGGAAGCAGAATTGGACCAGGTATCCAAATATTGTATTTTTATCTATCTTTAAAACATAAAAACAAAGTCTCATTTTTTTTTCTCCTGCAGTGATGCCCACTGTAAACAAATAAGATAAAAATAACAGAATGTCCTGTACCCAAGACCTACAATATATTAACGTAAGCCCTGGCTCTGAAGGAGTGTTCAATGAGTTACCAAGGTACACACAGCCAAGACATACACTTCAATACCCTGTTCCTCCTTCCAACTCCATTTGGCCTATACAGTATTTGGTACTACATCATGTGAATTTCTCCTGGAACAAATTAGAAAACAGCTGGCCCCTGTATCAAATATTTTCTCCCCATCTTTATTAAAGGATAAATCTGGTAGACATTACATTCTTTTTTTCAAGGTCAGACAAGAGGAAGTCAGTCACTGTCCCAGTCTAAAAATACCAAAGACATATTGCTTCGTATTTAAATTGAACAAACCTTAGGAAAACATATGTAGTCTTTCAAACTGGAGCCCAGGTTACTGCAATTACCTAACGCTACCTTTACTTTTTAAAACCCTTTCCTCACTCACAGCACTTGAAACTGACAAGCATGCACTTTTTTTTCTGAACATCATGAACCTTTTTTTTTTTTTTTCAAATTGGTGCACAAAAAAAAATGTCAAACTTCACAGAGAATATCTACAAAAACATAACCCAATTTATGCTCCCCACGTAGATCTTTATCAGATAACTTTTACCTTTGCTTTTTCAAGATTCAGAAACAAATGCTGGAGAGCAATCTTGGAGGCAGTCTTTTTGGAACAGCACAGAAAAACTGCTATTTGAAGTTCCAAGTGCTGCTCCAAAGTGACAGCTTGCACACTGCCCCATCAGAGATTCAGACTTTGCAATTTTTAGAATAGAATAGAATTAACCAGGTTGGAAAAGACCTTTAAGATCATCAAGTCCAACCTATCACCCAACACTATCTAATCAACTAAACTATGGCACTAAGCGCCCCATCCATTCTTTTCTTAAACACCCCCAGTGATGGTGACTCTACCACCTCCCTGGGCAGCACATTCCAATGGCCAATCACTCTTTCTGTGAAGAATTTCTTCCTAACTGTTATATTTTTCTTGAGTGACAACAAGCTACCAGTATTAAGATTTTTTTGTAGTGCGGAAATATACTTGTTATCAGAGACCGGAATGAAATTACCTATTCCCTATTCTTTGCAAAAATAATAGCCTTAGACTTATCCAATATAGGCATAAAAGACTCATAAAACCATGCCTTTCCAAGAAGCTGCCACATTCTCTCAAGTAGACATCTTACCCAGAAACCTACTTTTTAGAATTTTTTCATAGTAGTTGTGATCAGAAGACTCTAGAGATCTTAAAGGTCAGACACAAACAAAACTCACACTAAAACCATTCCACATATAGAAACCAAGGTAAAGGATGGAACGTGAACTTTCCTTGAGTAACTGAAGTAGAATCTTTCCATTTAAATTAATCAGAAAACCAAACAAAAGCTTTAAATAACCACTACAGTGTTGTAATAGTATTTCATAGTTAAGAAATATTATTTCATTAAACACACAAAACAGGTATTTACTTTAAAAAGTGAAATGCCCAAAAGAAAGCTAAATACCAAAGCATATTGTCATCTACTTGATCAAAGAATCAATAAGGTTGGAAAAGGCTGCAGAGATCATCAAGTCCAACCTGTCACCCAAGACCCTGTGACTAACTAAACCATGTCTCCAAGTGCCATCTCCAATCCCCTCTTGAACACCTCCAGGGACGGGGACTCCACCACCTTCCTGGGCAGCACATTCCAATGGCCAATCTCTCTTTCTGTGAAGAACTTTCTCTTCACTTCGAGCCTAAACGTCCCCTGGTGCAGCTTGAGACTGTGTCTTCTTGTTCTGGTGCTGGTTGCCTGGAGAAGAGACCAACCCCCACCTGGCTACAACCTCCCTTCAGGTAGCTGTAGACAGCAATAAGGTCTCCCCTGAACCTCCTCTTCTCCAGGCTAAGCAACCCCAGCTCCTTCAGCCTCTCCTCATAGGGCTTGTGTTCGACACCTCTCACCAGCCTCCTTGCCCTCTCTGAACACATAAAAAAGGAAATCCTCAGTGCTAACTAGGAAGTGAGGCAATAAAGCTATAAATATTTTATTACAACTTGACAGTAAATATGTATGTTAAAAATCTATTCTTACATTGTTTTGACGGCTCTTCATATAGGTTTCTTTTGGGAACATCACTAATTGCAAACCCAGCTCAACATCAAGCAAAGAGGCAGAAATCAATAGCAGATCAGACAGGTGCAAAGAGCAAAATGTCAATTTGGCTCAGCACAAACCAGTTGCATAAAAATTTCACTATTAATCCCTTAAATTAAGGGAAGACTTAAGGTTAAGATTAGGCATTAAGACTAACGGAAGAAGGGATACATTTTAATTGTTGTTATGGGTGGATATCTCACAAAAAAAAAAAAAAAAGAATCTTAACATATTCAACTTTTAACTTATTGTACTCATTTTGAGATTTTGCATGGTGCAAAACAAAGCAATACCAAGCAAGTCTGTTCCGTCAGAAGAGGCTTGCAGCATAATCTGAGGCTCAGGCATGGGCCCTGATGAACAGCTGTAGGGAGGGACAGGTTCTCAAAGGTAGTGACCACCACAAATATGTTTTTCACTATGGTAACACATCATAGGAAAAGCAGCAGTCTCTTCAATAGTTGGATTCTGCATTACATAATAATCAAACACTCTTCACACAGGAAAATTACCTCTATTTCAAAATCTTCCTATCACTTTGCTCTATGCAACATCTTTCCTGCGATGATATGTAGAAATGCTAAGAAAAATGCCTTAGCCACAATTCAGTTTGTTATGAGTAGATTTTAGTATCTCGTTGAGATTGGTCATTATTTCAAAGAGACACAACTAGAGATCAGCTGAGTGATACAATAGATGGCATTGGTTTTTATTTCATTTGGATCCAGAACAAGGCAATATCCTATGCAAGAGCTAAAATGCTTTGATCCTCTGTCATCTCTTAAGAATGTCTTTTATTAATGCATGAGAGATGCCTGGTAGGGTTTTCTTATCACCAAAATTAACACTTCTGAAGGTGCTGTATTTCAGATGTGACCTAACAATCAGGTTCTGGTTTTGTTCAGTGGGGATCCCTTTTCACATGAATGTAACAGCTGTGCAGACGTGGCCACCTAACATTTTATTACTATTTCTAGTGAAGAGTTTCCTTCTTTCCTATCATGCAATATTGCTGAGTGCCATTGCTGAGTTCCATTTGGAGGTAATCACATTTCTTCACTACCTCTGCATCAGCAATGGCCATATATGTTCTAGTCATAGATATAAAAGTATGTGTCTGGTGAGACTGGTACTGTCTAATAAGTTTGTAAAACACAGAGACATTATGGAACTGTAACGTATTATTATAAAGCATTTACATACTCACAGACTGCAAACCAATAGAATTTCCTTATGATATACTTCCCTCCCACACTTGCAAGAAAAATAAATGAACATATCATCATACTTCATGCTTTTAATCTAGTATCAGCTCTTTAATACAGTTTATAGAGCAACCAAATTAGTCATTCTTAGCAGTAAGTTAAAGCAAGTGCAAAATAAGTTCCTTACTAAAACCATATGAAATATGGATTGACTTTTCAAATAATTAAAGGCTTACTATTTTTCATTTACAAATCAAAATCAACTGCCATGACAGGCTATAAAGCTGCTAATAACATGGAAATTCTTTCCACTTTTTGGTTGAGAATGTCAAAACCAAGGCTCTGAATGGGTTAAAGCCTTAGAGATGTAACTGTGTTCGCTATGTTACCATTAAACCCTAATCATAATTAAACCCTACCATTAATCATAGCTCCAGTTTCTAAAACCCATGAAATGAGAATAGATGGATCTTCACTTTATACATTTCTTTTTTGTCATACATTGTAAAGCACAGGCTCATCAGGGAAATGGAGTGACTACCATGACCTCTAATTTTCTATCAGAGTAACAACGTGGTCAGCATGACAGCTGAACAGCAGTCATGCAGCTCCTCTCCTTAATCCAAAACCTTCAGATGCCTCAGTTTTCAAAGTTAATACCTATTGAGGTGACTACCTCAAATACTTTAATATCTAAGAGATATAGTATAATGGTACTTTATTTTTTTTAAATCTTCCATATAATCCAGCTAAAGCATAAAACATTGAAAAGGCTATGAAAGGCTATGAAAGAGATGAGTTTATAGCCCCTATCACATGTCCACAAATACACAATCACAATTCCAAAGCACAGTTTCTGAACTGATAATCCTTACAACTGCCCATATTCATTTGACATCAAGAAATGTTTTTTATCTGACTTCAAACATTTAATCTAGTACCTCACCTCCTCCTTACCTTCCCATTCCACTTCAAGTTTACAGCCCCATTGAAACTGAAGATAGTTTTGCAGTTAATATCCTGAACCTCATCTCTACTCCTCTAGCAATTATTCTTACTTTCTTGGTGCCATGGTTTAGTTAAATGTTGGGTGATAGGTTGGACTCGATGATCTTGAAGGTCTTTTCCAACCTGGTTAATTCTATTCTATTCTATTCTATTCTATTCTATTCATGTCAAACCTCTGTGTCCTTATACTTCTGTTTCTTCTTGCAGCTATCACCTACATTGGTCTCTACCTGCAATATCCTCTGCATTGTCATTTCTTTCTCTAAAAAAGCTTGAGAAATTTGAAAGCATACACAGGTACTATACGATTTGAATCACTGGGTGGCAGGCTCAGTTGGGGGCAGTTTTCAGGAAAACATTTGTGATTTACCAAAGTAAATTCAAGATCATCATAAGGTCACTGGCCAAAACTTTAGAAACGTACTAAAAATGCCTCTGAAGAGAGTCAGCTAGAAAGCAGCGCTTTATGTTAACCTATTATTTTGAAGGCAGGCAGCATAAGAATTCAATGGGTAGAGAGCACTACCCTGATCTACCTCCTGACAAGGTGATACCTTCACCACCAGATTATAGCTGTGGTTTTTCTCCTTCTTTTTCTTTTTTTTTTTTAATATCATATTCCTTTCTCTCAGATTCAACAGGAGAAATTTGAGATAGCTCCCATCTCAGCCATCCTACAAGACTAGTTCAAAAGAAAGATGCAGAACTGCTCTCCATGTCTCACATAATTTGCAAGCTTAAACGCAATGTCAGACAACACTGATGGTAAAGCTATAGCTCCTTAGACCTCCCAAGTAAATCTGCACTGTCACAACACCTTACAGGGACAGAACTGTTCCTTTCAAATTGACCCTAGAATTCACAACACCTCCTTCCTGAAAAGGCATTGTAACCACAAGAAAAGTACCTCCCAAACTCTCCATGAAACCATAATAAAACAGCATATTAAAGTTTTCACCAGAACTAGATTTTAAACAGCAGTGATGTGTGGTGGTTCTCAAGATCTATCGTGTTATGCTGTCACTCAAAAAAAATACACAAAACAATCCTATGTACAAAAGCAGTGATTTAGATTACTAAAGTAATGTCAGCCTCTAAACTCCAGTATATCTGAAGTGGGGACAATGTCAGATGTCTAACTTCAGAAGAATAAAGCAATTTCTAACAGGTCATATCTTCATCCACCCTGAGAATCTCCACTCTCTTCACAATGTCTAAAGTAAACTCTACTTTAAGTATTTCAATTCCCTCATATATTATTCACAGAGGTTATGCACCAACATTCCTTTGTACAGGTGGATCCCAAACTTTTTTACTACCTAAAAACCACCATAAACTTTTCTGGAACGAAAAATAAAAGGAGTAGCTTCACCTGTTTCAAACACTTGGTCCTACATCCAATTTATTTACATACCTTGAGGGAGGTCAAATAAACAGGAAGTTAATTTTTTTTGTTATTTAGCATATTCATGACTACAGGGAAGGTCACAGAAATTAATCTCTAAGCTTTTAATTTAGAGAAAGACTGAGGAAGCAATTGATAACAGGAGGAAAAATGTTTATAACTCATGGATATTCTCACTGCTGAAAGCCAGCCCTACGAAGTGACAGCGATGGAAGTATTCTAACAAAACTACTTTTGCCAACAGTATGACAAATGAAGTCTCCCAAGCTACAAAATGTTAGTAAGACAAAAAAACCAACGCAGTTTCTATGTCAGCTTTAAATAGACTGGAAGTGCTTAAATAGACATGAACCTAGTAAAATTCAGTCCCGAAAAGACAGCGTAACTGCGAGGAGCTGAGTATTCCTTTTGGATGAGGCACTCACCCAGATTTCAAGTCTGTAATCCGTAAGCAATTAGTAGCATCCAGTCCTACTTTGCCATTTCTGACCACACTGGAAATGAAGGGCGAGAGAGCAGGAGAAATTCTGTTCAAGGCAACTTCAGGTGACATTTTAGCACGTTCTTCTTCCCTTTTGTTTTGAGCTGCACAGGAATGGTAAGAAGAGGAAATACCATGAAAAAAATATCCGACTGAATGTAAATTCACATTCACTCTGCAAACTTCAAAAGAAAAAAATCTAAGCACACAAAGCATCAAGAGTGCAGACTAACTAAAATATGAAATGGTTGTAAAGAAAAATGTATATCTATAAAGAAAAAATGGTATTTTTTTTTCTCCTACTTCTGCACCACTCATTGAAGCCTTTTTATTCAATTGTCAACACAAAAAACAGAATTATGCCCTGGGCCCCTTTAATTGAGCCCTATCCCTACAAAAAAAGGAAATAAAATTGAGGACCATTCTGACTCTTCATAGCCTAGCCTTTCTTGTGAGCATTTCTATGAAGAGCCCCTAACTGACAAGCCATGTTCTGCTTCCATGGAAATCAATGGGTCTTACATAACTGATTGCAGTGGGCCCAGGGATTTGATTATCTCTCCATAACTTCTAACACCACTAGTGTAATCACAATCAGTATTACTTATACATGACTTCATTAAGTGCCTATTTATAGCATTTGATGATGTTTTTTAAAGGCTAACACTGTTTTTCTTTTAGCAGTATCAACATACTCCTTGAAAGGAATTTCCATTCACAAAACAGATCAGGAAAGCAATGTACACACATTTTAAGCTTTTTCAGAAGTGCTTGTAATTGTGTGACCTTATGGTAAATCAGTTAGGCCTCTAATTTAGCATACTTTAAGAACCTGCTGCTTTTTAGCCAGAGGGTACAGCATGCAAACAGCCAGACAGTGGTAGAAACAGGAAAAGAGAATGGCAAGTCACCTGTTAAAATTCTAACATAATATATTCAATCGCATTCTTAGGCACAGTTTCTTTTGTAAATTAACTGAACTTGACAATTTTAGAAAACAAAGCCATAAACAAATTAAGGCAGTATTAAAGATGCCACTGTCCAGTGGGACAGAAGAGCTAATACTTAAACTCTGACTATATAGAAGGTATTTTTAGAAGCATCCATTTAACTGCGAAACACTGATACGCACTCTGTTTACTTCCCTACAAAGTGCTGCATATGGACTGCCGTATTAATAAGTGTTCTATAAAGAGAGTGTGAATAACTCATAGCAATAGTTGCAATTCTCTTGCTGTTTTTAAGACTCAGTTTACAAGCATTGGTTGGTAACTAATGGATATTCTACAAACTTGTCACATTTTGTTTTGATGAAAGTCATTTGCACTGAAGCAACATCAAGCAATCTGCAAGAACGAGTATTTATCCTAGCTACTCAGAATGTACCTGAATAAAGCAAAGGCAAGTACTTTAATGCAAAAAAAAAAAGACTAATAAAGTAAGACTCCCTAAAAATACTGTCTTAATACTCTGGTTCTTACATTTCATGGTGACAAAGAACCTAAAGACTAAATAACCACGTCCTAACATACAACGTACTCTCTTTGCACATACGATGTGCCATAATTCACAATGGGCAGCAATTTTAGTTTGCTTAGCAAACATCCACAGCAATTTAAGATGCAACCTCCTGTTTCTTACTTTTCTACCAAAAATTCCTGCCTACTCACCGCTGTTCTTCCCCAGAACTTGGAGAACACAAGCCCAGACTTGACATATTTCAACACAGAGCCCAATGGCTTAAATTGAACCACTAGTACAAACTGAACTAAAATGGTACTTTACACAACAGTGGCTAAAATAGGGTGCACGTTTCAGTCTGCCACCTCTGATGCAGGAAAGAGCTATAGAGGAACAGCTTGACTAAGGAAGGTAAGAACTTCTTAAACCATGAAAAACATGCTGCAAAACAAGCTATGCTTCTAGTAATCTTAAAGCTGTATAGAGCTAAAGCTGTATAAAGACCTAAAAATTGGTTCTGAAAATGACGTTTTTTAAGAGCACTTTAAGTGTTATGAGGGTAAGATTGTGAGACATAAACAATAGATGTGGTGACCAAAGCTGAACAGATGCACTTTTCAGAATGAATTGTAGCATGCGATTCCCTATCTTTGTGTTAGCAAAATATGCAGATACGGTCAAAGCAAGATGTCAGTGACTGTTAGCAATTTTCCCTGGTTTTACTGCATTACTTGTCTGATTAACATCATCCATGTTAACAAGCCAGATAAGCCAAACTTAAGGGTCACTGTCAATTACACTCTGCAATTTATTTTGTAAATTAAGCCTTTAGTACCCATAACACAATTAGTATAATTTTTGTACATTTCAGGTGTCATTTATGTATTTTTCCCCATCTTAATTTTCCCACAGTACTGACAACTGTACAGTACAAACTCAAAGGAATTAACGAATCCAAGATTCATCAGATCACCTTCCTCCCAAAACATTTGAAAGAACAGAACAAACGCTTGAATCCTTGCAGATTCAGCAGCCTATCATTAGGACTTCATGCAAATATAGCATTTGCTTTACAGTGACCATATCACAGGCACTGCTTCAGGCAATGAGATCAGAGAGTCTCCAGTGGACTCGAGAGTCTCCAGATACAAGGTACTTTGTTCCTCCACCATTGACATTAACTGAAGCCAAAGGCGAATACTGTGATAGAGGCCCTGAAGTGCAAGGGAACCTTTCCCGTCTAATCCTCTCGGCGTGCCTGTCCACAATCTGGTTTTGCGGTGTTCGCTTTGAGGGTGGCAGTAACAGGTGTCTGAGGGAGTGGTAAGGTGGTGACCCATAACCACCTCTTGGTATAGTGCCCAAAAACATTCTCCCTCACTTGACAGGCCAGCGGTGTAGCCCCCAGACTAGCCTCCTCCAAGCCCCGCACCATCCCCCGCTACCCCTCGCCTCAGCGACGCTCTCAGGCCACGTGCAGGCTCGACGCACCGGGCGCTGCCCCGTGGAAAGGCGGCGGACCCGCCACTCGAGGCGCTGCGTGCCGTCGCGGCGACGGCACCGGGGAGCGGGGCAGGATAAACGACTGCCGGGCGGTGCTTAGGCCTGTCGTCGCCCTGGGCCGCACCGGCCTCCGCGCCGCCTCCTGGCCAGTTTCTCCTGAGCCAGGCCTACAGTCTCCGGCGCCGGATCGCCCCTCACCCCATAGGCCCCGGCACTAGCGGAGGAAAAGGGGACAAAAGCCAGCCTGCCTTTCCCAGCTTCTCACGCTTCCCCGGAGCCGGCAGGGGCGCTGCTCCCGCCTGCCCCTTCCCGGCCCCAGTCCCGGCCCCGGCCCCGCCATACCTACGGCGGCCGAAACACAGCCGCTTAGCAACGGCCGCGGCTACGCGCCCGTCCCGTCCACCCGCGCCCGGCGTGCGCGCTCCCGCGCCGCCGCCTAGCGTGCGCACGGCCGCCGTTCCCCGGGCCGGAGGGGTCTTCACTGGCCTCGATATTGGCGGCCGCCGTAGTGCCTGAACGGACTATCTCTCCGGGCAGCCATGGGGCTGCGGTTTCGTCGCGGCCGGAGTGGGTTTAGGGAGAGGACAGGGATTAGAGACAAAAGGAGGGGACTGCCTCGCCAGTAGGCGTTCGCCAGGGGCACCCCTCCCGGCAGAAGGCCCCTGCGCGCCGACCGCCGCCGCCACCTTCCCCGCCCGTCGCCCCTGGCAACAGGCGAAGCTGCCGCGGCGGCAGCGGGGCCTGGCGCAAACGCCGGGTCCAGGGTCCAAGGCTCAGGCAGCGCTTTGCCGGGCTGCAGTGCCTGGGGCTATCCTGTATTCTGGCGCCATGGCCGCTGAGGTGGTGGTTGTGGGATCCTGTATGACCGACCTGGTCAGGTTAGTACCGGGGGAACTCCTGCAGGCCGGCAGGCCCCGACGTGCGGCCTTTTCGTGCCGTGAGGCCCCGTCGCGGGGTCTGTTTCGTGCCCTCAACTGGACGGAAGGGCCCCGAGGTCAAGGGAGTACAGGGCGTCTCGGCACCCGGGGCAGGGCAGTGGCTCTCTGCGCCTCCTAAGGGCAGGCTGGTCCGGGATCCACCCCGCCCTTCTTGCTGTGGGTCAAGGAATGCGGGTGTTAGTTCTCTCTCCAGGCCCGGACTGGAGGAGTGGGGTCGGCGCCAGGTGCGGTGGCGAGGAGCTCTGGGCCCTGGGCAGAGGGAACCGAGGCGAGGAGTTGGCTGCGGTAGCTCGGGTGATGTCAGCCCTGCAAATAATACCGTGAAAGAAGACTATGGGAATGGGGAGAAGTTTGAAGGCGTTGTTTGCTGAAGCTTTGATCAACTGTCTGTAACTTTAGGGAGAGGAGAGACTTGGGTTTGTGTTTGCAGCTGTGTTAGGTGTCTCGGCTTTAGCCTTGCCAGAAAAACAGCATTTCATAGTAACCTGCACGGGAAGTTGTGAACTTTGATACTCTTTATCAGCAGAGGAGTTTGAAACGATTTTGTAAAGGTAAATAAAGCCAGTCAACTGTAACAGTTCAAAGCACTTGTCTCCACTAGAAAAGCAAGAAAGAGAGTTTAATATTGAAAAGAAACTGAAGTTAGTCCCACGAAAGAGTAAATTGTAAGTTGATGGCACGCAAACATTTTACGTGACGCTTTGAAAGATGAGAGGGAGAAAGAAGGCCTCTCAAGCTACTCGTACCCAAACAGATCAAGAAGCAAAAATAGGAAACTCTCAAAAATTTAGCACCTGTGCACCCCAAAGCTGGTTCTTAAATGATTAAATAATTTAATAAAGGAATGACTTAATTCCCTTTTATTCATTTTCTAGGCATTTTGCTTTTAGAATTATCTACTTGGGTCTCATTGTTTGGGGGATTTTGTACATAGATAAGGTGTGGGAACTTCTTTTTAAAATCAAAATACAGAAGTTCTGGTTCTGGCAGGGGTTTTATAGTTAATACTAAATATGCAAAGAAGTCAAGCAAAATTGCAAGAGCTGGCAACAACACAAATACTAACCTCAATTGGCTGACCTTGTCGTCCCCAGTAAACTCCAAGTCAGCCTTTGACTTGCACTGTTTCAAGCACATCTGTTTTTAAACTATGTGTGCAAACTTCGTTAAAATAGGGTTGAAAAATATATGTCTGGACCGAATCAGCTTGCTGGCTGGGAATTCTACAGTAAAATAAACAATTATTCAGTCAGCTGACAATTACATCAAAGCCTGTGGGCCAAGGAAGCGTAGAATTCATGGTCTGAAGAATGTGCTGAGGAGTAAGTACAGTTTAGGCATAGACATGTTGCAGAAACTATGAAAACTCTTAAATAATCATAGAACCTCTGTCAGAAGTATTTGATGTCTTATGTAACCTGCAGAGCATGCAGCTTTCCAAGAAGAATAGTTGTCTTGCAAGTCAGAGTAAGAACCTGCAGAACTGATCTTGATGTTATGTGTGAATGAGCTGGTGACTTTATATCGAAATAGAATGATCTAAGTCAAGATGTTCCTTTTCCTGTCCCTCCAAAATGAGCAAGGAAAATAATAAAGAAAATTGTCTACCAGTTTAATCACTGCTGAGAGCCACAGCTTTGGACTTTTTCTGGATACAAACAAAAACTGCCATTTTTTTGGCTACAAGTTTGATATGGTAGAGATGCAGTCATTTATTTGATGCTATATTAACTAGCCCTATTGTAAGCAGAGATTAAATCATGGGTTGTAGCTGTAGATATTGTTACACTGAGTGGGTGAAGAAAAGCCTCTTCACTTTTCAAGTCAGTTGAGGGCATTTCTTAAATTATACAAATGATATCACAAGAATGTATCTGACTCACCATTATTACCCTCTCTTTAAGGAGCAGTGAAGGGCTTTTTATTAGTGATAAGGTAATTTGTTTCAACTGAAAAAGAAAGGACAGCTTCATTCTTTCCATGACTAGTACAGGACTGCAGGCACTTAGTAGAAGAGCAGGTTTAAATTTACCTGGCAAGAGTTTAGACCATCTGAAATCTCCATGTAGTACCCATAGTTTAAATGTATCCTGTGTTACAAAAATCCTGGTAGAATTGCTGAGGAGTACTGAGCTGTAGGCTGGGATGCATGTAGGTGGAGAGCAAAACTGTAACTATGAAATAGGGATTGATAAACAAGCTTTATTAAATGTAGTACGACTTGTCAGATTAGGATTAGAGTTGATGCCAGAAAGTCTCTCTTGACTGTGTTTAGAATTTAGAGGGTTGTGTGCATTCTAGGTTGAAAGCTGGGTTCATTTCAGCAAGGATGAGAGAGCCTCAGGTTTTTCTGAGTTTGTCGTTTGTGCTGATGTTTCAGCTTGTAAAAGACATGAACAGTAGAAATCATGTCAAATGCCTGTCATCCATTTGGAGACTAATAAACTAAGTTAGGAATGACAGCCATGCAAAGTAAGTCAGACGCATTCTTTGAGCATATTGTGTTTGAGAGGCATAGTCACCACTGAAAACTAAAGCCTATCATTCCCAGAAGATTGTCCTATTGATGTCCACTCTGCCAGAACTAGTCAATGCTATATCATAACTCAAACTGATAAAATTCCATGGTGGGCTTTTAGAGTGAAATTTTGGCCCTCTGTCAGGAAAGCTAGAAGCTCAAAGCAGCAGGCATTAAATGGTTAACATTCCCAGGCCTGTAGAGGTAAGATACCAAAAGTAAGAAAGATAAGCGTCAAGCTACCATTAGACTTATGGTGGCCAGATTCACCACTGAAAAAAAGAAAGTTAACACATAGTGTTTTATTCAATACAGTAAACTGATGATTTAAAGAAAAGTAACCTCTGTGTGAAAGGGAAATCAGCTATTTGAAATTTGCTGCATCACAGTATCACAGTACATCTTACACACTGACTGAGAAAGAAAAGGATTAGGGCCTTCTGTTGAAGACAGTATTCAGATGTAATTTTGGGAATTAATCAAATTCAGAAGAAAGGGTAGTGTGCCTTAAAATCATTTTAAAGGGAAGAGGCCCAGTGGTTTGCTTTCCTTATTGTCCTGTAGTGCTGCAGTGGCAGAATGTGGCTTGTCTAGAGTTTAGTATAATCGAAACAACCTCGCGTACATACATGCAGTAAACCACACTATTTTGGCTTAACAGGGCCAGGAACAAAACATATTTGTGGTCACAATCATAATCAACATTTCATTGGCAATAGCAGGCAATAGTAGTAGAAAACAAAAACAGCATTATTCTATACGATCTAGATATCAAACCAGATGGGTACCATCCATAGTATTATTTAAATAGTTTCTGTTCTGACTCATATTTGCAGGCTGGTTGTGGCATTGGCATTTTAATTCATATTAAATCAGGACAAGACTAAACATATAAACCAATGAGAGTCAGACACACTAAAACAGAATAAACAGGAGAAACTTTGGCGTGGCAATTGAAAACAGCAGAAGCAAAGAACAAAATGTAAGATGGAAAAACAGTCTCTGGATACTTACAACAGCAACAGTTTTTCACTTTAACTCAAGAGAGGGCTACCACAGTTCAAATACTGGAAAATTTTGTGTCTCTGTGTGTGTTAGGTTTCTCAAAATTTTAACTCTTAGCTTTTTGTGGACCTTTTTCTTTTCCTCAGGTTGCTTAATTCCCTGTAGGGAGTAGAACTAAAATTTCTGCTTCAGTGGTGTGTTGTAACAATCATTGTTAATGTTAATAATAATTGCAAGCACTAAACTTTCTGACTGAAAGCATTCAGTAAGAGAAGAAAGATACAGAAGAGCATTGAGCTCTACAAAGTAGTATAATGCTATGCTGAAGTGGACAGTGGTGACAAATGCACATCCAGAATTAACATCTAGCCTGATCCATGCCTTGAATCATCTTCACTAACCAAGCACAATCTCTGCTTGTGCAAAGTGGCAAAATCACTTCCACTTGTGAGATTCGGTGTCCTGTTCTTAACATAAATCTTGAGTGGTGGTTATCGTCAGCTGAGGTGTGGAAGTAAATGATTCCTTGTCCCATTGGAAATGTCCATGATCCAGGACTATGTCTGCATTTTCTTATTTAAAGTGTAATATTTGGGACAATAATTTCAGGCTTTTTGTGGGGGAATGTGGAAAGGGATTTTCTTACGTTTCTTTTGAGTAAGCAGAGAAAGTCTCACAACTTAGTTTTTTTCCATGCTTTGTTTCCAGGTCTCATTTTCACCATTTCTCATGCACAAACAGTCACCAACTTGTAATATTTTTTTCTTTCTTTAATACCTTTTTCTGCTCCTCAGCTTCTTCTAGCAGCAGAAAAGCATTCTAGAATCCTTCAAATCTCTTTCATTTGTGTTTTTGTTTTTATCTGTAATGCTTCCCCTGCAGCAGCCACTCCTCATTCTAGTCAATCTGCTATTGCCAGCAGCATGGGAAAGCACAACTGTGAAGGAATACAAGCTTAGTCCAATCGAGGAAATTAATCTTTGGATCTAGAGAAAGGCATCGAGGCATGAGAGAATGTGTCATCTGTGAATTGTTTAGTTTATGTAATAGTGAAAAATCTGGGCTTGATTTCAGACTCTACTATTCTCTTGTCTTTTCTGACCTAGCAAATCTGGGTGTAGAGTAAATGCAGGATGTGCAGACTCAGTGTTTTGTTCTTCTGCTGTGAGTTTTGATGACCTAAAAGTGATTTAGAGAAACTGCCCTTTGCCTTTTCATGCCTGGCAGGAGGAATTCTGTATCTTGAGGGCCTAGAAAGAAAAGCAAGATAAAAAGCAAGTTGATGAAATCCTCAGTAATGGAATTCAGTAAGAAAACTGTGGTCTGTTCATATGCATCTTTTGAGTATCTGGAGTAGCCCAGACACTACTCATCTGATGTGGGGCCTGATCCAAGCTCATTCATGTCAAAAGAAGCTTTTCACTGCTGGAAACTGTCATTAAATTGTCGTCCCCCTGCAAAACCTGAGCGATCAGTTTATTTTAGGGTGAGACACAGTTTAATGGTTTAGTGTATTATAAGTATTTGGCGTTATGCTCCAGACCTGAAAAGCTTCCAACAAAGTTCCTCTAAGAAAAAAAGACAAAATATTGAAGAGGCAAAAAGGAGGGGAAAGGTCTGGTTGGATGTTTCTTAAATTAACAGAAAATAACCAGGGCAAGGCCACCAATGATTTTTTTAACCCATTACAAGAGCTGTATTTGCAACTAAGGTTATGAACCCCAAGCAAGAGACAGTGAGCCATTGATCCCAGCTGGCACTTTCTGAAAGAAACTGTTGTTTGTGCAAAAGAGGATTCTATGGGTCCCCCCTGAGAAGGACTTGTGGTGCTAGAACACCTGCTCAACACTCGTCTTTGGTTCTTATCCATGAAAACTTCCCCGCTCCCCACCCCCCATTCCTAAATGCAAATGTGGAAGTTCTAAAAGTCTTGGGAAATATGAGTGTGAAACTGCTCACAGGGTGTCTTTCAGCTCTGACGAAAGTGTTGCTTTCTTGATTCTATTTAATTGAAATCTTCCTGCCCTTTCATTTAGTGTCTTCGTGCCCTAAGATACTGCATGCTGTAATCAGGAGCTGCCTTTCCTTCCAGAAGTAGTTCCATTTCAGCAATAACGAATATGACTCTTATTCTTTAGACTTGTTTATCTAGTTCAGTTTTAATAGTCTGTATTCAATAGTGCTTTTGAACTACAGAATAGCCCTTGTGGTACTACAGTCAGACTTGTACTACATGAATGGCATAGCTGAAGTAATTTCTCTGGCTTCCCAGTAAGCAGAAGGTAGGACTACTTGTCCTAGTATGTGTTTGAAAAACATTTTGAAGTTAGAGGAGAAGAGGAACCTGAAGATATACAAGTCCATGGGACCTGACAAAATACATCCCAGAGTCCTGAGGAAATTATCTGATGTAGTTGCCAAGCCATTCTCCATGATACTTGAAAAGTCCTGGCAGTCAGGTGAGGTCCCTGGGGACTGGAAGAAAGGAAACATCACACTCATTTTTAAAAAGGCTAGAAAGGAGGACCCTGGGAACGATCAAGCTGTCAGTCTCACCTCTGTGCCTGGGAAGATCATGGAACTGATCCTCCTAGATGCCATGCTAAGGCACATGCAAGACAGGGAGGTGATTCAAGACATCCAGCATGGCTTTACTAGGGGCAAGTCCTGCCTGACTAATGTTGTGGCTTTCTATGACAAAGTGACTATGTCAGTAGATAAGGGATGTCATCTATCTGGAATTCTGCAAGGCCTTTGCCACAGTCCCCCACAACACCCTGCTCGCAAAGTTGGAGAGATGGATTTGATGGGTGGAGGGTTCAGTAGATAAGGAATTGGCTGGATGGTTGCATCCAGAGGGTGGTACTCAATGGCTTGAAGTATAGATGGAGTGGTGTCCCTCAGGGGTCTGTACTGGGACCTATGCTGTTTAATATTTTTATCAATGACGTAGAGGGTGGATCGAGTGCACCATCAGCAAGTGTGCAGATGATGCCAAGCTGAATGATGCTGTCAACACACCAGCAGGATGAGATGTCATCCAGAGGGACCTGGACGAGTTGGAGAGGTGTGCCCAAGTGAACCTCATGAGGTTCAACAAGAGCAAGTGCAGGGTTCTGCACCTGGGCTGGAACAATCCTCACTATCAATAGAGAGTGGGGGATGAGGTGATAGAAAGCAGCACTGCAGAGAAGGAGTTGGGCATGCTGATGGACGAGAAGCTGGACATGAGCAGGCAGTGTGTGCTTGCAGCCCAGAAGGCAAATCACATCCTGGGCTGCATCAAAAGCTGCATTGCCAGCAGATCCAGAGAGATGATCCTGCGACTTTGCTCTGGTGAGACCTCACCTGGAGTACTGCACCCAGGTCTGGAGTCTTCAGCCTAGGAAGGACATGGACCTGATGGAGAGGGTCCAGAGGAGGGTCACAAAAATGATCAGGGAATTGTAGCACCTCTGCTACGAGGATAGGCTGAGGGAGCTGGGGTTGTTCAGTCTGGAGAAGAGGAGGCTCCAGAGAGACCTAATAGTGGCTTTCCAATACCTTAAGGGGGCCTACAGGACAGATGGAGAGAGACTGTTTACAAAGACTTATCATGATAGGACAATGGCGTCAAACTAGAGAAGAGCAAATTTAGATTGGATGTTAGGAACAAGTTGTACACTATGAGGGTGGTGGATCACTGCCACAAGTTGCCCAAGGAGATGATTGAGGCCCCTTCCCGGCGATACTTCAAGGTGAGGCTTAATGAGGCCCTGGGCAACCTGGTCTAACTAAGGATGTTCCTGCTGAGTGTGGGGGAGGTCAGACCAGATGACCTTTAGAGGTCCCTTCTGGCCTGTACCATTCTATGATTCTAAGAGGAGTAGTGTGCTTTGTAAAAAGATAGGGAAAAGATAGAAATTGGAGGAAGAATTGGAGGAAGGCCTTTAAAAGGGGGGGGGACGGTGGGGAGAATAGGAAAGACATAAGGTTTTACTGCAGAAAGTGTGTGAAGAGTTTATGGAGTCGAGGTGGAGACAACAGGCAGGGAAACTAGAATCCTAACAGCAACAGTTCCTCAGCTATCTAGAGCCCCCTCCCCCATTTTTTCACTTTTCCTTTTTCCATCTCCAACTGGATGGTTGCATTTTGCAGTTTTCTCACATGGGCACATGGCAAGGTTCAGGGAAAAGCTGATTTAGCCCTGCTGTCTTCTCCAGCACCAGCATTTTGGAAGATGTGGCACCCAATAAGTCATGTTACCTCCTTCTTCCCATGAATGAGTTCCCAGCTGTCTGCTTCTGTTCCTACCAGCTGCAGTGTCTGGTCTATTTAAGTTTGTAAATTGCTTTGAGATCCTTCAAGATGAAAGGTTCTACTTAAGTGAGATCATTATCACCTTCTACATTTCTACACTCCCTGTTTTCTGCTCAGGCTTCTTGTCTGATCTCAACTTGGGGTCCTGCACACTCACAGCAACACAAAGCTTACACACAGATTAGTTTCCAGTCTTTTGAGTTGTTTGATGCCTCTCAGAGTACTTCAGAGCTGAAGGTTAAATGTATGTATTTTCCTTAGCTGATGCCAAAATATTTAGCACTTGCCACACTGAGTTCATATTTCTGAATTTGCATCTGACTTCATGTTATTTTGTGTGCTTCAGAAGACTGTATAGTTCTCTTCCTCCCACTTCTGAAGTACTTACTCATTCTAGGAAGCATTCCAGCTACAATGTTGTTCTGTGATCCTACACTGTATTCTTACAGCCATACTCTGTTCTTGTTTTTGTGGTTAAACTGTAAGCCTGTCAGGGCAGGGATTTCACTCTTGTCTGGTGTAGTGAACTTACAGAGTGGAACTCTGACAGAAGTTCAGAGGGCTCTCTCTGTTCCAAGACTCAAAGGCAGTGATATGGTGTTTGGACAGAAGTACCCCTTTTCAGCTGCACATATAGATGTCATCTTCACCTTCCATATTTTAACTATTAAGAAAGGCTTTTCACTGTATAGTATTTATGTGTGTTTATTCCCAATGCCTCTCACATTCCAGTGAAATTTCCCTCTTTCCTATGAAAGTGAGGTCATCTTAAACCTGTGTTTATGCTACTGAAGTTATTTCCATGGCAGTAGACTATGATATCATCAATGGAGGATTGTGCCTTTCCTCTGTGTGTTAGCAATTAAAAATTATGGTTTGCAAGATAAAACTGGTGTTTACCAAGCTTTTAGGTTTGGTCCATATGAGGCAGGGAAACTATTGCTTAATTCTCTAGAGAGTTCACTTGGGTAATGGAGTAAACGAATTCAGAAACATTTTGATCCTAGCAGGTGATATGTTGTAGGGATATGCTTTCCTAATGAGAGAAGAAAATCAGCTACTCCATCTTGTGTTTTCTTGCCTGGCTAAGAACACTTGTCTGAAACACCCATGATACTCATGGTTTTGTTAGAAGAGGACAGTCTCAAGCTGCACCAGGGGAAGTTTAGGCTCAAGGTGAGGAGGAAGTTCTTCACTGAGAGAGTCGTTTGCCATTGGAATGTGCTGCCCAGGGAGGTGGTGGAGTCACCATCTCTGGAGGTGTTCAAGAGGGGATTGGACGTGGCACTTGGTGCCATGGTCTAGTCATGAGGTCTGTGGTGAGGGGTTGGACTTGATGATCTTTGAGGTCTCTTCCAACCTTGGAGATACTCTGTGTGTGTGCGTATGTGTGTGTGTGTGTGTGTGTGTGTGTGTATGTGTGTGTGTTGTTCAAGGCTACTTAAATGCTTGAGTGAAATGGTCACAATTTTCTAGTTTCATTAGGCTGGCATTTTTCCTCTTTGGAGGTCAGTAAGCTATGATACATACCCACATAAGTAAAGCAGTGTGGTTATCAGTCTTAATCTTTTAATCATGGGGTCTGTGGTGACAGGTTGGACTTGATGATCTTTGAGGTCTCTTCCAACTGTGTGTTCACACAGTTCCTAATACTGCAAGATGAAAATGGTGGATCCACAACATAATTTATTTGATCCCTTCAAATGCTTAAGATTTTTTAAGCTGAGGAATTGCACTTTTCAAAACAACAGAGAAGAAAAAGGGAAAGGAGATTAAAGGGTGTGCTGCAGTTTCTCCCTTGTTTTTTTAAACAAGGGTGATTACAGGAGTTGTAAGGACTGCCCAGGGAGATGGTGGAGTCACCGTCCCTGGAGGTGTTCAAGAGGGGACTGGACGTGGCACTTGGTGCCATGGTCTTGAGTAGTCATGAGGTCTTGGGTGACAGGTTGGCCTTGATGATCTTTGAGGTCTTTTCCAACCTTGTTGATTCTATGATTCTATGAAAGTTTACAGAGGAAGAACATAATCACTCTTGCTATAGCAACATGAGACAAAATTTGTAGCCATTTTTTGGTAATACAGTTTAATTATAGAAATACTCCATACCTGTGCATATTTCAGCCTGCCTTCTCACAAACCAAAAATGAACTCTCATAAAATACCTGTTTAAAGAATTTTGGTCAGAACATGAAGGGGGGAAAAAAATCAGAATCAGTTACCCTAGTTACATACAAGACTTGCATGTCTCCAGTTTCACAGAAATTCTAGGGTATGAAAAGGTTCTTCCTGAAGTTATTACTATGTTAGTAGCTACAGTAGAAAAAAAATCATTTTCCCATGACAATCTGTGGAGGAATGGAAGAAAAGACAGATAAACAGAATTACTATATGTTGTTTTTGAAGACTGCAACAAAGCTGGGGAGGGGTTTGGAGCACAAGCCCTGTGAGGAGAGGCTGAGGGAGCTGGGGTTGCTTAGCCTGCAGAAGAGGAGGCTCAGGGGAGACCTTCTTGCTGTCTACAACTACCTGAAGGGAGGTTGTAGCCAGGTGGGGGTTGGTCTCTTCTCCCAGACAGCTAGCACCAGAACAAGAGGACACAGTCTCAAGCTGTACCAGGGGAAGTTTAGGCTGGATGTTAGGAAGTTCTTCACAGAAAGAGTGACTTGCCATTGGAATGTGCTGCCCAGGGAGGTGGTGGCGTCACGATCACTGGAAGTGTTTCGGAAGAGACTGGATGGGGTGCTTGGTGCCATGGTTTAGTTGATTAGGTAGTGTTGGGTGATAGGTTGGGGTCAATGATCTCAAAGGTCTCTTTCCAACCTGGTCTGGTCTGGTCTATTCTATTCTATTCTATTCTATTCTATTCTATTCTATTCTATTCTATTCTATTCTATTCTATTCTATGGTGTTGGGTGATAGGTTGGGGTCAGTGATCTCAAAGGTCTCTTTCCAACCTGGTCTGGTCTATTCTATTCTATTCTATTCTATAACAGATCTAGCCCATATTTATGGAGGATAAAGTCAGGTGAAGTTACAGAAACCTCCAGAGTATGCAGCTTCCCAATAGTTCTGCATTCGTGCTGAACCTTGATCTGTCTCGGGACGATGCAGGGTGACACCTCCTTTAGAAGAAATCAAGGAGTCAAGAAATAACAACTTTATGATCAGGGCAGAGACCCTTGGAATAAAAGCTTGTTTACCAATTGTCCAATATCAACAGAAGGAGTGAGAGGTTTGTGTTCATTTCTGCTACAGAAGAATGTTCCTTTTATCTCAGCAGTGCATAATAGCGTATGGCTGTGGCTTCACATTATAACATCCCACATTCTGCTTTCTGTAGGTTTCTTAAACATCTATGCAGTTCCAAGTAAACAGGGTAAAGAATAGTGATACACTGGGCATTGTCATTGTCAGTGTCTGCTGTATCCCAGTGATACTGGTTGAATATCATTTTGTGTCCGGAATGTCACTGTAATTTCTTGCTCCAATTAATCCGATTTTATCATATAACTCCCACAGTTTTTTATTGGCTTGGTTAGTGTCCCTACAAATATTGGAAATTATTTTGACTATATAAAATAAAACATCTCTTGCTTCTTCAAGTCTAGAGGTGTTTGCCACACAGGACTCACAGAATCACAGAATCAACCAGGTTGGAAGAGACCTCCACGATCATCAAGTCCAACCAATCACCCAAACCTAACTAATCAACTAGACCATGGCACTAAGTGCCTCATCCAGTCACTTCTTTAACACCTTCAGGGATATCAACCCCACCACCACCTTTTCCAACCTAGTTAATTCTATTTTATTCTATTCTGTTCCTTCCCATTCTTTATTTGCAGCTCCGACCAACACATTTTTTTTCTTTCTGCTGTTTATATTATCAGGGTTTGTGCATCTTGTATAAACAGATCTGAGAGAAGCTAGAAAGTATAGCAACTGTCTGGAGGAACAAATTAGCAAAAGGAAGGTTCTTTGGAAGCAAAAGTTATTTTTTGAAAGATGAGAAGCTGGAAAAGAGCAACAGAGAAAAGAAGTGCACTGCAAGAATGTGAAGAAGAAGAGTTGGAGACAAATAAGGGGAAATTGTACTAATAGGATGAGGGGAAAGATTTTAAATGGAAAGAAGGCAGATTTAGATTTAGTCCAGAAAAGGGCAACAAGGCTGCGGCCTTGAGCACAAGCCCTATGAGGAGAGGCTAAGGGAGCTGGGGTTGCTTAGCCTGCAGAAGAGGAGGCTCAGGGGAGACCTCATTGCTCTCTACAACTACCTGAAGGGAGGTTGTAGCCAGGTAGGAGTTGGTCTCTTCTCCCAGGCAAGCAGCACCAGAGCAAGAGGACACAGTCTCAAGATGTGCCAGGGGAGGTTCAGGCTGGAGGTGAGGAGAAAGTTCTTCACTGAGAGAGTTGCTAGCCGTTGGAAAGTGCTGCCCAGGGAGGTGGTGGAGTCACCATCCCTGGAGGTGTTCAAGAGGAGATTGGACGTGGCACTTGATGCCATGGTTTAGTAGTCCTGAGGTGTTGGGTGACAGCTTGGACTTGATGATCTTTGAGGTCTCTTCCAACCTTATTGATTCTCTGATTCTATCTACTCCAACTGCCTGACCACTCCAGGACTAAATCCACAGAGCCTTCACTTGACAAGCTTTTACTTTGAAACTATATTACTCTTGATTCACTGATTTAGAAAAACACAAGCTTCATCTGAAGTTCAATCTACTTATAAAAGCATCCACTAAAATCTTGGATTACAGTAACATTAAGGTTTCAGGGATAAAGATGAGAATGTGCAGGGTTAAGTAAGGTGCCTGGCCTTTGCTGCCTAGGTTAACTCTCCTGCAGCACATAGAAATTGCAGATCAAAATGGAAATTGTGTAAAAGACATTCCTTTGAAAATATTGTCACAATAAACACATACTATACTGAAAACACAGTATTTTCTTCCCTCCTTATGAGCCAGACAATGATATGGTTAATAGTTCTTTGCTGTCTTGTTAATGAATTACTTGCTGACTGTAATGTTAATGGAAATAACTATTTTCCTACATGCATTTCTAAACGTAAATCTTTGGTTAAACTTCAGCACTCCTGACAGTAAAGAGCTGCTGGCACAAATCAACAGCTGCAATAAAAATCATACAGGGTTTAGGGTAACAAATTTGTGTAAAAACACTTTGGGCAGCCATATATATTTGATGTTGCCTTTAGGAGCTGTCTGAGCTGTTCTTTCCATAGGGCTTTACCAGTAAGGTTTTGTTTGCTTGTTTTATATGGATTCACTTGTTAGCCTCTATATCAAGCTGCAGTAAGTTATTTGATGCTGACACCCCAAGTTTCTTCCAAGCCTAATAACATATACTTTGAGCCTGAAGATAATGCAGAATGATTTTTCAATAGAATGCTGCCTGAGTAGCTGCAGCTTTAGAGAACACGTTGATCTTTGTGACAACTAATTATAAAATAAGAAGTTGGTAATGTTCCTGAATGTCAGTTGTGTGCTCTCTTCTGGGTTTTATTATTTCTTCTTCCCATTTCTGACAGTACTCCATTCCCCCCCCTCCTTTTTCTCCTGTGCTAGATCAATACCAGGTCATCCCTGAATGATCATAGAATGGCCTGGATGGAAGGAAACTTACAGATTGTCAAGTTCCAAGCCCCTGTCATGGCAGGGACACCTTCCACTTGATCAGGCTGCTCAAAGCCTCATCCAGCCTGGCCTTGAATAATGAGAAGGATGCCCAAGGATGAGGCCTCCTCAGCTTCTTTGGGCAACCACTACTAGTGTCTATCCATACTCACCGAATTTCTTCCTAATACCTAATCTACATGAACTGCTAAGTTTCACAGTATCACCAAGGTTGGAAGAGACCTCAAAGATCATCAAGTCCAACCCCTCACCACAGACCTCATGACTAGACCATGGCACCAAGTGCCACGTCCAATCCCCTCTTGAACACCTCCCAGGACAGTGACTCCACCACCTCCCTGGGCAGCACATTCCAATGACAAATTACTCTCTCGGTGAACAACTTTCTCCTCACCTCCAGCCTAAACTTCCCCTGGCACAGCTTGAGACTGTGTCCTCTTGTTCTGGTCCTGGTTGCCTGGGAGAAGAGACCAACTCCCTGCTGGCTACAACCTCCCTTCAGGAAGTTGTAGAGAGCAATGAGGTCTCCCCTGAGCCTCCTCTGCTCCAGGCTAAGCAACCTCAGCCTCTCCTCACAGGGCTGTGCTCAAGGCCTCTCACCAGCCTCGTTGCCCTTCTCTGGACATGTTCAAGTGTCTCAATGTCCTTCTTAAATTGAGGGGCCCAGAACTGGACACAGGACTCAAGGTGTAGCCTAACCAGTGCTGAGTACAGGGGCAGAATGACTTCCCTGCTCTTGCTGGTCACACTATTTCTGATGCAGGCCAGAATGCCATTGGCCTTCTTGGCCACCTGGGCACACTGCTGGCTCATGTTCAGCTGTCAACCAGTACCCCCAGGTCCTTTTCTGCCTGGCTGCTCTCCAGCCACTCTGACCCCAGCCTGTAGCACTGCATGGGGTTGTTGTGGCCAAAGTGCAGCACCTGGCACTTGGACTTGTTGAATGCCATCATGTTGGACTCTGCCCATCTGTCCAGCCAGTCAAGGTCCTTCTGGAGGGCATTTCTACCCTCTGAAAGATCAACATCTGTTCCCAACTTGGTGATTATCAGTCTCTCTTCTGACTGAATTATGCTGTTCTATGCTATGTTGTTATTATTCTATTACTTTCTATGCTATTGCTATTCCCATTCTCATACTAAGTTTAAATATATTGGTTACCATTCTGCATTGGGTAGTATATGTGTACTAAGTATTGTGACCATATGGATTCTGTAGGAAGAATTGTACTTACAAACTTGATAAGAAAGACCCTACAGGCCAAAATTATTGTCATGAGTATGAGTTTTTAGACTAGTTTGTTTAGGAAGATTACTAATATTTTAATGCACTGTACTTCATCTTGATGACGATGTAGTGGGAACACATCTACGGTGTTACCCTTAATATTTTAATATATGTAGTTTAAATAGAACAGTATGGTTATGTGCAAAACACCAATATTTAATGGTGGTTTGGGGTTTCCTTTTTTCTTCTCAAATTAAGAAGAGGGGAAAAAAAGACTAAAAAGACTGACAACCAGATTTGTAGGAGGGTCTCCGTTTTTCTGCATGACCATAAAGCAGAAGCAGAGATGATTTTGTTGATTTACCAGTATATAGAAAGATCATGATGACAAGGACAAGGACCCAGTGGCCTATCCATTCAACCTTATTATTTCCACTTTGTTCGTTGTTGTCTGATAAATCATGTCTTTAAGAGGCAGAGAAAAGATTAATGTTCACTTATGCCTTGTTTATCTTATTCTGACCTTGTGCATGTAAAGATTACTCTTTGCTTGGATTGCAAAGGTTGTTTTTTGTTATTTGGGGTTTTTTACTTTAACCCTTTAATCATGATTGTGTCCAGTTCTGGGACCCTCAGTTTAGGAAAGATGTTGAGTTAATGGAATTTGTCCAGGGAAGGGCAACAAAGCTGGGAAGGGGTTTGGAGCACAGCCCTATGAGGAGAGGCTGAGGGTTGCTTAGCCTGGAAAAGAGGAGGCTCAGGGGAGACCTTATTGCTGTCTACAACTCCCTGAAGGGAGCTTGTAGCCAGGAGGGGGTTGGTCTCTTCTCCCAGGCAGCCAGCACCAGAACAAGAGGACACAGTCTCAAGCTGCACCAGGGGAGGTTTAGGCTGGATGTTAGGAAGAAGTTCTTTTGTAGAAAGAGCGATTTGCCATTGGAATGTGCTGCCCATGGAGGTGGTGGAGTCACCATCACTGGAGGTGTTTAGGAAGAGACTGGATGGGGTGCTTGTTGCTATGGTTTAGTTGATTAGGTGGTGTTGGATGATAGGTTGGACTTGATGATCTCAAAGGTCTCTTCCAATCTGGTTAATTCCTATCCTATCCTATCCTATCCTATTTTATTCTATTCTATGATGTAATACTCTGTTCAGCCTGCAAACTGTAGCAGCCTTTTTCAGTCCCGGGTGAGCACGGCATGGTTTGGAGACAGTCTATTCCAACATTGCCATCTGATTGACTTGAAAATAATTATGTAACTGCACTTCCAAAAATTATATAATACAGAGACCTCAAGGAAGAACAACATGGGAGGCAAATTAAATTATAGAGCAGTAATTTTTAAAATGTCTACAGTCTTTCTTAGATACAAAACAAATGCTTGGTAAGACTGATGGAATGTTTGCTGAGACCCAAACATCTGAAGATAGATTCATATTTGTTGGTTGGGGTTTTTTAAATCTTTTTAGAGCTTCAAGTTCAGAATTAAAGATTCCACAGATTATGAATTGCATTAGTGTTGTGCCTACCCTTTCCCAAAAATGAAACTGCTAAGGATGTGAGGAGAAGTTACAGGTTTGTAGTTTCATGAGAGAGCATTTGGCAGTTAGTGCAATGGTTTCTTTGCGTTTAAGGTTTCATTCACCTACCAATTTAGGAATTTGGATCCCTTCGTAGTATCATTTCACTGCAGTGCGGTACAGTGTGCTACTGTAAATGCTTCAGAACATTCATCTAAATGCATTCTTATTTGCTTCATCTTTTAATGTTGAAGAGACTAAAATTTGCTTCTCTGCAGAGGGTCAGCAGAAATGTTCATGAAGCTCTTGAAGAGCTGTGGGTATCTGTTCTCATTCAACGTGTTTTGAGTTTTGGTCTTTTTAAATTGAGGGTGTGATTGCACATATAAGATGATGGTACCAGTCTTATGGCCCTCCTACCTGCCATTCATTCTCAGCCTTTCATTTCATTTTCTTTGCTGCTAGAGATTTTCACCAGTTGCTTCAGTTCAGCTGTATACCCATTCAGTAGTAATGTCTATAAAACAGTTTGGTGGTGTTTATTGTTGTTGTATTTTGTTCTTAATAAAAACATGTTTGATAAAAGATATGTATTTTCTGTGGTGGCAGAACTAATGAAAAAGATTCCTGCTGCTCTGAACTAATTCATCACACACTTGTTTGTGTTGTGGTGACAAACCTTGTATCATATAAAATCAAAGACGATTTGAAAAGCTCCAACTGGAAAATGGGGTAAAGCTTTTGCATCTCATTATGCCACTGTTCTTCAGCACTCTTCTGCAAAGGGGCTGCTCTTTATGCATCAGTTATTTCACATCGTACCAGTGCTGGTAGTGTTTCTACACTTCATTACTATAAGCTAGAGAAAGAACCCAGACCATAAAACATCCAAGCAATAACCAGCAATTTGAATTGTCTGAAAAGTTAAATGTTTCTTAAAGAAGGTCCTGTCATGTTCAGGGACATACAGGGAACTAAAAATAGAGATTTTCTGTGATTTCAAATTGTCTCCTAACATTTTTGTCAGTCAGTAAAGATCTGAAGTGAGACTAAGAACCTAGAACCAGATAGCCCTGTACTTAAACCAAGCTGTAGTTAAGTAAATTCCTGAGGTAGTCTCTCTATAATTCTTGGAGCTTTTCTACATTCCAATATGATATTTTAGTGGATTATTAAAAGAGATGAAAGCTTAAATGTGTAAAGAACATAAGATTTTGAAAAGAATTGTGGTCTTTTTGTCTCTGTGTTATGGGTACTTTCCCATAGCTCATGTTCAAATCTTTGAAAAGGAAGCTAGACAAAACATACCAAGGCTAAACCAAAAGTTAAGCCAAATCCAAAAGAGGTCTGAGACTTTTTCACCACAATGTTGTACTAATATTCCTAGTCAGAGACAAGAACTGTTCTCTCCTTTGTATTTATTCAGTTCTGAGAATCATGAAAGCCCAGTAAATTGTATGTACTAGACAGTGGCTAGTTACGCCTACTCTGATCGTAGAGGGATTTTCCCCATGCCAGGGAATTCCCAGGAGGAGAGTAAGAGCCAGGTTGGTTCAGTCATTGAAAGAGAATTTTGAAATGCTGTATTTGTGCCACTCTTTTGAGATCTCCAGGTATCTTTGCCTCGCTTCAGGAATGGGAAAAAAAAAAAAAAACCAAAAAACCAACAACCAAAAAAAAAGGTTTAATGTTTGGTTTGATATTATGTAAGTGTCAATCATCTTATATAATGTCATGTCTAACCTATGAGATATCTTCCTCCCTGAAAGGAGAATACTGGTTTTTTTAGAGGAAAAATTGTGTGTACTTTTCTCATGTACATGTCAGAAACATACTGATACATTATGCTTTTCTTCAGAGTGTGTAACAAGCTAAGTATAATGTACTACTTAATTAAACCTTAGTTACATAGCATTCAGCATTTTCAACATGCAAATTAGTATCAAGTCAAAGTTTCAGCATGGGTTTAGGGTAATCTGGCTGTACTCCATCCAGCAAATGCACTCCTGCTCTTCCCCTCACTCACTTTCTCAGTGCTGCAAATTCTTGCCCACCCTAGTGCTGTACCATAATTTGGACCATTTGTCTGTTCTGAATTAAAATGACCCTTGGAACACAAATATTTTGAATTAGGAAGCTTCATGAACAATGAAGGCAATGCAAGAGAATTGGTGGGAGAAAATACTCTTGAGGGGAGGACATAGTTTTCCATCAGCTTTAGTGAACAGTGATAATACATCATTATAGTACTTTCTTGTGTTGAAAGCAATGAACAGACACTGATGTCAAGAACTGGAAGCAAACAATGATTAATATCAGGATTAATTTATGCAAATGCTGCTAATATATTCTCTCCCTTTCCCTTCCTTCCTTCATCAGACTATCTCTGAATATGATAGAGTTGCTGCTTAGATGGTAACTTTTTAAGAAAACCTAGAATACCAGGGTAGGGGCATTAATGACTCAGTAACTTGTGCTTTCACCTCTAATTCAGTGCTTTAATACAGTAGTAAAGGAATTGGTTCTGTCTTTTCTGCCATCCTTCTAAAGGGATGTCTATGTAAAAATACAAATGCTAATCAGCTCTTGCCTTCAAGGCAATCCACTCACTGGAAGAGAGGGTTGAACTTATTGCAATAGTGAAATTTTTATGTGTACTTTTATTCAACCCAAACCTCTGAAACATAAGTGGATATAAGAGTCTCCAGTTCCCATGACAAAATATGGGCAGCATTGCTGCCTGCTTCATATTTAAATGCTGTTTTGTAAATATTCAGTCAGAAATAATTTCATAGAATCATAGAATCAATAAGGTTGGAAAAGACCTCAGAGATCATCAAGTCCAACCTGTCACCCAGCACCTCATGACTGCTAAACCACTGCTTCAAGTGCCACGTCCAATCCCTTTTTGAACACCTCCAGGGATGGTGACTCCATCACCTCCCTGGGCAGCACATTCCAATGGCTAACAACTCTCTCTGTGAAAAGCTTTCTCCTCACCTCAAGCCTAAACTTCCCCTGGTGCAGTCTGAGACTGTGTCCTCTTGCTCTGGTGCTGATTACCAGGGAGAAGAGACCAACCCCCTCCTGTCTACAACCTCCCTTCAGGTAGTTGTAGACAGCAAGGAGGTCTCCCCTGAGCCTCCTAGGCCTCCAGCCTAAACAATCCCAGCTCTCTCAGCCTCTCTATTCATATTGTCCAAAATATTTCAGGGTACCTCAGTCTGAAATTCATAAATACGATTCAACAGTATGATGCAAAATTTTCAAAACATAGTAATTCATCTCACATCTAATAAATGTTGGAGGTTTTCAAGTTTAGTTTTTGGTTGTTCATAAGATGTAAGATTTCCGTATCTTCTGTGCCAAAGCTGGGCAGGACATGTCACATAAGCAAAGGGTAGTCTGTTGGAGAGCAACTTAAATTAGGGTTTTCAGCTCAGTGTTTTCAAATTATGTCAAAGTTGTAAATGGAGTTACAAAACATTTTATGTAACAATTTTGAGAGCTTGTCTGACAGTTTTTCTAATTAACTTATTTAGCCTAGTTTTGGAGTCACATTATCTGTTTCATCACTTTTAGGCTATTTTGAGTATTCTTTGTGGCACCGTCAATAAACCAAGAATTTGTAGGGTTCCTTAATCATACAGATTACTCATCATTGCCTGTTCATGACAGAAGCCCAAAATGCTCATTAAAATTGTCTGATGTGAAGCTGAAGTTAGGGTAGTTACAGAATTAAATAACAAGCAAATAGCATTATATTCACAAAAGAAAAAAAATCTTTGAGTAGCTGTTTCAGGGAAAGTGAAACCTCCAGGCTTATATGTATGAATTTGTTTAATATGGAAAAGAAAGATAGGCTTTGGGATTGGAGAACTGCTTGGAAAGGATTGCAATCATGCCTGACATGGAATAAGGTGGGGGTTTTTTTCCCAGTGTGCTACAGGAACTTGCTGCGTGCTCTTACCTCACTTGTTAGCCTATTTTTAAAATTGGCTAATTATAAATTACTGTTCCAACTTGATCCTTTGCCATTTGCCATCTACCTTTCCATCAAAACAATAAAAAAGGTCATCTCCCCATCTTCAACAAGCTGTTTGATTCCACAAGCAGTTGTTATGCCATGCTGCTTGAAATACTGAGGCCCAGATTCTCATTTCACTAAGCCTGTTTTTTTCACCAGTGTAATTATACTACTTTCATTGGAGTTGCATGTTGATGCCTACATTACTGAGAGAAAAATCAAGTCATGCTCTGGTCAGTGTTAACACAAGAATATGTATGTTCAAATGTGCATCTTCAAAGTGCACATGAACTCAGAGCAGTGCTGTTAGCAGTTGTCTGCTGGGATGTCACATTTGTTAATCTTTGTCTAAAAGTATATCACTGTTTTGTGGAAACAAATTCTATTTAGGCTAAGCTTTAATTCTGAAAAAACACCCTAAGGAAGGAGAATTAATTGAGACTTGATACCATTTTCATGCTGCAGAATTTAAATGAGAAGACAACATGAGCTAGTGGATTGAGCTGATTTCTATTTTTGGTTTTGCCACTGGCTTCTTGGCTGATCTGAGGCACAAAAAGGCAGAATGACTTGCTGAAGTTTCACACCCACAAAACAGGAATAATGATGTTGTTCTGCTTTTTAAAGTGTAGTGAGATCTGTGGATGAAAGGAATTATCCAAGACCTGCTATTACTATTTCTTACCAGGTCTGGGTGAAACAGCTATTCTTTGCTGAATGATACCTGATTTTAGATGTGTGCATGTAGTACCCTGGCACTGCTGCAGTATGAGCTTCCTCAGCTGAGTTTTGTGGCCTTCATTCTCTGGTCCACAACCATCACTACTTTGGTTTCCAGAGGTGAAAATAGTGATAAATTATAGGTGTTACCATAATAAACATTGTTTATCTACACTTTTTACGCATATTTCCATAGATCCTTGGAGATTCCCATTGTAAACAACCTGCCAGATGCTGCTGTGGGTGAACAGTTTTAACTCAGCAACTTAGCAACCTTCTCTGTATATATATTAAGTATCTGTATTTCTAAAAAGCTGTTGTATTTTACTTTTAAATAATTCAAGTATTTCCCAACAGAATGTTCCCATCTCTGCCACACTGGAAACAAAATGAGTGCTATTAGCTGTATGAGTGAACCTTTCAAGGCTTCTCCATGGTGATTCATACAAAATAAACATGCTGGCTGGATACTGTGCTCTCACACTGAACCCTGAGGTGCTCTGTTTGCAAGCATTCCAGCTTAAGACTCTGAATCCCTACTTGTATCTCTCTGGAAACTACGTACTGATGAAGCACCAGCCTGTAACAATTCCTTCAAAGCCAAAATAGCAACTTCTGGGAGTTTAGGACTGATTTGGCATTGCTGATTTAATTTTAGGTTTTCTCAAGTGTTGCTAAACCTGTGAACTGATGGATGCTGGAATTGAAAATTAATGGAATAAAAAATGTTTTCTTTTTCCTAAGAATGTTTAATAAATCAGGTTATGCTCTGTCATTCATTCTGTAAGATTTTGCAAACACCAGTGTGCCCTAGAAGTTGCAACATAGCCTTGGAAAGTAATATCCACACACTTCATATCCTTTTCAGAAGGCACTCTGTAGTCATTTGCAATAGCAGGAGCATGTCACCTCGTCTTCCGAATTGGAGAGCTGGCACTGTTGTAAGAGTGATTTGCCATTGGAATGTGCTGCCCAGGGAGGTGGTGGAGTCGCCATCACTGGAGGTGTTTAGGAAGAGACTGGATGGGCTGCTAGGTGCCATGGTTTAGTTGATTAGATGGTGTTGGGTGATAGGTTGGACTCAATGATCTCAAAGGTCTTTTCCAACCTGGTCTGGTCTGGTCTGGTATATTCTATTCTATTCTATTCTATTCTATTCTATTCTATTCTATTCTATTCTATTCTATTCTATTCTATTCTATTCTATTCTATTCTATTCTTTGATGAAATAATGTTGTAAGTTGACAAACAGAACTGAAGTTAATCTTTTCCTTTATTAGGGCAGATTCCTCTGCATTCTTTCAGATTCCCCTTCCCTGCTTTCCTTTTCATTTCTGCAGACTTCTGGAAACCTGTCTAAGCAAACTGTCATTGACTGAACAGGTTGATAGTACATCGTAGGAGGCCTTCCCTCTACACATGTTGTAAACTTGTTTGTAGCTTAAGAGATAGAACGAATTACATTTTTAAACCCTGTGCCTGGAATGTATGGCTTGAGGAGGCAGAAGTTTTGGTAATCTCAAGTGTTGTAAACACAGCATTGAGTCATGTATTTTAATAGAATTGGCAAAAGTAAGCTAGCCATTTGCATACGGAGAAATTTTTCCACGTAATCTCAGTGGTGTCTTTTCTTCCTTTCAGCTCTTGCTGGAGATAGCAAAGCATCTGGTGGAGTTAACAAAATTACTGCTTTGTTTTGTTTTGTTTTTTCTTCTAAAATGGAAATTATACCAGAATACACTCCTGATAGGTCTCCACTTCTATTAGTGCATCTGGGTCTGGGCACCCATCTCCAGAAGGATGTAAATGTGATTGGACCACATTCAGGAAACAACAAAATGCTGAGAACTTGTAAAGCTTGATTTGTAAGGGAGGGAAACAAAAAAAGGGTACTTGATTTACAGCAGAGGAGAGCAAGGTTTTGATAGTGATCTACAATTTTAAGGGGTGTGAACCAAGCAAAAAATTACCTAGAGGAGTTCAAGAAGGTATAATTACATATAGTGAAATTAAATTAATAATATGTAAACTTAAGCTGAATGTTACAGAAAAACAGCATGAGCAGTTAGACCTATACATTTATTAATTATCCATATTGAATTAGCACTGGGGAAACTCAGGGATCAAGTACTTCTTTTCCTGTAGAAACATGAAACAATGAACAGAAGAAATGCAATCCCTTTCTTGAGTAATAAATGAGAAGCTCGACTGGGTGTCATATGAAGCATAAACTTAAACTGATGGGATGTCAGGTCCTTTGAGTCTTTTTTTTGGTCTTAGTGGCTGGCTCTTGGACTATTTAGCATGACAAGAATGTCAATTTTCTTTTGAAGATATTTGTTATTTTCAGTCACTAATGTGTGTAAATCTTGCTTGAAATTTGAACAGCTTTACCACACGATTGCCGAGAGCCGGAGAAACTCTCCTTGGACACAAGTTTTTCATAGGATTTGGCGGGAAAGGAGCCAACCAGTGTGTCCAGTCTGCACGACTCGGGGCCCAAACCTCGCTCGTCTGCAAGGTAAGCACTGTCTTGCTCTTGGATTAACGGAACTAAATGTTCACGCAAACTCCAGTAAATCTTTAGGTAACTGCAATTTGGTGACTTACAGAAAGGTTGTTGGCTTTGTGGATTTTTTTTAAACACTCTCTAATGCCCTTTTTGTTATTTCAGCTATAAATTTAAGCATGGAGTAGGGTGTTTTAAGAACACTGCCAGAACCAAAGACCAGTTGACTAGAGATCTGGCAGACATTGCATGTGAAGGATTACAAGGCTTAGATTGATGTGCCGTGGACAAGAGGTTTTGAGGGGATTTGGGATATTCACAATTCAAGTAATTCTGATTAGCCCCTCTGCTTTTTGTTCCCACTGTTAAAGATGATCAGGGCTTCACAGATAACATTCAGGTGCTAGACACTGCAGTCAGTCTGCAGTTTACTTTGTAGACAATTAAAAATCAGACACTGGCAAGCCAACAGCAAATTTGAGAAGGAATATAAAACTTTGTGCTTCACTCATTACCTCATTACTTGAGATTAGGATGAGACATTCATGTCCAAAGTCTAGACCCTTTGCATGCTTTGGTACTTTTTTTGCCTACTTTTCTGATACACTTTAGTATAAAGACTAGCCAACAGACCATTAGGCTGATTCAGCTTGGCAGATGCTATGTTCTTACAAGGGTTTCGTTTGGCTTTTGTCATTAAACATTATAAGTTTTGAGTGATCATCACTAAGGTGTCTCTCTCCGTAGCCTCATTGTCTATTTGTGCTAACTGTAGATGAAACATCACAGAATTAACTTGACTGGACATATTTTGTTGTTGCCATAGCTGAGGAGAATGCTGGATTCATTGGATCATTGTCAAGGATTTTTTTGAGAAGTACTGGAAACCTCTCAGGGAAGCCTTTCTCACTGCTTTTCCATTCCAAAATGTATCTAAAGCATGGTGGCTGTAACTCTAAACGACACCTGTGTGCATTTCCATGGGTCATTTTCACTGGTTGTCCTACAGTGTGTGTGGGTTTTCTACTGGCAGTGTTTGTGCATCTGTAATACTGTGTATATCTCATCATCTTTGCATTCGAAAATGATCAGATTCAAGTACAAGATGATCTGGCAATGAATTCCCTGCTAAATGTTAAAGGGTTTTTTTTTACATTGGAAGTGTGAATTTTGTTTTATCTTTTAATGGTCTAGCCTCTACTCACTGCATACAGGTTTCTGAAACATTTGCATTCCTAATAAAAAATTTAGCAGTTACTATAATTTCTATTGATCTTCCAAAGTCATATTCATTTTCTTTCAATAAAAGCTGGTTTTTCTTGATGATGTTTATTTATTGGAGTAAAGAAAGAGCAGAGAATAACTCCAATATCTACAAATGTCAGTATTGAGTAGGGTTTTAATTTTAAAAGTTAATATTTACTTTTTAAATTAAAAATCCATTGTATAGCCTCATAAAATTGTCTCATCTCATAGAAGTACAGTCCTGTATCTGCATGGGTCAGTGGGATGTAGTATGAAGTTTCTTACTGAATAAACAAAGAAAAGTCAGACAATAATGAGACACAAAAATTCAATTATTTTCACTTTAACAAGTAATCTTAAGTGTTCAGTGGTTCTTAAATCAAGGCTATCCCTCACACACACATGCTTTATGCCCAGTACATAGTATATTTTGGCCATAATTTCCAACATTTTTTTTAACCACTACAGAATCCAGAATTAACCAGGTTGGGAAAAACCTTTGAGATGATCAAGTCCAACCTATCACCCAACACCATCTAATCAACTAAACCATGGTACTAACTGTCTCATCCAGTCTCTTTTTAAACACTTCCAATGATGGTGACTCCTCCACCTCCCTGGGCAGCACATTCCAATGGCCAATCACTCCTTCTGGGAAGAACTTCTTCCTAACATCCAGCCTAAACCTCCCCTGCCACAGCTTGAGACTGTGTCCTCTTGTTCTGGTGCTGGTTGCCTGGCAGAAGGGACCAACCCCCACCTGGCTACAACCTCCCTTCAGGTAGTTGTAGATGACAATAAGGTCTCCCCTGAGTCTCCTCTTCTCCAGGCTAAGCAACCCCAGCTCCCTCAGCCTCTTCTCATAGGGCTTGTGCTCAAGATCCCTCCCCAGGTTTGTTGCCCTTCTCTGGACACCTTCCAGCAACTCATCATCTTTCCTAAACTGAGGGGCCCAGAACTGGACACAGTACTCAAGGTGTGGCTTAACCAGTGCTAAGTACAGGCCAGGATGCCATTTGCCTTCTTGCCCACCTTGGCACACTGCTGGCTCATGTTCAGCCAGCTGTCAACCAGTACTCCCAGGTCCCTTTGTGCCTGGCTGCTCTCCAGCCACTCTGACCCCAGCCTGTAGCACTGCATGGGGTTGTTGTGGCCGGTGTGTAGAACCCAGCACTTAGATGTGTTCAATCTCATGCCCTTGGACTCTGCCCATCTGTCCATCCTGTCAGGGTCCCTCTGCAGAGCTCTTCTACCCTCTAACTGATCAACACCTGCCGCCAGCTTGGTGACATCTGCAAATTTACTGATGATGGACTCAATGCCCTCATCCAGATCATCAGTAAAGATACTGAACAGGACTGGGCGAAATACACCACTAGTGACTGGCTTCCAGCTGGATGTGGCACCATTCACCACCACTCTCTGGGCTCAGCCATCCAGCCAGTTCCTAACCCAGCTCAGAGTGCTGCTGTCCAAGCCATGGGCTGACAGTTTCACCAGCAGTTTGATATGGGGGACAGTGTCAAAGGCCTTGCTGAAGTCCAGGCAGACTACATCCACAGCCTGCCCCACATCCACCAGGTGGTCATCTGATCACAGAAGGAGATCAGGTTGGTGAGGCAGGACCTGCCCTTCCTAAATCCATGCTGGCTGAGCCTGATCCCTTGGCCATCCTGTAAGTTCTGTGTGATTGCACTCAGGATGACCTGTTCCATGATCTTGCCTGGCACTCAGCTCAGCCTGACAGGTCTGTAATTCCCTGGCTCCTCCTTCAGGCCCTTCTTGTGGATGGGCACTACACTGGCCAGCTTCCAGTCATCTGGGACCTCTCCAGTGAGCCAGAACTGTTGAACAATGATGTAGAGCGGCTTGGCCAGCTCATCTGTGAGTTCTCTTATCACCCTAGGATGGATCCCATCTGGTCCCATAGACTTGTGGGGATCCACGTGGCTGAGCAGGTCTCTAACTGCTTCCTCCTAGATTACACGGGAACTATACTGCACCCTGACTCCATCTGCCTGCTCAGGAGGCCAGTTGTCCTGAAGACAACCTATCCTCCTATTGAAAACTGAGGTAAAGAAGGAGTTAAGTACCTCTGCCTTTTCCTCATCTCTTGTTACAATATTCCCCTCCATGTCCCCTAAAGAGTGGAGATTGTCTTTGCAGTAGAGGTGCGACAATTCTACAATCGAAAGTTCAAGGAACAGAATGACTATTAATACTATAGGAAGATTCTGGTGGAGTATGGCATTCTCTTGTGAGGACTTCAGTTTATACAGAGGATGTCCTGGGGAAGAGTATGGGTGGACATGTCAGATCAAGTGACAAGGCATTCTTCCTATCTCAAAGCTTTAAAAGACAGAAGCGAACCAGTGAGCGGTGAGGGTTTGGGAGAGGGGGTTCTAGAATGATTTGCAGTTACGGCTAGAGATGCCACACAATGCTGTGGATTTTAATGTAAAATCCAAGTACTGAGTTTGAACTGTGGAAATACAAATAGATTTCTGCTTTCTGCCTGGATGTCTCTGCAATTGGCTCCTGTTACTCTGTGTTATCAATATGTATGACAGTGTCAGACCCTTCCTCAGATTGCTCAGTACAGTAAAAGAGTCTATCAGTGGAGTAATTGCCTCTTCAAAGATAAGACAGACGATTGTTCAGAGAAGTGTAAAGGATTACTGCCAGGAAACTAAAAGATCTAAGCAAATAAATTAATTGCTCATTTTTGTATAAGAACCCTGTTGTAGCACTGAAAAATGCACAGTGATCTTGAGAGATTAATATGGTGGAGGGATGTTGGGCTGAAGGATTTGTATGGGCTGAAGGAAGTCTTGATTTACTTCTGACCAACAATTTGGAGTGACTTTCACTGGACATGCATGTCACTGGCATTATATTGCATATACTAAATACTGCTTATGCAGAATCTGCGTTTGATTCCTGCGTAGAAATAGGAAGTACTGTGTTATGCTGTGTAGTTTTCTCTCGTTAGATGATCTGTAAATCAAATTTCAGTTGAAGTGATGAAAGCATGAATCCTCACTTCAGTGTAAGAATACAACTGTTCCTCAGATGCAGCCCAGAATATGATGCATATCTTCAATTGTGTTTTTCTTCTTTATTACTGTTTTATATTTGTCTTAGGAAACATCGGAAACATGATAAGGGAGGGAGAACTCAGACTGAAAAATACTGATGTAATTCCAGTCATTCTAACATGCAAACTATGTGACCATAATGCCTGTACAGCTGTTGTTATCAACTAAAGACAGATGAAGTGCCATTTCAGCACATGCTATGTGTACGGTCACCAGACTAAGACATTTCACAGAATCAGAGAATCAATAAGGTTGGAAAAGACCTCAAAGATCATCAAGTCCAACCTGTCACCCAACACCTTATGACCACTAAACCATCACACCAAGTGCCATGTCCAATCCCCTCTTGAACACCTCCAGAGATGGTGACTCCACCACCTCCCTGGGCAGCACATTCCAATGGCTAACAACTCTCTCTGGGAAGAACTTTCTCCTCACCTCAAGCCTAAACTTCTCCTGGTACAGCTTGAGACTGTGTCCTCTTGTTCTGGTGCTGGTTGCCTGGGAGAAGAGACCAACCCCCACCCGGCTACAACCTCCCTGCAGGTAGTTGTAGAGAGCAATGAGGTCTCCCCTGAGCCTTCTCTTCTCCAGCCTAAACATCCCCAGCTCCCTCAGCCTTTCCTGATAGGGCTTGTGCTCAAGACCTCTCCCCAGCCTCATTGCCCTTCTCTGGACACATTCAAGAGTCTCAATGTCCTTCTTAAACTGAGGGGCCCAGAACTGGACACAGGACTCAAGGTGTGGCCTAACCAGTGCTGAGTACAGGGGCACAATGACCTCCCTGATCCTGCTGGCCACACAATTTCTGATGCAGGCCAGGATGCCATTGGCCTTCTTGGCCACCTGGGCACACTGCTGGCTCATGTTCAGCCAGCTGTCAATCAGTACTCCCCAGTCCCTTTCTGCCTGGCTGCTCTCCAGCCACTTCGATCCCAGCCTGTAGCGCTGCATAGGGTTGTTGTGACCTAAGTGCTGCCCCTGTCACTTGGACTTGTTGAATGCCATCATGTTGGACTCTGCCCATCTGTCCAGCCTGTCAAGGTCTCTCTGCAGAGCCTCCTACCCTCTAACAGATCAAAACCTGCCCCCAGCTTGGTGTCATCTGCAAATTTACTGATGATGGACTCAATCCGCTCATCCAGATCATCATAAAGTTATTGAACAGGATGGGGCCCAGTGCTGATCCCTGGGGGACACCACTAGTGACTCTTTCTTTACCCAACAGTGCATCTAGCAGGGTCTGTGCAAAAGCAGAAAATATTTTGTAAAATGTTGCATAATTGGGCATGGTCAGTAAATCCACCTTCAATCTAAAACAAGTCTGATGCCCAATACTCTGTCTTCCTTGTGGGTAAAACTTGAATGGTGAGATAAGCCCTTCAAATTCACTAGGATCAGCTGGGTTGGATGCTGATGAAGTAACATGGAAAAAAGTTTCCAGAGGACAAGGACCTCCATGGATACCAGTCCCAGGGCTTTCCTCAAGCGCTGACATGTCTTGCTGTGAGCAAAATTACCAGAGCTGATCTCAGTTGCTCTGACAGCTCAACAATGAAGTACTCCTGTCTGTGAGTTATGTACAACCCAGAGCTGAAGGGGGGAAGTTTTGGTTGAGCTTTTGGAAAATGGTTATGAAATCCTGAGATTTGTTGTAGAAGCTTTGTAGCAGAGGGGGGAGGAGAAGGTGATACCATCCAGCAGAACATATTCCATAAGTACAGCTGTTAGGCTACACAGGTGAGCACAGCTCAGGTTTAAATTGCAGATGACTGCAGTTACCCAACCTAAAGCAGCTGGAGGATACAGCTTCTGAAAACCTGCCCTGGCTGGCAAGCTGGGAGTAGTCACAGATACAGACATTCTCTAATATTCAAACAATAACATCAAAATAAGTGTCGTGGAGTGTTTTTTCAATGTGCTACAGGAATGTTCCATCTGGCTAGACTGTCCTGACCTAAATTGCTCCCTTCCTCTGGTAAAAGACTGGGACTGTCCCTAACAGTGCTTTAGAAAAATCCCTAATCGCAGATTGTTGGAAATGAAGGTATGGTTCCAAACACGATTGTGCAATAGAGTGTGTGAGAGGAAGGATCATTCACCTGTGACACTTGAGATTTTAGAATTCCATATGGCTTGGTGATTCTTGTGATCTCCAGCTAGTACTCAGGCCTTTCCCGAGCTTTCTAAAGGACTGAGCTCACAAACAGACACATTTCTAACAGCAGGTAATAGAGGCAGCTGCTTTGTGCTTCCAGTGACTCAAATACATTGTTTGCTATTTAGTGCTGTTTTATGAGAAGATGGATCATTGGTAAGGGCTCTTTGTGTAATTCTTTCATTATCTAGGCCATGACCAGGATCTTGCTTTGCTTTCTAATCTGAAGGTGGGGGTTTTCCCTTGCAAAAATATTTCCTACAGCATTGGTCAGTTTTTAATACTTATCAGATGCACAACTTACTCTTTGAAGTGGAGCATACACTATGCGTGCTGAACATGTAGGCTAAGAAGGGGGAATTAAAACCTGTGTTGGCTTTATAAATACATCTTAAGTGCTGTTTTGACATTAAGCAAGTGACACCATTCTTTTCTCCATATACCTCATCTCCTGTGTTCAACTTGTGTAGTGTAACAAGAGAAACATTTATGAGTGTGAATAAACAGCAAGCACAATTGTCTTCAGATGAAAGGGTTAGTTAGCTCTTCAACTTGCTGTTGCTTGGAGAAGGGCAACAAAGCTGGGGAGGGGTTTGGAGCACAAGCCCTGTGAGGTGAGGCTAAGGGAGCTGAGGTTGCTTACCCTGGAGAAGAGGACACTCAGGGGAGACCTTATTGCTGTCTACAACTACCTGGAGGGAGGTTGCAGCCAGGTGGGAGTTGGTCTCTTCTCCCAGGCAACCAGCACCAGAACAAGAGGACACAGTCTCAAGCTACACCAGGGGAGGTTTAGGCTGGATGTTAGGAAGAAGTTCTAAAAGAGTGATTGGCCATTGGAATGTGCTGCCCAGGGAGGTGGTGGAGTCACCATCCCTGGAGGTGTTTAGGAAGAGACTGGATGGGGTGCTTGGTGCCATGGTTTAGTTAATTAGATGGTGTTGGGTGAGAGGTTGGACTCGATGATCTCGAAGGTCTCTTCCAACCTTTTTTATTCTATTCTATTCTATTCTATTCTATTCTATGCTATGCTATGCTATGCTATCCTATGCTATCCTATGCTATGCTATTTCAATAGATTGTATCTTGAGTCCCTAACTCAATCTACTGTTGCTGGACAAACAACAGACAAAAATGTTGAATTTGTAAACAATGTATTTCGTACTGAGAATTATAGAAATCAGCAATGCCTTGTTTATCATCACTTTCTGTCACATAACCACAGCTTAACCACAGTTTGATATTTTTTCACCTTGAGTTAGAAAATTTGAAATACAAACAGCCAGAAAGACAGTAACCAGAGTTAGTACAAATACTTTCATTTCAAAGGTGGATAATTCGGTACAATTCTAGATTTTACAGCCCTCAGAAAGTTTCAGTGTCAAGGAAACACAATGGTAGTAAGAGAATGAAACTTGAATGTAGTGACATGGGTGCAGAGGGGAGTTCTGTAAGAGGAAAAAACTGCAGAACACTGTTCCTATTATTTATTGATACTATTGATACATTTTACTAGTAATTAGTAGTTTAATATTTGTTTATTAATATGGTAAAGTGCTGCAAAGCAAAGCATTGCATTCAAATTCTGTTAGAGCATTCTGTTGTCTAAAGATGAGAGGATAGCTAGATCACCTTGCTGTAGAGAATAACTATCCTTTTGTCTTTTTTTTATAGGTTGGGAAGGATTCCTTTGGCAATGACTATGTTGAAAATTTGAAGAGAAATGGTATTTCTACAGGTAAAATTCCACGTTCAACCTTTTGTGTTATTTTTGATCATTACAATCAGTAGTGGAGAGTTTCTTGTTTTACTATGTTTTGCTTTTCGTAACTACGAATAACTGTTTTGACACAGCTGGTAGGAATGAATGGATATGGGTGAGAATATGGGGACTTCTGGAATTGGCTGTACCACCTAAAATAAAATGTAATGTTACTACCATCAGATCTCAGATGATTACATCAGTACAAATACACCTGATGATAACTTATGCAGTTGTTTAGGCAGGCATTAGTGATAGCAGGCAGTGCCTGGTGAGAAAATGAAAAACACAGTCTGCTTGTTCATCCGAATTTCATGTTGAGAGCGGAAGGATGGAGTGGAAGTCCATTTTCAAGTCGGTACGCTTCACCTCTGCTTTGTGAAATGACACATGCAGTCATTTTAGAGACTGCAGCCAATGTTTGTTAATGCAGATATACAGAAAAATCAATGTTAAAAGGCTTTTGAGGAAAGGGAAAATTAAACATTCACAATAGTCTATTATCTTTGCAGCCCTAATTCTCTCCTTTGTGTAAATATATTATTGTGTGCTGTTTAACTACATGGTCACATTTCTGTATGAATGACTCTTGTCTTCTTTGGGGTGGACAAGGATGGACAGATGCAGTCATCACTAAGTAGCAATTCAGTATTCTCTTTATTAATTCTGTTTAATATACAGCCCCAAGCTTCATTTACTGCAATACTCAAATCCTGCTTTAAAGCCAGAACTATCAGTATTTTGTGGGCGTTTTTATTATGCTTATCAGTATAGCATCTAAATAGTTCACAAATGTATATACTTAGGCTTATTCATTGCTTATCTTCCAACATGCATAAGAAACCAGGCAAAGATACTGTAAAAACAATCTGTTAGTGTACAGTTCTAAATCTCTCCAAAGCAAGCCTATCTCATGAATAAAGTCTTTGATCATGTAAATAAAGCTTTTATAATGCATAGCTCTTAATAAAAATGTGTATTCCGTAAATCTCCTTTTTCATGATTGATCTTGCAATATTAACATAAAATTTTAAATAGTCTTTATAGCAGCAAAAGAAAACTGGGAAATTTCTATCTATTCATGATAGAAGTTCTATCATATTGCATTTCATTTTTACATAGATTCATCAATTGAAAGGTTGGAAAATTTAGGTCCAAGGTACCAATTTCTGCTGACTGAGTTAAAAATACCTGAAAGTGGTGTTAGATTGTCCCCCCCTACATTGATCAGCCCTGGAGGAAGACAGGATGTGCCGCTGTCAAGGCTGTCTGGAATCCCAACTTGCATTTCAAGATTTGGAGGCAAGGCTAATTCAATGTGCACAGACCTTTTTGCTTAGGACCATCTTATTTCAGTTCCTGCGTTTTCATCTCAGCATATCCCTCTTATACATGAGGATACCGAGTACTGCATGGAAGCTTTGCTGTAATGGCAGTTCTGTTGACTTTCATATGCTGGTTCCTTGTCATACATGGGTTTTATTGATTTTGTTCTTCTGTTTCCTAGCATATCACCCTAACACTTTTTCTGTCCATTTTAAATCTTTTTTTTAATCTTTGCTTTTCCCAGTCTTCTGGTTTTCTACAGCCTATCAGCTACCAGTGCTGCTCAGATCATTTGGACCTTTACTGATATGTAATCCCTCTCCCACATTTGATCAGGGCAGCTTGATGATTATTTTCTGGAGGAGAATCATTGAGAACACAGAAAACCTAAGTTCTCTACTTGCAGTTCTAGTGTGCAGAACTAGCTCATGCTAAAAAGAAGATAGAATTGCAATGCAAGTTCTGCTCTGACCCTTGTAACTCTGAACTAGATACAGGTACCTCCAGAGCAAGTACCTGCAATACTTCAGCAAAATTGAATGAGCATGATGTTATGTGTTTTTTCATCCTTACTCAATTTTGAGCAAACTTTTCAACTGGCTACTTGAGAAAGAAGCAGTGAGCTTTAGCCCAGCAACATAACTGTTCTGAAGTGTTAGAACACCGGAGCTTCTTAAACAAAAAGTCACCAAAGTGTATAAAGTAGTGGGGTTTTTTTCTCAAATATATTTCTTGTGTATAGAAAAAAAAATCAAATTTTTGGACAGTTTTCTACTACAGTTCTTTCAGTATTTTTGTTTTCCGCAGTGTTGTTGTTCATGGGATAAAAGAAATATTTCCATGTAGAAGTAAAGTGCTTGAGAAGGCTGCATAAATAACATGCTTTCTCTAAAGCAGAAATACAGACAAATTAAAGAATGTTGGACTTGCATTTCTATTTTGTGGGTGTAAATTAACACTTTTTGTTGTTGTTAGCTTCTCTGGCATTGTTGCACATGAAAGAGTAATTAGCATTTTAAAATTGCTGGAGGTTATGGGTTCATTTTAGATTTAATTCAATTAAGCTGCATCACATGCTATTGGCTGCAAGTAATGTATTGAACTAATGCATGCTGTAACTTTTCCCTTTCTTAGCATTTGTAGGTCAGACTACAGATGCTGCTACTGGAACTGCTTCAATAATTGTCAACAGTGAAGGTACATATTTCTGCTCTGAATTGTCCTCTTCATCCTGCCTCTACAGCCATGAAAGAAACCTTTGCCTTGTCACTTAATTGTCGAATTATTTTTTCTACATGTTTCATTTATTCATGATCATATTCACACTTGGTTGTACTTCTTTTATTAGATGAGATGCCTTAAAGCAGCAGAATCACATGCAGTGTGATAGCCATAGCTGAATCAGCCAGCTTGTCTAGTTTTACTCTGTGTGGCCATAGCATAGTGTAGCAGAAGGATAAAGTTCTCCGTTTCCACTTCAACTTACGCAGCACTTAAAATGTGAAGAAAGGGTTTGCCTCCTCAGCACACTGAGTCATGATACCCTGAATCAGGAAAATAATTGTTCTTAGTATAAGTAGAAATATTTATGTTGATCTTGTATTATTAACACAGTTTGTGAGTGATAAATACACAGTGAAATGGCATAATGGCTTTTTCTGTGTTAATTTTCCTTAGCCCATGCCTTTGCTCTCATATTGCAGGAGAAGAAGAGAAGATTTGGCTTCTTTTCATATTTTTCATCAAGATTGCTAAATTATTCTCTGAAAACTTTCAGTTTATCTTTTCCCAAAGCAAGTTGTGCAACTGAGATCCCCTAGAAGAAGTATATGTGTCTGGATCAAAATACAGAGCTCAGGACTGATAATGTCTGTGCAAAAATAACAAACTAAGTGCAAGTGGAGTAGTTATTTTTTTTGGTGCAGCTAAGAGCCTTCATTTGAACAGTTACCTCAACTTAGCTGACATATCAACTTAAGGAGCTCCAGTGCAACCTGATGGTACTACATTGGGCTACAGCTCAAAATGAAAAAGGAAACATGACTATTCACTCCAGGAGCAAACCTGGGAGGGAACTGTGACTATAGAAAGTCTGTGCAGAACATTCAGGGAAACTAGGCAAATGCATTGGATATGTAAGCTTAGCTTTTCCCTAAGTAAGATTAATCAAAACCTTGCATGACAGTCAGTACTCAGGCCATTGAAAGTAGGAGAGACTGAGAATCCTGCAGTGCATTACCAGGCCTTGCTGCTTTGTACATGTAACTGTGTTTTGCACTAGGGTGCATTAGGTCCAGAACAGTTGAATAAGAAGCAGTCTTACTACATCCCAATTCATATGCATGACCAGTTAAGATAAACATGATCTCAACTTGAATGAACAGAGGATGACCTGCTCAAGTTATAACACAATTAATTTTTCTGAAGTATAAGACACAAAACTATCTTACGGCTCTAAAACCTTTATAAGCACCAGGAAAGGGAAACTGGCTGTTAAAGTGCCATGAGGTTCACAGTGGGCTTTCATGTAAGCGTCAATATGAAAGGTCTTTGATAGTCTTGTGCTTCATGTAGTGAGATGAATAATGTATAATGTCATGTAGTTTGTTTCTTTCAGGAACTAAAAATATGCTAAATTAAATTACTGCTGTCCTCAGATTTCACTTGATATCTAGTAGAAGAGCAAACCTGGTCAAAACTATGCTATAAAGCAAACAGATGCATGGAATTGGTAATGGTGCTGCTTGTTACTTCTCTCTAAAACCATCTGGTGCCCAAATTAAGTAAATTGCAATAGAATAGCAGTGCATAGGTGCTTTGCTGTTGAAGAGACACTTTTTTTTTTTCCTTGTAGAAACCTGGCCGATTTGACCTAAACAGGTTTTGCAGCACTTTTCAAAGTACTTGTCTACACTTGCCTGTTTTACCGCAGTACTTGTGCTGGCATAGCTGAAACACCACAGCATTCAGTGCACTGATGTAAAGCAGTTTCTGCTAGTTCAAATTATAGTTAAAAGCCTGGCTATTGAAGCTGGGGTTGCTGATGGTGTTTTATGTTAAGAGGGACAAATGAAAACATAGGTATCATCTCTTAAAATCACCGAGTTTTAATTGTTGCAGTTTCACACGCCTAGCCTGCACTTCATTTTACCAATTCTTTCCTAGTACCCATACTTGGAAAAAATACCAGCTCAAGTCAGTTGAGTAAAGTCACAGGCAGAAGTAGGAATGATAGTCAAGTAGAGAGAGCAGACTATGAGCAACAGCAGAAGGAAAGCTGGAGAGAGCACAGTTAGTGGAGCCTATGAAGTAAACGTTCCTTGGTGTTACCTATCTGTGTCTACCTGGTGCTACTGATTTTTTGCAAAGATTTTTACTGGTTACTGAACTGTACAGCCATAACTCAGTCACTGTAATTGGCAAAGTACTAAAAGTTTGAAAATTATCAGGCATATTTGATACTCTTCAAGCTCAATTATATTTTGGGACAATGCAACGTAGTTTCAATAGAAGACAGAGAGGGTTGAATCCCTGCTTTAATGCAAAATGGTGGACAGATATTTAACAAGTTTATAGTACTGCTCTGGAAAGCAGGCAGTTCAGAGATGCTGCAAAGTTTCCCTCTGGGCTATGTCTCAGAAATCCACGCAGAAATCTTTTTAGAACCTTGGGGTTGCTTAGCCTGGAGAAGAGGAGGCTCAGGGGAGACCTTATTGCTGTCTACAACTACCTGAAGGGAGGTTGTAGCCAGGAGGGAGTTGGTCTCTTCTCCCAGGCAACTGGCACCAGAACAAGAGGACACAGTCTCAAGCTGTGCCAGGGGAAGTTTAGGCTGGAGGTGAGGAGAAAGTTCTTCTCAGAGAGAGTTGTTAGCCGTTGGAATTGTGCTGCCTGGGAGGTGATGGGGTCACCATCCCTGGAGGTGTTCAAGAGGGGATTGGACATGTCATTTGAAGCCGTGGTTTAGTAGTCATGAGATGTTGGGGTGACAGGTTGGACTTGGTGATCTCTGAGGTCTTTTCCAACCTTATTGATGCTATGATTCTTGTGTTCCTTTCAGTTGTTCTCTTTTGTGCAACTGCCTCTTCAGATAGGTTTTGACTAAACACAAGCTTCCATTTACCAGGAGCCTGTACACTTGGAATCTGTACTTTGTCTCTCAAGGAGAAAAGCTGGTACATCCAGCAGTTTTTCTTAGGACATTTTGTTTGAGGCGCATTTCACCACTTTGAACCCCAGGTTTGTTTTCCCCTTTGACTACAAGCTCTGCCACTTAGCACTCCTTCTGCTCATAATGTATTGTTGAGTTGTAAGGACTCCATAAAGTAATGATATGTTTTGTACATTTACATACGCATATAGGAGAAAGAAAAACCGAACAGCACTTTATGGATAATTTTTTTTACACTATTATCTGTGAAGTTTATTGCAGCTTTGTCTGTATCCGGTACTGACTGTTGACAGTGCCATTAAGCTGGCCTGACTGAAACAGTGAATTGAACCAGTCTGACAACTTCCATGTTCATAGCAAAAATTTAGCTGAGGGACAACAGAGGTTGGCAGGTCATGATTAAAGTGTTGTTGACTACTGCAAGTTAGGACTTACAGTTCACCTACACAGAACACTGGAAGATAACCCTCACTTGAGATAGGTACTGTGCTGACTTTATGATAAAGGTATTAATCAATCATGAACAGTGAATAGGCATTATTTTGTGGGTGAGTATACCTTCAATACCAAAGCACTACTGGTAGAAAAACATTTAAAATACATATTTAGATAAGGCTAAGTAAAGAAGGCAAGCTTAGAATACAAATTCCAGCTTATTTGTTTGAATTATGCTTTCCAAAGAGAAAAATCTTTGTTTTGAACCTTCAGGGTTGTGGACAAAAATGTCACCTGAGTTTTTATAGAATTTCTGTGTATTGACATTCATCATGAGCTTGTATATTTTGTGTACAAAATTATTCAATGCTTCTACCGAGTAACTGCATAGAAGTTATGATACAGTGACACACCTCCAGAACTTACCCTCATAATCATGAACTGTGTGACTTGACAGCAAATGTTTTTCATGTCATGTTCTTTTCTGGTCACAAATACCGATCTTCTTTTTTTCCCTATGAATTATTATGCAGAAATTCTATAGACATTGTTACAGTTGCATCATTTGAGATTTTGGGGAGTTCTAAGCACTACTGATGGCTTTTAGGCCAATGAAAAAAAGTGAAGAGTTTTTGCTCCATGGTGTTTACTGGTGTGCCTTTAATTTTTGCACTGGCAATTCTCAGCTAGTGGTATCTATAAAATGACACCTGTGAAAAAACAATCTACTTGGAGCTACTGATCATTCTAAGAAGTGCCAGTAGCAAGTTTAGAAGCCCAGCTGAGGATGGTATTTACATATGCAACATTCAATACTGTTTTAAGTATTGATTGGAGCCAATTCTTATCTGT